>NC_080164.1:69527721-70149083 GCF_950295315.1 Erinaceus europaeus
GGGTTGAACTAATTGACATTCCTACCAGCAGTGCAGGAGGGTTCCTTTGTCCCCACAACTTCTCCAGCATTTGTTGCTGCTACCTTTTCTGATGTATGACATTCTCACAGGAGTGAAGTGGTATCTCACTGTTGTCTTTATTTGAATTTCTCTGACAACCAGTGACTTCAAACATTTTTTTTAAAAATATATTTGTTGGCCTTTTGGATCTCTTCTATGGTGAATATTCTATACATATCCTCTCCCCATTTTTGGGAGGAGCCATTTGTTTTCTTGTTGTTGAGTTTAGCAAGCTCTTTATATATTTTGGTTATTAGCCTCTTGTCTGATGTATGGCATGTACATACATCTTCTCCAACTCTGTGGGAATTCTTTTTGTTTGGGTGGTGGTTTCTTTTGCTGTGCAAAAGCTTTTTAATTTGATGTTGTCCCATTGGTTTATTAATATTTTCATCTTCTTAATAATTGGATTCATATAATTGAAAACGCCTTTAAAATTTAGATGGAAAAGAGTTCTACCAATATTTTCCTCTAAGTATCTGATAGTTTCTGGTCTAACATCCACGTCCTTGATCCACTTGGAATTTACTTTTGTGTTTGGTGAAATAGAATGGTTAATTTTCATTCTTCTGCATGTTTCAACCCAATTTTTCCAATACCATTTGTTGAAGAGACTATCCTTTCCCCATTTAATTAGTCTGGGCATCTTTGCCAAAGATCAGATGTCCATAGGTGTGGGGGCTTACTTCTGAGCTCTCAATTTTCTATTTCACTGATCAGTATGTGACAGTAAATCTTGCAAAGCATTTCATCAATTAAAAAAGAATAATGGGTGTATTGCACCAAAGTAAAGAACTCTGGGGCTTGTGGGGGTGGGGGAGTGTTCAGATCCTAGAACATGATGGCGGAAGAGGACCTAGGTGTGGTGTTAAGTGTGTTATGTGGAAAACTGAGAAATCTTACACATGTACAAACTACTGTATTTTACTGTAGACTATAAACTACTAATCCCTCCCCCAAAGGAAAAAAATCAAATAAATAAAACTAAATATTAATAATGACCTGGGAGATACTACAGTGGAGGAAAAAAAAGAAGAAATTCTGTCTGGAAACATAGGCATACGTTCCAATATCCTTTTCCTAAATACCATGGTGGCCATAAGCACTGGGCTTTTCTGTCTAATTACACACAGCCTGGGTTTATTTCAACCAGGCACTGACACAGTTGGTTGAGCACACATGCTCCCAATGTGTAAGGACCAAGGCTCAAGCCCCTGGTCCTCACCTCTAGGTACAGGGCGGAAACAATGAGTGGTGAAGCAAGGCTGCAGATATCTCTGTCTTTCCCCCTCTTTATTTTCTCCTGCTCCCTCAATTTATCTCTGTCCTGTCAAATTAAAAACAATAACTAAATATTTAAAACACATACTACTTGCAGACTTCTTTTGCTAATGCTATCTCAGTTCAGGCTGCTTCTTAAGGAGTACTTCAGCACTTATGCAAAGTGCAAGGTCACTCTCCTTACCTATGAATCTCTTCTTTTTCCTGACACGCACACACACACACACACACACACACACACGCACATGCACACATACACACACTCCTTATAGGTTCCTACAAAGGCCTTGTCCTTTGATGAGTCACTGTTTTCACTTGTGTTCTCTCTCATTGTTACAGTCTGATTTTTGTTGCAGCACTGAGACACTGAGGTACCTTTCTGCTAGTCCAGGGTAAAAAGCAACATTCAAATACATGGAAGAGGAAAAAGGAACCTTTCAACTTTTTGAGTGGCTGTCTATGCATTATAAATAATTTTTTGGCCTAGATTTTAAAGAATGACACGCAACCTCCTTAGCCAAAAAAAGCTCAGTTCCTGTCCTAGTTTGCCCATTATAAATTATTTGTGAGTTGATAACACCAGCTCGTTATTACTCCGTTTTCTTCTTCAATGGGTGTAATAATAATGAACACAGCCTGGCAGAGAGCAGGATGAAGGCTTATATCATTAGTGGCAGAAATACAAGCTTGTTTCCATCAGCCTCTGCCTGGGACACACTATGGTACCCACTGGAAATCGGTCATTGTCAGCTGGAAGCAGAGCTCTGAGGCTTGAGAAAGAAACGGGCAAGCATGACCTTATTTCCCACAAGGAGGTCTGTGTGGCAGGTCTGAGACTACCTCACATAAGACACTGGGGCAATAGGCAAAAGACACACAATCTGCCTTGAGGTTCCATTTCTTCTTTCAGAACATTATTAACATTTGATGAAGTTCACTTTATGTGTATAACTGGGAGCATTTTGGCAATTGTGTAGCCACCATAAAACAAAAACAAAACCAAAACAGAAATAGTGGCCCAGGATGTGGCACAGTGGGTAAAATGCCAGACTTGCATATGTGAGGTCCTGAGTTCAATCCCTGGCATCGAATATGTCACAATGATACTCTGGTTCTCTCTCTTTCTATCATCAATCAATAAATCCCTGAAAAAGGAAATAAAATGATGTCTCCACCCTGAAGGGTTTCTTCCTACACTTTTGCTGTTCATCTCCTCAGGGCCACAATAAGAGGAAAGCAATGATTTCCTATTGTTTTAATTTTGCCTTTTATGGAATTTCATGTAAATGGAATCAGATAATATATAGTCTTTGACTCTCACCTAGCATAACATTTTTGAGGTTCATCCATATTTTTTGTACGTTAATATTAGGTCGTCAGAAAAGTTACAATGTATTTTTTTTGTTTTTCTATGCAAAATGTGTCATGACTTTTCAGACAACCCAATATTTCATCCGTCTGGCTGCCTAGTAGTAGCTCATTGCATGAATATATGCAGACATATGCCAGTCTCTCTCTCCCTCTCTCTTTTACCATAGCACTGCTCAGCTCTGGCTTACGGTGGTGCAGGGAACTGAACCTTGGACTTCAGAGTCTCAGGCATGAGTCTCTTTGCATAACTATTATGCTATCTACCCTCACCCTCTTTTATTTTTTCTCTCTCTCTCTTTTATATTTTCTTGCCCTTGGTTTTTTTTTTTTAATGTTGTTGTAACTATTATTGTTGTTGTTGTTGATGTCATCATTGTTGGATAGGACAGAGAGAAATGGAGATAGGAGAGGAAGACAGAGAGGGGGAGAGAAAGACAGACACCTGCAGACCTGCTTCACCACCTGTGAAGTGACTCCCCTGCAGGTGGGGAGCCGGGGGCTTGAACCGGGATCATTATGCCTGTCCTTGCGCTTTGCGCCACGTGTGCTTAACCCATTGTGCTACCGCCCGACTCCCTTCTTTATTTATTTTAATGAGAGACACAGAAAGAAAGATACAGAAAGGAAGAGACCAGAGCACTGCTCAGCTCTGGCTTATGGTGGTGCTGGGAACTGAACCTGGGACTTCAGATTAGATGTCTATAAGTGTGGGGGAAAATATCATCCATTTAATTATTTTGGACAGAGACAGAGAAATTGAGAAGGAAGTGTAAGAAAGTCAGGGAGACAGAGACACATCTTGCAACAGAGCTTGACATCGTGTGAAGCTTTCCACACCCTGCAGGTAGAGGTTAGGGACTCGAGCCTAGGTCCTTGCACACTGTAATGTGTGCATCACTTGGCCCCCTTGTGTACATGCTTTTGTGTGAAATTAAGGTTCAGTCCTCTGAAGCAATGAACCTGGGAGGAGGGTGGCTGGGTCACAAGAAAAGTGTATGATGAGACACTGCCAAGCTGTTTTCCAGAGTGGGAAAACAGAGTACTTCTTTACCTCCTCCCCAGCAAGGTTGTGGGATCCAGATGTTCCACATCCCCAATGGGCTTACTGTTTGTCAGCACCTTTTCTTTTAGCTAATCTAAGGGATGTATGGAGCTACTTCACGGGGCTTCTGATCTGCATGTCTTTTAATGGCTCATGATGTGGAACATCTTTTGATGTGCCTTTGTGCCATCTGTACATCCTTTTTGGTGAAGCATCCATTCATTTCTTTTGACTGTTTTAAAGTAGGGTTATTTGTTTCTGTACTCTTGAATTTTAAAAGTTCTTTCTATGATGCAATACATGTCTTTCATAAGATCAGTGTTTTCTTCTAATTTGCCTAAATAGTTCTTTTCACACAAAAAAAATCATTTTGATGAAGTCCAAGTTAACAGTATTTTCCCCCCCAAAATGGACAAATATTTACAAATATATACAAAGTTGTAGAAATAAGTTAACCCATACCTGCAACCTTTAAGAGAACTACTGTAGCTCACAATGGAGGGATTGAGGATCCAGAACTCTGGTGGTGGGAATGGCGCAGAATTGTACCCCAGTTACCTTGTAATTTTGTAAATCAATATTATGTCACTAATAAAAAATTTAAAAAAAAACTATTTTTCCTTCCTTCCATCCTTTCCTCCTTTCCATTTTCTAGTATATTTCTATTTCTTTTTTTAATTTTGTTTGCCAGAGCACTGCTCAGCTCTGGCTGATGGTGGTACAGGAGATTGAACCTGGGACTCTCAGGCATGAGAGTCTCTTTGCATAACCATTAATCATTATGCTATCTGGTCCCTTACTTTCTATTTTTTATTAGTGATTTAACAATTGTTTACAAGATTATAAGACTATATGGATATAGTTTCCTCCACCACCAAAGTTCTGTAACCCCCCCCAAGCCCTGCCAATTATAACCATCAAAATTCTCACAAAGTCTTAGAGATAGTTTAGTCTTCTTTCTTTTTTTCCTTTTTGTAAGTTCATGTGTCTGACTTCTGTACATTCCACATATGAGTGAAACCTTCTTTCACCATCTTACTTACTTATAATATCACCTTTTTAAACCTCAGACTAGTATCCCATCAAATATATAGTCCTTAACTTTTTAAAAAAAAATGTCTTCAAGCCATTTTTTAAAGTTGTGATTAACAGTGGCTTATAAGATTATAACATTACAGGGTATAGATCTACACCAGGCCACCACTAAAGTTTTGTGCCCCCTACCCTCTCAATAATAACCACCATAGTTCTCACAAAGTTTTAGAGACAGTTTGTTTACTTCTTTTTTTAAAAAAAATGTTTTATTTATTTATTCATTGGATAGTGAAAGAGAGAAACTGAGATGGAAGGGGAAGATAGTGAGGGAGAGAGGAAGACACCAGCAGCCCTGTTTCACAGCTTGTGAAGTTTCCTCTCTGCAGGTGGGGACTGGGAATTTGAACCCACATCCTTGAACATGGTAACCTTAAATGTATGAACCAATTTTGGGGAAACTGATACCTTCACTCTGTTGTGTCTTCTAATTTCTGATTTACCTTATTTATTTAAAACCATTAAAACCACTTATTTAGGTTTTCCTTTACTTGGTATGATTATGGTATAATTTCCACAAATAAATCTCAAAGTGGTTTTGTTAGAGTTCTACCTAAATGTTTTGTTCTTTTAGTAGTAATTATAAGTGGTACTGTGCCTTTAACGCTAGTTTTGAATGATTTTTATTGCCTTCTTAGAGAAAGACGATTTGTTTGTCTATATTGACCTGGTATCCTGATAATCCCATTAAATTCACCTATGAAAAAAGTTGTTAAGTAGTTAAATTTTCTGGTAAGCTTCTTGGGATATTCTTTGTACATACTCATGTCATCTGTGAACAAGGGAAATATCAATTTTTTTCTAGTCAGCGTGTCTTTCATTTCTCATACTACCTTGTGATCTGGGTAGGTGTTACAGTGTGATATTGAAAAGGAGTACTGAGAACTCATCTCTCTGTCTTCCTCCTCATTTTAGGGGAAACACAGTCTTTTGCCATTAAGTAGGTTTCATGCAAATGGCTTTTCAAAAATTAAAGAAACTCCCTCCTATTCCTAATATGCAGAGTCTATATCATTAACAGACTTTGAATTTCATAAAATTCCTTTTTACATCAATTAATGATGTTTTGATCTTTCCTTCTTAACAAAATTTAGTAGGCGACATTGCAGGTTTTCAAATATTGACTGTGGATAAAATTCTACGTGTGTGTGTGTGTGTGTGTGTGTGTGTGTGTACACACAACACACAAAAATGATGCGGATAAGGTAAATATACTTACTGCATAAGACAGTATTAGGCAAAAGATCATCCATGGAAAATTATGAATAATTATTTGGACAGGGGAAATAATCCAGCAAGTAGAACATGTGAGAGACAATAGGCTATGTGAGAGACAATAGGCTTGATTTTGTCACCATATAGGAGCACCACAGACAGCACACCAAAGGGAAATCTATGGATGGTGGTGAAGAATGGCAGTGGCTTTCCTTCTCACCTCTCTGTCTCTCCCTCTCTCCTCTTCTCACTTCTCTAAGTAGGTGGAGTGAAAAATTGGGCAAGGGAAATCACTCAACAGTGTCATGCATGCGTGACGCTCTCCTTTTACTCCTTAGTTCCACATTAAAAATAAAAAGAAGATTCACTAAGAGGAAGAAGATCATAGAGGAGGCTATTTTCTGCTACTTTTCTTTTTAAAAGATAACTTTTAAAATGCAGGGCTATGTAAAATTGAACATTCTGTTCACTTATTTGTTAATTACAGTCTTAGCACTGTAATGTGCAAAGGATTCCTGAAATACTCCAAAAGGGAGAAGCCATAGATAGCATGGCCAAAATTGTTTTGGAGGGTGGTTCCCAGAACTAATGTTTCCCAGAATACATTCTGGGAAACTCTGGTGTAAAGCAGGGCCCATTTAAGGTCAATGAATCCCCTCACAGACCCAGGCAGCATCCCTACATGCCAAAGCTGTGGGGACTGCAAGTACCACTGAGCTCAGGTGCTGGGTTCATCTAAGTGTGATGAAAAGCAGATGCTTTCCTCATGAAAGCAGATAAGTCGAGCTTATGCCAACCTCCATTTCCTGGGGGACCCTGGAAACTTGGGATGTTTTCTATTGCAGAGACTTGGCATAGCACTAGGGGGATGACAGCTTTGTGTAAGGGATAATCCAGCTCTAGGGGATCGGGCGGTGGTGCAGTGAGTTAAGCGCATGTGGCGCAAAGCGCAGGGACCAGTGAAAGGATCCCGGTTTGAGCCCCCGGCGGCTCCCCACCTGTGGGGGAGTCACTTCACAGGCGGTGAAGTGGGTCTGCAGGTGTCTATCTTTCTCTCCCCCTCTCTGTCTTCCCCTCCTCTCTCCATTTCTCTCTGTCCTATCCAACAACGAACAACATCAACAATGTCAATAGTAATGGCCACAGTGAGGCTGCAATGACAGGGGCAGTGAAGTGGAGGGGAGGGCGGGGGGGGGGGAGAAGATGGCCTCCAGGAGCGGTGGATTCGTGGTGCGGGCACCGAGCCCAGCAATGACCCTGGAGGAAAAAAAAAAATTTAAATCCTGCTATAGAGGAGAGGAGGTATGTTTCCCTGCCTCAAGGAACCAGGCCTGGGCTTGAGAAGGGACTTATTGGCCTTAAATGGGCTCTGCTTTGCACAAAAAGCTCAGCCCAGGCAACATTTTCCCCTCCTGAGATGTAATGGGGGCATCTTTACTTTTAACTAGAGTTGTCAGAAAATGCCAGGGCCCAAATAGGAAGCTGGCCTAATTTCCTAGTGATTCTTACTTAACAGTTACACAGGGAGAATTTCACTGGAGCATAATCTTTAGGAACTTCTCACCAAAATTTCAAAGGAGTGTTTAGAGGAAGAAATATGCCCTACACTATGCTAGGGGCTTACACATATAGAAAGGCAGCATTTTCAAAATGGTAAACTTCTGACCATCCTTTTCCAATTAAAAATATATTGAAAGGATTTTTAAATAATATGTTCTTTTGCCTCAGATGTCCCTAGAGAGGTTCTGAGTTTCTCTGAGCTAAGATTCCCAGGTTTCTAAACCTACCAGGCTCACATTTCTCTTCACAATTCTTCTTAGCCAATGCAAGGACCTACTAGGGTAAAAATCAAAAGCTTCAAATGGAGGGAGGCCCCTTTTCCATTCCGCTATTTACTGGGCCACAGTAAGAATTAGCATTCTGCCTGCAGAAACAGTTCTACTTTTCCCTTTGTTTCGAATCCAGAGTCACTCATCTGGAAATTACAGGGAAATAGAAATGAATCATGTGTCCTGTTACCTCTATGTTCTCACAATGCCTGCTGCTGCCTTAATCACTAAATAAAACAAACAAAAAAAGAAGCCTTAAAAATGTTTCACTGCCATTTTTCCCCCTGTGTTGGAGCTTACCATGCTGTATATGAAGCCCAATCAAAAAAGCTATGAAAGAAAATCACAGCAAAATTAGCATAAGAGGCTTCTGCTGGGAACATGAAGACAGGCAGCAGAGGGCCTAGCTTCTCCATTCTGTGCTGAGCCTGCTCTCTGAGGTATCAGCAAGGGTGCGTGAAGCCCACGTCCTCTACGTCAGCTATAAGCTCTGTCGCCTAGACCAGTCTTCTTTCAGATCTACAGAATTTACATGCCCACTTACAAACTGGAATCACAATCCTGGTTTTGTCCAACACAGACCCTGCAGGACATGTTCTTTCTCCTTGATGTTTGTTTTCATGAACCTAAGCTGTCTGAGAGCTCTCTAAGGGCAGGACACCCCATGTATCCTCTCCACTGGCTATATGCTTACAAGAAGTGCTGACTTAACTTACCTACAGGTTCTTCTAAGCTGTAAATTTGGAGCAATGGATGATGAAATCAAGCCCTTGAATACCATCTTTTTGTTCAACATTGGCTGGAACTTCCCCCATAACTCCCCATCATAAACGTTAAAGGAAATGACATTATTTGAGATCCTGCTGCATTTCATTAACAAGGAACAGTGGGAGGGTGACAGGATGGTCTCAGTCATTGGTCTATGTCAACAAGCCACATCTGGGGAGACCAGAAAAAGCCACCAGTCCCTGAATGCCCCCAAAGCATTTCCATCTGCAGAATCTGTTTCTGCAAATTTACACAGACAGGCTATCTGCTTGCTGCACTCTGACTTCTCCCTCTTGCCTGAAACATTTTATGTGTGTTGACATCGAACATTAGGGCCAAAGAATAATGAAATTGTTTGTCTTTTGTTTTGTTTTTAGCTTATATTGCAGAACACCTATTTACAATGGAGAACCCCACAAATCAGCTAATCTTGCCTGACATTATTGATTCTTTTTAACACAAGACTAAACTTAATACCTATCCTCTCTCTGTCTCTCTCTCTCTCTCTCCCTCACCCTCCTCCCCCTTCCTCTTTCCATGAAAATGTATGAGTCTATGGAAAGACAACTTCACAGCTGATAAGAGAATATAATTTTAACAAATGCTGTTGAACTGCTCACTTGCTATTGGGGTAAAGAACCTAGAAACAAACTTTTTTATTTTTCAGTTCTACCAACAAACAGAGTAAGTCTCATCTCTGTGAGAATGGCCTACATCCACAAAACAGGAAGTGATAAGTGTTGGCAAGGATGTGGAGAAAGAGGAACTCTTGTTAAACTGCTGGTGGGAACGCAAACTGGTACAGCCATTAAGGACAAAAGTAGTGCGAATTCTTAAACAAATAAAAATGGAAATATCTTATGATCCAATAATACCAGTTTTGGGCATTTATAAATAAGACTTGAAAACACTAGTTAGAAGGGACATACACATCCCAATGTTCATAGCAGTTATTATTCACAACAGGTAATGAGAGGAAACAATCTAAAAGCCCACTGACATATGACTGGATACAGCAGCTATGGGACATACTCAACAGAGTACTACTTGGCAATTAAAAAAAAGACAATATTGTGTCCTTTGGGACAAAGTGGATGGAAGTGGAAGTGACTGTGCTTAGTGAAGTAAGGAAGTGAAGGACAACTACTGGATGGTCTTACTCATAGTTGGAATTTAGAGAACTGAAACATGGACTTGCAAGAAAAAAAGAAAGGAAGGAAGGAAGGAAAAGAGAAAGAAAGGAAAAGAAAGAAGAGAAAAGAAAAATAGAGTGCGCTATATTTTACCACACTGCAATATAAGAGAAACCTGATTTCTTTGGAAAGTGAAGGATCCTATCCAGGGCTCTCTGTCCGTACTCCCTGAACACACGGGAAATCAAGAGAGGCAACTTTCCATTTAATGAATGTCACAAAAGGTCATTAGGAGTCAGATTTTAGAAACTGATGAAGTGAAATCTCTGCCTGTTGCTGGCTGGCACTGTGATCTCTAAAACTGAGCCTTTTAAATTCCAAATGGGGTGGTTAAATCACCTGTGGTGTGGAAATGTGAGGATAAGAGAGAAATACAGGTGAGATGCCCTGGCATACGAGTGTTCCGTTTATTTGTTTATTGTAACCACTAGGGTTCACTACTCTGAGCCAACTTTTTCAGTTATAAAGAAAGACACAAGAGTCCAGGTGGTGGCACATGTTATAATGTACAAGGACTTGGGTTTGAGCCCCTGGTCCCCACCTGCAGGGGGAAATCTTTGCGAGTGGTGAAGCTGGGCTGCAGGTGTCTCTGTCTCTATCTCCCCTTTCTTTCTCAATTTCTGGCTGTCTCTATCCAATAAATAAATAAAAATAATTCTAAAAAAAGATAGCCCCCACACCTATGGACATATAATTTTTGAAAAGAAGGCTCAAGCTATTAAATGGAGAAAGTAGAGGTTCTTCAACAAATCATGTTGAGAAAACTCGATTGAAACATGCAGAAGAATGAAACTGAATCACTACATTTTACCACATAGAAAATTAAACTCCAAATAGATAAAGGATTTGGACGTTAGATCAAAAACTATCAAATTATTAGAGGAAAATACTGGCAGCTCCCTTTTCCATCTAGATTTTAAGGGCATCAAAGAGTCAGGTGGTGGCACAACTGATTAAGCACTAACATTACAATATCCAAGGACCCAGGTTCAAGCCCCTGGTCCCCACCCACAGGTGGAAAGCTTCATGAGTGGTGAAGTGGGGCTGCAGCTATCTCTCTGTCTCTTCCCCCTCTAGCTCCCCATCACTTCTAATTTCTATCTATAATTTTTTAAAATAAAACCTAATTTTATTTTTTATTTATTATTTTTTAATATTTATTTATTCCCTTTTGTCACTCTTGTTGTTTTATTGTAGTTATTATTGTTGTTATTGATGTCATCATTGATGGATAGAATACAGAGAAATGGAGAGAGGAGAGGAAGACAGGGGGAGAGAAAGACAGACACCTGCAGACCTCTTCACCGCTTGTGAAGTGACTCCCCTGCAGGTGGGGAGACGGCGGCTTGAACTGGGATCCTTAAGCGGTCCTTGTGCTTTGTGCCCTGTGCGCTTAACCCGCTGTGCTACTGCTCGACTCCCAAAACCTAATTTATAAGCATTTTCAGTGACACAAGTATAATTGCAAGGAAGAAAAACACAAAAATAAGCCAGTGGGACTTCGTCCAATTGAAAAGCTTCTGTATAGCAAAAGAAACCATCTCCCAAACAAAGAGATTCCCTTACAGAATGGGAGAAGATCTATACATGCCATACATCAGATATTAATAAACAGAATATAGAAATAGCTCACCAACAAGAAAACAAATGGCCCCATCTAAAGTGGGGAGAGGATATGAACAGAATATTCACTAAAGAAGAGATCCAAAAAGCCAATAAACATGAAAAAATTCTCCAAGTCATTGATTGTCAGAATAATGCAAATAAAGACAACAGTGAGATACCACTTCACTCCTGTGAGAATGTCATACATCAGAAAAGGTAGCAGCAACAAATGCTGGAGGGGTTGTGGGGACAAAGGAACCCTCCTGCACTGCTGGTGGGAATGTAAATTCCTCCAGCCTCTGAGGAGAACAGTCTGGAGAACTCTCAGAAGGCTAGAAATGGACCTACACTATGATCCTGCAATTACTCTCCTGGGGATATATCCTAAGGAACCAAATACACCTATCCAAAAAGATGTGTGTATACCCATGTTCTTAGCAGCACAATTTGTAATAGCCAAAACCTGGAAGCAACCCAGGTATTCAACAACAGATGAGTGGCTGAACAAGTTGTGGTCTATATACACAATGGAATACTACTCAGCTATTAAGAATGATGAATTCACCTTCTTTACCTCATCTTGGATGAAGCTTGAAGGAATCATGTTAAGAGAAACAAGCCAGAAAGAGAAGGATGAATATGGAACGAACTCACTCATACACAGAAGTTGAGAAATAAGAATAGAAGGGGAAAAACAAAGCAGAACTTGGACTGGGGTTAGTGTATTACTCCAAAATAAAGAACTCTAGGGGGAGTGGTGATGCTGTGGGGGGGCAGAGTGGGGCTCTGAGGTCCTGATGCATCATGGAAGACCTAGGCTGGTGAGAAATTTTATACATGGACCAACAACTGTATCTACTGTAAACCATTAATTCCCCCAAATAAAAAGAAAGAAAAAGGGGATGGGGCCCCACAGCAGTGAAACTTTCCCCCAGTACATTGGGGGCTGTGCTTGAACTTGAATTAAGTGCACATGATAAAGCAGGTACACCGTCCAGGTGAGCTATCTTGTTGGTCCACTCCATATCCTTTACCTTATCTCATAAGCACTTTGTAGCATACACTATGCTAGGGGCTTGCACACAGTTCCAATGATTGCTACAACGCTAGGAAAATATTGCTATAATTGTTAAACTGCTTTGCAGAGGAAAAAAACCTGAGTAGCTTATTCACAAACAGAAAGTAAAAGCAGGGAGAAATCAAAGTCAGGCCTGTCTGATTCTAAGCTTTCACACTTCTAGTCACATACACCACTTCCTAAGTGAACACACACACACACACACACACACACACACACACACACACACACACACACACCATAAAAGTATGTCACAATCAGGCAGATATGCTTATCACTGTAACACAATGGCAATCTGTGAACCTCATTATCTAGGGACTGCAAATGTCTCTCAATCAAACTGCTTCCTTTATGAGTACATGTACTATGTTTTTACATGTGCTCCTCCGCCCCGCCACAGCACACAATTCTAATACTCACAAGATTTACATAGAAATTCAAAGAACAAAATAGAAACATATCCAGGTTCAAAAGACTCGATCAAGCAATCCAGACAACTGCAACATCCCTAGAACTTTGAAAACCTTGCCTAATATAGTTCATGGACTCCAGAGACAATAAGTTTTGATTTTAAGTTAACCTTTGTTAATATCATCAAAATCATGTGAGTGAACAACATTCACATTAGGCTTCCAGGTGGGATTGGGGGGAACAAATATAATCTTAGAGATGTGTTTGTGTATGATTCTTCTGCTGGCACTTCACTGTTCTGGTCAACTTTTTCCCAAATAGAGAGACAGAGACAGAGAGACAAAGAAGAGAGGGAGGGAAGAGAAAAGCACTGAAACTTCCTCTAGTATGGTAGAGGCCAGGCTTTGAAACTAGGGTATGCTTGACACAGCAAGCACCCTCCCAGATGAGCTATCTTGCCATTCTAGCATTGTGTTTATAATGGCCTTGCTTTAAGTGCTGTGAAGGAAACTGCATTACTGTTGTAATTCCTGCGTGAGATCTGGGTATTACTCTAAAGCCATATCCCTATCTGAAGATGAGAGAGAGAATGAGGGTCTCATGCCCTGCATCTGAACAGGGAAGTTTCCACATAGGCAGTTTGGGGAGTGTGTCCAAGAAAGCGGAGTGTGTCCAAGGAAGTGTAGGGGTAGGCATGCATGGGAGAAACTGCACCCACTCCGATAGATTTCTAAGTACTTTGGGCCCAGATTTTTTTTTTTTTTTTTTGCCTCCAGGGCTATCACTGGGGCTTGGTGCCTGCACCACCAATCCACAGCTCCTGGAGGTAATTTTTTCCCCATTTTGTTGCCCTTGTTGTCCTCGTTATTACTGTTGTTGTTATTGTTGGATAGGACAGAAAGAAATCGAGAGAGGAGGGAAAGACAGAGAGGGGGAGAAAAAGATAGACACCTGCAGACCTGCTTCACCACTTATGAAGCAACCCTCTCTATAGGCAAGGAGCCGGAGGCTCAAACCGAGATCCTTTAGCCTGTCCTTGTGCTTTGTGCCATGTGCGCTTAACCAGCTACACTACCGCCTGATCCCCTTGGGCCCAGATTTTATCAGAATGCTTATATTTGGTGACTGTTATGTGTGGTGGAGCCCAAACATGCATTTTCTCTGCATGTGATTTCAAGGCAAGCAGTGAAGTAAGAGAGGTAGAGCTAGACCAGTGGCAAAAGGAAAACGACAATGACCACGGAAAGACTCCTATAGACCCCAAAGTCACATCAGGATAAACCTCTTATTCCAGGCCTGCCAGACAGACTGAAAAACAGCTGATCTGTGAAAAACTCAGGGGCTAGGGGAACTGAACCTCTCCACCCACACCAAGTTTCAAAGATGCTCAAATCCCTAATAGCTGAGCATCTGTGTCTGTGGGTCCTACATCACGTTTGACTGGATCCAGGAATATGGAGCCCAGGGCTAGAGAAAAACATCCTCAGGGGCTGGGCAGTGGCACACCTGGTTAAGTGCACATGGTACGAAGCACAAGCATCTACACAAAGATCCAGGTTTGAGCCCCAGCTCCCCACCTCCAAGGAGGATGCTTCACAAATGGTGAAGCAGGTCTGCAGGTGTCTATTTTTCTCTCTCCCTCTCTATCTCCCCTTCCTCTCTCAATTTCTCTCTGTTGTATCTAATAAAATTAAAAAAAAAAAAAAAGGCCACCAAGAGGAGTGGATTCGTAGTGCTGACATCAAGCTCCATCAGTAACCCTGAAGCCCCCCCCAAATAAATCCTCATCTATGTGTACCCCCTACAGTTTAAATCTCTATTGTTCAAGGACCAGCTGTAGTTACTATATAAAGATATTTTATCTCAGAGGATCAGAACAGAACCTAAAGCTTAGGAAAGCTGTAGCTAACCTTCACTCTGCCATTGATTACAGCTTTATGATGTTTGGCAGGCTTCTTGAGGTTTAGTGTCCTCACCTGTGAAATGGTAACAAGTCTGATGCAAATTTCAAAGGAATGCTGAGAGGTCACAGGCACTTGGTGCTGTCTTAAAGGAAGACAGGAAGCTCAGTGAGCGCTTCATTGCCAGTTGAGAATATTTTTAAATATATTATTACAAAGGGAGTCTATATTTTCACACAAATGTAGTGATGCATATTTTTTTTAAAAAGTGCTTCTTGAAGCCAGGTGGTGGTGCACCCAGTAGAACACAGAAATTACCATGCACTGGTTCAAGCCCCTGGTTCCCATCTGCAGGGGGAAACTTCACAAGAAGTGAAGCAGTGCTGCAGATGTCTATGTCTGTCTGTCTGTCTGTCTCTCCTTCCTTTCTTATTACCCTTTCCCTCTCAATTTCTCTGTCTTAAAAAAAAAAGCCGGGAGTCTGGCGGTAGCACAGCGGGTTAAGCGCACGTGGCGTGAAGCACAAGGACCAGCGTAAGGATCCCGGTTCAAGGCCCCAGCTCCCCACCTACGGAGGTGTCCCTTCACAGGCAGTGAAGCAGGTCTGTAGGTATCTATCTTTCTCTCTCCCTCTCTGTCTTCTCTCCATTTCTCTCTGTCCTATCTAACAATGACGACATCAATAACAACAACAACAACAATAACTACGACAAGGGCAACAAAATGGAAAATAAATAAACTTAAAAAAAAAAAGCCACCACGAGTATAGTGCAGGTGTTGAGATTACCTTGGTGGTAAGAACAGAAACAAACATACAACAATAACGAAGACTGCGTCTTGTATTTTGTGATTAAGTCGGAAAATAATTAAGGGGGGCAAGACAGAAATGGTCATCTTCATGTTTCAGGTGAGGAAGTGAGAGTTGGGGAGAAGTGTCCTGCACAAAGTAAGATAGGAATGAAGATCAGGTGGCTGCCTCCTGTCCTCACTTCGCAACAACTTGGGAGGACATCAGAGCTCAGAATTGAAGTTGGCCCTCCCTCGAGCAAGGGCTAGAGGAGTCCACACCAATTGAGTCTGGTTTTGGCTGCATGTTGCTTGAAACACACGTGGATTTTGCAGCCCCTATACTGTGGCCTAAAGTTTGAAAAGTGTACTATGAGGAGACCTGGTTTCTAGTTCTACGCAAAGGTTTGTTATCTCAGGATAAGCTGGGAGTCTAAATCTTTATTCCAGGATGTTACCACATATAGAAAAGTAGTTATGATGATGATAAACCCCCACAGTCATCACCAACCTCAATAATCCCAGGCTTCATGTTGACTCTTTCATCTACACCCCTGGTTCTTTGTCTTGCTCAGTGATTCCTTCCTTCCTTCCTTCCTTCCTTCCTTCCTTCCTTCCTTCCTTCCTTCCTTCCTTCTCTTCCTCCTCCTCCTCCTCCTTCTTCTTCTTTTTGGGTAGGGGTAGAGACAGAGAAGTAGAGGGAGAGAGAAACCACAGCACCAAAGTTTCCTTCACTGTGTGGGGGCTGGGTTCAAATCTTGGGTTGCATACATGGAAAAGCTGCACACTAGCCAAGTGAGCTTTTTCACCAACCCAATTTCTTTTCTTTTCTTCTCTTTCTTTCTCTCAAGAAAATACGTGGGGAATTAAAAGCTGACACATACTCCCCTATCACTCCTACCCTCTTCCCTCTCACCCTAGGGCCCCACAGATTCAGGCCTGGCAGGTTAGGAGTGGCTGGTGGTAGGGGCACTGCACCCTTCTCCTGTCCTGGGCGATATGGAAGAACAAACACCTCTGAGGGACTCACCATGAGCAAGAGGAAGATTTTTTTTTTTTCTTTTGAAGATTCTACTATGAGATAGTTTCACAGGCTACAAGGGAATAAAAGGACTATGTACAGCCTTATGGGAAATAGACAGAGAGCTGAGGAAGGTCAAGATGAGTCTAGGGTCTTGGAGAACACATTCCTGGGCTGGGGGAGGGGCCTCTCAACTCAGGGGGTGGGGCTACATCCTTGGAAGGGGCATGCCCATTGGAGTTTGTCTTCCAGAGGTATCCCCACAGGGGGACCCATATGAGGTTTCATAACAGGTGGGCCCATCATGCCTGGAAGGACTGCCCCTCTGCCTGATTGGAGCTTCTGAAGGACTGCTTGTAGCAGTGCCCATGTCTCTTCCTCATGTTTGTGGGGAGTCACCACCTGTTGGGATGGTCCACCAACACCTCAGACTGGCCCAGCAAGTCCTGCAGGAGCCTGTGGCATGGGAACATCAGCAAGGACTCCTCTGCCAGCAGCCCTGAGGATCAATTGCAAGGTGAGGACTTTGTAAGTGACAGCCAGATGGGGTCTTCGAAGGACTCAGGTCAACACTGTAGCTATGCAGGCACGTGGGGGAGGGGGTGTCACAGAGGACTGTGCACAACTAGTGGGCAGGAGCAGAGAGAACTAAGATAGGATGAAGGTGGCTGGTCCCTGGGCCTGAGTGAAGAGTTTCCTGAGAGAGGACATCTGTGTCACACAATTCTGGGCTTGTCTTTGGCAACCTGATGACTTATAGCCACCTACCAATGGCCTCCATACACCTAGGCACTCAGTCCTGGGTAGGTAGCCCCTTAGTCATCTTTCTTTTCCTAGAACCCAGTACAGCTAACTGCCAATTCAGTGGATTATATGAAATGGATAATACCCACCTATTCAATATAAATGTCTGGTGAAGGGCTGATAACAGCCCTGGCCTGACAGCTACCAAGCTAGGATTTTGGTTGACTTTGTAGCAATTCCAGGTGGCTGTGGCATCTCTACTTAGATGTGAGGACACTGAGATCATATATACAGGATGGCACATGGTTACTGCATGTTCAGTGTATGGAGACAATTACAGCTGTCACAGTCCAAAGGCACTTAGTTCCTCAAGAGTAGAGCCAGAATTTGAACCCAGCCTTCCTGATTCCAACCAGGCCACCTTGCCAGGCTGTAACAAGATGCTTCTGAAAGAAGGCTGATACCAACAGGCTCGATGCAGGGTCATGTTAAAGTGTATAAGTCACTTGGCAAATCAGGTGCAGAAGAAGAATCCAGGAGCTGGGAAGATAGCTCACACAGTAACTTTATTATGGGCCAAGCCTTGGATTTGAGCCCTGGCACAATATGGGTCCATCACAACACTGGGGTAGCTCGATAGACAGAGGGTGACCTTGCGACATTTCTCTCCCTCCTCAATTAGTTGGTTTAATTTTCTCTAGCTGAAAGTCAAAAAGAATGAAAGGGGGGCCAGGTGGTGGAGCACCTGGTTGAGCACACACATTACAGTGCCTAAGGATCCAGGTTCAAGCCCCCAGTCCTCACCTGTGGGGGGAAGCTGCATAAGCAAAGCACTGTTGCACATGCTTCTTTCTCCTTTCCCACTCCCCTTCCCTCTTCATTTCTCTCTGCCTCTATCCATAAAATAAATTGATAAAACCATATTTTAAAAAGAAAAAATGATTAAAAAATAATAAAAAGAATGAAATGACAGCTCAAGAGTGGTGGAATCACATGCACATATGAGGCCCCGGCACCACCAAAATAATAATAAGGGAACTGGTCCAAATTTTTTTTTTTTTTTTTTATCTACAGGTCTTTCTCTCTTCCCTGTCTCCCCCTTTCCTCATTTCTTTTGTCTCTATACAAAATAAATAAAAATAAAAAGGGAATGAATGAGAATTAACTGTAGTGGGTTAAGTCTATCTTTTTTTTTTTTTTTTTTACCAGAGCATCCTTCAGCTCTGATTTATGGTGGTGCTGGGGATTGAACATGCCTCAGGCATCAAACTCTTTTTGCATAACCGTTATGCTATCTCCTGTTCCCTGGGACCATATATCATCTCGAGAAAGCATGTTAGCTTTAATAATATTGATACTAATATTCTTTTAAGAATTTTGCTTCCCCCCCTTTTGTTGCCCCTGTTTTACTTTTGTAGTTATTATTGTTGTTGTTACTGATGTCGTTTTTGTTGGGTAGGACAGACAGAAGTGGAGAGAGGAGGGGAAGACAGAGAGGGGGAGAGAAAGACAGACACCTGCAGACCTGCTTCACTGCTTGTGAAGCGACTCCCCTGCAGGTGGGGAGCCGGGGGCTCTAACCCGGATCTACACTTAACCCGCTGCTATACCGCCCGTCTCCCCACATTTTAAAATTTATTATTGGATAACAACCCCACCAATGTGCCCTGGAGCTCCGCTTCCCCAGAGCCCTTCCCCACTAGCGAAAGAGACAGGCTGGGAGTATGGATCGACCTGTCAACGCCCATGTTCATCGGGGAAGCAATTACAGAAGCCAGACCTTCCACCTTCTGCATCCCACAATGATCTTGGGTCCATACTCCCAGAAGGTTAAAAAATAGGAAAGCTATGGGGGCCAGGGCCTCAAACCCAGGTCCCTGATGATTGTAACGTGTGCACTCAACCAAGTGCACCACCACCTTGCCCCTAGAGCATTCTTCAAAGACCTACTCTATCAGAAGAGAGAGCCCCAAACTTTTTAAAAATAGATGATTGCGGTATTTCAAGGAGCCTGAACACAAACATTGTGCCCCCCCTCCCCAGCTTCATATCTTGCAGATCTTTCATCTGTCCTGAGTGGAGACAAGCAAAGTTTAAGCTGGCAGACTGCATAGAACACAAGAAGACAAAAACCTTCTTACCTCTTTGCCCTGTCTTTCTCATCTTCATCCATTAGATTTCCTATACAGTTTTTCCTGCCAAAGAGAGAGAAAGTAGGTGATTACTATAACCCTCATGCTTTGGGCTCTAGGTTTTCAGACTTCTGGATCCCAGCAAGCCCTTACTTACTTTCCATTAAAAAAACTTTCATATTTCATTTACTTATTTTAATGAGAAAGTTCTAGAGAGGGAAAAAAGGGAAAAAGGAAGGAGGGAGGAAGGAAGGGGGGAGAAGAGCATTTCTCATCTCTAGTTAATGGTGATATTATCAGCTAAAGCCAGGAACTCAGAGCCTCAGACATGCAAGTCTTTTGCATTATCATTATGTTGTCTCCCCAGCACTCAGTGACCTTTCATACATTTAAAAATTATTAAGTGTTCTGCATTGGAAGACTCCATCTGTAGCACACAAATTGTATTTTTATGTACTACATTAAGAAAAAGTAAGATGGAGGTGCAGAACTTTGGTGGTGGGTGCAATGTGGTACTATTGCCCTGTAATCTTATAAACCATTATTGAACCACCAATAAAAATATTAACAAAAATTATTGAGGACTCAGTAAAGCTCTTGAGTATGTTGTTGAAAGGAAGAAATCTGAAATTTGCAGGTGTTCACATGATGAAGTTATTAGATGCCCAGAAACAAATGAAAAAGTTCACTGTAGACAAATGTGTGAATATTAGAACTGCTTTGACCTTCAAATCACACTTTAAGACTTTTTAGCCACACCCAGTTCTTGGAAGCTTCTGTTTATCTCAAGTCTTCAACCCCAAAATGTCCATGACATTCTCAAGGAGAACATTGATTTATTCATCTATCTGTTCATTCAAATACACACTCGCCTCTTACGTAGAGTCTGGAGGAATCAGGAACCCAATGAAAGCACCATAGTTCTTCCTATAAGTCTCCCCCAGAGAATCAAGGCACAGATGTGAAAGATGAAGTAACAATGCAGGAATGCAACCCACAGTCCACAGAGTCTACCTCACTGCCAGAGCTTCTATTCTTCCAGGCCCTGGCTCTAGGCTTGGCAGGCCCACTGATCTGGTTTCCTCTCCTGTCTGTGGGATTCCTTCACCCCTCAGAGCCACATTCCCTGGTTTCTTGGTTCATTCACACATTTCCTGGAGTCCTGCCCATCTGTGGTGCTCCATGCCAGCCAGCACACCAAGCAGAAACACTTGTAGGGTGTCCAGAGGGCCAGACCCTGCTGGGAGAACCAGAGGCAGAGGATGCAGTGGCTGAGATCCAGGGTGGAGACCATGGAGAATCTGAATCACCATTACCCACAGGCTGCTGGCCTCCAAACAGAAGGGGTCTGAAGTCAGAACTCCCAAACCCATATTTTGCAAATGCACTGACATATTACTCTTGTGGTTTAAAGTTTTAGGTGGTTCTTTTATGGAGTCAATTCATCTTTCTCTGAGATCATCTCGCTTTGTGACTGAGATCTTCGATGGGCAGTGGCATGGGTCTGAGGCAAAAGAGGAAGAGGTATTTTGCAACTCCAGCTCCATTTTTACATTCATGTCCCGTCCAGTAAATGGCAGGCATATTTTAGAGACAGATTTTCAAGAAGTGCCATTGAGCAGTTGAGACTTGTATCATAATTAAAATAGGGTTAACACATCTGCAAAAAGGCATGTGCTTAATGTCTTCCAGATGGAATCTGTTTAGAGGTTTAAGAGATGAAAAAATGCAGTGTCAAATCACTTAATGATGCATTACTCCAGGTCTATGCTCCACAGGAAGTGGCGGCTTCCTGTGTGCCCAAGACAAACGAGAGAGAATCTAGTCAAGCCATGCTCTTGACCAGGTGTCCCCGGACAAAGCATGATCAAGGAAGAGTGTCACTTTCAGTATGATTTTGAGGTTCTGGAACCCTGTTTGGATGACTGAGGTTGCTTAGTCACAAACGGAACATCTACAAATGACTATCAGTTACTCTTTTTTAAAAAAAGATTTTATTTATTTATTAATGAGAAAGATGGGAGGAGAGAGAAAGAACGAGATATCACACATGTGCTGCCAGGAGTTGAACTGAGGACCTCAGGCTTGAGAGTCCAATGCTTTACCCACTGCACCATCTCCTGGACCACACAACTAACAGTTACTCTATAACAACCATATCTTCTCTGCTTTATATGTTTACCCTTAAGTGTTTCCTGTCTACACTAACGTCCTCTTCTTTCCCAAGGCTACCATTTCCTTGCCCCATCCCCGCCACTTGACCCCAGTTAAGCCACTCTGCTCAATTGCAGGAAAGAGATGGCGCCTAAGCAGAGTCCCAGGTAGCCCTGCTCCACACCCTTACTGTTTTGGCACATCTATTTTTTAAATCAAAATTGTGGTGAAATACAGAAAACACAAAATGTACAGTTTTTTTAATTTTTGAAACTACTTTTACTTATTTATTTTGGATAAAGAAATCTAGAGGGAGGGAAGGAGGGGGGGAAAGGGGAGAGAGAGATCTGCAACACTGCTTCACCACTTATAGCACTCCCCCCCTCCCCACAGGTGTGTACTGGAGGCTTGAACCTGGGTCCTTCTGCACCTTAATGTATGTGCTCAATCAGGTGCACCACCATCCAGCCACTAAAATGCACTTTTTTTTTTTTAACTTCAGCTCTGAAGAGGGCGTCACCTCCATGTTCATAGCCTCACTATTCACAATGGTAGAAAGATGGAAACCCAGTGTTCATCTATGGTTGAACAGAACAACAGAAGGTCACATAAACATATAATATTATTCAGCCTCAAAGAGAAGGAAATTCTTCTGATCAACCTTGAGCTCATTATGCTGACTGAAACAGAAGGACAGATACTGCACGACTGCATTTATATGAGGGACTCACAGTCAGCAAATTCTTAGAGATAGAAAGTGGAATGATAACTGCCAGAGCCTGGGCAAAGGAGACTTGGAGAATTAGTATTTCATGGACACAGTTTTGGCCTGGCCAGATTAAAGTTCCGGAGATGTGCGAGTTGTGATATACCTGCATAATGTGAGATCACTTATTGTCAGTGAACTGTAGACTTTAAAACTGTACATTTTGAGGGAGTCGGGCGGTAGCGCAGCAGGTTAAGTGCACGGACTGGCGTAAGGATCCCGGTTCGAGCCTCCGGCTCCCCACCTGCAGGGGTGTCGCTTCACAAGCGGTGAAGCAGGTCTGCAGGTGTCTATGTTTCTCTCCCCCTCTCTGTCTTCCCCTCCTCTCTCCATTTCTCTGTCCTATACAACAACAAGGACATCAATAACTACAACAATAAAACAACAAGTAGGTCTGCAGGTGTCTATCTTTCTCTCCCCCTCTCTGTCTTCCCCTCCTCTCTCTCTCCATTTCTCTGTTCTATACAACAACAAGGACATCAGTAACTACAACAATAAAACAACAAAGGCAACAAAAGGGAATAAATAAATTTTTAAAACTGTACATTTTGGGGAAGGGAGACAGCATAATGGTTCTACAAAAGACTTTCAAGCCTGAGGTTCTGAGGCCCCAGGTTCAATACCCAGCACCTATAAGCCTGAGCTGAACAGGGCCCTGGTCTCTCTTCCTCTGTATATTTCTCTCTGTATCCACCTCCCCCTCTCTCATTAAAAAAAGTAAATAAAATATTTATAAAAAGAGAAAAAAAACTGTGTATTGCATCAAAGTAAAAGACTCTGGGGTTAGGGGGAGGGTTCAGGTCCTGGAACATGATGGCAATTTGGTTGTTTGCTTTCATCATATTGATTTAGAAGTTTATTTCTCTTTGTCTCTCCTTTAGCTCTTTGCAAAATGGGCTATGTTTTCTTAGGAGGAAGCCCAGAGATAAAATGCCATGTTTATATCCTCATATCAAGGGTTTAACATGGTGCACCACTGTTATGTTGAGTAATTAATTACAAGAGTAATAAACTTATCTTCAATTTTCAAATATCCTTGCTTTCAGATGAAGAATTTCTTATTTATTTCCTTTTGTTGCCCTTGTTGTTTTATTGTTGTAGTTATTATTGTTGTCATTGTTGTTGGACAGGACAGAGAGAAATGGAGAGAGGAGGGGAAGACAGAGGGAGAGAGAAAGATAGATATCTGTAGACCTGCTTCACCGCCTGTGAAGCAACTCCCGGGCTCCTTATTATGCCTGTCCTTGTGCTTTGCGCCACCTGCACTTAACCCGCTGCACTGCCGCCTGACTCCCCCAGATGAAGAATTTCTAAACTTAAAGTGGTGGATCCAATTGCTTATTTCAAAAAGAGTATAAAAGTTGTATTGTTTCTTAGACTTTGGTACATAATTACTAACTTTCATCAGACTTACAGTTGGACCCACTGCATTAAACTTTGAGAAACTTCACCTGGAAAATATTGAATATTTTATTTGAAATTATATAATATATATCCTACTGCCAACTTTTCCTGTTTTCTGACCCTACATTATCTTGTATTTGTAGTTCTCTGCCATATACCACACTTTCTTAACTCCTATTGTTTTGTAGGAATTTTTTATATAAATGTAGTATGACCCTTCCAACTTTGTTCTCCTTATTCAAGACTTCACTGGCTATTTCAGATCGTTATATTTCCATGTAATTTCTGGAATTTACAAGTCAATTTCTTTTCTTTTTTTAATTTTTTAATTTCTTTATTGGGGAATTAATGTTTTACATTCAACAGTAAATACAATAGTTTGTACATGCATAACATTTCCCAGTTTTCCATATAATAATACTACCCCCACTGTCATCCTTCTTGGATCTGTATTCTCCCCACCCGCCCACCCCAGTGTCTTTTACACTATGCCAATTCCAGTTCAGGTTCTACTTGTGTTTTCTTTTTTGATCTTGTTTTTCAACTTCTGCCTGAGAGTGAGATCATCTCATATTCATCCTTCTGTTTCTGACTTATTTCACTTAACATGAATTTTTCAAAGTCCATGCAAGATTGGCTGAAAAAGGTAAAGTCACCATTTTTTATAGCTGAGTAGTATTCCATTTTATATACCACAACTTGCTCAGCCACTCATCTGTTGTTGGACACCTGGGTTGCTTCCAGATTTTGGCTATTACAAATTGTGCTGCCATACAAGTCAATTTCTATATAGATGCTGGCTGTGATTTTGAGTGGGATGGCTTTGAGTGTAGAGGTAAATTTGGGAGAAAAATTGAATCATAACAATGATGAGGCCTCTGACTGATGTAAATGGTGTTTATTTGTAAAGAGGAAGTGAAGTATATTCACCAAAGTACTGGTGTAATGTTTATGTGTGACATTCTGTGATCCGGTACATCTGTCCTAGGCTGCTTGAGCAAGCTAAGCTCCTACTCTCACGGTACTGAGGTGGTGTGGGGGGCAGCCACAGATGAGTAAATAAGTGAACATATAGCCTGCCACTTGGTCATAGGGAGAAAAATACAGGCAGATCAGGAGAAAAGGAGATGTGGGAATGGGTTTGGAGCGTTGTCCTGGAAGTCATGGAAAGTCTTTGGTCCAGAGGTCATGTTTTAAAACATCATAGAAAACTTTGTTGAAATTTGTCCTGCTTTATATCTTATCACCTTTCAGCCATCAAGTTGCAGATGTTACCATGATTTCATCCTGACTTCCCTGGGCAGACAACCTCACCACTGTGTCCTGGAACCCTACCTCTCCAGAGCCCTTCTCCACTAGGGCAAGATGGAAACGGGCTGGGGATATGGATCGACCTGCCAACACCCATGTCCAGTGGAGAACAAATTATAGAAGCCAGACCTTTCACCTTCTGCACCCCATAAAGAATTTTGGCCTATACTCTCAGTGGGATAAAGAATAGGAAAGTTTCCAATGGAGAGGATGGAACACAGAACTCTGGTGGCAAGAACTGTATGGAATTGTACTCCTGTTATCTTATAATCTTGTTAATCATTGTTATTAAATCACTAATAAACATAAACTAACCCCCCCCAAACAAACAAACAAAACCTTTGTTGATAAGACAAGTTTGAGCTAAGACCTGAGAGGGGTAGCAGTGAGGATGCCTTGGTTGGACATCTTCCAGACAGACCAAAGTCAATGGACTAGACAGAGTAAGTAAGGGAAGACACCTCAGGGAGAATGGACAGGCCTGTGAGCAGACTGGTTAGAATTTAAGCAAGAAGGCTAGTAATCACTGGGCATTAGCAGACCATCATTATCTACTATTGCAAGACAGAGTAAATCAGACATCTGAATTGCAGTGATAGGTGTGAAGGGAGATGACAGGAGTGGCCTAAGACAATTGGTTCATGCTAGAACCTTATCACCATTCACTAGCTGTATGTGACCTTGGGCAGGTATAGGTGCTCCCAGGCCTCGTGCTCCATCTTTGAAGTATGGATGATAGAAAGGCCTCCCTCACTGTATAGTTGTAAGAAGAAAATGAGAGAATCAATAAGAACTCCTCCAGCACAGTCCTGACACAAAGAGTCACTAACAGTATGGAGCTACCATTAATCACAGCATCAGCAATGACCATGGGTTAATGGTAAGCACAGAAACTGGTACTTAAACCTCCAGAATGGGAAAAATGGGGTTTGTTTTCCTGTCTACTGCAGAAACACACACCCCAGTACTTCCTAGAGCTTCAGAGCAGTCTGAAATATCTAATAGCTCAACAGAAGCATAGGGTCCTTGTGAGCATTAATGGGAGAGAGAGAAAAGAATGAAGTAAACATGAGGTTTTTTTACACAGCAAATCCTAAAAAGTCAGTATCTACTGACTTTTAAACTTTTTAAATATTTTTTAAAATTTGTTTATTTTGGATAGAGACAAATTGAGACTAAAAGGGAGGTAGAAAGGAGAGGGAGACACACACACACACACACACACACACACACACACACACACACAGAGAACAGCTTCACCATTTGTAAAGCTTCCTCTCTGCAAGTAGGGGCCTGGGGCTTGAGCTTAGGTCCTTCCACATGGTAACGTGCACACAACCAGGTGTGCCACCACCTGGCCCCACATACCTATTGACTTTTATTGTACTGGATGAACACACACATGGTGTTAAAAATGACATTTTAATTGCTTAAGTTTAATTCCTTCCTTCCTTTTTTCCACCAGGGTTATTGCTGGAGCTTGGTGCCAGCACAATGAATCTATCACTCCTGGCAGCCATTTAATTTTTTTTTTTTTTATGATAGGAACAGAGAGAAATAGGGAAAGAAAGAGGGAGGGAGGGAAAGAGAGAAAGAGAAAAAAGAGAGACCTGAAGTCTGCTCCACTACCTGTGAAGCTTCCCCCTGGCACATGGGTGCTGGGGGCTTGAACCTGGATTGTTATGCATGGTAACTTTTGTACTTTACCAATTGTGCCAACACCAACCCCTCTTTTAGGTGAGATTTCTGCCCTAGGAGTTCTAGAAGCTTTTTTCTCATAGTAACGTACTATACAAATGATTGGAATTCCAGTTTTTGGTGAACAGGGCCAAGAAAATGGCAACATATCAAGTTTCCCATGACCCCTACCCTAGGTCCTTTAATGTGTCAGCAGAGAGGCAGGTGACAGGGACTCACTCCCCTGGGGACTGGCAACTCACTCCATACGCAGAAACGAATGCTAGTCTATTAAAACAGGGACTGACAGTGCTTTTCTCTATAGGGCAACCTAGCAAATATCTTAGATGAAGTCTATATAGCCCTACTGCCACTACTCACTGCTGTCATTGGATCAAAAGCATCCACAATCTGCCAATGAATAGGTATGGCTATAAGCCAGTAAAATTTTATTTATAAAAATAGCCTGTGGATTGGATAGAATCCCTTCTTGGCATCTTTTAATTTTGAACTTTTTGTAGTCTCTATAGGGCCAGTGCGTTACTCTGCACCACCACAAATTTTCTCTGAAATGACTACCAGAATGCTGATGTGTTGCAAGGCCAATGTTTCCACAAAATTAAATTATGACAACTGGTTTGGAAATGGTTTGAATTATAGGCATCAAGATATCTAGAAAACGCTTTAACTCCTCCCCACCATACTAATTAAATCTGGTGGATTTAGTTAATCAAAACAGAAAAAAAATCATTGAGAGCAAGAATGAGTATAAATCACAGGAGGAAAAGGCAACATTTCCTCAACTGACTAGGGTTTATCTATTGCCAACAGCAAGTGCACTTTCTGTCCTTCTTGGCGATCTCCGGCCAGGGAACCCTGTGTTGTTTTAGATTACTATCTATACCTCACATATGGGGGCTTCATGATACTTTCTCTCCATATTTAAGTAAGAAAAAGTGGGGCAGCAGGTGGGACATGCAGTAGAGAGTATATGCTGTCATATGGAAAGACCTGGGTTCAAGCCCCTGGTCACCACAAGGGAGCATATGCAGCAGGGAAACTTCACTAGCTGTGGACTGTCTTCTCTCCTCTCGCTACCTTTCTTTGCTGCTCTCTCACCCTTTATATAAAAGAAAAAAATGTTGCCAGAAATGGTGGGATCATGTAGGCTTAGAGCCCCAGAGATAATCCTAGTGGCAAAATCAATCAATAAGAAGACTCTGAAAAATAGGCACTAACGGGGGGCTGGGCATTGGTGCAGTGGGTTAAGCATACATGGCGCAAAGTGCAAGGACCAGTATAAGGATCCTGGTTCGAGCCTCCAGCTCCCCACCTGCAGGGGAGTCACTTCACAGGAAGTGAAGCAGGTCTGCAGGTGTCTATCTTTCTCTTCCCCTCTCTGTCTTCCCCTCCTCTCTCCATTTCTCTCTATCCTAGCCAACAATAACAACAACAACAATAAACAACAAGGGCAAAAAAAAAGAAAAGAAAAAAAAAGCCTCCAGGAGCAGTGGATTCGTAGTGCAGACACCAAGTCCCAGCGATAACCCTGGTGGCAAAAAAAAAAAAAAAAAAAACAGGCACTAATAAACCGCTATGTTTACTTGTCTCCTTTTGTACTTTAGAGGCTAGGAAATAACTTCCACATTCTAATTCTTCCTCTCTAGGGGATGTTACATTGGTCGTAACTGGGGGAAAAAAATAGATTTTCTAAAGGAAATAGACAGTGAAAACCTGAGAGCTGCCTGCTGCAGCCCTAATTCCCTTCCCACCAAGGGTCCTCCTTACACTCTAGCACATTGTGTAACCAGAGGAAGGCAAGGTGGACAGGTTAGTTCTTACTCAGTGCCTTTCCAGTGCTTCTCCCAAATAGCTGAGCTTCTTTGGGGGCCTCACGAAGCTCGGTTCCCAGAAGAAACTAAATTGAAACCCTCAACTCAGCAAACTTTTGTGACCACAGAAAAATGAAACTACAAGCTCCTCCAAGGTCAATGTTGAGGCTTTATTTGCCTGTTATAATCCTGATTCCCCCCTCTTCCAAGGACCTGATGATTCATTATTCAAGGGAATGATGACATAAGCAATGAAAGAATGGATAAAGTTAGAACAACTATTATTAAATGAGCTTACAACGACATCATTTGGTCAGCAAAGAATTTATGAAATAAAATGATCACCATATCAAAGGGTCATCCTAGTCTGAAATGCTAGGTTTACAACCTTGGAACTCATGATCCAACCATTTACAGTTCCATTTATGAGATCCCTTTATAAAGAGTTTAGAAGCACAATACATGTGCCCACTAGACTATTTGATGGAGGGGAGTATGTGGTCAGGGTGTGGCTAATAGATGTCTATAGAAACTAAAGAAAGGGGAAAGGAGATTTGTGAGTCATGCTCAGAGCTGTCATTCATTTGCCACAGTCACATCAAGATGAGTCTATAAAACATGGTTCAAGCATCTCCCCCTCACATAACTGTTGCCTTAGTGCTTCTTTGGGTTGGGAAACACTCATTTTAATTGTACTCAAGTGTGTAAGGATTGCTAAGAGCAAAAGAGTGTTGCTGAGAGAAAAAGTCAAACTTCTGGGGGCTTGGCGGTGGTGCACTGGGTTAAGCTCACATAGTGTGAAGAGCAAGGACTCACACAGGGATCCTGGTTCAAGCCTCTGGCTTCCTACCTGCAGGGCGGGAGGTCACTTCACAAGTGGTGAAGCATGTCTGTAGGTGTCTATGTTTCTCTCCCCCTTCTGTCTTTCCCCCCTCTTTATTATATATATATATATATATATATATATATATATATATATATATGCATTTTGTTAAATATTTATTTATTGGATAGACACAGCCAGAAATTGAGAGGAAAGGGGGTGATAGATAGGGAGAGAGACAGAGAGACACCTGCAGCACTGCTTCACCACTTGAGAATCTTCCCCCTGTAGGTGGGGACTGGGAATCGATCCTGGGTCCTTGCGCACTGTAACATATACACTCAACCAGGTAGGTACACCAGCACCCGGCCTCCCTCCCCCTCTCAATTTCTCTCTGTCCTACTAAAAAAAAAAAAATTGAAAAAATGGCCACAGGAGCAGTGAATCTGTAGTGCAGGCACCAAGACCCAGCTTTCCCTGGAGGCAAAACAAACAAACAAACAAACAAAAAATTTGTTTTGGGTACTACGGCTATAGAAACATCCCAGAAGCTGACATTTTATCTCCATTTTCTCAAGTAACATATGCAGCTCTGTCCACATACAAGTCTGGAGAGTAAACCTGCCCTGTATCATTCACCACATCAAATGGAAGATGGAACACAAGAACAGACACAAATAGCACCTTGGGCTCACACAGGGGAGTAGATTTGAAACACTTGCACCAGGAAGACCTAGTCCAAGACATAGTCCTGTTCACCAAGCCAATGATGAATGTCAGTAAGTCCAGAAATGACTACTTTTTTCTTTTCTTTTTTAAGACTAACCTATCCTGCTAGAAATCTTCACTTTCTCAATTTTATACAGCCATCTCATTGTAAATAAAAGATACCTAGTATGTTAGCTCTCATAACACTGAAGAAACTACAAGAGAAATGAAGAGTCTATTTGCCCTTTTCTGAAACAGGAATTGAGTTCTCTTCTCTTCCTCATGTCTAATGGATGGCCTTGATAGTGCACACAATTCACACAAGAACCTAAGCTCTGAGTCATGGCTTTGTGATGTGAAGGAGAGTTCAAGAACCAATAGTTCAATCAGGACTCTGAGACTGATTACAAAGCACAGGCCCAGGACATTTTCTATACACAAAATACATGTGCGAGTAAAATAAACAATGAATAAAGCTTTAGTTTCTGGCTTTCTCATATGTCAGACTATTTCATCATGACCATTTAATCTCACATTCCCTCCTGACCATGAACAGCTTCAACAGACACAATCCTATGCTCACAAGCAGCAAATAACAATGTTTCAAGAATGAAAGCAGTCAATGTGTGTTATATACAGACTGACTAGTGTGTGCTTCCCTGGCCTCAGAGAATGGGTCCTTACTCCTAAGCATAGCATTTATATCTCTGGGCAAGCAGCCAGTTTAGCTCCACGACCCCTGTACCCTGACATTGTCTGTGCCAAGCTGTCCTCCTGTGTCCACTGTCCCATGGCCATTCTCTTCATTATTCCAGACTTCCTGGGCCATCCAACAGTAGAGAAGCACTCCTACCCCAACTCCAATGCCGTCATCCTTGCCTCATCATACCATCTATTTCTGCTGCCTTGGACTTGCATTTCACAACCAACCCCCAGCAGGTGCTAAACCTTTGAGGGTGTCTGAGCAGAGGCCCAAGTCCCTCTGCATCTCAGCAAGAAGCAGGTGGACCTAGGGTTCAGCACGGGTTCCTGGGACAGAAATGTGCAGAGATCTTCTCTATGAAATATACATTAAAAGTTTGGAGAGAAGCCAGGCCTTTGATTCCCACCATCAGACAGGATCTCAAGGGGGTGAGACTAAATAGGGAGACAAGGTACTCCTGTGCTTGGGCTCTGTCCCCATGTCACCTTGGGTGCTGGGCCCTAAACCTTTAGACTAATGGAAAACAGGGCAAACAGATTAAACCACACTCACTCAGAAGACTGCCATCTGTATGCCTCAGAAAGCTCCTTGCTTGGCCCAGCCCCTCTGGACAACAATAAACAGGCTTAGCCTGCTTGAGCAAACAGGAAAAAGTAGGTCAGCTCAGCTGCAGGATTCTTCTACCAAGATGAACTAATGATGCACAGCAGGGGGATCCATGGAGATGGAGGCAGTGCTGACTTCAAGTCCCAGCCCCAGGTTGCTCCCAAGAGCGCAGGCCAGCTTCCACAGCAGAGGAGCAAACAGGTGACCCAGGTAGTGACAGAAACTCAAAGTTTGGAAATGGTCCTTTTTTATTATTGTGGTGCCAGGGAATAAACATATGATATCACTACTGAGCAGTCTCCCAGTGCCATTTTTTTTTCCTCCCATTATTTTAGAGAGAATGAGAGGTAGAGAGAGATAGAGAGAAAAAGGCAAGGAGAGAGGAAAGAGATGGAGAGATACCACAGCACCACCACCACTACCTCCGCCATCCATGGAGCTTCCCTGCTGCTGAATATGGTGATCCCATGATGCTGGGGCTTGCACCCAGGCCTTATGCCCAATTAAGGCAAATGCTCTACCTAATGAACTATCTCCTGGCAGACATGGTTCTTAAAATAAACGACTATAGCAGTCTGGGAGTGTGGAAGCTCAGTGCTTAACTATACAAGTGCAAGACTTGTATAGTTAAGGTCTCAAGTTCAGTCTCTGGCTTTACATATGTCAGAATGATGCTATGGTTCTTGGTAAGTAAATAAATCAATAAGCAAATATAGATTTTAAAAAATCCTGAAGATAAAAGAACAGCAAGGGGGAGTCAGCCGGTAGATCAGCGGGTTAAGTGTACATGGCACAAAGCACAAGGACCTGCAAAAGGATCCCGGTTCCAGCCCCCGGCTTCTCACCTGCAGGGGAGTCGCTTCACAAGTGGTGAAGATGGTCTGCAGGTGTCTATCTTTCTCTCCCCCTCTCTGTCTTCCCCTCCTCTCTCCGTTTCTCTCTGTCCTATCCAACGACATCAATAACAACAATAATAACTACAACAATAAAACAACAAGGGCAAGAAAAAGGGAATAAATAAATAAATGTTAAAAAAAAAAAAAAAGAACAGCAAGGATGAACACCTGACACCCACTGCTACTTCCATGGCTTCAAAGATAGATCTATTTGTGCCTTTACGGTGGTAAAATAAGCTGACTCACCTGTACAGGTGTGCCACCCTTCCTATTCGCATAAATACTACTGGCCAATAGTGAGGAAGTCTCTTCATCCATCAGCTTCCTCCACCTGGCTTGATGTCTTTCCCTTCACTTCTCACAAGTCTCCTTGTAATAAAACCATGTTGACTGGGAACATGAATGGACTTGACCTGGACCCCAGAAGCAACAAACTTAGCACCCCCACACAAGAGAGGAAGACTGCACTGTTGTTTTCGCCAGGCTGGCTTCACGGGCGGGTAACAGACGACCAGGGACTCATGGTTGAGCTGTACGCAGTATCACTTTATTCATGCAGGATGCAGCACAATCTAAGCCGAGCTAAGCTAAGCTAAACTAAAGCGAACAATGTTGTCTTTATAAATACTTCCCAAGTAGGGTGTGAACAGGATGTGACATAGAGAGGGTGGAGAGAAAAGTGACTGGTGAAAATCAGAGTGTGACAAGGAGAGGGGGCGGAGCAAAAACATATCATGAAGCAGTGGGGATTGAACCAATGCCCTGCAGTGGTTATGTAAATAGAATACAGTAGTTATGTAAATAGAATAGTGTTAAGCAGGGGGGATTAAACTAATGAAACAGAAAGGGTTTTTAGAAGCATACCAACACTGCACTGCTTCAAAGTTTCCTGAGCTCTGTCCTGGCTTCTGTTGTCCAGGTGGAAAGGACACTTCTGTAGAGCTCTTGGGCTTAGAAGTTGGGTAAAGCATCAAACACTTAGAAGAAATTGCTTGAGTATTAGCAATTTCTACTACTACCAGGTTCTAGTGTCTCTTTTTTTATTGTCTTTGTTTATTGGGTAGAAACAGCCGGAAATTGAGAGAGAAGAGGTTGATAGAGAGGGAGAGAGACAGAGAGACACCTGCGTCCCTGCTTCACTACTTGTAAAGCTTTCCCCTTGCAGGTGGGGACTGGGGGCTCAAACCTGGGTCCTTGCACATTATAACATATGCGCTCAACCAGGTGCGCCACCACCTGGCTCACAGGATCTAGTGTCTTAAGGGAGGTCCTATCAGGAAGGCTCAGCACAAACTGGAAGCTGACACTGGGTTATCTTGGGGGCCAGGCCCTTTTTTCCCAGGGTTCCTAAGGAGGGAAAGGACTCCCTAGATGATCCATCAAACATCTCACTAATGCCCCTGCAACAGGAGAAAGATGAGCTAGTCTGGGGATCCCACAAGTTTCTCAACAAATCAATGACCTCGTGGTCTAGGCCAGTCATGGTGATGGAATCTGTAAGCATTGGAGTATATAAATTTTAGAAGCCTTTCTTGTAAAATGTTGGACATTGTTTCCTCTTTATTTCATTTTTTTTGCAATAAAGTTATTGGGAAGTTTTATATATATATATTTGCCTCCAGGGTTATCATTGGGGCTCAGTGCCTGCACTACAAATTCACTGCTCCCAGAGGCCATTTCTCCCCCATTTTTGTTGCCTTTGTTGCTCTCATTATTGTTATTACCGTTGTTGTGGGATAGGACAGAGAGAAATCAAGAGAGGAGAGAGAGACAGAGGGGGAGAGAAAGATAGATACCTGCAGACCTGCTTCACTGCCTGTGAAGTGACCCCCCCCCCCCCCGCAGGTGGGGGAGCCAAGGACTTGAATCAAGATCTTTGAGCCAGTCCTTGTGCTTCACGCCATGTATGCTTAACCCTCAGCGCTACTGCCCGGCCATCTAGCAATATACTTTTTAAAAAAGATTCAGATCGAAACCCCCACAACTTTGGGAATACTCACCCAACCTCTTTCAGAAATTATTTCCTCTGAAAAATATTTTTAGCATTTTCAACAATGCAAAAGTAAAGGCCATAGCATTCCTTAGCCTCTCAATAGTCTCCCCCTGCCCCCTGCCTTCCTTCTATTTTCCTTGGACTCTTGTTTACAGGTTTATTTAGCACTATGTTCTCCTCTGGGAGTCTGGTTAGAGATGCGGAACTACAGGCCAAAAGGGAAGGGTCCAGGAAGACCCTGTGTTCAACATGTAGCTCTACTATAAACTTGCTGAGTGAAAGTTATTGTACATGTCTCTGCCTCCATTTCTCTCCTTCTCAGGGCTGCCAAGACTTAAGGACACAATACCTGTAAAGTACCTAGAATGTGAGGCATAGGGTAAAAAGTTCAATGAATTTTAGCTCAGGTGATTATTATTAATGCCAAGAGCCTTTCTGAAAGTACTATTCCATATTTGAAAACAGATATTACTTACTTAGACCTAGATACCCTCCTTACCTGCTTCCTGTTTCACTTCCCACAATCACTCCAAGGCTAACCTTGTCAGACAAAGTAAGGACTACAAGAGCTGGATAAGGGCTAGAGACTGGCATACTTTAAAGCTGGCTCTTTTGGTTACTACCAGGCCACCCATCATCTGAGACCCTAGTTAGGGAGTCCTGGAATTTCCACACAGACATTATGGGCCTAGACCTCTAATAGATCCCTGGCCCCACCGTCAGTGTTCATCTCCATCAGGAACAACACAGTGGATCCCTTTGTGGGTCCCTATAGGACCTTGTCCCCTATGAGGATCAACAATGGTAGAGACAGCCCCATTCTCTGAAGGGCGGTTGGGCCAACATACTCTACCACACAAGGAAGATGGATCCTGAAATTAGTGCAGCCTAGAATGCTCCTAGCCATGACCACAGAGTGAGCTCAGACCTACAGGGATGCAGAGGCTCCTGCAATGAATATGAGACCCAGATAAAATTGATAGGGTTTACAAGTTAACAATATTTACATACTTTCCCCATATTTGAGAGCTACTCTCTGCCCTGATCCAGCTTTCTAGTCCTATTTCCAACTCTGATACCATCTCCCCAGACAGTACCTTTGTTCCATCTGCATGTTAGTTGTTGGGCTCAGGCAAAAATTAGTAAATTCATGGGCCTCTTAAAGTATACCTAAAATAGATCTACTAGCTTTTTTTAAAATGGAGACCTCAAATCTCATCTGCTATATTCTTGCCTTAAGGTTCCTGGTTATTTAACAATTTGTTCTGCTTTATATCTTAATGCTTTTCAGCCACCAAATGGCAGATGCTACCATGACACCAACCTGACTTCCCTGGGCAGACGACCTCACCAGTGTGTCATGGAACCACACCTCTTCAGAGCCCTGCCCCACCAGGGAAAGAGAGAGACAGGCTGGGAGTATGTCTTGACCTGCCATTGCCTATGTTCAGCAGTTACAGAAGCCAGACCTTCCACCTTCTGCACCCCATAATGACCCTGGGTCCATTCTCTCAGAGGGATAAGAATAGGAAAGCTTCCAATGGAGGGGGTGGGATATGGAACTCCGGTGGTGGGAGTTGTATGGAATTGTACCCCTCTTATCCTATGGTCTTGTTAATATTTCTACTTTATAAATAAATTAAAAATAGCAATAGAAGGGGGGATTAAAATACATACAAACTAGATGAAAAAGTTATTAAAATTAATAAATTATAAAAAATAAAAACTGAGGAAAAAGATCTGTGGTTTAAGAGGTGGCACAATGAATAAAGTGCTGGACTCTCAAGCACGAGATCTACAGTTTGATCCCCAAGATTACACGCACTAGAGCGATGCTCTGGTTCTAGCTCTCCCTTATTAATAAACAAATATTAAAAAACAAAAACAGATCCAAGAATCCCAGAGCAAGAATAATGCATACAAACTAGAGACAGGAGCATAGTGACCTGCACAAAGCATATGTGTGTCACTCTTTCTGCTGCCTCTTACCTTGTTTGTAGGAAAACAAATGTAAAGATGTTTCCATCTTTGCAAGGTATTATTTGTTTTCTGAAACATCCAAATGTTCCATTTTTATCAGGAAAGACAGAGTATGACTTGGACTTAGATGAAAAGGAAAGAACTGAAATCAAGGAACATAAAATACTGAAAAGCTTTATGGCTGAGGGAAAAATTGGGCTGGCAATATAGCTCACTTGGGTAATGCATTGCTTTGCCATATGCATGACTCCAGGTTTGAGCCTGGCCCCTACCACACTGATGCAAGCTTTGGTGCTATCATCTCTTTCATTCTCTTTCTCTCTCCTTCTCTCTCTCTCTCCTCTCTCTCTCTCCCTCCCTCCCTCCCTCCCTCCCTGAAAGTATAAACAGATGTGCTTAAAGCTCCTGACTTGATAGGCACAATAAGAAATACCTTTGCCAGCTATTAAATGGCACATGAAAAAGAGGTCTTATAACTATTTGAGGATGATTGTTCACTCCATTTACTATTCTAGGTAACAACGACCTACTCAGGTGACAAGAAGGCACAATGACAAAGATAAAGAGCCCAGGAGACCAGACGACATGCAACAGCACAGCAGTGCGCATGCCTGTGCCTTGCGACAGCAGGGTCATTCATGCTGATTTGCTCTCTCTCAACAGTGGGCATTAAATTTTTAATCTCCTGGACCAAGTGGCTACCTGGCCTTCATGTTCTTGTTGCTACCATGTGCAGTCCTGACATGCTCCCTGGCAAATGAGTCAGAGCTAGGGTGCCTTCCAGCCTCCCTCAGGTATGCATGTTCTTGGTCAGGAAGAACAGGCTGTGAACTCATTCTGAACTTTTCTTTTTTCTCTCTTTTTGTGCCTCCAGGGTTATCGTTGGTGCTTGGTGCCTGTGCTACAAATCCACTGCTCCTGGAGGCCATTTTCCCCATTTTGTTGTCATTTTTATTACTGTCGTTATTGTTGGATAGGACAGAGAGATATTGTGAGAAGAGGGGAAGGCAGATAGGGGAAAAGAAACATAAACACCTTCAGATCTGCTTCATCGCCTATGAAGCGACCCCCTTGCAGGTAGGGAGCCGAGGGCTCGAACTGGGATCCTTATATCCATCCTTGTGCTTCACACCCAGTACACTTAACCCAGTGCACTACCACCCGCCCCCCTATGACAAACTTTGTCTTGTACCACCTATGACAAACTTTGATGCCAGCCTGGCTCATAGTCGGCTAGTGCTGACATCTGGTCCCCGAGGATCCCAGCAAGCCTTCACCAGTTGGAAATCCATGGGGAAAAAAAGTCCAACTATCTGAAATTCAGTGTTAAAGAAATAAATGGTAATGGTGCAGGGGGCTGGGGGTTGGCACATCCAGTAGACCATCCATGTCTTTAGGCTCAAGGACCTAGGTTCAAGTCCCTGGTCCCCATTTGCAGGAGGTAAGTTTACTGAAGAGTGGAGCAGTGCTGTAGGTGTCTCTCCTTCCCACTCTTTCTCTCTCTCTCTTTAATATATATTTTCATATTTTTTATTTCTTTATTGGGGGATTAATGTTTACAGTTGACAGTAAAATACAATAGTTTGTACATGCATAACATGTCCCAGATTTCCATATGACAATACAGCCCCCACTAGGTCCTTCTCTGCCATTATGTTCCAGGACCTGAAGCCTCCCTGTTCCACCCACCCCAGAGTCTTTTACTTTGGTGCAATACACCAACTCCAGCCCAAGTTCTGCTTTGTGTTCCCTTCTGATCTTGTTTTTCAACTTCTGCCTATGAGTGAGATCATCCCATATTCATCTTTTATCTCACTTATGTTGGACACCCATGCTTTCTTTCTCCCTGTCTCTCGTCCCTATAAAAAATGGCAATAGCACCGTGGTCATTGGCAATGTCTGCCTTGTAGCTGCTGGACATAAAAGCTCTCTCTTGGGAAGTCGGGTGGTAGCGCAGGGGATTAAGCGGACATGGCACAAAATGCAAGGACTGGCGTAAGGATCCCGGTTCGAGTCCCGGCTCCCCACCTGCAGGGGAGTCGCCTCACAAATGGTGAAGCAGGTCTGCAGGTGTCTGTCTTTCTCTCCCCCTCTCTGTCTTCCCCTCCTCTCTCCATTTCTCTCTGTCCTATCCAACAATGATGGCATCAATAATAACAACAATAATAACTACAACAACAATGAAAAACAACAAGGGCAACAAAAAAGGAAAATAAATATATAAAAAAATAAATCTCTCTCTTACTGTTTAGATCCCAACCCATGGCAGACTCTGACATCTTTTATTGTTTGTTTGTTTGTTTGGGGGGACAATATATCATTGTGAGTGCAGGGAATAGGTGACTCCAAGTGACTGCCCTCTGGTTAGGTCAGTTTCCTTTTCTGACAGAGGAAAGCATCCTCCATTTTTCAAGACTACCTGACTTCGAGTTGATCATTTTTTTTTCCCCCTCTAATAAAGGAGAGTACAGGTAAAGGGAGTGGTTCTTCTTAGCAAAGGAGGAGATAGGACTTAGAAACAGTTTGTCTCAGCTGGGAGTATGGATCGACCTGTCAATGCCCATGTTCAGCGGGGAAGCAATTACAGGAGCCAGACCTTCTACCTTCTGCACCCCACAATGACTCTGGGTCCATACTCCCAGAGGGTTAAAGAATAGGAAAGATATCAAGGGAGGGGATGGGATATGGAGATCTTGTGGTGGGAATTGTGTGGAGCTGTATCCCTCTTATCCTATGGTTTGGTCAATGTTTCCTTTTTATAAATAAATAATAATAATAATAAAAAGAAACAGTTTGTCTCTCCTGGAGGCGGGGATATGGAGCAGCAGCAGCTGTGTTTCTCTCCTCTCCTCTCCCGGGTCAACTAGGAATACCAAAGGAGACCACCTGGAACCACAACAAGGCAGGATGAGAATGACTTCAGGAACCCACCAAATCACTGGTAAGTGCACACACGTGTGGCTCCTGGACAGGGAGGAGCCTAAGGAGAGATTGAGCGGCTGGTAACAGTCTGGCAGTTTACCAGTTGAGGCACCACCACCAGTCTGTTTTACCAACAAAAAGACGGCTGAAGGGAGGAGAGGACTCCCCTAAGACTCACCAAATGCAACTGTGAGTCTCCTTTGCTACTGCCATCAGAAGCTGGAGCAGCAGCGGGGAGGCCCTGTGCTGACATCTGGGAACAGAGAACTGACCTGGAAACTCAGAAGAAGAGCTACACCTCGGTGGCCTAGCAGTGGGGCTGTATAGTGGGATCCTTTCCACATTGTTCTCCTGATGAGAACATGGTGAATAACTGCCTCAGAAACTGCAGACTATAAACGGGACTTGTTTAGAAACTCACAGGGCCCAGCAATGCTGCCTAGCTTAGCAGAGAAGCTGAATTGAGTCTGGAGGTTTGGATCCTTGGGGTGTGAGAGTCTCTTTGCATAACCACTGTGCTATCTCACCCTGCTTTATCTCTTGGTCAAGAGTGATTAAGCTAAGAAGGCTATTTATAGTTTAAAAGCCCTCATGCTAACATAGCCTACAGTGAAGAAAAAGAACAAAAGAGGTTTTAACAGTCACTCTACTCCAACTCAGACAGAAATAACATTGAAACAACTGTTAATTTCCACAACTGTGAACTCCTTAATTACCTTACTTAAACACAAGTCAATCCAGGCAGGAGTGATCAGTAATTTGAAAAGTACTGAGAAAGGAACCTCATAACATACTATATAGAATGATTAAACCAACAAGAAGAAATTTTGGAGAAATGAATCAGGACAAGAGTCCAGCTAAAAGCCCCCCAAAGGTTGAAGCACAAAAAATAATGAGGTCAACATCCAAATACTAGTTAAGGAAATAGTCACAGAAGTGAGTAAAGACTTTGAAAGAAGGGAGTCGGGCATAGCACATCGGGTTAAGCGCAGGTGTCGAAAAGCGCAAGGACCGGCATAAGGATCCTGGTTAGAGACCCCAGCTCCCCACCTGCAGGGGAGTTGCTTCACAGGCTGTGAAGCAGGTCTGCAGTTGTCTATCTTTCTCACCCCCTGTCTTCCCCTCCTCGCTCCATTTCTGTCCTATTCAACAACAATGAAAGCAATAACAACAACAATGATAAACAACAAGGGCAACAAAAGGGAAATAAATAAATAAATAAATGTAAAAAAATTTTTTAAAAGACTTTGAAAGAATTGTCATCAGAAATGCAGAAACAACAAATGAGACTCTGGAAGAAAACACTAATTATCTCAAGGTTATTAGAGAGCTGAAAGCTGAAATAGCTGAGCTAAGAACACAACTAGCTGAACAAGCTAAAACCGTATAAGAACAAGGTAACAAAATAGATGAACTACAGAAAACAGTACAAGGGAGAGAGAGTATAAGGGAGGCTGAAGACAAAATTAGCAAGATTGAGGATGAATTAGAGACAACTGAGAAAGAAGTAATAGATCTCAAAAGAGATAAAGAGATACTGAAAACAACAACAGAGACATATGGGATGACTTCAAAAGAAATAATATACTCATTATTGGCTTACCAGAGAAAGAGGGGGAGGGGAAGAAAACATTCTTCAGAATATAATAGCTGAGAACTTCTCTAGTCTAGACAATATCAAAGACATAAAGGTTCAAGAAGTCCAGAGGGTCCCAAACAGAATTAACCCAGACCTAATGGCACCAAGACACATCATGTTTAGAATGGAAAAAAATAAGGATAAAGAAAGGATCCTGAAGGCTACAAGAGAAAAACAAAGAGTTACCTACAGAGGAAAACCCGTAAGATTCACAGCAGACTTCTCCACACAAACACTACAGACCAGAAGAGAATGGCAAGATATCTATCGAGCACTCAATGAGAAAGGCTTTCAACCAAGAATACTGTATCCTGCTAGACTGTCATTCAGACTAGATGGAGGCATAAAAAACTTCTTAAGACAAGCAACAGTTGCAAGAATCAACTATCACCAAGCCTGCCCTGAAAGAAGTTCTGAAAGGTCTCCTATAAACAGTCAGAACACCATAAATATGCCATAGATCAGAACACTCTAAAATTCTACAAGAATGGCATTAAAATATCTTCAATATATGATATCCATAAATGTCAGTGGCCTGACTTCACCTACTAAAAGACACAGAGTAGGAAGATGGATGAGAAAACACAACCCAACAATATGCTGTCTACAGGAAACCCACCTAACTCAACAAGACAAACACAGACTCAAAGTGAAGGGATGGAAAACTGTCATATAAGCCAATGGCCCACAAAAAAGGGCAGGAACAGCTATTCTCATATCTGACATGATAGACTTTAAAATAAATAAAATTTAAAAAGATAGGGATTATTGGGGAGTCCTGAGATTCCCAAACAGACATGATGGGCCTAGACCTCCCATAAATCCCTCTCTCCATTGTTACCGGTCATTCCTAGCAGGAACAACACAATGGACCCCTTTGTGGGCCCCCATAGGACCTTGTCCTCAACTTGGATCAACAATGGTAGAGAATGTTCCATCCTCTGAAGGGTGGACAACATAATCTGTGCTACACCTGAGGAAAATAGGTCCTAATATTGGGGAAGCTTGGAATGTTCCTACTTATGACTACAGAATGTGAGCTCAGATGTACAGAGATGCAGAGGTCACATAGGCTCCTAAGCTGAATATGGGCCCCAGATCACATCAAATCCATGGTGTTTACAGTCAACAATATTTATACAACTTTCCCATATTTGGGAGCTATTCTCTTCCCTGATCCAGCTTTGAGGTTGTTCTGCCAGCCATGACACCACCTCCCCAGACAATAATTAGGATCCACCTGCATATCAGATTTCAAGCTCAGGCAAAAAAAAAAAAAAAAAAAAAAGACAAAAAAAAAACCACTAGTATAGCCACAGGCCCTTTCGAATGTAAGTAAAACACGCCTACTAGCTATCTACAAAATGGAGGGGCCCCCAACTCTTCAACTGCACTATTCCAGCCTTTAGGTCCATAATTGGTCAACAATTTGTTTGGCTTTGTATGTTAACTCTCTTTATAACCACCAGGTCCCAGATGCTAGCATGATGCTGACCAGACTTCCTTGGACAGACAACCCCACCAATGTGTCCTCGGGCTCCGCTTCCCCAGAGCCCTTCCCCACTAAGAAAAGAGAAAGACAGGCTGGGAGTATGGATCGACCTGTCAATGCCCATGTTCAGCAGGGAAGCAATTACAGAAGCCAGACCTTCCACCTTCTGCATCCCACAATAACCTTGGGTCCATACTCCCAGAGGGTTAAAGAATAGGAAAGCAATCAAGATAAGGGATGGGATACAGAGTTCTGGTGGTGGGAATTGTGTGAAGTTATACCCCTCTTATCCCATGGTTTAGTTAATGTTTATTTTTTATAAATAAAAAATTAAATAAAAAGAAAAGATAGGGATGGACATTACTTAATGTTTAGAGGATCAGTTAATCAAGAGGACTTAACAATTATTAACATCTATGTAGCCAATCTAAAATACATCAAACATCTACTGAAAGAGCTACAGCAATATATTAATAGCAACACAGTCATAGTAGGGGACTTTAACACCCCACTCTCTCAACTTGACAGATCATCCAGGCAGAAAATCAATAAAGAAATGAGGGAGCTAAGTGAGGAGATAGATAAAATAGAACTATTGGACATTTTCAGAATCATTTACCCCAAGAAACTGGAATACACATTCTACTCAAGTCCTCATGGGTTATTCTTAAGGACAGACCATATGTTAGGCCACAAAGACAGCATCAGCAAATTCAAAAGCACTGAAATCATCCCAAATATCTTCTCAGACCACAGTGGAATTAAACTAACACTTAACAATCAACAAAAGATTAGTAACAGTCCCAAAATGTGGAAGCTCAAAGTACCCTACTTAACAACTACTGGGTCAAAGAGGAAATAAAGGGAAGAAATCAAAATGTTTCAAGAGTTCAATGAAAATGAATACATAAGCTATCAAAATATTTGGGACACAGCTAAGGCAGTATTGAGAGGGAAATTCATAGTCATACAAGCACACATTAGGAAACATGAAAAAACACAAATAAACAACCTAATTGCACACCTTAAAGACCTAGAATAAAAAGAACAAAGAACCCTAAAGCAGCCAGAAGGACAGGAGTAACTAAAATTAGGGCAGAAATAAATAAAACTGAAAATAAGAAAACCATAAAAAGATCAATGAAGTAAATGATGGTTCTTTGAAAGAATGAACAAATTTGACAAACCTTTAGCCAGACTCACAAAACAAAAAAGGGAGAAGTCTCAGGTAAATCAGATTGTAAATGAAAGAGCTGATATCACTACAGACACAGCAGAAATTCAACATATCATGCGAGGCTTATATGAACAACTATATGCCACCAAGCTAGAGAACCTGGAAGTAATGGACGATTTCCTCGATACCTATGAACTTCCAAAATTAAAAATAGAGGAACTAGATAATATGAACAGGCCCATCACAGCTAAACAAAATTGAATCAGTTATCAAAAACCTTCCCAAGAATAAAAGTTCTGGACCAGATGGTTTTACAAACGAATTCTACAAAATCTTCAAAGAAGAACAAATAACTCTACTTTTAAAAGTCTTCCAGAAGATTGAAGACACAGGAATACTCCCTTCCAGCTTCTATGAAGCCAATATCACTCTAATACCAAAAGCAGACAGGGACACAACCAAAAAAGAAAACTACAGACCAATATCTCTGATGAACATAGATGCTAAAATATTGAACAAAATTCTAGCCAACCGGATATAGCAGTACATTAAAAAGATTGTTCATCATGACCAAGCAGGGTTTATCCCAGGGATGCAAGGTTGGTTTAATATATATATAAATCAATTAGCGTGATCTACCACATCAATAAAAGCATGACCAAAAACCACATGGTCATATCAATAGATGCAGAGAAAGCCTTTGACAAAATAAAACATCCCTTTATGATAAAAAAAAAAGCTACAAAAAATGGGAATAGATGGAAAACTCCTGAAGATAGTGGAGTCTATATATAGAAAACCTACAGACAACATCATACTCAATGGTGAAAAACTAGAAGCATTTTCCCTAAGATCAGGTACTAGACAGGCCTGCCCATTATCACCATTACTATTCAACATAGTGTTGGAAGTTCTTACCATAGCAATCAGGCAGGAGCAAGGAATTAGAGGCATACAGATTGGAAGAGAAAAAGTCAAACTTTCCCTATTTGCAGATGACATGATAGTATACATAGAAAAACTTAAGGAATCCAGCAAGAAGTTTTTGGAAATAATCAGGCAGTACGGTGAGGTGTCAGGCTACAAAATTAACATACAAAAGTCAGTGGCATTCCTCTATGCAAACAGTAAGTTGGAAGATGAAATCCAGAAATAAATTCATTTTACTATAGCAACAAAAACAATAAAATATATAGGAAATAACTAACCAAAGACGTGAAAGACTTGTATCCTGAAAATTATAAGTCACTACTCAAGGAAATTGAAAATGACACAAAGAAGTGGAAAGATATTCCATGTTCATGGGTTGGAAGAATTAACATCATCAAAATGAATATACTACCCAGAGCCATATACAGATTTAATGCTATCTCCATCAAGATCCCAACCACATTTTTAGGAGAATAGGACAAATGCTACAAATGTTTATCTGGAACCAGAAAAGACCTAGAATTGCCAAAACAATCTTGAGAAGAAAGAATAGAACTGGAGACATCACACTCCCAGATCTCAAACTGTATTGTAGGGCCATTGTTATCAAAACTGCTTGGTACTGGAACATGAATAGACACACTGACCAGTGGAATAGACTTGAGAGCCCAGAAGTAAGCCCCCACACCTACAGACATCTAATGTTTGACAAAGGTGCCCAGACTATTAAATGAGGAAAGAGGAGGCTCTTCAACAAATGCTGTTGGAAAAGTTGAGTTGAAACATGCAGAAGAATGAAACTGAACCACTATATTTCACCAAACCCAAAAGTAAATTCCAAGTGGATCAAGGACTTGGATGTTAGACCACAAACTATCAAATACTTAGAGGAAAATATTGGCAGAACTCTTTTCCAAATACATTTTAAAGACATCTTCAACGAAACAAATCCAATTACAAAGAAGACTAAGTCAAGCATAAACCTATGGGACTACATCCAATTAAAAAGTAAAAAGCTTCTGCACACCAAAAGAAAACACTACCCAAAACAAGAGAATCTTCACAGAATGGGAGAAGGTTTTTACATGGCATACATCAGACAAGAGTTTAATAACCAAAATATATAAAGTGCTTACCAAACTCAACAACAAGAAAACAAATGACCCCATCCAAAAATGAGGAGAGGACATGGACAAAATATTCACCACAGATGAGATTCAAAAAGCTGAGAGACACATGAAAAAATGCTCCAAGGTTTTGATTGTCAGAGAAATGCAAATAAAGACAACAATGAGATACCAATTCACTCCTGTAAGAATGTCATACATCAGAAAAGGTAGCAGCAACAGATGCTAGAGAGGCTGTGGAGTCAAAGAAACCCTTCTGCACTGCTGGTGAGAATGTAAATGGGTCCAGCCTCTGTGGAGAGCAGTCTGGAGAACTCTCAGAAGGCTAGAAATGGACCTACCCTATGATCCTGCAATTCCTCTCCTGGGGATATATCCTAAGGAACCCAACCCAACAAATCCAAAAAGATTTGTGTATACCTGTGTTCACAGAAGCACAATTTGTAATAGCCAAAACCTGGTAGCAACCCAGGTGTTCAACAACAGATGAGTGGCTGAGCAAGCTGTGGTCTATATACACAATGGAATACTACTCAGCCATTAAAAATAATGATGTCACCATTTTCAGCCGATCTTGGATGGAGCTTGAAAAAGAATCATGTTAAGTGAAATAAGTCAGAAACAGAAGGATGAATATGGGATGATCTCACTCTCAAGTAGAAGTTGAAAAACAAGATCAGAAGAGAAAACACAAGTAGAACTGGAGTTGGTATATTGCATTGGATCGACCTTCCCGTGGTGCATCCCGTGAGTACCCATTCATTGGGGAAACTGACGATCCTTCCTAGCCGACTGAATCCACATGGATCCATCACTTTCAAAGCCAGCAACAAGCAGCTCCTGACAGCTTTCAACCTGACCTGTTGACTGGCTACGGAAGAAGGGCAAATGCTAGAAGAAGAAGAACTAATGTAAAAGCCTCTGGGGTGGGGGTGGGGGCATAATACAGGTCCAAAAAGGATGACAGAGGACCTAGTGGGTGTTGTACTATTATGTTGAATGTAAAGTATTAATCCCCCAATAAAGAAATTTAATAAAAATTTTGTCAAACACTTTTAAGTCTTCCACTGTGAAAGTGTGTGTGTGTGTGTGTGAGAGAGAGAGAGAGAGAGAGAGACACTTCATACAGCCCAGGCAGAGGGCCTCTGAGTCACACTTGAGCAGAAATGTCAACAGTGCCTCCTCTACTGTAGATGACAAAAACCCTTCCCTGTCATCCTGAAAGCACCAGGAAGGCAGTCTTTATGGACCCTGTCTGTGAGGAGCCCACAATTATTACTTTTTTAAAAAAAGATTTGTTTGTTTAGTAATGAGAGAGGAAGGAAGAGAAAACCACAGTGTCATTCTGGCATGTGCAGTGCTGGGGACTAAACACAGGATCTCATGCCTGAGAGTATAACATGTCAGCTGTGCTACCAACTGGGCTGCCACAATGATTTAATTTTTTTGTAGAAATTTCTTTCTTTTGTTTGTATATTACTATTATTATTATTATTTGTCTCCAGGTTTATCATTGGGGTTCAGTGCCTATACTACGAGTCCATTGCTCCTGGAAGCCATTTTTTCCATTTTGTTGCCTTTGTTGTTATTGTTACTGCTGTTGTTGGATAGGACAGAGAGAAATTGAGAGAGGAGGGGAAGACAGAGAGGGGGAGAAAAAGACAGACACCTGCAGACCTGCTTCAATGCTTGTGAAGTGACCCCCCCTGCAGGTGTGGAGCCAGGGGCTCAAACCAGCATTCTTACACTGGTCCTTGTGCTTCATGCCATGTGTGCTTAACCCACTACAGTACTGCCCAGCCCTCTATTTGTATATTCTTACTTTTTAACAGAGCACTGCTCATCTCTGGCTTATGGTACTTCTGGTGATTGAATCTGGGATCCTTGGTACCTCAGGCATGAAGGTCTTTTTTGAATAACACTATGCTATTGGTGGTCACACAATACAACTTATGTGGTAAAATGACTGAACTACACACACACACACACACACACACACACACACACACACACACACACACACACATTGTAATAATGCTGGTTTCTTGGTTTAGGTTGCACCACCCCCATAACATAAGATGTTGCTACTGAGGGAACTGGGTGATGGATATATGGAACAAAGTCCTCTTTGCAACTTTCTAACAATCTATCATTTCAAAATAAAAAAAGTTAAAAGGAGGGAACAGTCAGAACAATAAGAACACTGAACAGTGAGGAATCACACGGCATTGAGCCTCAAGGCTGAGGGTACTCTTCCTAGTCCCCTCCTCTAGCAGTTTGGCTTGGTTTTATCAGACAGTGCAATACTTCCAGAATCTGCAGATTTTCAAAGAGTAACTTCACATGAGCCCTGCTGTAAACTTGTGTGCTTAGGACAAGGTATTATCAATTTTCAGAGCTTAGGTGAGAAGCACAGTGACTGAAAGAGCCACAGCAGCCTTTTCCCAGGCTGTCCCTTTCTCCGTGTGCTGGGATGCTGACTGGGAGGGCTGTTGTGATTGATTCTTCAGTGAGTTCCTACAGGAAAAGGATATGGGCTGATGTTGGGTACTAGGATATGGGAGATTCTCCCTTCCATATTGGGTCCCAGAGATTTCAGTGAAATGTCTCCCCACCATGCCATTTTGCCAAAGAAGGATCTAAAGCAGACGGAGGTTAAGAAAGTGCTATATCTGCTTTTCAGTTTTTAGGTTTTGTAATTCCTAAGTGTATGAGAGTTCCAAATATCATGCGTATTCTGGAGTTTTTTGTTTGTTTGCTTTGGTTCATTTTAGTCATTCTTTTTTTTAAAATTTTTATTTATAAACATTCTAGTCATTCTTGTGAATGTGTAGTGATATCTTAGTGTGTACCTATTTGTTCCAAGTTCATTTAATGATATTCAATATTTTCACATGTTTACTGATTAATGTCTTTTTCCATAATTTTTATTCAATTTATTGTCCATTTATATTGTTGTCTATTTTCCATTTGTAATTTTGCCTATATATGTACAGAAGTTACATATAGCAAGTTTTTGTTGAAGATAAAATACTTGTTAGTTTGACTGTGAAAAACATGTGACTTTTACTCACCTAAAGACAAAAACTTAACCAAAACAAAACTCTAAAAAAAAAAAAAAAATCCCTAAAAACAAACCACAACCCTCAAGATAATATATACAATAAAAGATGTCCAATTATTAAATTTTAATAAATAATGAAACCTGAAGAATATCCAAATGAAATTAATTAACCAGAATAATTTTAAAACTCTCCATAGTCAGCCTAGGAGTTAGTACAGTGGCTAAAGCACTGGACTCTCAAGCATGAAGTCTGGAAAACCACCTCAGTATTGTGTCTGAGTGACTCTCCTCTTTTCTCCCTTTTACTGGTTAATAAATAAAATATCTAAAAAATAAAAAGGGTGATATATCATGTAAAATGACTCATCAATATTTAATAATTGTATTCAGCACGGGCTTTGGGCAGGGAAGGCAATGAGAACTGCCACAAAACAGGAGTGCCTGCTAGGGTGGAAGGGTGACAGGAGGGATGTTGGAGTTTACCTGTAAGCTGGGGGAGATAGATCAACCTGTTAGAGCATGAACTTGCATGCTTGAGGCCCTAGAGGTCACAGGTTCAAACCCCACCACCACCTTCTGCTAAGTAGAGCTCTGATCCTATCCTGTTTTTGTTCTCTTTTCTCTCTTGGAAGGAAGGAACAAAGGGAGGGAGGAAGGGAGGAAGGAAGGATGAATGGAAGGAATCTAAAGAAAATAAAGGTGATCTACCTGTCTGCACTCTGGGTCACTGAGATTAGCACCTGTGTAGTGGGGTTCAAGTGCTTTTGTTTATGCCTCCAGGTGATTCTCATGGGCAGCCAGGGTGGAGAACCACTGGATCAGAACTTGCAGACCATCCACAAAATTTCAGTGAGTGTGAGATCAGTCTTTTTCATGGATTCAGGCTCACTGTTCTTTCTGTAAGTATTTAATTTCTGCTAGCTGAATTTACCAGACAGATTTTCCCAATGAGGCTAAAACACCCCTTCACCAATTCCTGGGGCTGTTTACTCATTTGTTCTGTGAGTGTCCAGGGACTCTTAAGTAGTGACAGTCCTCAGACTAGATTATTAGCACAGTAAAGTGATTGAGAGGAGGACTTACTCAGAGGGTAAAGCACATGCCCTTCATATGTGAGACTCAGGTTTCAATCCCCAGCACTATGTGAGAGTACCAAGGACACAGGTGGGTGGGGCTCCATGAATGACAAGCCTGTGCTTTGGTGTTTCTTTCCCCCTCTCTGCTTTTAAATGTACAGAATAAAAAAAGAAATGGGTCAGACCTGGGTCCATACTCCCAGAGGGATAAAGAATAGGAAAGCTAGCAGGGGAGGGGAAGGGATGGGATGAGGAGTTCTGGTGGTGGGAATTGTGTGGAGTTGTACCCCTCTTATCCTATGGTTTTTGTCAGTGTTTCCTTTTTATAAATAAAAATTTTAAAAAATGGATCAGAAAGGTTGTTCAGAGGTCTTACACATGCATGATATTCTGGGTTTGTTCCACAGAAAACTACATTGTGGTGAAATTCACCTAAAATATATTAGACCATTTAAAAGTGTACAATTCAGCCACATTTACTGTATTTATAATGTTGTACACATACTACCTCTTTTTAGTTTCAAAACTTTTCCATCACCCATCAGTGGTGATAGTGAGGATACAGAGGAACAGTCTATACCTACCAAGGAATTGCTCTCCACCCCTGCCTTCCTCATCCTCTTCTCACCTATGGACTTGTCTAACCTGCATATGCCAAATCAAAGAAGTCATGCAGTGACCTCTTATCACAGGATTCTATGAATGGAAAGTCCCCAAGGCTCATTTATATATTTTTTCATTTATTTACTTTTAATTTTTATTTATAAAACAGAAACACTGACAAAAACCATAGGGTAAGGGGGGTACAACGCCACACAGCTCCCACCACCAGAACTCCATAACCCATCCCCTCCCCTGATAGCTTTCCTATTCTTTATCCCTCTGGGAGTATGTACTGAGGGTCATTATGGGGGTGCAGAAGGTGGGAGGTCTGACTTCTCTAATTGCTTTCCCGCTGAACATGGGCATTGACAGGTTGATTCATACTTCCAGCCCCAAGGCTCATTTATATTGGAGAATGTTTCAGAACGAATTTTCTTTTTCATTTTTATTTATTTATTTTGGCTAGAAACATAAATTCAGAGGGAAGGGGGATACAGAGAGTGAGAGAAGGAGAAAGACACACACACACACACACACACACACACACACACACACACACACACACACACACGGAGTGGCGGGGCTGTTGGTGGGGACCCATGGCTTGAACCCAGTTCCTTGACCATTGAAAGATGTGTGTGCTACCAGGCACAGCACTACCTGGCTCCCATAGTATCCTTCCTTTTTGTGACCAAGAATTTCATTATTCTTGTAGCATAATTTGCTCATTTACTCATCTACTGATGAATTGCTACCACATTTGGGCTGTTATGAATAATGTTGCTGTGGCCATGGGTATGTGAGTTTTTGTGTGGACATATTTTCATCTCTCCTGGATAAATACCTTGAAGTGGAATTGCTGGGTCATATTGCAAATTGATGTGTAACTGCTTGAAGAACCACTAAACTCCATGGTGCCTGCACTCATCTACATTCCCACTAGCAGTCTATACAGGTTCTAATCTTTCCATGTCCTTTCTAACACTTATGCCTTTCTGTGTTTTTCTTTTTTTGTCTTTTTTTTAAACTAGAATTATCTTTGGGTGAAGCCTTAGATATGGTACATTTGTCTCCCAGATGCCTCTGTTTTTTTCAGGTCAAAAATCCTCAGCTGCTCCCCTCCTTTGATTGTCAAGCACTCTCCAGAAATATTCTCTTTCTAAAGTAGCATTGTTGTGTCTGCTGTGGCCACACTTGGCCTCCAGAACTCAGGTGGTCACAGCCAGCCTTGGGATTGGCTCACTCAGATATAGACCCTGTGGCCTCTCTTCCTGAATAGCTGCAGGACATACCTTACCTTGCTCTTTAGTTCTAGTTGCTTTTTCTTTTTTAAGTTATAGTTGCTTTTAATGTAAAAAAAAAATCAAGAGCCTTTTGCAATGTGTGTGTGTGTGTGTGTGTGTGTGTGTGTGTATGTGTGTGTGTGTGTGTGTGTGTGTCTGTAGGCATATAAAATGATACTGTCTTTACTGGTTTATACCTGCCTGTCTGGAGTCATGTATTCACAGTACTCAGGTCATACTGAGCTTGGAAGGAGGACCTAGAGGCTCCTGGGTAACAGGTATATCAGGAGAGGAAGCTGAGGGTATGGAGAAGTTGATTCCAAGGACAAAGTTGCATGCTTGAAATGTCAGTCAAATGCCTTTGAATCTCTATTGTTTATTTATTATTGGATAGAGACAGAGAGGACTTGAGAGGGGAGGGGAGAGAGAGAGACAGAGACAGAGATACACCTGCAGCCCTGCTTTACCACTCCTGAAGCTCTTCCCCTGCAAGTAGGGACACTGTGGCTCGAACCTGGGTCCTTGCATACTGTAGTGTGTGTGCTTAACCAGGTGTGCCACCACCTGGCTCCCTCATCTCTATTGTTTTGCTTTTTTTTTCCTCCAGGGTTATTGCTGGGCTCAGTGCCTGCACCATGAATCCACTGCTCCTGGAGGCCATTTTTTCCCCCTTTTGTTGCCCTTGTTGTTGTAGCCTTGTTGTGGTTATTTTTATTGCCATTGTTGATGTTGTTCATTATTGGATAGGACAGAGAGAAATGGAGAGAGGAGGGGAAGACAGAGAGGGGGAGAGAAAGATAGACACCTGCAGACCTGCTTCACCGCCTCTGAAGCGACTCCCCTGCAGGTGGGGAGCTCGAACTGGGATCCTTACGCCTGTCCTTGGCGCTTTGCGCCACTGGCGCTTAACCCACTGTGCCACCGCCTGACCCCCTTATCTCTATTGTTTAAGGAATTTGAACAAAGGATGAATACACCATCTTGTCTGTTCCCCATGTAACACCACTCCAATATTCAAACAGATTCACTAATTTGCATGTGTACAAACTATATATTTAGGTTATTATTCAGTTATTCTATTTCTTGCTTATATATGAAAATATGAAGGTATGATGATGATTTCTCCTGGTATTATGACCACAGACTTAGGGGGGAAAAAAAGAAAATGTGATTCTCAAAATATTGAATATTGAAATACTATCAATGAAGCAACTTATTTGTGCTTACCAATAAATGCCCCAAAGATGTTTTCTATCCTTTTTATGTGCCTCATAAAAAGGTTTAGAAGATATTTTCTCCTAGACAATTCACAGTACCATTGAAAAAATCAGCAATGAACAATTAAAACCCAGGCTCTATTATTTATAGGAACTTCAATTTTTTTGTGATTTATTTTATTTTTTTCTATTTTTTCTTTTATTTATAAAAAAGAAAGACTGACAAAACCATAGGATAAGAGGGGTACAACTCTACACAATTCTCACCACTAGATCTCCGTATCCCATCCCTTCCCCTGATAGCTTTCCTATTCTTTATCCCTCTGGGAGTATGGACCCAAGGCCATTGTGGGGTACAGAAGGTGGAAGGTCTGGCTTCTGTAATTGCTTCCCTGCTGAACATGGGCACTGACAGGTCGATCCACACTCCCAGCCTGTCTCTCTCTTTCCCTAGTGAGGCAGGGTTCTGGGGAGTTGGGGCTCTAGGACACATTGGTGGGGTTGTCTGCCCAGGGAAGTCTGGTTGGCATCATGTTAGCATCTGGAACCTGGTGGCTGAAAAGAGAGTTAACATATAGAGCCAAACAAATTGTTGACTAATCATGAACCTAAAGGCTTCCAGATAGTTGTTTTCCTCTCCCTTGTCCTATGGATCACTCTCATATTCTCACCCAGGATTGGAAAGATGAACTCTTGATTTTATGGATTCTCATCTGCCTCTGAAGCATCCCATTTTGTTGGGGCCAGGCAGTGGTACACAGGGGAGAGCAGATACCCCCCCCCCATGCATGAGGATGTGGGTTCAAACCCCCAGTCTTCACATGCATGGGAGAAGCCTCACAGGTAGTGGAGCAGTGCTGCAGGTGTCTCTCCTCTCTCTCCCTGTCTATTCTCCCTCATTTTAACTTATCTCTGTCTCTAAATTCTTTTTTTTTTTTTTTTTTGCCTCCAGGGTTACTGCTGTGGCTCAGTGCCTGCAGGAATCCACTGCTCCTGGAGGCTATTTTTTCCTTTTTTGTTGCCCTTGTTTTTTTATCGTTGTTATTGTTATTGTTGTTATTGATATCATTGTTGTTGGATAGGACAGAGAGAAATGGAGAGGGGAGGGGAAGACAGAGAGGGGAAGGACAGACACCTGCAGACCTGCTTCACCGCCTGTGAAATGACTCTCCTGCAGGTGGGGAGCCAGGGGCTCATACTGGGATCCTTACGTTGGTCCTTGCACTTCATGCCAGGTATGCTTCACCTGACTCCTTGTCTCTATAAATAAACAAACAAATAAATAAATAAATAAAGGAACAAACACTTAAAAAATGGCCTTCTTGGAAAAGATTCTTCTTGGCCTGTGGAACTCTTGACTAGTGGAGCAGTGCTGCAGGTGTCTCTTCTCTCTCTCCCTGTCTCTTCTCCCTCATTTTAACTTACCTCTGTCTCTAAATTCTTTTTTTTTTTTTTTTTTTTTTTTTGCCTCCAGAGCCACTGCTGGGGCTCGGTGCCTGCAACATGAATCCACTGCTCCTGGGGGCCACCCTTTCCCTCTTGTTGCCCTTGTTATTTATCATTGCTGTTCTCATCATCGTTGCTATTATCGCTATCGCTGCTCTTGGACAGGACAGAGCGAAATTGAGAGAGGAGGGGAAGACAGAGGGGGAGAGAAAGACAGACACCTGCAGACCTGCTTCACTGCCCATGAAGTGACCCCCCTGCAGGTAGGGAACCGGGGGCTCGAACCGAGAGCCCTTTGCCCGTCCTTTCACTTCATGTCATGTGTGCCTAACCCGCTGTGCTACCTCCCCCCCCCCCGCCCCAGATATTCTCAAAGGAGAAGGTCCCATGAGTCTGGGGTGGGGGGCTGCAGACCCCACCTCATGGGATGGGAGGCTGATGACCATCAATCAAGGATCATCCTTGTGTGGCTCCACTGTGAAGAAAAACAAACTCTCCTCAGAAACCAGCTGTTCCAGAAAGCTTTCTTACTTTAACGGCTTTGGACAGGAAAATCCCCATAGGGATACCATGTCTCTCTCTGGGCAGACTAAAGTGGATAAAACTATTGCCTCTTTCTCAAGAGTCACCAAGATGACCCCCGGGACACTCAGAAGACAGGAGGGACTGTGGACTGGAGTCTCTCAGTGACTCTGGGACAACAAACCGTGTTAATTCTTCTGTCAGCTCCCCATCAGTTTGCTGTTTTTTCTTTTAGAAGTCACCTGCCTTTTCTGGCTGCTGCACTTCCTCTCTTGGCAGCACTTCTGCCCTGCACTCCTGAGAGCTGGCCACTGACTCCACCCACCTCTGCTGCCAGGAAGGCCCAGTGGATGCAAAGCCTCTCCACCTTCTGCAGGAGCTCAGCATGAATGTCTTTTTGATCTGTTCTGCCTTGCTTCCCAGGAAGGGAATGGTCAAAGAGGGGGGGGAGGGGTTGTATACTGTTCCACTGCTCCTGACAAAAGTTTTAAATTTTTGTCTTTTTTTCCAGATAGACAACAAGAAACAAAAGGAGGGGAGGTGTGTGTGGTGGGGGACTGGGTGGTGGCACACCAGGTTAAGTGCACATAGTACAAATTCTAAGTACCTGTGTTCGAACTTCCGGCTCCCCACCTGTGGGGGGGGGGTCACTTCACAAACGGCGAAGCAGATCTGCAGATGTCTATCTTTCTCTCCCTTTCTATCCCCCCCCCCACCGTTTCTCTCTGTCCTATTCAATAAAAAAGAAAAAAAAAAAAGACTGCCAGGAGCAGTGGATTCATAGAAGTGCAGGTACCAAGCCCCCAGCGATAAGTCTGGAGGCAAGGGAGGGGATACTACATCACTGTCCCACTATCTGTGAAGTCTTCCCTGTGCACGGTGCTCTCATATGGGAGCTAGAGGCTTAATCCTGGGTTCTAAAGCATGGGGAGCTACCTCTCATCCCAATAACAGCAACCTGACTTAAACTACTGTCTTCTTCACCCATCACATACCAGGTTCACATTTAACTTGTTGTTGTTGTTGTTGTTGATATTATTATTATTGAAGGGGACTGAGCACAGGGTCTCATACATGCAAAGCACGAGTTCTACCACTGAGCTATACCCTGGGCCCAAGATCTTTATTCTAAACCACTGATGAAAAAATATCAATAATTGATTAAGGCCATGGGTCTCAATATGGCTGGGAACAGAATAATTTGGACAGCCACTAAAATACAGATCCCAGGGCCCCTCAGAGATTCAGATTCAAACACAGCCTTGTAGAGGAGGTCATGACCAGAAGAAGAGTTTGACTCCATGTTCTCCTGAGATTCTTGCAGCAGTGAGGGCACCAACAATGCCCCACAGAATAGACCACCAGAGCCACAGAAGGAACCTCATGTGACACATTTGAGGAGCCATGCCATGCACTCTTGTTCAAAATTTTTACTTATCCTGCCTACCCTGAAGAAACATGAAAAGTGAATTTGTGTGGTCTGGGAGGTGGTCCGATAAAGGATCGGACTCTCAAGCATGGAGTCCTGAGTTCGATCCCCGGCAGCACATGTGCCAGTGTGATGTCTGGTTCTTTCTCTCTCTCCTATCTTTCTCATTAATGAATAAATAAAATATTTTTTAAAAGTTAATTTGCCATGCCAATATGTCACTATAAGTAGCAGGTACACAAACGATATAAACAGAACCAAGGAGGCCTAGCTCACCTCCAAGACATGTCTCTCTGTGTCAGCTGCCTCTAAAGTAGTCCCACTCTGATTTAATCAAACACAATAATTAGTTGTGGTAAATGCAGAGAAAGGCACATGATTTGATTCACTGGAGTGTAATGAAATAACAGGGTTTATAACATTGCTGAAACTAAAAATAGCTTAAGAGCCCTTCCTTAGATCTCTCTGCACCTCACACAGTTTCAACCTCTCTCTGTTTCCCTCCTGTGCTAACATCGTGTGGTTTGAAATGTACTTTCTGCGGTATTAGATTCCATGTGGGTGTTTTTTTCCTCATACGTCTGCCTTCTTATTACTTCAAGGGAAAAATAGCCCTGGGAAGGCTTTTATGCTGTCTGCCATTGTTCTGCAGTTAAGTAAAAAAAAAAAAAAAAAAAAAGTATGTGCTACTTAATCTGAGCCCTAAAACCAGGATGACTGGCAAATTCCGTAAGCTTTAAATCTCTGTTCAAAATGCCAAAATAAACAACCAACCTCCCTCCTGCACAGCCAACAGCGCTCAGCCCTGCCTGTTCCCTCAAGTTTAGACAAGCTGTTGATAGCCAGGTTGTGCACAGGGTCTGACTTTGCACTCAGCCCTTCCTAATCACCATGTCCACACAATCCCTTAGTATTGAGCATGTATGCTTAAGTTTGTTTTTGAACTGAGGTAACATACAGATAACAGAAAAATCTCTGATCTTAACTTAAATGGGGCATTAAGTACAGTCACACTGTTGTGTAACCATCAACACCATCCATCTCTAGAACTTGTCAACATCCCAAATGGAAACTGTCCCCATTAAATACTAATCTCCCAGCCCAGCTCCAGCCCCGGGCAACCACCACTCTATTTCTGCCTCTATGGTTGGAACCTCAGATAAGTGGAACCGTGCCATCCTTTTATGTCAGGCTTACTTCAATTAGCATGCTGTCTTCATGGCTCATTCATGCTGCAGCATATGTTCACGTTTCCTGCCTTTAACAGCTGATTAACATTCCAATGTATGTCGATGTCACATTTGCACATGCTTTTGATTCTAAAAATAATGACAATAATTTTCTTCTGCCTGCCACCATATCCTGAATTCCACACACATTTTCAATATATACAAGTTTGACAAATTCTCCAGTAGGAGGCCCACCACATGGTCACAAGGGCTTAGCTACCCTCCTTGGGCTGTGCCTAGGATCTCCGCATGAGACCACCCACAATTCTAGCATAGAAGAAAGCCCCTGTTGAAGAACACCAGAGGTATGGGTGTTCCCTGCCTTAGTCACACTGCAGCCCATGTTCTTTCTGCCATCAAGAGCGTGTTGACAAGTCTCTTCTGTAAAAGAGACACACTTGAGTCAGTGCTCTCAATACAAACCAGCTCTCCACTGCTGATGATTCCGCTCCAAAGAGGAGAGTTCCTCTCATGCCATTATGTGCTATTTAACTTTACCAAAGTATTGTTTTACATTATTTTATTTCCAAACATCCATGCCTAATACTTGAGGTGTGCATTTACACTGAATATGTAAAGACTTGAAGTCAGGATAGCAGCCTTCCCCTAAAAGTAGGTGTAGAATTGATAACCTACTCCAGGGTGAAGGAAAGGTTCCTGAGGAGGTGGGGAGACTGTGTGGAAGTAACTAAATTAAGTGGGAGTTTCTCAGGGCAAGTGACTAATTGCCTATGAATGTGCAGGGATATTTCAACAGGCCAATTCTGACTAGGCTGAGGAAAAGAGGAAGTTATCCAAGGAGCAAGGTCAGAAGTAGTGAGATTACAAGTGCAGGTGGTGAGGAGGGAACAGGATGTAGCAGTGAAGACCTCAACGGAGGTAAGCAGCCTAGAACAGGGCTTCAGAGCAGGGCCAGCATCATCACATTCAATAAAACTTTATTTACAAAGTGAGTCAGTGGACCCCACCAAAGAGCATGGGGCTGAAATAAGATGTAGAAGCAATCCTAGACCTTCCTGGGAAAAGGTTGCCAGAACGGTCAGAGATAAAAGGCCAAGTCACTGATCTCAGGACTGGATGGTAGAAGACCTACTTCCTCCAAAGCTCTAGGTGTCACTGAAGGTCACACAGCTGAATTCAGAGGCCAAGGGGGAAGTGTTAAGTCCTCACAGGTAGCATCTGGCAGGATTTGAAGCACTAGTGTTGGCCACAGCCACATCTGCTTGTATATGTCCAGGCCCTCAACTACAGTGCTGGATGTGAAGGCAGATTGAACAGCAAAGAACAGCAAAGGAGGTGGGGACTCTCCATGCCATCTTTGGGTCGAGGAGCTGAACAGAGAACTTGGTGTCTGCTAGAGAAACAAGATGGCTGATTGGCATTCACAAGAAAGGACATCTATTAACTACATGTGGTTCTACTTCCAGATACCTTGGACAACCTTCTGCTGAAATCAATACAAATGAAAGAGAAAAGAATAGCAAATATTAGAATCATCACTGTGGAGCTCAGACACAAAGTCAGAGTCCTAGAAGTGAGCCAAGACTAAAGATAGGACATGAACCCCATTGCCCTTTTTTTTTTTTAGAGTTTTTTTCAATCTCTCTTTTTTAATTTTAAGTTATCTTTATTTATTAATTGAATAGAGACAGTCAGAAATCGAGAGGGAAGGGGTGGAGATAGAGAGGAAGAGAGACAGAGAAACACTTGTAGTTCTGCTTCATCACTCGCAGGGGGCTGCAGGTGGGGACTGGGGGCTCGAGCCTAGGTCCTTGTGCACTGTAACATGTGCACTCAACCAGGTGCACCACCACCTGGCTCCTATTTTTAGAATTTATTATTTTTATCTTATCTTACTTTATTGTGTGTCATCACTAAGTGTTGGTATGCATGAGACCCCTTCTGTTTCATTTGGTTTAAATCCCCCCTGCTTAACACTATTCTATTTACATAACCACTTCATTCTATTTACATAACCACTGTTAACAAGTACCACCCTCCCTCCAGGGCATTGGTGGTTCAGTGATAGGATTCTCGCCTACTCCACCCCCTCCTTGTCACACTCTGATTTTCACCAATCACTTTTCTCTCCACCCTCTCTATGTCACATCCTGTTTCCACCCTACTTGGCAAGTATATATAAAGACAGCATTGTGAGTTTTAGGGTACTTTACCTTGAGTTTAGCTTAGCTCGTCTTAGATTGTGCTGCGTCCTGCATGAATAAAGAGATACTGCCTACAGCTCAACCATGAGTCCCTGGTCGTCTGTTACCCGCCCGTGAAGCTAGCCTGGCAAAAACAACATAACCCGTCGAAAACAACAACTAAGGCTTCAGTACTCCAGAATGATTTTTTCCCTCTCAGATAGAAATACAGTTACAGAGACAGAGAGGCAGAGAAGGAAAACACCATAGCACCAAAGATTCCTTCAGTAAAGTGGGGACTGGGCTTTAGCCTGGGTCATGAGCATGGCAAAGCAAATGGACTGTCCAAGTGAGCTATCTTGCCAGTCCTACTTATTTATTTCTAATGAGAGAGATAGAAGGAGAGATCAAGGGAAGTGAGAGACACCAGAACACTAGACATTTCTGGCTTACTTGTGGTGCCAGGGGTTGAACCTGGGACTTCTGCAGCCTCTGACATGTAAATATGCTACTGCTCAGCTATCTCCTTGTTTGAACTTTGGTGGCCTTATAGTTTGACATGATGTGGTGTGGGATGCAGCAGAAGGAGAGGTAAGCAGAAAGCTTGGGTCTCAAAGGAAGAAGTGTGCCGAATGTAAGTGGGAATGAGATGTAAGCCTGCCCACACAGAGGAGACAGAAGGAAAGTAGCCCTTTTCAACTTCAAGGAGAAAATAATATTCTCCAAATAGTCCCAACTTCAAGATGGTCTTCACATAAATTTCAGGTCCAAATTCCATCTGTGTTGTCTCAAAACTCTTATAAAGGAGAATGTAAAGTGGTTTCAGGTTGGCAGCATTGGGTTGCACAGCAGAGCAAGCACAAATCCTCTTTAAAGTAACCTTTGCCTCAAGAAATAGAATTTGGCTCTGTATGTTAACTCTCTTTTCAGCTACCAGGTTCCAGATGCTAGCAGGATGCCGACCAGACTTCCCTGGGCAGACAACCCCACCAATGTGTCCTGGAGCTCCACCTCCCCAGAGCCCTTCCACACTAGGGAAAGAGAAAGACAGGCTGGGAGTATGGATTGACCTGTCAACACCCATATTCAATGGGGAAGCAATTACAGAAGCCAAACCTTCCACCTTCTGCATCCTACAATGACCCTGGTATGGACTCCTGGAGGGTTAAAGAATAGGAAAGCTATCAGGGGAGGGGATGGGATATGGAGATCTGGTGGTGGAATTGTGTGGAGTTGTACCCCTTTTATCTTATGGTTTAGTCAATGTTTCCTTTTTATAAATAAATAAATAAATACTCAAAATTCACAAAATGTGCAAGGAAAGGGACACTATGAATGAGATCCTGCAGAAATAAAGAGTAAAACCTGATTCACAATGATTTTAGACACTGGATGGCTCAAATGTAAGTTGTAATGTGGGTATGTTCAGTATGTTTAAAGGTATAAACATGGGTTTGAAAACTAAAGCAAGGTTTGCACAAGGACCCAGGTTCAATCTGTCCAGCCTCCACCTGCAGTGGAGAAGAGTTATAATCAGTGACGTAGTGCTGCAGGTGGCTCCAATTTTCTCTCCCTCTTTGCCTCTCCTACACCTCTCAATTTACTTTGTCCTATAAAATAAATATTTTCTAAAAGAAAACTAAAACAAGGCAGAAGAAATTCTTTTAAAAAGATAAAATAATTTTGAAATTTACAAAATAATTTCTGATGGTCCATACTTCCACAGGGGTAAATGTTAGGGGATGATAACTCGAGGGCTCTGAAACTCAATTCCATCAATTCCCAGAGAGAGAAGAGGAAAAAAAAAAAAAAGGAAAGACATTCGGTAGTAGTCATAGGTATAGGTGTGACTTGCATCGGGGATGCTTCACAAGAGGTGAACAGGTCTGCAGGTATCTCTTTCTTTCCCCCTCTCTACCTCTCTCCCCTCCCTTCTCAATTTCTCTCTGTCCTACCCAATAAAATTTAAAAAAGAAAAAGAAGGGGGGCTGAACAGTAGTGCAGTGGGCTAAGCACACATGGTGCAAAGCAAGGACCAGCACAGGGATACTGGTTCGGGCCCCTAGCTCTCCACCTGCGGGGGTGGGGGTAGGGTCACTTCACAGTGGTGAAACAGGTCTGCAAGTGTCTGTCTTTCTCTCCCCCTCTCAGTCTCCCCCTCCTCTACCAATTTTTCTCTGTCCTATCCAACAATGACAGCAACAACAACAAGGCTACAAAAAGGGTAAAGAATAGCCTCCAGGAGCACTGGATTCGTGATGCAGTCACCGAGCCCCAGAGATAATCTTGGAGGCGAAACAAACAAACAAAAACCACAAACTCAAAATGACTACTTAAAATTAAGTTGAGATACAGATGAAGCAAGAATCAGTGCTGTTTATCTATGTTCATAGCTGCATTATTCATAATAGCCTAAGAGTGGAAGCAACCTAAATGTCTATCGAAGAACAACTGGATAAAGAAGTCATGGGACATACACTCAATGGAATACTACTCTGTAATTTAAAAAGATGATTTTGTGTGCATCACCTTGTGGAACTCATGTTTTCATGAGGGCCTTATTTGAGCCCTAGAACTGCATGAGGACTGCATATGGATCACAGGAACTGCAGGGATGGTGAAGTGGTATTTCTCCTCTTCCTCTCCCTCTCTCAAATATAGTAAAATTGGGCCAGCATGCCATTCAGGGCATAACATATGCCTGAAGCCCTGGGTTTGGTCCCCATTGCCACACTCAATAAATGAATGAATAACTAAATAAGCATTCTGATTTTAAAAGAAAAAAATACAAAGCAAGGCAGAAGAAGAAACAGAAATGTCAGACAAAACTTCATAATAAGAACTGGTTAAAATAAAACAGTTCAGTAATCATAATAAATGTATCATCTAATCTTTCAAGTTAACAAAACTGATCATTAGATGGAAATTTATAAAATTCTACAAGTGTTGTTTGTAAGAAACATGAATAACAGAAGCAAACAAACTGTTTCCAAGACTTCGTGAGAACTACGGTGGTTATCTTTGGGAGGTGAGAGGGTGAGGACATAGAATTTTCTGGTGGGTTCAGCATAGAACTATACCCTGTAATCTTATAATCTTGTAACCCACTATTAATCACAAATATAAAAATGGAGGGAAAAAAACACAAGAGTGGGGAGTCAGGAGGTAGCGCAGCGGGTTAAGTGTACGTGGTGTGAAGCGCAAGGACTGGAGTAAGGATCCCAGTTTGAGCCCCCAGCTCCCATTTGCAGAGGGGTTGTTTCACAGGCGGTGAAGCAGGTCTGCAGGTGTCTATCTTTCTCTCTCCCTCTCTGTTTTCCCCTCCTCTCTCCATTTCTCTCTGTCCTATCTAACAACAACTACATCAACAACAACAACAACAAAAAACAACAGGGCAACAAAAGGGAAAATAAATAAATACATAAATAAATAAATATTTTTAAAAACATGAGTGAACCAGGAGATGGTACAGCAAGAGGGTTAGTAATAGAATTTAATACATAAAGTCACAAATTTTATTTCTGGCATCACATATGCCAGAGTGATGCTCTTGTTCTCTTTACATATGTAACTTGTGTTAATAAATAACATCTTTCTTTCTCTCTCTTTCTTTCTTTCTTTTAGAAAAACATATGAAAGACAAAAGAGGCTGGGAAGATAGCATAATGGCTATATAAAAAGACTTTCATGCCTGAGGCACCGAAGGTCCCAGGTTCAATATGAAACACCACCATAAACCAGAGCTGAGCAGTGCTTTTATAAAAAGATCTATATATTGACAGGAAACTTAAGAATAAAAGGACAGAAAACAAGTACTAGGTAACTTTATTATCAACAAAATAAATATGATCAGGTCTCACTATCAGACAGATTTTTAAAAATATTTATTTATTTATTCCCTTTTGTTGTTCTTGTTGTTTTATCATTGTTGTGTTTATTATTGTTGTTGTTGTTGTTACTGATGTCGTCAATAGGACAGAGAGAAATGGAGGGGGGGGGAGACAGAGAGGGGGAGAGAAAGACAGACACCTTCAGACCTGCTTCACCGCCTGTGAAGCAACTCCCCTGCAGGTGGGAAGCCGGGAGCTTGAACTGGGATCCTAATGCCGGTTCTTGCACTTTGCACCACTTGTGCTTAACCCGCTGCGCTACCGCTGACTCCCCGGGTAGATTTTAAGACGATTATTTAAGATTTTAAGAGTACATAAAATATAAGGGCAAAGTTTCAGTTCACCTGCAAGATAATTTGATCTCAAACTTGTATGCACCAATAATACAGCTTTGAAATATGTAAAACAAAAATATACAGAACCACAAGGAGTAATAGATAACTTCTTTGTTATTATTATTTAAAATATTTTATTTATTTTATTTTTTCAGAGAGAGGCAGAGAGAGAGAAACAGAGAGAATACCAGAGCACTGCTCAGCTCTGGCTTATGGTGGTACGGGGGATTGAATCTGGGGCTTTGGAGCCTCAGGCACTAGAGTCTCTTTGCATAACCACTATGCTATCTACCCCCACCCGATAACTCCTTTATTATACTCAAATTTTTCTGACATATCAGTCAGCAAAACAGTTAGCTAGGATCTATAAAAATAAACAGCATAGGCCTAACAGACATGCATGAAATATTATATCTAATAATTGGGAGAAAAATTATCTTACATTGCAAATAAATATTGACCATCTAGGATATTGCTCTTTTAGGCCAGAGAAGACTATTTCAAATCCATCTTGAAGCAATATATATATATTCCCCTACCCCAGGATTATCACTACGAATTCACTGCTCCTGGAGGCCATTTTTTCCATTGGATATGACAGACAGAAATTGAAAGAGAAGGGGGGCATATAAAGGGGGAGAAAGGTAGACACCTACAGACTTGCTTCACTGCTTATGAAGTGACCCCCTTGCAGGTGGGGAGCTGGGGGCTCAAACCTGTATCCTTGCATGGGCCCTTGGGCTTCATACTATGTGCACTTACCCTGGTGCACTACTGCTAGGCTTCTCTTGAAGCAATATTTAGAGTAGATTTAGATGTGATAGCAGATATCATTCTAGCTACAAATTAAATTAACCTGCAAAAATTATCTTTAGAATGGTATGCTTTATGTTGTCAAAGAAAAAAAAGCACTGTCCTTGGCCATCTCTATAAAATCAATAGGATAGAAACCACAAATACCAAAATGACCATTGAGAACCTAGGAAAGGAAGCTTTCATCCAGGATGTTAGAAAGATGATGTCTTGGACTGGTTAGAATGTAAGTACAATGTCAGCAAGAATCTGTTTTGTTTATAGAGGTGTCAATTACTGGCCTCAATAGTTGGCATCTTATGTACACACTCCAATTTCAGTCTTCCAGCCCTAACTTGTGACCCAGCAAGGTTCCATATGGGTGTATGGTCAGACAGCAGAGGTCACCTCTGGGCAATGACTAGAGAAACACTATTCATCAGGGTGGCAAACAGCATCCAGCAAATACTTTTGAATGGTTAGATGTTTTGAACAAAGATGATACACACCTACAAAAAGGTCTCTTGTCTTTTCTTGTGGCACTGTAATAACTATGAATACTTTTGTGCTATGTATTCCATTTGCCAAGTAGATAAATCTAATCACCATGCATCAAGTTCTGACATGGTTTTTCAAAGAAAAGCACCTAGCACCTGCATTAACCTTCACATGCTAGGTTAGCTCTGAATGGTGGACAGAGAGATGCCTTGATAGTACTATTTGGGCCTGCTGAAGTTTGCTCATCAAAGCATAAGAGGGATGGATAAAAGGAAAATGCACTTAACTCTATCTACTTCACTACTATTTTTTCTTACTAGGGAGGAATAAAGTCACACTAAACAGATGACTTATGCGTGGTCTGCTCTTGAAAAACTGGATTAGGAGGGTCCAAGGAGAAAAGCAGAAGATAGACAGGAATCATCTGCCTGGATCAATTGCTCTCTTTACCCCCTTATTGGCCTCAACAGTTGGCACCTTATATATACTCCAATTTCAGTCTTTCAGCCCTAACTCGTGACTCAGCAAGGTTCCAGTTGGGTATATGGTTAGACACCAGAGGCCATCGCAGGGCAATGACAAAGAGAGACACTATTCATCAGGGAAGAACTGAGTCTAAACAGGAATAAGTAGGCATGAGGGTCAGAGTCTGGGTCTGCACTTAAGATAGTTAACAGTTTTAGCTGGTAAGATCTCCTTTGCAGCTGTGCTCCCGATTCTGCCTTCCAGAATGTGTATAGTCTTGCTCCAACAAGAATTCTCCTTCGCCAAGTCAGCAGATGATTTTCCTAAATAAACAACCACTGGTTCTTCTCCCCTCCACTCTCCTCCCCTTCCTTCCTTCCTTCCTTCCTTCCTTCCTTCCTTCCTTCCTTCCTTCCTTCCTTCTTTCCTTCCTTTCTTCCTTCTTTCCTTCCTTCCTTCCTTCCTTCCTCCCTTCCTCCCTTCCTTCCTTCCTTCCTTCCTTAGAAAGAGAATAACTGAGAGGGAAGGGAGAAAACAGAGAGGAAGAAAAAGAAACTTGCAGCACCGCTTCACTGCTCATGAAGCTTGCCCCCTACAGGTGGAGACTGAGGGCCCTTGCACATGGTAATGTGTGCATTCTACTGGGTGCACCAGCCCCACCACTGATTTCAAATGGAAACATGGCCCCTTGCATGTGGGTTGAAGACTCAGTAGAAAACACCAAGTACATCTGAAAAAAAAAAAATCTATCCAGTGCCTGAAACTGCCCCTTTTCCAATATCTTCTTGAGATGGCATCAAAGGGTTTATTTTCTGACTAGGGCTCTATATGTTAATTACTCTACTTATTTTAATTAGTATCATGGTGTTACTTGCTGGCTACCTGAGTTGGGCAAAGGTAGAACATGCCAGTATCACTAGTCAGGTAACCAGGTGAATCATGTTAACTGTCTAAGGGTCAGAAATGGACAGGAAGTAATAGTCTAAGAATACAGCTACAGGTATACAGTCTTCATAGTACCTATGCAGACAGGAACCAGGCTGTGTCCTCCAAGACAGAGGGAAGCAGTAATGCACAGGATTCTTTATCCCCAGCACCACCAACAACCAAAGCTGAGCATTGCTCTGGTCAAAAGCAGAACAAAAACAAGAATATAAATGGGTCCTGAGAGCAACGAGCTTGAAAACTTTTCACCATAAATCCTTGGTTACAAGCCCTGACAGTTACCTGAAATACTCAGTAGTCACTTTAAAGAATAAGAGAGTGCCATACCACATTTTTCTGTTATGCAGATGTTAGAACAATGTAAATCACTTGGCAACCATTTATCAATGTCATTTTTCTCTAGGTCTCAGAAGTGGCTCTGTAATTTAAAAGCCAGATACTGTATACAGGTGTTCTAAAGCAAGGTTCTCGTGGAATTATTTATTCCATGAAGAAGCTGGCTGATCAAATGGAAACTTAACTCTCAATGCATCATCATTATGAGCTGTAGAAGCTTTACTTACATCTTCTTAGCACAGAATTTTATATCACAATATCTTGGAAAATATCAAGGGCATTTATGAACAATTCAGACAGACTCCTAATCCTAGCTAGTGAGCTCCTTGGGCTACAAGTTGATGGGCTACAAGGATTTAAGATACATTGATAACTATTGAAACAATAACCACAAAGTGTCGAGCTAACTAACATTCAGACAATACCTCTTTCCTCCTTCTATATTTTGTTAAGTATAATAACAAACCCACAAGCCAAAAAAAGGATGAAAGTATTTCATATGTGCTCTAAACTATTCATAAATCCCAAAGAAATAGGATGTAAAATCCTAATAATCTAAGCCAACCAAACTCCCACTAAGAACCCAGCTTCTGATACTTCAATTGCAAGACATTCCATCCTGACCACATATCAGCATGGCATTTTTATGGACAGACCTGTTTTGATGGAATTAAAATGTCTTCATTTTTTCATTTCAGTCAATTCCTCAGGGCTCAGCTATGTATGGTTTATACCAATTATCTAACATTAATTAGATGAACTTCTTTTAAAGGTCCAAAACATGCCTTCTGAGTGGACATAGTACGTATGGGGGAGGGGGACAGAGAGAGAGAGAGCGAGAGAGAGCGAGCACATAATAATTTACTACAACATGGAATGTGGCCTCTCCCTTGTTGAGTAAGATTAATGTGATGGACTGGCAATGACTCAAGACCTGTGAGTGGAGATTGGATACTCACTTAATGTTCACTGTAGTGAGTGTCCACTAGCTGCAAACTAGTGCCTCTGTTCTCTTGTTTGGGCAGGGGGTGCTATGTGCTATTTAAAGACTTTCAGGGTTAGGAAGATAACAGTGATTATACAAAAACACTTTCATGCCTGAAGCACCAAAAGTCCCAGGTTCAATCCACAGCACTACAATTAGCCAGAATTGAGCTGTGCTCTGGTGGATGAATGAGAGAAAGAAATGGAAGGAAGAAAGGAAGGAAGGGGCATAAAATAAATTTTTAGTGGCATCAAAATAACCAACCAGATACTTTTAGCCCTCCTACATGTTAGCTGTGAGGCTCAGACAAAAATTAGTAAAGTCATGGGCACCCAAAATTAGTAGTCTATATACCTAAAACAGACTTCATAGCTTCCTGCAAAATGGAGACCCCAAATCTCATCTGCTATATTCTTACCTTTAGGTTCCTGATTATTAAACAATTTGTTCTGCTTTACATTTTAATGCTTTTCAGCCACCAAGTGGCAGATGCTACCATGACACCAGCATGACTTCCCTGGGCAAATGATCTCACAAATGTGCCCTAGAACCACACCTCCCCAGAGCCCTGCCCCACTGGGGAAAGAGAGAGAGACAGGCTGAAATGATGGATCCACCTGCCAATGCCCATGTCCAGTGGAGAAGCAAATACAGAACCAAGACCTTCCACCTTCTGCACCCCATAATGACCCTGGGTCCATACTCCCAGAGGGATAAAGAATAGGGAAGCTTCCAGTGGAGGGGATGGGATGTGGAACTCTGGTAGTGGGAACTGAAACCCTCTTATCCTATGGTCTTGTTGATCACTATATATATATAATAACTACTCAGATATCATAACACTGCTGTGCAAGAACTTTTCTCCCTGACAGAGACAAGTACACATGCTACTTCTCCAGAGAGGGTGCTGGGCCTCCTCCTTAATTAGCCAAGGATACCATTTCATCCATACACATCTCTACAAGCTCCTGTTATTATTGCTACTAAAAGGCCATGTAAGGAGAGCCCCATTTCTGTTTTGGTGGGGGCTCATAGTTGGTCCTATAAAGAGTGTGGGGGAATCTCATTAAGACAGTTCAGCACTAGTTACCCTTCTCCCCATAGAACTTCCAACCAAACTGACTATGGTTGATTTCTTTTCTTTTTTTTTTCTATTTATTTATTGTTGGATAGAGACAGATAAATTGAGAGGAAGGGGGAGATAGAGATGGAGAGAGACAGAGAGATACCTGTAGCCCTGCTTCACCACTCGTGAAGCTTTCCCCCCCTTCAGGTGGGGACCAGGGGCTCGAACCTGGGTCCTTGTACATGGTAATGTGTGTGCTCAAGCAAGTGTGCCTCCACCTGGCCCATGATTTCTTTAAAAAAAATGTGTTTCTTCTATTCATTTCACAAAACAAAGAGACCAGAGCAGTACACTGGTATATGTGGTGCCAGGAATTGAATTTGGCACCTCATGTTTGAAAATCCAGAACTCTAACACTAGACCCTCCATGCAAATTTCAGGTGCTGTGGAAAAAGAGCACTAAGTGTGCTGATATGCTGTGTCACATTCTGAACAAAAGAGAACCTGAAAACCTCTTCTAGACTACCCCAAATCTAGACTGCTATTATGCTAAGGAAGTATTGTCACCTCACACTGCATCCCATGACCCCAGCTTCCTTCCTCTTTCCTGTGTCCCAATAGGCCTACTGACAGCACTGTCCCTGGCTTGACACTAGCTTTCAGACTGGCTTCCCATAATGCAAGGCTACACTTAACACCTATCTTTGATTAAAACAAAATCAAAATAGGAGGTATTGAAAGCTCCCAACTTAGCTTTTTAAACAAAAGCAAAAGTTAAAAGCAGCTTCTCAAACATCAGTTATGGCAGCTGTTTCTGATTTAGATGCAAAAAATAGCTCAGTAAACATGAACAAAAAGCCAAAACAAACAGCACCCATATCTATTGACCTGACTTGACAGGAGGCATGGAAACCAGACCCCCTTCTCATGATCTGCCTGAAGAGCAAGTCTTGGGTGAGAAAACTACTGTGTGTGAATTATGCAACTACTTAGCAGCCTCTCACTATGACCTTCAGCAGCTGCTATGCATTCTTTCTTCCGATTACTCTCTCTCTCTCTCCTCTCTCTCCTCCTCTCCTCTCCTCTCCTCTCCTCTCCTCTCCTCTCCACTTACCAGAGCACTGCCAGAGGTGTCTGGCTATGGTGGTACTGGGGATTGAACCTGGGACTTTGGAGCCACAGGCATGAGAGTCTCTTTGTATAACCATTATGCTATCTATCCCCAGTAGATATTTTAAGTATGACATACATATACATATGTTTATGTGTACACAACATACTTCTTTTTCCTTAATATGTGCACAGTTCAGTACAGAGTCTTTCACACTGACACACACAAATGTGACAAATCTGACTGCTGTCCTTTCCAGTTTAGGGGTTGGGGGATTGGGTGGTCATGGTGCTCTGCAGAGGAAATATGCTGATACTCTTTCATAAGTGAATCAGAAAACATATCCTAAAGCTTTGAAATATGTTGTGAAAATGCCCAGAATTGCAAAACCAAACACACACACATGCACATACACAACTCAAACAAACATACACAGTATATAAGTGGGGAGGGCAAGTTGTTCTTGCTAGCAAAGCCCAATCCAAAACTTGTAGAAAAGGTTCTCAAATGACTACCTGCACCACACACTTCTCAGATATGTGTCTCCAGCCCAGGCCTATAGAATTGCAGGATCATGTGTCCACCTGCCTTCCACCTCACAACTGAACTGACAGAACCCTTGAGTTTTACAGAACCAAACTGAAATTTCCCCTGTTCAAATCTGCTCCTCCCTTCACCTTGGCTGTCTTAGTTCAGAAAGGATACTTCCATTCTCTCCCTCTGTCACTCCATTTATTCCACCTATCACAGCTCTATCAATACTAGCTTCAAAGTCTACTTTCAGTCTACTGCCTTTTGGGGGTCTGCACTGTCACTTTCTAGGCTCAGTCACCGTTCTGAGCTACAGACAAGAGTTCTGCTCACTGACTCAGCTCATGCCTCTCCCTCCAGTGCTCTCTTCAAGGACAGCTATCACAGTATTTTTTAAATGCCAGTAAGACCAGTCCACTCTCCGGCTCAGAATCCTACAGTGTACACTATTCATCACCAAAAGGATTGAGGCTGATTCCAGGGATGGATGCAGGGAAAGGACAGGATGAGCCTGAAACATCTTGCTGTGCAAGAAAGTGAAATCAGCTCAAATGATGATGGAGATACGTCAAAAGCTAGCTCAAAGGGGCTCTTACTGAACAAACCAGGGACGGACAATCTGAGTACTGAAAGTGTAAACAGAACTCCTCTCCAAGAGGAAACAGCAATCTATATTGACAGAAATGAATGAATGAATAGGCAAACAATGAATGAATGAGGAGGAAAGAAGGAAAGCTTTTTCTTCAAGCAGACTGCCAACTAGTACATGTCTAAGGGTTACAGGAATTTGAAACTTATTAGTAGCATTAGGCAACCACTATTAATGACTATGTTAAGCAAAATGCGTATCAGTCTCACCAAAGAGGAGACTCATTGAGTGCGTCCCTGATTGTGTGATCCCCTACCATGGCATAAACCAGTGAAGCTGTGTTATTTCTCTCACTCTCTCTCCAGAAATAAAGGGGAAAAAAATCTTTTTTAAAAGCATCAGTGGGTATTGAGACTAGTGAGTGAGAGTTTGGTGATAAAGGGACTATGTATCAGCTTTACATTTACTTTCAGAGCTTATCAATTCAAAGGGAAAGTGAACCAGATAAGATAGCTCACTAGGATAGTCTACTTGCTTTGTCATGCTCATGGCCCAGGTTTAATCCTGACCCCACCAAGAAGCTTCAGTGCTTTGGTCTTTCACTTTGTCTCTCTATCTCTGTCTCTTTCTATCTGAAAAAAGCCATCCTGGAGTGGAGAAGTCCTAGTGACAACAATAAAATGAGTTGGTTGGAGGAGACAGCATAGTGGTTATGCAAAGCCTTTCAGCCAAATGGGAGGTGTCATCAACCTTTTAAGCCCAATAATCTGGTGAGAACTTTCCTAACACATGGGACTGCCCAGTTCTACTTCAGATGGAGCACTCTGTAGCAAAGCTGCAGATCCTACATATACGTAGGCTAGGGCCTAGGGTACTGGGTACATGTATACACGTGTCTGTAAATTAGGGGCAACTATATACCTCAAAAGTGCTTAATAGTCCTCTGTGATTAGATTTAGAACTATTAAGCTCTATGACAACCTTTATTAGAATCACCAAACAAGTAAATGCAATAAAACTCAAAGTTAGCTTAGATCCCACTAAAATCCAAGCTGTATTTCCTCCCTAACTTGAAGCCAGACCTCATAATAACCAGTTTGGATACAGAACTGACTCTCAACACTTTCATAACTGGAAGAAAGCCTAAGCTTGTCAGGTAAAGATGGGTCTACAAAAACTGGAAAAGGGCAAAAGACTAGCTCACTTAAGGATGCCCTTCTTGGTCACTGCCAGGCCAACCCATCACCTGGAGCCTAAGTCAGGGAATCTTTGGGTTCCCCATAGACTCAATGGGTCTAGACCTCTAATAGATCCCTCTCTCCACCATCACTGGTCATTGTCATCAGGAATATCTTCATAAGCCCTCTTGGGGGATCCTTCAGGACCATACCCTCACTATGAACTACCAGTGGTAGGGACTGCCCCACTCTCCAAAGGTAGCCTGGGCCAGCCTACTCTGCCATTTGAAGAAGACTGGTCCAGAAATAAATGCAGCCTAGAATATTCCCAGCTGTGACCAGGGACTGTGAACATAGACTGACAGGGACTCAGGTTATACAGGCTCCTATGCGAAATGTGAATAGATGGGGCCGTAGGTCTGATCAACATGATAAATACTTAAATTGTATATATATTTTTTCTTCAAGTTTGGGGACCACTTTCTGCCCTGATCCAACTTTCTAGTCCTACTCTCAACTCAGACACCATCTTCCCAGACAATATTTTTAGTCTACCTGCAGGTTAGCTATCAAGTTCCAGCAAAAATTACCACAATCAATGGCCCCTAGGAACATACCTAAAATAGACTTTCTAGCTTCTATCCACCCTAAAATACCTATTCCTATCTGCTTTATTCCTACTTTATGGTTCCTGTTTATTAAACATTTTGTCCTTCTTTATATCTTATTGCATTTCAGCCATCAAGTTACAGATGCTACTATGATTCCATCCTGACTTCCCGGGGCAGCTTTGGGGCCCTCACCAGTGTGTCCTGGAACCTCACCTTTCCAGAGCCTTGCCTCACTAGGAAAAGATAGAAACAGGCTGGGGGCATGGATCCACCTGCCAACACCCATATCCAGTGGAGAAGCAATTACAGAAGCCAGAACTCCCACCTTCTGCACCCCCAAAATAATTTGGATTCAAATTCTCAGAGGGGGAGAAATGTTACAGGAGGGCTCTGAACTCCAATTCTATCAGAACCCAGTCAGAAGAAAAAAAAGGGGAGGGGATACTCAGAAGTAGTAGGTGTGACTTAAGAGACTTAGAAAGAAAGAGGAGGCAAGACCATAGGGAAAAAATGGGCAAATATATATAAATATAGTTACAGAAATAATAGTCAACCTATATCTGTGACTTTGGGAGAACTACTGTAACTTCCAATGGAGGGAAAAGGGACACAGAACTCTGGTGCTGGGAAAGGTGTGGAATTATACTCTTGTTATCTTACAATTTTGTAAATCAATATTAAAATTACTAATAAAATTTTTAAAAAAGAAACAAGGACAGAAAGGGAAAATACAAAGTAAAACTTGGGACTGGGTTTGGTATATTGCATCAAAGCAAAGGACTCTGGGGAGGGGAGGTAGGTAAGAGTTTGGTCAGGGATGGGGGGCAGCTTTGGGATCCTGGTGCATGATGGTGGAAAAGGACCTAAGTTGAGGGTGAGAATATTTTGTAGACATTTATCATGAGAAGGTGAGAAATTGTACCCATATGTCATCAGTTATAAATCATTACCCCCTCCCCCAATAAAATGATAACTGTTAGCAAGGACTCTTAAGGACGAGTACAAGACAGCTAGCTTTACTGTTCTTGTATCATGTCTCCAAATTTAAAATGATTCAACATCAAAAGTTAAAAAACCTTCATAGATTTCCCATTACACTTAAGGTAGTATGCCAGGGGGCTGGTGGTGGCGCACCAGGTTAAGCTCACATAGTGCGATGTGCAAGGACCCACACAAGGATCCTGGTTCGAGCCCCTGGCTCCACAACTGTGGGGGTGGGGGAGGGAATCGCTTCACAAGTGGTGAAGCAGGTCTGCAGGTGTCTATCTTTCCCTCTCTCTGTCTTCCCCTCCTCTCTCAATTTCACTCTGTTCTATCCAACAACAACAATAACAGCAATAACAACATCAATGGGGAAAAAAGATGGCTGCCAGGAGCAGTGGTTTGTAGTGCAAGCACTGAGCCCCAGCAATAATCTTGGAGGCAAAAAAAAAAAAAGACAGTATGCCAGAAGGCAATGTCAGAGTCTTAGAATATTTTCTATAAACTCTGTCTCTTATGTCACATTTCATAGTCTCTCCTCCTCTGGAATTCTCTAGAATTCTAAAGCACTGCTCCCTTGGCTTAGAAATATCTCCTCTCTTTGTATCACTGGCTCATTCAGGTCCCAGTTTAAATGTCACTTCACCAAAAATGCTACCCCACCCTTCATCCAGGTTCAGATTCCCTGTCTATTCCACACTGATTTAGATGACCATCTGTTTAGTGCTCATCTCCCTCACTAGGCTATAAGCTCTGCTCTCCTTTAGTTCCTAATAACACAGCTTCTGAGTGGGGAAGGGGAGAGCCACTCAGTAGCTAAAGAAATGAATTTTCTATTTTCCTTGACATTTTATTTGCTAGAGACCTTGATTTTGCCAACATTATTTAGAATTGCCAAACACATTACTGTGTAGGACAACTGTCCTACACAGAGCCAGGGGCTACTGTATTTAAATCCAAACAAACAGGAATGAGTGAATACACTGACATGCAAAATGAGGACCCTGATGACTTAAAAGCAATTTTTGCTGGTAATTAGGACTATTTTCCAAGATCAGACGAGATCGGGCGTGTTCAGGGTGGTATGGCTGTAGACAGGACTATTTTCATAGTACCGAGAAGGTGATTAAAAAAAGTTAAGGAGAGAGTAATTAATTTCACATAATAGGCACTCTGGGACCTAGTGAGAGATTTAATGTTAATGATGATATTTTTTCTATAATTAATCTTTATATGCAGTGCAGCCTGGGATGTGGCACAGTGGATACAGGGCTGGATTCTCAGAATGAGGTCCCAAGTTCTTTTTTTTTATAATTAAAAAAATTTCTTTTGGTATTACCTTTACTTATTGGATAGAGACTGTCAGAAATCAAGAGGGAAAGAGGTGATGGGGAAGAGACAGACACCTGCAACATTGCTTCACCACTCGAAAAACTTTCCCCCTGCAGGCGGGGCCTGTGGGCTTGAACCTGGGTCCTTGAGCATTGTAGCATGTGTGCTCAACCACATGTGTCAACACCTGGCCTCCCTTTAATTTTCCACTAGTGATTTAATAATGATTAACAAGGGAGTCGGGTGGTAGCACAGTGGGTTAAGTGCACGTGGCGCAAAGCGCAAGGAACAGCGTAAGGATCCCAGTTTGAGCCCCTGGCTCCCCACCTGCAGGGGGGGTCACCTCACAGATGGTGAAGCAGGTCTGCAGGTGTCTTATTTTTCTCTCCCCCTCTCTGTCTCCCCTCCTCTCTCCATTTCTCTCTGTCCTATCCAACAACAACAGCATCAATGGCAACAATAACAAGGACAACAAAATGGGGAAAAATGGCCTCCAGGAGCAGTGGATTCATAGTGCAGGCACCGAGCCCCAGCAATAACCCTGAAGGCAAAAAAAAAATTGATAAATAAAATAAAAAATGATTAACAAGATTGTGAGGTCCCAAGTTCTACTCCTGGCATATTATGTGCCAGAGTGATTCTCTGGTTCTTTTTCTATCATTAATAAATAAAATCTTTATTTAAAAATATTTTATGTATTCATTTATCTAGATAGAAACAGAAATCAAGAGGGGAGGGGAAGAGAGAGAGGGAGAGAGAAACACCTGAGGCACTGTTTCATTGCTAAGCAGCTTTCCTCCTGTAGAGGGAGACTAGGGGCTTGAACCCAAGTCCTTGCATATTGCAATGTGTGAGTTCAAAATGATGTATCACAGCCTGGCCCTCAACAAGTAAATCTTAAAAAGAATTTTTTAATCTTAAAAAGAAATTTTAAAGAAAAGTTAATGGGGGTGGGGTGGGTAGTGGCAGACTTGGTTGTGCGTACATGTTACAATGTGCAAGGAACTGAGTTCAAGCCCTGTCTTCACCTGCAGGCGGAAAGCTTTGCGAGTGGTGAAGCAGGGCTGCAGGTGCCTCTCTCCCTCTCTATAAACCCCTTCACTCTCAATTTTTGGCTGTCTCCATCCAGTAATAAAGATAATAAAAACATCAAAAAAAAAGATAAAGATAGGGAGTCGGGCGGTGGCGCAGCGGGTTAAGCGCAGGTGGCGCAAATCGCCAGGACCTGCGTAAGGATCCCAGTTCGAGCCCCCGGCTCCCCACCTGCAGGGGAGTCACTTCACAAGCGGTGAAGCAGGTCTGCAGGTGTCTGTCTTTCTCTCCTCCTCTCTGTCTTCCCCTCCTCTCTCCATTTCTCTCTGTCCTATCCAACAACAACGACGTTAATAACCACAACAATGTTAAACAACAAGGGCAACAAAAAGGAAAATAAATAAATAAATAAAAACTTAATTTAAAAAAAGATAAAGATAAAATTTAAAAAATTTTGATGGGGGTTCACCACTACTTTCTCCTGATTACTTCTGATCAGCACACCAAATTCTTCCAGTCCTATCTACACTAGTCAACTCTCTCTTCTTCAAAATGAAAAGGACATAATGGAGAACTGGAGTTCATTATCTATGCAGCAAAAGTTTATTTTTGCATTGATTTCTTTGCTCAGGGAGAAATTAGTACAAGCAAGAGTGCATTTTGGAAGTGATGTGTTTTTCTCTGCAGTTTTCTTTTTTATATTACTAAGTAGAAAGCAAAATCAATAAAAGGGAGAAAGACAGTATTCAACAGAGTATTCCACATTCAAGACTAACTCCTACCATCATTCAGTAGTCTAGCAAATCATGTTATTGCTCTAGGTCATAGCCTTCACCCCTTATTGCTGTTTTACAAAACTATAACATTTCAGGGTTATAATTTCACACCCCCATCTGGAGTTTATCACATCACACACACAGTAGTGTGCTCTGTTCTGTCTCACCCTGGAAGCCCAGAGGCCACATTCAAGGCCAACTGTCACCCTGACTGACAGTCCTCTCAGCTGTCTCACACAGTACCTAGCTCCTAGAGATGAAAGGCAGAATTTTATTTCTATGTCCTTGCCTCTAAGTATACAGTGGATCTTAGCAAATGCTTCCAGTGAATGAAAACGTGGACATCTTAGGGAAAGACAGTATTATTTAAAAAAAAATTTTAGATTTTTGAAAAAAAAAGAGATGTTTTTATTTTCATGAGAGAAAGACAAAGAGATCAGCTTAGCCTTAGTATACAGCAGTGCTAGAGATTGAACCTAGGGTCTCTGGGGCTTCAGGCATACATGTCTGCTGTACATTTTAATTCTTAGGTACAGAGAAGGCAGAGACTAGATAGATAGATAGATAGATAGATAGATAGATAGATAGATAGATAGATAGATAGACAGATAGACTGATTGATAGACAGAGGCAGACACTGAGCTCACAGTATTGAAGCATCCTTCAGGGCAGTGAGGGTTGAACTTGAACCTGGGTTGTGCACCTGCAAAACAGTACATGATCCAAGTAAGCTATTCTGCCAGCCCAATTCTGGTGTCCTAAGACTGAGGTAAGTCTCCAGTGAACTATTCAGAAATTTTTTAATTACTCAAAACCCAACTCAATCTGTGAGGGTACAGTAGACCAACTGTCAATCAGAATGGACATGTCTCCCTCTCCCCTTACAGCTTTGTCCTTTCCGGGCCACACAGAGGCTTCCTTTTGATTCATGTTAATTATGATTCTGAGCACCCATCTTTGCACACTCTCTGTTGTTTGTGATTTCCTTGTTGTTAAGCACACAGTCCATCAAGCTGGGCTCAGCATGTTAAGTGCTTTAAACTTCACTGAGTATTAGTACTTCCATTTTTAAAAAGGACATCTAGATTTTAAAAACCAATTTCAAATAGTCTTGAAGAGGAAGAAAAGGAAAATGACTTCCTTTTTTTTTTTTTTTTCCTAGAGCACTGCTCAGCTCTGGCTTATGGTGGTGTGGGGGACTGAACCTGGGAATTTGGAGCCTCAGGCATGAGAGTCTGTTGCATAACCATTATGCTATGCACCCTCTGCCCTCTTTTTTATTTTTCACCAAAATTCTTCACTAATTTAGTTCTACTTTGGCCTAGCTGGAGCATGCTCATCCAAGAATGTCCCTCTACTGCCAGGGGAAATGGTGCACTGTCACTGGGTTGGCACAACTGCTTGGGGCTTGTGCGAAACAAGGGGAAAGACAGATAGGTACTGGGAGCTTTTGATCCAGAAAGGGGACAACCGCTTAATGAAAGATTTGTTTAATTCAGGAGGAAAAAAGTTAGTAATTAGCAAGTTGTAGACCTACTTTACACCATGAGGTTTCGGATTGCCAGAGTAGTTCTTTCTCTCTCTCTCCCTCCCTCTCTCTCTCTCTCTCTCTCTCTCACACACACACACACACACTAAAATAAGTAATTAGTAAGCAAAATTAATAGATATTATTTAAGGAAATCTGAATTTATGAGATCTTGCCAGATTTTAACTGGTTAAAAGTCATGGCGGGGGGCCAGGTGGTAGCATACCTGGTTCAGTGCACAGGTTACAATGTACAAGGACTCAGGTTCAAGCCCCCAGTCCCTACCTGCAGGGGGTAAGCTTTGCAAGTGATGAAGCAGTGTTGTAGGTATCTCTCTGTCTCTCTCCTTCTCTATCCCCTCTCCCTTCTCGATTTCTGGCTGTCTCTATCCAATAAATACATAAAGATTAAAAAAAAAGTCATAGGGAGAATCATCTGAAATCAACTGCTGGCCTAGAAAGAACTTACTTAAGAGGCCAGAAAAACCTATATGTGTGGGTTTTCTGTTACTGGTGTTGCTATTTTGATGTATTTCTCTCAATTTCAGGAATGGCTCCTTAGTTTTGCTTGATTACTTATGGATATTAGCTTTAATCTAGCTAATCAATATATGTCATTGGAAGGCATAATAATTAAGCATGTTTGGACAGAGAAGAGTGACTTATTTTATTTTGCAGTGGAGCTGGAACCTCACACATGTGCAATTTCATCAATCCTGGATCACATATTTCAGAGAGAAAGAGAGAGAGAGAGAACACAGCACCAGAACTGCCCCCAGTGTCATGACATTGGTACTAGGGCTCAAACCTAGGCAACATACACGACAAGGCACACAGTTTACATAGCAAGCTATTCCTCTGGCCCAAGAAAGGTGACTTAAACCAGGGGGTTTCAGAGGTAACTTCCTGCAAGGGTGTAATACCAAAACCTGTTTTTGCCTTCATTTTCCCCATTCAAGCTGAACTATTTTGAGACCTTCCATACCAGACATACAACAACTTTTTCTGGATGCATTCTAGGGAATATTGATTTAGTGTCACTGATTCCCCAGATGTGAAGGGAAGTGAAGACTGACAAGTTTGGGATGGATGGTCTGCCTGGCTCAATGCTGTACTTCTAGTAACCAGCCCAGTGCCTTTACATATACAAGATGCTTCAGGCATTTGCCAAGTGAAGGAATGAATGAATGAAAGGATAGAAAGGTGGAGGAATGGAGGCAAGAGTGAGCCTTACAAGTGGTCAAAGAACTCTCACTCGGATTATGCTCTGAAATATTTTTTTTTCTCATTGGGATTGCAAGGTAAATGCATGAGAGTCAACAAAGGAGATTAAAAAAATCTGTAAGAGCTAAGACAAAGCAAACTTTCATTGATGTAATGTTAAAAACAAGACTGCATGTACAAGTTGTGAAATCTGTCAGTGAACACTGTCCCTCATATCTGATGTGGCTCACTCCTGGAATTTTTGCTTGAGAGGTTATTAATATGTGTTTTGCTATGTGAATACTCCCCAACAAAGAATAATGTTGTCCAGAGAAATATATGAGACATATATACAATAAAAACATCCAGTATCTGAGATGGTTCACTCACAGTCTGCACATTTTATCAAGAGTGAGAGCCAGGGAGTCGGCGGTAGCGCAGCAGGTTAAGCGCTCGTGACGTAAAGTGCAAGGACAGGTGGAAGGATCCTACTTTGAGCCCCCAGCTCCCCACCTGCAGGGGAGTCGCTTCACAAGCGGTGAAGCAAGTCTGCAGGTGTCTATCTTTCTCTCCCCCTCTCTGTCTTCCCCTCCTCTCTCTATTTCTCTGTCCTATCCAACAATGACGACATCAATAACAACAACAATAATAACTACAACAGTAAAAACAAGGGCAACAAGAAGGAAATAAATAAATAAATATTTTTTAAAAGTGTGAGGGCCAGGTGTGAACCCCCCAGACACCACATATGTACCACACAAAGGGAAACTTCATGAACAGTGAAGCAGTGGAATGGTAACCCCTTTTCTCTCTATCTCTTTGCCACCAGGGTTATCTCTGGGGCTCAGTGCCAATACTATAAATCCACCACTCCCAGCAGCCATTTTTTTTTCCCTTTTCCTATTTTATTTACTAGAACAGAGAATTTGAAAGGAGAGAGGAAGGTAGAGAGGGAGAAAGATAGAGACCTGTAGGTCTGCTTCACTGTTCATGAAGCATCCCCTTGCAGATGGGGAGTGGGGAATCAAACCCAGGTCTTTGTGCTTGGTAATGTGTATGCTCAAGTGTGTGCTATATCCAGCCTCTTCTCTCTTTCTTTTCCCCTCTCTATCCCTCTTTGCCTTTCACCCTCTATCTGAAAAGAAAGGAACGATAACAAAAGTAAACTGGATATGCTTTGCATAATCAGACATATACAAAATATTCTCATTCAATATACAATACATCTAAAAGTGAAAGCACAAGGACCCATGCAAGGATCTGAGTTTGAGCTGATGGTGGGGAGCCACTTCACAAGCAGTGAAGCAGACCTGTAGTTGTCTTTCTTTCTTCCTCTCTATCTCCCCTTCCTCTCTCAATTTCTCTCTGTCCTGTCCAATAAAATGGAAAAAAATGGCCACTAACAGCAGTGGATTCGCAGTGCCAGCACTGAGTCTCAGCAATAACCCTGGAGGTAATAATAATAATAATAATAATAATAAATAATAATAATAATGTGATTTGTAGGAAATCAGGTGGTAGCGCAGCGAGTTAAGCGCACGTGGTGCAAAGTGCAAGGACCAGTGTAAGGATTCTAGTTCGAGACCCCGGCTCCCCACCTGCAAGGGAGCAGCTTTACAGGCAGTGAAGCAGGTCTGCAGGTGTCTTTCTCTCCCCCCTCTCTGTCTTCCCCTCCTCTCTCCATTTCTCTCTGTCCTATCCAACAACAACATCAACAATAATAACTACAACAATAAAACAACAATCGCAACAAAAGGGAATAAATACAACCCTCAATGACCCTGGGTCCATGCTCCCAGAGGGATAGAGAATGGGAAAGCTACTGGGGAGGGGGTGGGATATGGAGATTGGGTGGTGGGAATTGTATGGAATTGTACCCCTCCTACCCTATGGTTTTGTTAATTAATCCTTTCTTAAATAAAAAAAAAGGAAAAAAAAAACTAAATGACCAAACAGCAAACAAGCAAAAACAAAATAAACAACAAACAAAAGCAAAAAAAAAAAAAGGGAATAAATAAATATTTTTTTTTAAAAGTGATTTGTAGGATAGCTTTTATTGCTTATTTCCTAACAAAGCTTTGAAATCTAGTATGCATTTTATACTTACAGTGTATCTTTGTTTGGTCTCACCCCATTTCAGGTGCCCATGGTCACTCACTGCCAAAACAGGACTAGAAAGACAAGCAAATGATTTTACCTACCATGAGCAACACCAATGGGGGCTGGAAGGCACATCATCCGTGGGGCTTTAATTATTCAGTTACCTTTCATTTCCTTTGGGTTCCTGCTCCAAAGTTTTAGGAGCTATTACTCATGGTACCTATCACCTGACTCCAGAGTGAGCACATAACCTTGGTCTTCTAATCACAATTTATGCCACTATAGTAGTCCATGCAGAATGCCAATCAAGGTTAATTACAGTTCTTCCTTAGAATTTGGATATGGAAACCAGAGGAAAACGTTTTTTCTTTCTCTTAGAGTTACTAGGATGTGACCTGGGGACTCTCCTCATCACAAGGAGAGTGTCTCTCATAACAAGACACTGAAGAGACTAAGGAAACCCCCTAGTTCCAAGTCTTAAAAAAAGTCTTGGTTTGGGGTTTCTTCTGTAGCTTCTCCCACCTATTCCATATCCTTCCCAGCACTTCTTCTCAGTTGCTTAGGCTAATTTGAGTTGGGTTTCAGCCACTCTCATTAGACAAAGTCACAAGTTGGGCCAAGCCACAGCCCATGGCACAGTGCCGTGTTCTCCCCCTCCATGTCTCAGGACGGCAAACCAGGCCACAGAGAGTTCACTGTCCAGCCTCAAAAGACAGGACTCCCAACAGTTAACTTTCATCAGTGCTTTTTTAGCTCTTATTCCCTCCCCAAGTCACCACTTGGTTTTCAGATCTTTACCCTCATGCCTTCATGTGGGACAAATGTCAGGCTGTTCCACCTTGCTGCTGACATCTGTGACTCCCCTTTATTCTCTTCCATGTATCGACTGTCTTATTTTATTCCTCCTTCATGCATCTTCCCTTGAAAAGCAGAAAGGGATCATGAGTTTCCCATCCCACTATAGGATCTCACTAGCCTCCTTGTGAACTGTATGAAAGACCCATTGTGAAATGTTGACCTTTTAGGAGCAAAAGAGAACAAAAGGAAACTGTTCAAGGCCTGAGGTTATAAACACAAAGATGGCAATTCTGTTTTCCTTGTATGCACGAGATTTGTCCGGTATTCTTGACCTGACAGCAAATATGTTCACCCAGGAAATAAGACACTTGGGACACTGGAGAGTTACCCCTTGGGAGATTGTGGAGAAGTACAAGCTGCCTTAAAGGACTTAGAAAAATCAAAGAGGCTGATTTAGCAAGTTTCTCATAATGCACATTTAAATGCTTTTAAGTCCTTCCTTCCTTCCTTCCTTCCTTCCTTCCTTCCTTCCTTCCTTCCTTCTTTCCTTCGTTTGTTTGCTTTTTAAACAAACTGCAAACCTAGCATTTATCTTGTCTTGGTCTTGTCCTCTTCAGAGCAAGTTTCAGACAAGAGTGTTCCATTTGGGTCCCTGATCAATACATTCCCATGACAACTGACTCACGATAGTTTTAATGCAGCATTGGGAAAGCTGAATGAGTCCTTTTGAAAGTCCATGGGGAAGCAGATAGTTTCTTCACTCTACTGCCCTAACAGAAGAAGTTTACAAGATCAGTAATTAAAATTCACAACTTAATTATTCTTGTTCCTCTCAGGAAGCTTAGCATGCTAATTAATACTTCAGTGTGCTTAATGTCTTAAATGATGTGGGGGAAATAGTGCATGCAAGTTACATGAAGGCATGAACAATTTTTCACCTACTGAACAACCCGACTTGGAACCATGCTAACCCACTTGGCCTAAGCCAAGTGCAAACCATACAGTTCCAGTTTCTGGTGTGGCCATTGCCCTTCCTTAGCTATGAATAGTAGAGAGGTGAACAGCATGGGAGAAGTGGTGCCCCCACCCATCTTTTTCCACAGCAACTTGAGTTTGGGGGTAAAACTCCTTCCCACCTCCTTGCCCCCTGTCCCATGACTTAGCCCCCTACTTTCCCCTGTTACCCTGAAATTGCAAAGATGCCCATTTCTGTAAAACTAGTCCTGTTCTTACAATGGTGAGTAGAATCCTAGAAGAAACATTCTTCCCTCACAATTTCCAGGATATCCCTTGATAGAGGTTCCAAAACTCTTACTTAATGAAGAATCTGAAGCAAACTATCTATCCTGACCAAGTCTGTCTGTCTCTGTCTCTATGTCTCTCTTACTTCAAGATGGGAGCGTGACCATCCTACCTACTTCCATTCCTACTAACTGAATAATTACTGCAAGAAGCAGGTCTTTTCTTCCTCCTGAATCTGCAAGCAGCAAGTCATCACTGTCTTGTTTTTTTCTTCCCTGAAGCTCCTCCACCCCTATAAATAAGAATACCCACAAATTCTAAAACCTGGAGGACCCAGAAATGTGAAAAAATAAACACTTGAAGTCGTCCATCTGTTCCTGATCCAAGGCAACCCCTATTACCATTCTACCTGTCCTTTCCAAAGCCTGGGGGCTGGGAGCAAAGATATATCCTAAGAACATGCTAGAGCTAGAACTTTATATGTCCTTCTTACACTTAATAAACATATTTTCCCATGTGACTCTGTTTTCTCCAGAAATAAAACTTTGCACAGTTACCTACTAGCCTATCCAATGACTTCTTGGCTTTTTTTTTTTTTTTAACTACACCAAGTTTTTTTTTTTTTCCAGACATCTGTGTTTCTAACTTTTCATTAACATTAACAGAACATGGTTAGCATAGCCTTTCCTTCTCAAGTTGGGCTGATCCCCTTAGGAGAGGCCACAAGAGTTATGGGATACAGTATGTGAAGATGTCAAGAGCTCTGACACATTGCAGATGGCCTTTGTAGGCAGTGCCATAAGCAATACTGTGGGAAGCACTTTTCATACTGCTAGAAGTTACCTCTTAACAGTTTGTTGATAACCTGGCTGATGAAAAATGGTCTCATTTTTATTTGTATTTCTCCAGTGTCTCCAGATATCTGACATGTATGCAATTTCTCTGTATTTATTTATTTATTTTTCCACCATTGCCATCACCAAAGTCTGTGTCCCTACCCCCACACCACCCCCATAGATAACCACTATAGTTCTCCCACAGTCTTAGATATAGATTGACTTTTCCCCCCCCACATTTGTATGCTCAGTTCTTTATATTCCACTCTGTGTGAAACCATTCTGTAGTTGTCATTCACCTCCTTACTTGCTTCACTAAGCATAATCTTCCTAATTCCTTCTACTTTATCCCAAAGGACACAGTATCATCCCTTTTTATTGCTGTATAATACTCTGTTGAATATATGTCCCATAACCTTTTGATCCAGTCATCTGTCAAAGGATATTTCAGTTGTTTCCAGATTTTTGCTATTGTGAATAAAGTTGTTATAAACATGGGGGTGTATATATCCCTTCGAATCAGTGTTATTATATCATTTGGGTATATGCCTACTAGTGGAATTGTTGGGTCATATGGCATTTCCATTTGTATTTATTTATTTAAGGATTCTCCATACTGTTCTCCATAGTAGTTGTACCAGTTTTTATTCCCACCAGCAGTGTAGTAGAGTTTCTCTCTCTCTACATCCTCTCCAACACTTACTTTCCTTTGTTTTATTGATGGAGCCCATTCTCACAGGTGTAAGGTGGAATCTCAGCATGGTTGTAATTTGCATTTCTCTGATGATCAATGAATGAGAACATTTCTGCATGTGTCTGTGGGCCATGTGTATCTCTTCTTTAGAGAACCATCTATTCATATCTTCTGCCCACTTTTTAATTGGGTTGTTCTTTTTCTTTTTGTTGAGCTGTAGGAATTATTTATAGATGTTTGATACAAACTGCTTATCTGAAGTGTACTATGCAAATATCTTCTCCCATTTGCTGGGTTTCCTGTTTATCTTTATGGGATTTTCTTTTGATGTAAAAAGATTTTTAATTTCATATAGTCCATTTATTCATTTTTAGCTTTGTTTCCCTTGTATTTGGAGTGAGGTCCCAAATACATCTTTAATGTTAAGGTCCTGAAATGATTCACCAATGTATTCTTCTATGTATTTTATAGTTTCAGGTCTAATATTCATATCTTTGATTCATTTTGAGTTAATTTTGGTGCATGGTGTTAGGTGGTGATCTAATTTCATTTTCTTGTATGTGGCTGTCCAATTTACCCAACACCATTTGTTAAAGAGACTTTCTTTCCCCATTGGACAGTTTTGGTCCCATTCCTCTTTTGTTTCTTTATGGGGAGAGATGCCCTTTGCTAAAGCATGGCACCAAGACCAACCTTCACTGTAATGAGGAATTGATGGATAGAAATCTATATTTTAAATGAATTTGGGAACAAGTGATTCTTGGATCAGAACTGCAAAGGTTCTGCATAGGAGCTTTGGTTTCAAAACTGCTTCTAGAGTTTTCCTTTAGTTCCTTCCTTATTTTCTGGAAATATTTTCTCCAGGTTAATTTTTTTGACTACCCTTTCATGAAATGCAGGAGTTTAAGTTAAATCTGTCAAACATTTCTCTCATGATTTCTTTTTGTTCTAAGAAAGTTCTTTGAGTTTTGAAAGTGTGTCTTTTCTCATTTTTTCCCATTTCTTAAAAATTACATTTAAATCTAAGTGGTTATCTAGGGTAAAGTGAGGATATAAATTTAAAATTTTTCTCAAAAAATTCTAAGTATTTCCTGACAATAACAAAACAAGCTTCCTTCCCTCAATATTCTTTTAAAATATGTTTTATTTATTCTTTAAAGACAGAGAAATACACAGAGAAAGATAAATAGACCAAAGCACTGCTCAGCCCTGGCTTCTGGTGGTGCTGGGGATTGAACCTGACACCACAAATTTTCAGGCATGAAAGTCCTTTGCATAACCATCATACTGTCTTACTGGTCCTCGATATTCTTGATGCCTCTTTCTGCTGAAATTTTCATAGACATGATTCTGAGGGGACAGAATCATGCCATCTTCTTCCTTACCCTGTCTTTCTTCTCCTTCTCCCCAGTTTTCCACAAACTTTAGACTTTTGAAAACTCTTGGTATCTGAAACTTCTTACAACTTTGTTACAGAGAAAAAACATTAAAGATTTAATTTCACCCTACAAACAATTAGGCAATATATCACAACACTTTGTATAAACATCATAAGGTCATATTAGTTAATTTTCATAAGATTATGATTCAAATGTTGAAGTATATATTTTTAAAGTTGAAGGGATCCTAAGACTCATCTATCTAAGAGCAAACAGAAGCCCAGAGAATTTATCCCAACAGCTCAAGTTCCCGAGGCTAATGGGTGACAGTGCTGGAGTTCACAGTCTTTGCTCATAGCCTTGCTTCCCACACTGTCATCTGCTGCCATCATCCTCTCCAGAATTAACTGGTGGTCATGATTAAGCAGGGAGGTGACAGTTTACTTAAAAAACCTAGGGTCTCTTAATTACTTTCATTCATATATTCAGCTACTCAAAATGAAAACTAGCCAACTTCTATCCTAAGCCAAGGAAAGGAAAGCTGAGCTGTAGATTTATGCATCACATTGGTCTGGTAAAAAGGCTTCCAGAAGAATTCGTTGACAAGAGACACACACTGATCTTGGAACAGCAATTGGCTCAAAGCAGAGAATGAGTATCAGGCCAATTTAGAACAAACAACAACAAGCTTTTTCCCCCAATTTTTTTTTTTTTTTCAAAATCAGTATAGGTCTAAAATAAGTTCTGTCGGTCATCTGGGAACTTTTCTGACTGTGAATGTTAAATCTAAAATAACTTCCAGATATAGATCTGTGTATTCACTAACTAGAGGAAAATATCCTCTTCAGGCATCTCTGGCTCTATAGTTTCTGATTATGAAAATAAGTCTCTTCAACATGTACATATTTAATTCAGTAAAAGATGAGTTTTGCAGTCTTTATTGCATGGGTTTATTCATATCATTCAACACGATACTTTTTATGAAAGAGGATGTATGAATATATTCACTAAATGTGGAGGTGAATTTATTATCATTATTATTATTATTACTATTATTATTATTTGCCTCCGGGGTTATCACTGAGGCTTGGTGGCTGCACCACAAACCCAAATGCTCTTGGAGGCCATTTTTTACTCATTTTTGTTGTCTCTGTTATTGTTGTTATTGGGTAGGACAGAGAGAAGTCAAGAAAGGAGGGGAAGACAGAGAGGAGGAGAGAAAGACAGACACCTGCAGACCTGCTTCACCACACGTGAAGCAACCCCTCTGCAGGTAGGGAGCTAGGGGCTCCAACTGGGATCCTTACGTCAGTCCTTGTGCTTAGCCCCTTGTGCACTTAACCCGCTGCGCTACCACTGAACCCCCTGGAGGAGAATATTTTTTTCTTCTGTTTTTATTTATTTATTTATTTATTTTAAAAAGGAGACATTAACAAAACCGTAGGATACATTTTATGGGGACCTGGCTAAACTGTTTGTCAAAAACTGTTTGCAGAGGGATGTAAGTCACTACAAATCTCTACAGTCTATTGAATTTCCTTGAAGTCCAAAGTGGCAAAAACCTCTCTGATCCATACCTTGACCTTTTCTTTCTTTCTACAATAATTTCTCAAAGGCCACCCTAAACAAGATGTAAGTGTTTGCTTTACAACACTATGTATCTAATATGGGGGGGTACCTTAACATAAGCTAAATTTTATGAAAAATAACCTGACTGAGGCCGACTTCTGAGGACCCATGGAGCTTTGGAAGCAGAATCTCACAAAACCAGCAACAATGCTATGAGAAACATAAGCCCAGCTGAATCTTCTAGTGTCTGCCACAACATCACCATAGTCCACCCCACGCAGACCTTTCCCTGAGCTTGTGCCCCCTCCTTGGATATACTGACCCCTAAAAGAGAGTAGATACAACAAAACTTAAAATATGGTCCAGAGGTCCCCTTTTGGTCAATCCTTTGTTTTGTCTCTTTGAAACCTAGGAGGGAATATTTTCATGACAGCTTTATCTGTACTTACAATTTCCCAAATGTAAAAACATAAGTGATTCCTTAAATCACTGAATTGGCTACTTCTTTCATCAAAAGGATGTTTTTCTACACTGGTCTTGGTTTTTAATTTTCTGAACATCTTCATATCCTACTAGGGTACACTGAGTTCTTGTGAAGCAATGTCAACATTATTAAAATGTTATGGGAAAGGGGCTGGGGAGTGGTGTAGCCATTTGATTGCACATATTACCTGGAAGGACCTAGGAACTAGGAAGCTCCTGGTCCCCACCTGCAGGAGGGAAGCTTTTTTTTTTTTTTTTCTTTAAGAAAGGACAGCAGCAACAAATGCTGGAGAGGTTGTGGGGACAGAGGAACCCTTTTACATTGCTGGTGGGAATGTAAATTGGTCCAGCCTCTGTGGAGAGCAGTCTGGAAAACTCTCAGAAGGCTAGACATGGACCTTCCATATAATCCAGTAATTCCTCTCCTTGGGTTATACCCCAAGGACTCCATAACACCCAACCAAAAAGAGGTGTGTACTCCTATGTTCATAGCAGCACAATTCATAATAGCTAAAATCTGGAAGCAACCCAGGTGCCTAACACCAGATGAGTGGCTGAGAAAGCTGTGGTATATATACACAATGGAATACTATGCAGCTATCAAGAACAATGAACCCACCTTCTCTGACCTATTTTGGACAGGGGGGAAGCTTCTTAAGTGAAGCGCTGTTGTAGGTGTCTCTTGTCTCTTCCTCTCTATCTCCCCTCCTCCTCTCAATTTCTCTCTGTCCCACCAAGTAAAAAGGAAAATGGGGGGGAAATGTTCTCCAGGAGTAGTAGATTCATTATGCAGGCAAGGAGCCACAACAATGACCCTGGTGACAATTAAAAAAAAAGAGAGGGAAGGGAGGAGGGGGAAGGGAGGAGGGGGAAAGGGGGAAAGAAGAATGGAAGGGAGAAAGGAAAAAGGAAAAAAAATGTTATGGGACAATCTTAGTCCATTCCAGGTAATAAAAATTGAGTCCTATAGGTTTTATGCCTTACTGAGGATTTTCCCATCCATTCATGGACTAAATTTTTTTTTACCTTTTATTTTTTACTATGACATATATATCAATGTATTGCTATAAGATAAAATTAGCCATTTTAAACATATGAAGTATATTGTTCAGCAGCCTTAAGTATTTTACCATGATAAAATAGCAGGTATACTAAAAGTCTATTTTTTTTGAAAAAAGTATTTTATTTATTCATTATTTATTGGTTAGAGACAGAGACAAATTGAGAAGGAAGGGGAAGATAGAGAGACATCTCTGTTTAACTGCTCATGAAGCTTCATCCCTGTAGGTGGGGGCTTGGGTCTTTGCACATTGTAACACGTGTGTTCAACCAGGTGCATCACCAGCTGGTTCTTCAGGCAAGAAATCTTTTTTTAATTTGTAGAAAAGTCTGCTTTTATTAATGTCAAGGTAATGGTTGTCTAATTTATCAGCTTTTACAGGTAGAATTTCTCTCTCTCTCTCTCTCTCTCTCTCTTCTCCTCTCTCTCTCTCTAGGTCCTGATGGAGTTGGAGTTCAGAGCCCTCTGGTCATGTTCCCCCAACATTTAGCTCTCTGGGAGTATGGACCAAAATTCTAGCTTCTGGAATTGCTTCTCCACTGGACATGGGTGTTGGCAGGTCAATCTATACCCCCAGTGTGTCTCTATCTTTCCCTAGTGGGTTAGGGCCCTGGAGAGGTGAGGTTCCAGGACACACTGGTGAGGTCTTCTGCCCAGGGAGGTGAGAATGGAATCATAGTAGCATCTGCAATTTGGTGGCTGACATGCAGTAAGATATAAAGAAGGAAAAAAGGTTTAATGAACAGGAACCATAAAGTAGGAATAAAGCAGATAGGAATAAGGATTTTAGGGTGAATAGAAGCTAGAAAGTCTATTTTAGGTATGTTCCTAGGGGCCATTGACTATGATAATTTTTTCTGGAACTTGATAGCTAACCTGCAGGTAGACTAAAAATATTGTCTGGGAAGATGGTGTCAGAGTTGGGAGTAGGACTAGAAAGCTGGATCAGGGCAGAGAGTAGTTCCCAAACTTGAAGAAAATATATACATACAATTTAAGTATTTATCACATTGATCAGACCTGGGGCCCCTTCCTATCTATTCACACTCAGCACAGGAGCCTGTGTAACCTCTGAGTCCCTGTCAGTCTGTGTTCACAGTCCCTGGTCACAGCTGGGAATATTCTAGGCTGCATTTATTTCTGGACCAGTCTTCTTCAAATGGCAGAGTAGGCTGGCCCAGGCTACCTTTGGAGAGTGGGGCAGTCCCTACCACTGGTAGTTCATAGTGAGGGTATGGTCCTGAAGGATCCCCCAAGAGGGCTTATGAAGATGTTCCTGATGACAATGACCAGTGATGGTGAAGAGAGGGATCTATTAGAGGTCTAGACTCATTGAATCTATGGGGGAATCTAAAGATTCCCTGACTAGGGCTCCAGGTGATGAGGTGGCCTGGCAGTGACCAAGAAGGGCATCATTAATTGAGCCAGTCTTTTACCTTTTCCAGCTTTTGTAGACCCATCTTTACCTGACAAGCTTAGGCTTTCTTCCAGTTATGAAAGTGCTGAGAGTCAGTTGTGTATCCAAACTGGTTATTATGGAGTCTGGCTTCAAGTTAGGGAGGGAATACAGCTACGATTTTCATAGGATCTAAACTAATCTTGAGTTTTATTGCATCTACTTGAAAAAACACATTTTTTTTATCTTACAGAATAAGATAATTATAAATTATTTTAACCATCACTACCCATAACTTTTTTTTTATTTGTCCTTTCTCAAGTTCACCTTTTGTTTTTCCACATTTTTTTTAATTGGGTGGACAGAGAGAAATTGAGAGGAGTGGGTACAATAGAGAGGGAGAGAGAAAGACAGACACCTGTTGAGCCGCTTCACCGCTCATGAAGCATTCCCCCTGCAAGTAGGGAGCAAGGGCTCAAATCTGGGTCCTTGCACAGATCCTTGTATATAGTGAGTGCTATGTGAGCTTACCTGGCCCCTGAAAATGGAGTTTTTATTTTTTTTTTTGTTTTTACCAGAGCACTACTCAGCTCTGGTTTATGGTGGTGCAGGAGACTAAACCTGGGACTTTGGAGCCCCTGACATGAGAGTCTCTTTGCATCATCATTATGCTATCTAGCCCTGTCCTCAAGTTCATTTCTATACACAGAAAAGCACCAGTAGCTACCATGTCTTTAACAGCTCCAGCTAAATCCCTAGAGAATCCAATTATCATTCTTTTCTTTTTTTTATTTTAAATTTTTAAAAAAATTTTACCAAATTTTGCTCAGCTCTGGCTAATGGGGGTACATAGAGATTGAACCTGGCACCTTAGAGCTTTAGGCATGAGAATCTCTTTGCAAAACCTTTATGCTGTCTACCCCTGCCCTCAATTATCATTTTATTTTTTTAATATTTATTTATTCCCTTTTGTTGTCCTTGTTATTTTATTGTTGTTGTTATTATTATTGTTGTCATTGTTGTTGGATAGGACAGAGAGAAATGAAGAGAGGAGGGGAAGACAAAGAGGGGGAGAGAAAGATAGACACCTGCAGACCTGCTTCACTGCCTGTGAAGGGACTCCCCGGCAGGTGGGGAGCCGGGGGCTTGAACTGAGATCCTTATGCCGGTCCTTCCGCTTTACACCACGTGGTGTGCGCTTAACCTGCTGCGCTACCGCCTGACTCCCTATCATTATTTTCTATACTCCAAAAGCTTGATGGAAATATACATGAAATGTTTCTTTTCCTTTCCAAGTTTATGTTTTGGGGAAAAAGCGAGAGAAACAAAATCCTTTAATAGAGTGCAGGTAGAAGCTTCAATGCCTAGAGTAGGCTTAAGATGGATAGGAGTAACTTCCAACCCCATGAGGACTGAGCGACCTCTGGAAAGTGGCTGAGTCTTTCAGGGCCTCAGTTTGCAAGATAAAAGGTGAAGATAATGTGAGAAAGTGGATGAACTCATATATTTATTCTTTTCTCCTTTTTTTCCTTTCTCCATTTTTAAAAATATTTATTTTTAAAAATTTATGAGTGACTTAATATTGATTTAAATTATAAGGTGATAGGGGTATAATTCCATAAGTTTCCCATCACCAGAGTTCTGTGTCCCCATCCCCTCCACTGGAAACTGTAGAAGTTCTCCCAAGGTCACAGATATGGGCTGATTCTATAATTATCTATTTATATCTATGTCTACATATCTACTTCTTTTTTCAATGGTTCTGTCCTCACATCATTTCAAAATCACCCCTACACCTATTACTACTTTCTGATGTCTTTTCCTTTTATGCTCTTCTGTCTCAGATAAGAGGAACAGTGCCTGGCTTCCTCTGGTGTTTTCCAGATTTGCCTCCCTTTCAGTGATGGTATAAAAACAAGACTCCTGGTCATAGACACTTCAGGTCCTGGTGAAATGGGGGTACAGAGCTCTCTGGTTTTCCTTGCTTATTGTCTACTCCTCTGGGAACATGAACCAAATTTCTTTATGGGATGCAGAAGGTACGAGATCTGGCTTCTGTAATTGCTTCTCCACTGGACGTGGACATTGGCCGGTCAATCCCAGCCTGTTTCTATCTTGCCCTAGTGGGATAGGGCTCTGGAGAGATGAGGTTTCAGGACACAATGGTGAGGTCATCTGCTCAGGGAAGTCAGGATGGAGTCATAGTAGCATCTGGAACTTGAGAACTCATATATTTAATACATGTTCAGTGATGCTGTACAGATACAATTCCTCACTAAATGTCTTCACTATTATTACTGGCAGGCCAAGACCCAATAAGCAAACTATTTCAGGTGGAGAACTGAGAAGCAGAAGCTTTTAAAAGTATTTCTTTACTTATCTAATTAGATTGAGAGAGAGTCCGAGCATCTCTCTGGCATATGTGGTGCTAGAGATTGATCTTGGAACTCCATGCATGCAAGAGCAGACCTCAATCATTGAACCTCCTGCCTGGACACTAATAAAACAATTTTATTTTGTGTTACTGAACTTCAAAATGACTTATTTTTAAAATTCATAAAAATATTTTAAATAATGTAAGGACATGAATAATTATTCTTCTTTCAGGAACCAAATACTCCCTTTTAACAGAAAAAAGGCTAATTGTTAGTCATGGTAGTCAATGGCATAAGAGTTGTTATGAGGAGGGGAATATCTTGACAGTTTTGATTTAACTCCAGCACTAAAAGGATGTCATTTAATGTAAAAGTGCAAACACATACAAACGCACAAGAAGAAAATGTGCGTACAAAACCCCCCCCTCTTCAAAAATTGCAGCAGTCTTTAAATTTTCAGCATAATATTTTAGAGCATATTTATAAAACTTCAATACTTCTGAAACATTTTATGTTAAACTTAATGTTCTACACTCTGAAAACTTTTTCCTTAAATTTTAGAAAAATGAGAGATCAGTGTCTTCTTTGACGTTCAGTGATGTTGCCACCCACTTAAATTTTCCTTAACATCAGAACAAAATATACCCATCATACAAACAAAACCATTGCTTTCTGCAGTGATGGGGGCAATAGAACCACTGTCAGACGACCCCACATGATGTGGCCTGCCAGGATGGTGGCAGAGGGCACTAAGGGCTGGCACAGAAATTGCTATGGCATTTGGGTGCAGCCTCCTCCATTCATTCAGCCAGATGTAATGCCCACGTCAGAGAGAGCAAGGCACTTCACCTCCGAGGACGGCAAGAAACTGATTGCAGAAGGTACCAATTGCCACAGAAATTCCAGAGTCAATTGAAATCCTCCATTTTTGGTCAAACAAACCTCTGCAATGTCATGGATGAACAGAGGGGAAATGAAAAAGAAGAGAACTTTTTTTGTCAGGTGAGTGAGGGACAGCCAATCAGTCAGTCATTCACTAGTAAACATGGACCAAAAACTGACAGGGCCTCCCCTACATGTTGAAAGAGTGGCTCTTAGAGAAGCAGTTGACTAATATGAATTCCAAATTTAAGGAAAGAAGTCAGGAGCTCACAGCATGCGAACACTGCATCATCTACAGTGCTGTACCCAGTACAGAGCTGCCCACAAGGGCTGGTGTCAGATGGGCACAGCATGGGCCTTCTCTGGTGACCGTCAAACCAGCTTGGATGCTACTTGTTTGGAAGCTAAACAGCTTAGGAAAAGCCCCCTGGCCAATAATGTACTGGACCTATTATTTATCCCCAGCCACCACTATGATGGCACTGAGATATTACATATACAAATAATGGTCAGACAATATCTAAAAGCAGAACTCTGACCTACAGTCTACACTGACCACCATGGAAGAAACCTGCCAACTTTAAGTCAGACTGGTAGGAAGTATAACTATTATTTCTAGCAACAACTCAAAGACCAAGAAATACACCATCACAAGAAACTCCAATAACCAATCACAATCAACACAGGACTTGGGTAATAACTGATAGCTCTCCTAGTTCCCACTCTCCCATTTCAGAACAACTAGAGAAAATTAAATGGGTTCCTTTAACCACACATACAAGATGTACTCCTATGTGGTGCAGGAGTTCAAAACTGGGTTGTGCTCTTGGCAAGACATCTGCCCTACCCAGTAAGCTAGTTCTCCAGCCCTAATAATTTATGATTAATATTATTAATGTTAAGGATTTGTTTCAAAATGCCCCCCTTCAGCCTATCAGCACTGCACATCTTCCACAGCACAGAACTACTTGGGAATCACTGATTCATAATCATGGGCTCCTCAGTACCTCTGGAGCCGGAAGGAATGAAGAAAGATAAACTTTCCAGTAGAGGTTATTTCTTCTAATTCTCTGAAAGTTGGAGAACTGAGTATCAACTAAGAATAGCTATCAAGGGGGCCGGGCAGTGGCACACCTGGTTAAATGCACATAATACAAAGTGCAAGGATCCAAGCTTGAGCCCCCCACTCCCTACCTGCAGGGAGGAAGCTAGTGAAGCAGGGCTGCAGATGTCTAATTTTGTCTCTCCCTCTCTATCCCCTCCCCTCTCAATATCACTCTGTCCTATCCAATAAAATGAAAACAACAACAACAACAAAAAAAAGTCACCAGGAGCAGTGGATTTAAAGTGCCAGCACCAAACCCCAGTGATAACCCTGGAGGCAAAAAAAAAAAAAAAGAAAGAAGGAAAGTTAGACTATCAAAACAGAAGCTTGCACCCTGCTTGTACTGCACTATGCAGATAGTGTGATTTATTTTATTTTATTTATAAAAAGGAAACATTGACAAAACCATAAGATAAGACGGGTACAACTCCATACAAATCTCACCACCAGAACTCCATATCCCATCCCCTCCCCTGATAGCTTTCCTATTCTTTAACCCTCTGGGAGACAATAATTTGGATCCACCTGCATTTCAGATTTCAGGCTCAGGGGGAAAAAAAACTAGTATAGCCACAGGACCTTTTGGAATATAACTAAAATATGCCCACTAGCTATCTACAAGGCAGATAGATGTGTGCTCAACCTGCTGTGTTACTGCCCGGCCAAGAAGGACTTCTTTTATGGAGGCATTCTTTGTAAGTCATATTTCATTTTACAAAGGAATTCTTTAGGTATCTTCATAAATGTTACCTACCTCCTTTTTAATTGTTATTATTTTTACTTTTTAACAGCCACCAGAGTTATTGCTGGGGTTCAGTGCTGGCACTATGAATCCAAAGCTTCTGACAGCCATTTTATCCTTTTTAAAATTATTTTATTTTATTTTTATTTTTACTTGACAGGACAAAGAGAAATTGAGAGGGGAGGGGAGATAGAGAGGGAGAGAAAAAAGACAGACACCTGTAGACCTGCTTCACCACTCGTGAAGCATCCTCCCTGCAGGTAGGGAGCGGGACTTGAACCTGGGTCCTTAAGTATGGTGATATGTGCGCTTAACCAGGTGAACCAAGCCCAACCTCCTGTCATGTATCTCCTTATAGAAGATGGCAAAATAAATTATTTTATAAGAAAGAAGTTAAAGTTAATACTGGAATTTGGAATGCATTTCACTATAAATAATTTTTCTTCTTTTATTTGACATTAATAAAAAACAACGAAGGGCTGGTGAGATAGTACAGTAATTATGCAAAACACCTTCAGGCCTGAGGTTCTGAGGTCCCAGGTTGAATCTCTGGCACCACTATAAGCCACAGCTGAGCAGTGCTCTGGCAAAATAAATAAAGAACAGAAAATATGGGTCAGGGTTATTTCAACAATTAGAAAAAGAAGAAAATCAGTGTTTAGAAAATCTCAAACCAACTGAAAGTTTACATTTAAAATTTTGTTAACACATATTTGAGATTGTCAAAACAGCTACCCCCAATGAAGGCACCGATTACCTGTATAGCTAGATATATATTCTCCACACACGCCCCAAGTACCCCAAGCAAAATCACTGTGTCACTGTAACCTGATTTAGTGTGTACATACAATAGTAGGGAGGCTTTATAGCCAGAGATTAAAGCTTAAGCAAAGCAGAGACTTTGGACTTTGATCTGAAACTGTATTAAACTCCTAGGGGAGGCTGATAAAAAGTGGAAATACCAGAAGACACCAGCATCTTCCCCCTCCTGTTAGGGTAGAGTCACTTCATTATAATTGCTTTTTTTTTTTTTTCTGTCAAAGAATCCAGCAACAACTTGTAAAAACAGGCTGTTTATTGACTGATGGGGTCTCTTTACTAAAAGAAGGAGCTCTGCTCAAGGCCATCTGGAGATCTCGAGCCTACAGACGGGAGGGCTGTGAGTTGTGCTGACTCAGCTTTCCTCTCCAGGTCCTCTAGATCACTGAGGTGATCTATAGAAACCTGTTTGTTGAGAAAGAAGAACAGAAAGGTAAACTCAAAGCAGGATTTGACTGAATTTGGAGCAGGGCACCAAAGTAAAAATCTCTGTGTTGAGGGTGAGGGGAAGAAGTTCGGGCGGGGGGTGGGGGGGTGGGTAGGATGAGATAGGACACAGTCTTTTGGTAGTGGGAGTGGTGTTTATGTACACTCCTACTAATTTTTTGTCATATAAATTTACTAAATATTAAAAAGAAGACAAGGACTGGCATGAGTATCTCGGCTCAAGCCCCCAGCTCCCCACCTGCAGGGGAGGCGATTCACAGGCAGTGAAGCAGGTGTGCAGGTGTCTTTTTCTCCCCCTCTCTGTCTTCCCCATCTCTCTCCATTTCTCTGTCCTATCCAACAACGATGACATCAATAATAACTACAACAACAATAATAATAATGAAACCTGTTTGTCAAACTGTGTAGGTGTCAAGACACGGGCCCTTTGCATCGTTCTGTCCTTTATGTGTGTGACCCCTGTGGAAACACAAGGCAGATGGATCAGGGACAAGGGTCTCAGACCCAAACAGCAGCCACGGTGGCACTGCAGCCAGGCCCTGTGCCTAACTCCATGGGGAAGGTGATGATAAGAGCTCATGGAGAATTTCTGTGAGGCTGCAAGTTACACCCCAGAGATGAGGAGTGGAAAACAAAGGATTTTCTGTGTTTATATAGAACAGAGAAGAAACTACCTAACTCCCCAGAAAGGAGGGAGAAAAACAGTTCTCTTGTGCCTTGGAGATGGGATGGAAAGGACCCAGGATTCCTATCCTGACCTTTAGAGAATAAAATATTTTCAGAGGACAAAATCTACATGGTTTTTTTGTTTGTTTGTTTGTTTGTTTTATTTTGTTTTGTTGCCTCTAGGGTTATTGTCAGGCTCGGTGCCTGCACCACAAATCCACTGTTCCTGGAGGCCATTTTTTCCCTTTTGTTACCCTGGTTGTTTTACCATTGTTGTGGTTATTATTATCGTTGTTATTGGTGTCGTTGTTGTTGGATAGGACAGAGAGAAATGGAGAGAGGAGGGGAAGACAGAGAGGGGGAGAGAAAGAGAGACAACTGCAGACCTGCTTCACCACCTGTGAAGCAACTCCCTGGCAGGTGGGAAGCTGGGGGCTTGAACCGGGATCCTTCTGCCCGTCCTTGTGCTTTGTGCCACGTTCGCTTAACCTAATGCAACTCCCCTAACTGGGCTTTTATGATACAGATATATTTCCAAGGTTATACTATTTGGACATATAAGCACCTAGGGAGACAGCATTTCAGTCTTCTTGCCAACTGGGGACGCACGCGCACTCATGTGTGTGTGTGTGTGTGTGTGTGTGTGTGTGTGTGTGTGTGTGTGTGTGTGTGTGTGTGTGTGTGTATAATTCTATAGCCTGAATATTAAATGTTCCAATCTTTAGTTGCTACTCATGACAACAGGACACGGGTTCTGGCCACTTCACTGTACAGACCTCTAACTGGATTCTAGCTACACTGAAAGGGATTATGTTTGTTTTCTTTCTCATAGCATTTCATTCTCAAAACTTTTCATAGATATAATTGGCATGAGCATACACATTCACTGTAGAAAATGTATGTAACTGTGGCAACTAGTAGGTACTTGCCTACTGTGTGGCTATGCATTCATCTAAGCCAGTCGTCTGAATGACAGCATGACATAGAATTACTGCACATCTGGTTTACAGAACAGAATATGGAGGAGCTGGTTTAGGGAATATTCTTAAGATGAACCGTGGGAAAGAGCTGGTTGAAATCCAAAAAGTCTAATTCTGATTTGTAAGCACTGTATTGATAAAGTGCTTCACATGCTGATATTTGACAGGTAATTCCTTACATTTGGATATGGAGTTCTGGTGGTGGGAACTGTATGGAATTGTATCCCTCTTATCCTATGGTCTTGTCAATATTTCCATCTTATAAATAAAAAATTTTTAACAACAAACTAGAGAATCTCCTAGTTGTGGGAAGTCTCCTGCTTGCTGCTCCAGCCCCTCCGGCTGAGAGGAGTCAGCAAACCTCATCACAGCAGCCAAAAGATTCCAGATGCTACCATGATGCCAACCTGCCTTCCCTGGATAGATGACCTCACCAGTGTGTACTGGAACCCCACCTTCCCAGAGCCTTGCCCCACTAGGGAAAGAGAGAGACAGGCTGGGGGTGTGGATTGACCTGCCAATACCCATGTTCAGCAGACCTTTCACCTTCTGCAACCCACAATGATCCTGGGTCCATACTCTCAAAAGGATAAAGAGGAGGAAAGCTATCAAGGGAGGAGGTGGGATACAGAGCTCTGAGGGGTGGGGATTATGTGGAATTGTTACCCCTCTTATCCTATGGTCTTGTCAATATTTCCATTTTATTAATAAAAATAAATAAAAAACTAGAATGGAATCATATTATCATCTGTCATGTTTTCTTTTTACTTACCACACCGGACATTCTCTAATGGTGATGGTGTGCAGTGTTCCTGCCCACTGCTACCAGACATGTGTTTTCACAGGCACCTGAAATTCTCTGAAATCTCAAATCTGGAATTCTGGATTCTGTACCCTAAACATCAGGCTGTATATGATTAAGACAAGAAGAAATATCATAAAGAGAAGTTTATCTGATGGTATGAAGCAACATCAGAAGTTAGCAGTGGAGGTTTTGCAAAACCAGGTCCTGTGAACATAAGTGAATTAGCCCAAGGAGAGAGAGCATCTAATACAATGAAACATCTCAAGGATTCAAAACTGACTGAAGGGTGTAACTTTTTAAAAGTGGACCCCAGTTCAAATGAACAGACTTTCTGCCTTTTTGTTCAGTCCAATAAATACCACAGGAAGATAATGATTATACAGTAGCTTCTGAAAGACAAAGAGAAGGACCAGTGAAATAGCTCCCTTTGGAAGTGTCCTACTTTGTCATGTGTACAACCCAGGTTCAAGCCTAACCTCTGGTGCATTGGAGGAAGTTTTGGTGCTGTGGTTTCTCTCTTTCTCTTTCTCTCTCTGGGATTTGCCCCCAACACACTGGGGAAGCTTTCATGCTGTCGTCTTTTTCTCTGTATCTGAAGAAGAACCAGAGTAGTAAAGCCCCAAGTATTACAGGTTGAAAAAAAGAAAAAAAGAAAGAAAGAAAGAAAGATGGAAGAAAATAAACTTGAAAAAAAATCATAAAGATAATATGCATCAGAACACATAAGTAAATCTAAAATTTAATCTTAATTTTTTAAATATAATTTTTTATTTGTTGGTATTATCTTTATTTATTAGAGACAGCCAGAAATTGAGAAAGAAGGGGGTGATTGAGAGGGGGGGAGACAGAGAGACAGCTGTAGCCCTGCTTCACCACTTGTGAAGCTTTCCCCCTGCAGGTGGGGACCAGGGTCTTGAGCAAGAAATGGTCCTTGTGCACTGTAACACATGTGCTCAACCAGATGCTACACCACCCGACCTCAATCTTAATTTTTTCATATTAAAAAAAAAAACTTCTTCAAATCATTGAAGCCCCAAACCTCTAACACTTCTCTTTTTCACATGATTTATTCTTACTTTATTTATTAATTTGTTCATTCATTCATTCATTCATTTGCCTTCAGTCACTGCAGTTCAGTACCAGCACTATTAATCCACTGATCTTGGTGTCCCTTGTTTCCTTTTTTCTTTTCTCCATTTTAGTCCATAAGACGGAGGGAAACTGAGAAGGGGAAGGGAGATAGAGAGGGAGAGAGAAAGATACACTCCTGCAGACTTACTTCACTGCCTGTGAAGTGTCCCTGCTCCAGATGGGGAGTGAGGACTCAAACCTGGGTCCTTGTGCATGGTAATATGTGCACTTAACTGGGGGCACCACCTTACAAGGCCACCTCTTACATTTATTTTAGGTTGCAGTGAGGAAGGTGGTACAGAGGTTAAAGTGTAGGACTCTCAAGTATGAGTTTGATCCCTGGCATCACACATGCCAAAGTGATGCCTTGGTTCTTTCCCTCTCTTTGAAATAAACCAATAAATCCACCTGCATATCAGATTTCAGGCTCAAGCAAAATAAACAAACAAACAAAAAAGCACTAGTATAGCTACAGGCCCTTTGAAATATAGCTAAAATATGCCTACTAGCTATCGAGAAAATGGAGGACCTCCCCCCAAACACTTCATCTGCACTATTCCAGCCTTTAGGTCCATGATTATTCAACAATTTGGCTTTGTATCTTAACTTTCTTTTCAGTCACCAGGATGTGACCAGACTTCCCCAGACAGACAACCCCACCAATGTGCCTTGGAGCTCCGCTTTCCCAGAGCCCTTCCCCACTAGGGAAAGAGAGAGACAGGCTGGGAATATGGATCAACCTGTCAATGCCCATGTTCAGCAGAGAAGCAATTACAGAAGCCAGACCTTCAACCTTCTGCATCCCACAATGGTCTTGGGTCCATACTCCCAGAGGGGTAAAGAACAGGAAAGCTATCAGGGGAGGGGATGGAGGTCTGGTGGTGGGAATTGTGTGAAGTTGTACCCCTCTTATTCTATGGTTTTGTCAATATTCCCTTTTTATAAATAAAAAAATAAAAAAGAAGCAGGAATTTTCATTTAAAGAAAATTCAATTTATTAAAAATAGCAATTTATACTCCAACAATAAAAAATTTCAAATTAATTATTTGAAAGTATGTACTCTGCATAAGGAAACATTTGAGTTACACATATTTCAACAGATTAACATTTATCAGACAAGTTGGATTACTGTAACCTATTCGAGTACTTTTTATGGTGTTTCAGCAACAACAGATTCAAAACACAGGAAAAAGGCTATCAAATATTTTTATCCTTAAGACCACTCATTTAAAATGAAAAAGAACATACTCCACTTTGTACATCAAATTAAATTAGTCAAAGTACTATGTGATAACTGTCATTTCTTTGGAAAGGCAATTAAACATAAAATGTATATCTAACACACAGGACAGGATATTTTATTTCATTAAACATCTATCTAAAATATTAATAGTAAGTGGAAGTAAATACAAAAAGTGAGTGTGGACCTCTCTTACCTACTCCCTCCTCAAAATATAGAGTATTAGTCTCTATAAAGCAATATCCATCATCAAGTTAAATTGAGTTGAAAAAACAAGCAATCTGTTTAAACTGACAGACATCAAGATCTATAACCTATCTATCTACACTACACACAGCTGAAGCCTGCTTTAAAGAGATGAAGAAATGTCGACATACTGGTGCAGAATTAGTTACAGTCATTGATTCCACAGTCAGATACTCATTTTTATGAAAGGGAGACAGACAAAAGCACTGTTGAGCTCTGGCACATGGTGGTGCTGGAGACTGAACCTGGGATCTCAGGAATGTCAGACAGGAAAGTCTGGTGCACTACTTCAAACTGGAACCCACTTGATTACTTGCCAGGAGTTTCTTATAATTGCCCCAAAGGGGAAAAAAATGCAGTAGCAACATGCAAGCTGTTTGCCTTTAAAAGTAGCAACCTTGTGGTCCGGGAGGTGGCGTAGTGGATGAATCATCGGACTCTCAGGCATGAGGTCCTGAGTTCAATCCCCAGCCGTACATGTACCAGAGTGATGTCTGGTTCTTTCTCTCTCCTCCTCCTATCTTTCTCATAAATAAATAAATAATTTTTTTTAAAAAAATAGCAACCTGTTATTAGGAAAATTATATAGGATATTAGAATAAATATGGCATTTTACATTCTTATTTATTTATTTATTTATTTATTGGATAGAGGCAGACTGAACTGGGATGAGCTGATAAGAGTGAGAGAAACAACTGCAGCACTGCTTTCCTCCTGCAGGTGGGGACCAAGAACTTGAACCCACTTTTTTTTTTTTTTTTTTTTGCCTCCAGGGTTATCGATGAGGCTCAGTGCCTGCATTATGAATCCACTTCCACTGCTCCTGGAGGTTATTTTTTCCCTTTTCTTGACCCTGTTGTTTATCATTGTTATCATTATTATAGTTAATGCTGTTGTTGTTGGATAGGATAGAGAGAAATGGAGAGAGGAGGGGAAGGTGGAGAGGGGATGAGAAAGACAGACACCCGCAGACCTGCTTCACGGCTTGTGAAGCCACTCCCCTGCAGGTGGGGAGCCAGGGGCTCTAACGGGGATCCTTGAGCTGGGTCCTTGCGCTTTGCGCCATGTGTGCTTAACCTGCTGCACTACAGCCTGGCCCAATCCCATGTTCTTATGCATGATTAACACTCAACTGGGTACACCACTACCTAACCCCAATATGTTACATTCTAACTTCCAGAAATAATTTTAAAAATTCACTGTGGACCTCAAATTATCTGAATGAATTGTCTATTCTGCCTGAATTCAAGTGAATTTAGAGTTCTAATTTGGCTGGGGGGAAAATCTTGGTATACTAGGTGTGCCCTAGAACACTAGTGAATTCTAGAAGGATGGGGACTCACTACTACATGACCCAGCTGTCTGGGAACACTGTAACTGACTAGAAATAGGAAGGCATAGGATGCCATTAGTTAAACCACCCTAGTGCCCAAAAGTATTATTGGTTTTCATTCTCCATCCTGGAAACTCTGCCCCAGAACTAAACACATTTCACAATTTAGAGAACTCATCTCATGTTCTTCCCAACATTCTTTCCAACTTCCAACCAGCATTTTCCCCTCTGGAAAAGCCAGGGAAGAGCCATTCTTCTCAAGCCCTGTATACCTCTTTTCCCTGACACTATGCCTGTGACCTGGAGACCCGCCTTCAGGACAAGGATAAAGCTACCATGTCAAAGAACCAAGGAAGCACTGAAACCAAGATGGCAAAAATTCTGTGGGTACTAAACAATGAATAAGGGAATCCATTTGGTATAACTTACCCCTTGTATAACTAACTGACTTTCACGAGTAATCCCAACCCAACTATTTCATCATTGGTGTCCAAGACACAAATGTAACTTGCCATCACCTGCCTCTACCAATTTGTCCTTTCCCACCAGGGAAAGAGAGAGACAGGCTGGGAGTATGGATCGACCTGTCAATGCCCATGTTCAGCAGGGAAGCAATTACAGAAGCCAGACCTTCCACCTTCTGCATCCCACAAATGACCTTGGGTCCATACTCCCAGAGGGTTAAAGAATAATAAAGCTATCAGGGGAGGGGTGGGATGCAGAGTTCTGGTGGTGGGAAGTTGTGTGGAGTTGTACCCCTCTTATCCTACGGTTTAGTCAATGTTTCCTTTTTATAAATAAAATTTTTTTAAATAATTAAAAAGAACACTTTGAGACAATATATAGCCCAGAATAATGCTTATGTAAGTTATTAGAGAATTCTAGAAAAAAAGAATCCCTTCCTCAGGTCAAAGTTATAGAGTCATGCTGAGAAGGTAATAATAAGTGATCAATCTCATCTTTTTGGTACGAGCATGGCACAAACCTGAGCAAAGTGACTTGAACAAATTTGACAAATTGACTATGTCTGTTAATTGATCACAAGGCAGGCCAAATTATCTTAAATTTTTTTTTTTTTGGCCTTCTGGGTTATTGCTTTGGCTTGAATCCACTATAAATCCACTGCTCCTGGCAGCCATTTTATTGTACAGGACAGAAAGAAATTAAGAAGGGGGAGTAGAGAGGGAGAAAGACACCTGCAAACCTGTGTCACTGCTTGTGAAGCATCCCCTCTGCAGGTGGGGAGTCAGGGGCTCAAATCTGGATCCTTGCTCCGGTCTTTGTGCTTAGTACTATGAGCACTTTACCAGGTGCGCCACTGCCCACCACAACCCCAGCCAAATTATCTTAATGAGGTTGACATTTGGAATTTGGTTTATCTCCATAAACAGTGAGAGCAGGAAGACAAAGAACTGATCTAACTGGGTTCCTTAGCCACCCGCTTGAATAGCTGACTCCCACCTACAGTCATCCAAAGCTGGCCAAAGGAAACGTGTAGAATTTTCTGAACCTCCCCTCATATAGTAAGTGAACCACTTTTTTTTTAAAAAAAAATTATATTTATTTATTTTCTCTTTTGTTGTGCTTATTGTTTTTTATTGTTGTTGTAGTTGTTGTTGAATAGGACAGAAAGAAATGGAGAGAGGAGGGGAATACAGAGGGGGGAGAGACAGACACCTGCAGACCTGCTTCACCACCTGTGAAGAGACTCCCCTACAGGTGGGGAGCCAGGGGCTCAAACTGGGATCCTTATGTGGGTCCTTGGGCTTCATGCCATGTGCGCTTAACCCACTGCACTACTGCCCAACTCCCTAAGTGGACCACTTTCTAGCTACTTCTCTTGCAGTCAAACTGAGGAGAGCAGTAATTTACAGAAAGTAACTGCTCAAAAGTCTCCAGTACTCTGCCAATATTTATTTTCCTTTGCATACAAAGAACACTGACGTTTGCATTTGTATACAGAGTAGAAGGCAGTGGAAGCACTTCAGGCTACCGCTAGGTTACTCTGAGAAGGCTCTTCCATATGCAAATCATCTGCTGGTTTTTTGGGACCTCTGCTGATGAGACTTAAGGCAAATGGTATTTTGCAAATACAGTACTAGGTAGACCCTAATTTTTCACACTGATTTCTCTGTTTAGCTCAGCTGGAAAAAGATATACTTGATGCCAGCAAAACCAAAGAGAGATGTAGGGAGTGCCCTGATTTAACAGTCTTTATTACAGCAAAAGAAACAATTCTGAGAAGCAGGTTAGCTACTAAAAGATGACAAGGAACAGAATAATGATTGTGCCCTAAAAAAGATTTTCTTGCTAGCTTTCTTCTTTCAGGTCCTTTCACAAGTAGCTTCCTCCTCAAACATCAAATTGGATTTGTTTTATACCCCTGGCTTGAACTCATACAATAGCCTCACATTTAAGAAAATCACTTAGGCTAAATAAGTCACATTTAGGCTACTTAATCTGTTTTATACACTTTCTATCTTCTTGGATGTTACATTTCAGAAAAAGAGATACAGATGAGTTGTTCTATTTTTGGTCCTTTTTTTAAAGAGTTCGGTTCATGTTCCTACTCTGATCATCCTCAGGCAAGTCAGTCACTTAGCTTCTCTGGGCCCTGGTGTCTTGTACATAAAATAGGACTAGTGCTTCCCCCCGACACTGTTGGGAATCAAAGCTAATCACAGGTGATGGTCACAGTTAAACACAGCCCCTTCCATGGCACCAAGATTTAATGTGGTTCCCTTATTAATTCATTCTAGAAAAATGAAAAAGAGATGCCCACAGAATGGCAGCAACAAATTACAGTGCAATAGGCATGTGCTTAACCCCTTCCTAGGGATGAAAAACACTGTACACAATTGTTCGGATAATAAGACACTTTATTTTCCACCCCAGATGTAAGTAAGGCCTGTGCTTTTATTCTGTATATCTGGAAGTTGGATGTCGGTGACTAGAAGAGTGAGTGGATTTCCAGAAGTGAATGTGAACAGTCTCTGTCCAACTTGGTGCTGTTTCCCCCTGTGCTGGGCACCTCAGGACTTAGCCTTATCTTACTGCACTCATGCTGAAGAACAGATTGCTCAGTGGACACATACAGATAAAGCAATCACAACCAGGCTAAAGCTGGCTTTTCAAACTCTGGTATTCTCTCTTTATATATCTGGACAGCAACTATTCAGGCCAAGGTAAGGAAACCCTCATTCTTGCAGACTGGCTGGATTTCAGACTGACACCCCCCCACCTCACCCCAGAAAGAAGTTAATCTTTAACCCTGGCAGAGAGAAAGGGAAGCACAAGGAGCTCCAGGAACAGGGAAAAGGCCCTTTTGCTTTCTGAGTCTTAGATTTTCCTCTGGAAAATATGAGACCCTATTTTAGTATGTTCCAACAAAAGACTATAGACTGACTACATGGCTTAAACAACAAAGTGTTTTTCAAGCTATTTTTTATTTGTGATTAATAATCACAAGATTGTAAGATTATACACACCATCAACATTCCTTCCTAATGATAACCACCATAGTTCCCAAAAAGTCTCAGAGGCAGTCTGTTTGCTTCTATTTTTATTTGTTTGTTTACAAGTTCATGTGTATTACTTCTCTAGAATCCACACAAATGAAACCATCTACAAGCTATCTTTCACTTCTTCACTTATTTTACTATGTATAATCACCTCCAGTTCCTTCCATTTTGTCCCAAAGGATACAATATCATCTTTTATTTTTTTTAAAACAACAAAATTGGGAGCTGGGTGGTAGTGCAGTGGGCTAAGCACACATAGGGAGAAGTGCACATGATGAGAAGTGCATGGACTGGTGCATAAGGATCCCAGTTCTATCCCCTGGCTCCCTACTTGCAGAGGAGTTGCTTCACAAGCGGTGGAGCAGGTCTGCAGGTATCTATCTTTCTCTCCCCATCTCTGTCTTCTCCTCCTCTCTCAGCTACTCTCTGTCTTATCCAACAACAGCAATAACAACAGTAAAAAAACAATGACAACAAGAGCAACAAAATGGGAAAAATGGCCTCCAGGAGCAGTGGATTTGTAGTGCAGGCACCAAGCCCCAGTGATAACCCTGGAGGCAAAAAAAAAAAGGGGGGGGCGGTTATTTCACACAATTCTGAAGACTGGAAGTTGAAGTGGGGGTGCCTGCATAGTTGGATTCTGGTGAAGACTATCTTCTTCGGTACAGATAGTCCCCTTTTTGTCACCTCACATATCAGAAAGAGGGTTGGTTAACTCTTTGGTCTCTTCTCATAAGGACTCAATTCCTATCCACTAGGACTCTACGTTTAGACATAAATACCGCCAAAAGGCTTTGCCTCCATGTCAAAATTTTGGGTCTCAACATATGAGTTTTAAAGGGACAAAGCATTCAGTTCATTGCAGGCCCTTTATTTCCATCTCAAAGCTAATGGATAAATCAGAATCATGCATGTATTCATGTCCAAAGACAAAATTCCTGGTTCCACTTAAAAGCAGGTGATCTTCACACAAGCAGAAAGGAACAGAGTCCTTCCAGGGTGGGGAAAGTTGGTTTTCAATTCTCCAGTCCTCCTTAGAAAAATATGAAAGGTCAGGAATACCACATGTCACATTTATCATGCCAACACACCTGCAAAACCTCAGAATCCTTGGGATATGCAGAGAACATTTAATTTGGAATTTCTAGGCATACAAAGTTGGTTATTTCTCTAACAGATCCCTCTCTCTACCACTGCTGGTCATCTCCATCAGGAACAGCATTGTGGACCCACCTGTGGGCCTCTACAGGATCTTGCCCCCAATGTGAAACAACAATGGTAGGGAATGCCCCACTCTCCAAAGGGAGGCTGGGTCAACATACACTGCCACTCAAATAAGACTGGTACTGAAATGAGTGCAGCCTAGAATGTTCCAAGCCATGACCATGGAATTTGAGCTCAGACCTACAGGGATGCAGAGGTTACATAGGCTCCTGTGCTGAATATGGGCCCCAAAACAGATCTGGGGTTTATAGTCAACAATATTTACATACATACTAACAATTTGTTCTGCTTTATATCTTAATGCATTTCAGCCACCATGTTGCAGATGCTACCATGACACCAACATGACTTCCCTGGACAGACAACCTCACCAATGTGTCCTAGAACCCCACCTCCCCAGAACCCTGCCCCAGTAGGGAAAGATAGAAACAGCCTGGGAGTATGGATCGACCTGCCAATGCCCATGTCTGGTAGAGAAGCAATTACAGAAGCCAGACCTTCCACCTTCTGCATCTCATAATGATCCTGGGTCCATGCTCCCAGAGTTTGAATAAAGAGCAGGAAAGCTTCCAATGGAGGGGATGAGATACAGAACTCCAGTGGTGGGAATTGTGTGGAACTGTACCCCTCTTACCCAGTGGATTTATGGATCATAATTAAATCAATAAAAAAAAAGTTGGTTATTGAGTTGCTTTGTTCCTTTAAGTGGCAAGGGCTTCTGAAAGTGAATGGTGCAACCCCAAACAACTGCCAGACATCTGAGTATTTGGCTTCTATATCTTAAGTATTTCACTTCCCCCCATGACATTAACTTTTGAAAGAACACTGGGATATATTGTGTTTTTAATTGCTTGCATGTACATTGTCTGAAAAAATCAAATACTTCATCCAAAAAAGAAGTCACCTCAAGGCTATTATTTACTCAGCTGGGTGGGGAGGAGTTTGAGTGATGAATTGGTCAAGGAAGTGAGTAATAACAATAATAGTATTACTTTTTTACATTTATAGAACTCTACGACATCCTCTCCTCAACTTTCACACGTCTGTAGCAAGACAGCCCTCTTAAAGATGAAGAGACTGAACTAGGTTGTTTCCTGTGATTTAGTGAGGTCAGCTGGTCAGAATGACAATCCCTTGAAGGTACATAATGGAAGCCATTGGATCACACTGAACCATTTAAATGTCATGCACATGCTGTGATTTAAAATCAGGTCAGAAGTCATTCCTGCCACACCCAAGGGAAGGGCTGAGGGTTTTCACAGGTATGTCTCATAAATAGGTTGCAAAATATACAAGAGCTGCCAAACTTCAGCTATTAGAAAACACAAACACAGCCTCAGGTAGGTACATCCTAACCACTCTAAGAAGCACAATTTAGATGCACAGCAAGATGCAAAGACAGTGAGACTGTGCAGACAGGTTGGACGGTAGACAGCTTTAACCGCTAACTGGTGCATCACAACTTCATAGAAACCAGGAACACAAAGGAGCCATTCTTCTTTAAAACTTTAAGCATAGTATCTCCTTCACCAGGTCCCACAACTATTTCCTAGGTCTTTGCCAGTAAGGGGTCAATCCAGGTCTCCTGAGGCTGGTTAGCAGTGTGCTAAGAGTATCACCAGTGCAGCAGGTCAGGGAAGATGGATGGGGTTGGGGGGGAGAGTGTGGGTAAAAGAGAGAAGAACCCCACTCTACAGTTAGAAGTGTACAAGCCCACCTTTGACTTGTTACATGCCCAAAGCATATGTCCAAGTAAATGTAGGACAAAATGGAGTGGCCATTTGGATTCTGGGACCTGGCAGAGCACTGGAGTGACCTCCTGAGCTGTGCAGTCAGAGCAGCAGGTTCCCACTGAGAAGGAGCAAGCAACCGTTGGACAGACACAGGCCAACCTCCCAGGTAAATGCTGAAAGCAGGTCTCTGAAGAAATCAGAGGATGAGGATGACTGACGAGAATAACTGACAAGAGGCCCTTAGGTGAGAAGGTACAGTGGAGGTTGGGAGGACCCTGCCTGCAGAACAGGGAGCAGCCAGGCTCCAATACACTGCTGCGTGGCTCACACCTGAAGTTTGGCAGCCAAGAACTGACATGAGTTCTTCTTTTCACAGACACTTTGAACATAGATTTGTCTGCCCTGCACGAAGTTTTGGGGTTGGGAAGGGAGGGCTGGGAGGGAACACTGTAGAACCAGCCAGAGTCTAGTTTGGTCATGAGCACACCATGCACACGTAATGATTCTGGTGTCCAAGACTGAACTGTTAGTGGCAGCTGAATCACTGTAGGAAGCAACCTCTAGCTCACTTGAGAGAAAACCAAGGCGCTTTAACAGAACCCTGGGAGTGCAATTGGCTTGTAAGAAGTAAAGGACAGCAGAGAAGGTGAACAGGAGTTAGTGCCTGCAAACCTGAGAAGGTGGAAGTCAGAACTGGGATGTGCAATGTAGGAGAGGTTCTGTTTTCAGCAAGGCCACCATTCACTCTAAATCGAGGGGTCCTGGTTATATCCCCTGGATGGAATCCACAGAACTAGTGTATTTCCAGATGAAATGAAAGGGCTGAGAGGTCTAAGATGAAAGTGTTTCAAGCTGTCACCCCCATTTCTAAACCTGGCATGTGAGTGAGTGTAAATACAGAAGAAGGGGGAATTGGGCGGTAGCGGTAGCACAGCAGGTTAAGCACACGTGGCCTGAAGTCCAAGGACTGGCATAAGGATCCGGGTTTGAGCCCCTGGCTCCCCATCTGCAGGGGAGTCACTTCACAAGTAGTGAAGCAGGTCTATAGGTGTCTATCTTTCTCTCCCCCTCTGTCTTTCCTGTTGGGAAATTGTGCAGATGTGGTCAAACATTGGCAGGGCCCACAAACCACTATATTTCCATGCAAGTATTATTTACAGATCCCCACCACGTTATCCCCTCAGGTATTGCTAATTCAGTTAAAACCATTGCAACAGTTGCTAGCCAAATCCCGTCCCGATTTGCCACTTCCAGAATTCTCCTATAAAAGTTGCTCCTGTTTGCACCCTCTCTCTCTTCCCCTTTCCCCCTCTCCTCCCCCCTCTCTTTCTCTTCCACGTCCTGACTGTGTCCTGACCCGGAGAAGACCTGGAGAAGGGCTGGTTGGCATAGTGGGGGGGAGGTGGCCATTTTGCTAGCTCCATGTGGCCTAAACTGCTGTGCTCACATCTAATTCTGGGGCGTCCGCGTGAATAAAGCTTTGCGTTCCACTCCGCCAGTTCCTAGTCTCTTCTCTCTCTCCCATGACATGAAACCCGACACTTTCCATCCTCTCTTTATTTCTCTCTGTCCTATCAAACAACAATTGCATCAATAACAGCAACAATAATAACTACAGCAATAATAAAAAACAACAAGGGCAACAAAAGGGAAAATAAATTTAAAAAAAAGATATACAAAAAAATAATACAAAAGGAGTGTGGCAGGCTCTCAGTACCAGAAAGGAGGCCACCAGGCCAAGAGTGGGCAGCTGAGCATCAGAGGCCATGAATGGCAGCACTGTGAGGACTCTCAGAAGCAATTCAAATATAAGATCTCTAGGGGCTGGGTGGTGGCACACCTGGTTAAACACACATGTTGCAATGCTCAAGGACCTGGGTTCAAGCCTCTGGTTCCCACTTGCATGGGGAAAGCTTTGAGAGTGGTGAAGCAAGGCTGCAGGGGTCTCTCTGTCTCTTGTCCCTTTCCCTCTTAATGTCTGGCTGTCTCTATCCGATAAATAAATAAATCTTTTTTAAAATCTTTAAAAAAAATAAGATCTCTTACCTAAAATTAAATCAGTTTGTCTTAGGCCTTATGTCCAAGAGATTATCAGTCAAGGGATATATGTATAATTGGAAATAGAAATAAGTACTCTTAGGCTGGGAGTATGGATTGACCTGCCAATGTCCATGGTCATCGGGGAAGCAATTACAGAAGCCAGACCTTCCACCTCTGCACCTCACAATGATCCTGGGTCCAAACTCCCAGAGGGATAAAGAATAGGGAAGCTATCAAGGGAGAGGATGGGATATGGAGTTCTGGTGGTGGGCACTGTGTGGAAATATACTCCTCTTACCCTATGGTCTTGTCAATATTTCCATTTTATAAATAAAAATTTAAAAAAAGAAATAAGTTCTCTGACTTGAGAGCTCTGAAAACCTTTACAAAATTGCCATGAAATTCTGCTAATTAATTTCTGACAGTGGTTGTGATGGGGGAGGGAGGAGAAACCATAAAGATAAAGTCATCCCTAACGATTAAGCAAATCTCAGCCCAAACTGGACTGAATGTGAACTCGGCTTTGGGTCTTTAGATGAATAACTATAGCTGAGCTACAACAGGAAACATTCTTGCCTTCATTTTCACACACCATGTCTGCCCCCACCCCAAAATAGTTAGCCACACCAACTCCTGTTCACCTTCTCTGCTGCCATTCACCCCTCACAAGCTGACTACTCTCCCAGGGCCCTGAGTGCCTTGTGAGCACTGTGCTCCAGTGAGCTTTGGTATGCTTCCTGGCAGTGCCTCAGCTGCAACTAACAGTTCAGTCGTGAGTACCAAAATCACTACTTCACCAATGTGTGCAGGACATATTCATGACTGAAATCTCTCTCAAACACACACTAAACCTGGGGGCTTAAGGACCCCCCCCCCCCAGTTTTTATTAGCTTATGATTGCCAGGGAAACAGGCCTCTCTTCTGCTGTAACTAATGACAACACTGTAGACAGCACAGATGACCGTGTTTATGGGCAAATATGTGATTTGTCGGATCAACAAAGCAGCCAGATGGGGTTCTCCCTGCTCTTACTCTAGCCCACCTCCAAAAGAAAACACCTTCTTTAGCTATAAGGCAATGTGTCTCCTTCCTCCCTCTGTCAGCAGGCAGGTGGGTTGTACACACTGTGACATGGACACCTCTCATGTTAACTATTTCTAAATAGACCCTAGCCTTGTAAAATGAAGCAAGAGAGACTCGAAACCAACTAATCCTAGATGGGGGAAAAAATATAGGAGATGTCTTCTTTTTTTCCAAGGTTTTCTTTTTTTTTAAATATTTATTTATTTATTCCCTTTTGTTGCCCTTGTTGTTTTATTGTTGTAGTTAGTATTGATATCATTGTTGTTAGCTAGGACAGAGAGAAATGAAGAGAGGAGGGGAAGACAGAGAGGGGGAGAGAAAGATAGCCACCAGAAGACCTGCTTCACTGCCTGTGAAGCGACTCCCCTGCAGGTGGGGAGCCGGGGGCTCGAACCGGGATCCTCACGCTGGTCCTTGCACTTTGCGCCACATGCGCTTAACCCGCTGTACTACCGCCAGACTCCCTTCCCCAAGATTTTCATGCCTTCACAATTCTCTCATTCCTGGCAGATTGTTGTTTTCGGTTTCTTGTTTATTTGCTTTTGGTAGAGGATGAGAGTCAGGGAAAGAAAGAGGTAACAAGGGCTTGGGAGCCTTTCATGCTGTGTTCTTATGTGGTGGCTGGGGGCTCAAACCCAGGTCCAGGCACATGGTAAAGTATATGCTCTACCTGGTAGGCTATCTCCCAGTCCCCACTGGACTTTTCTATATAACGCTCAAGAAAAATCTGAATTCCACTGAAGCAGATTATCAGTCTCTCCTGATGGACTGTAAACCCAAAAAGAGGAATCTATATGGGATTTTCTTGTATCTGAAGCTTCCTCAAAACCTTCTATTCTCTGATTTAGGAGAAAATAATGTGGGGCCAGGTGGTGGCACATGTAGTTGAGTGCACATATTACAGTGCGCAAGGACCCGGGTTTGAGCCGCTGGTTCCCACCTGCAGAGAGGAAACTTTGTGAATGGTGAAGCAGTACTGCATCTCTCCGTCTCTCCCTCTCTATCACCCCCTTCCCTCTCACTTTCCAGCTGTCTCCATCCAATAAGTAAATAAAGATAAAAAAGATTTTTTTTAAGTATTGAAAATTTAAAAAAAACAATTATTTGTAAAAAAAAATGTTATTAGTATTGCTATGCCAAAATATAAACATTGCTTAAAATGTATAACAAACGAGAGGTATTTCTTATTTCTCTGTGGTCTTGAGGTTTTCTCTGTGACCTGTCAACTTATGGCTTGCAGTCTGATGACTAACAATTCTATTCATGTCAGGATATCAAGACCAAAATGCAATGCTAGGTGCCTGGGTCTTCTGGACACCCAGCTTAACTTCCAGTGACCTGGGGGACATAACCTACCAGGGCTTTCAGCAAAACAGCAAAGTCTTTCCTCCTACCCTCTGGCCCACCACTACTCTGCTCTCCATGCTGAGTGCTCATATGTTCACTGCCCTCTTTCCCTTCCTTGTTACCTGGCTCCCTGCCCCCCAACTCAGGCCCCAGATCTCCCTGGGCTCCACTCTTCCCTCTACTTTCCCTTCCCCTCTAGACATCAAACCGCTATTGTCCTAGGACCTGGTCCCCAAGATTTAATTCGTTTGGACATAGAATGGGAGTGGAGAAATCTCCTTTGCAAATAATAATAAATGGAACTCATACATAAAATCATTGACTGCATATTTTGAGGATCACTCAGATTAAACCTCTTAAGACAGGTATGCAGAAGACCCCTGCCTTGGGTTCTCAACCTTCCCCAGTTCTAGGGAAGAAGTCATCTTCTCAGAGCAAGAAGTATAAAGTGCTCCCTGGGCAAAGTTCAATGTGCCCTGAACTTGTTCCAGGTAACTCACAGTAAATTAAGAATAAAAAATGAAAAAAGACTGTTTATCTGATGACTTTAATCCCTAAAAGTGTCCTGCTAGGAATGTGCCAATGCCACTCAAAGGAGAGGAGTCTCTTGCCCATCCCTTTGAATCATACACATGTAGATAAAGAAATGCACGTACTGGGGGGCCAGGTGGTGGCACACCTGGTTGAGCATGTTACAATGCACAAGAACTCAGGTTTGAGCCCCTGGACCCCACCCGCAGGAGGAAAGCTTTGTGAATGGTAAAGCAGTGCTGCAGATGTCTCTCTGTCTCTTTTCCTCTCTATCTCCCCCTTCCCTCTCAATTTCTGTCTTAAATAAAGATAATAAAATTTTTTAAATTTCTTTTTCTTTTATTTATTTATTGGATAGTGACAGAGAGAAATTGAGAGGGGAGGGGGAGATAGAGAAGGAGGGAGACAGAGAGACACCTGCAGATCTGCTTCACCACCACTTGTGAAGCTTTCCCCCTGCAGGTGGGGACCAGGGGCTTGAACCTGGGTCCTTGAACACTGTAATGTGTGCATTCAACCAGGTGCGCCACCACCTGGCCCCTAAAAAAATTTTTAAGTAAATGCAGTTGCATTATTTATTTATCCTTATGTGTGAGAAAGAATGATAATGTGTGTGAGTGATCAGAGTTCCACTCGGCTCTGGTATATGGCTCTGGGGCCTCAAGCATGCAAGTCCTGTGTGTATCATACATACATACATATACATATGAGAGGATTAATGGTTTACAGTAAATACAGTTGTGTAAAATTTCTAAGTTTTCTGCAAAATACTTTCACCCCCAACCCATATAAAAATATATAAATTTTTTTGCCACCAGGGTCATTGCTGGGGCTTGGTGCCTGCACTACGAATCCACTGCTTCTGGAGGTCATTTTTTTCCATTTTGTTGCCCTTGTTGTTGTCTTTATTGTTACTGTTGCCATTGATGCTGTTGTTGTTGGCTAGGACAGAGAGAATTGAGAGAGGAGGGAAGACAGAAAAGGGGAGAGAAATATAGACACCTATAGACCTGCTTCACTGCATGTGAAGAGACCCCCCTCCTCCTGCAGGTAGGGAGCCAGGACTTGAACCGGGATCCTTACACTGGTCCTTGCGCTTCACGCCATGTGCACATAACCTGCTGTGCTACCACCTGAACCTCCCCCCAGCCTATATTTTTAAGAAGTGTGTGACTGGCTCAGGAAAACAAACAAACAAACAAACAAACAAAAAACCAACTAGTATAGTCATGGGCCCTTTGGAATATAACTAAAATAGGCCTACTATCTACAAAACAGAAACCCCCAAATCTTCATCTGCAATATTCTAGCCTTTAGGTTCATGATTAGTCAACAATTTGTTTGGCTCTATATGTTAACTCTCTTTTCAGCTACCAGGTTCCAGATGCTAACATGATGCCAACCAGAATTCCCTGGGCAGACGACCCCACCAATGTGTCCTAGAGCCCCAACTCCCCAGAGCCCTGCCTCACTAGGGAGAGAGAGGGGCTGGGAGTATGGATTGACCTGTCAATGCCCATGTTCAGTGGGGAAGCAGTTACAGAAGCCAGAACTTCCACCTTTTGCACCCCATAATGACCCTGGATCCATACTCCCAGAGGGATAAAGAATAGGGAAGCTATCAGGGGAGAGGATGGGATACAGAGTTCTGGTGGTGGGAATTGTGAGAAGTTGTACCCCTCTTACCCTATGGTTTTTGTCAGTGTTTCCTTTTTATAAATTAAAAAAAAAAAACCAATATTCAAGGAGGTAAAAAAAAAAGTGTGTGACTGCCACAAACACTAGAACCTACATGGTAAGTATCAGAAAGCTGGGGAATGTTATGCATGTACAAACTATTGTACTTACTGTTGAATGTAAAACATTAATCCACCAATTAAAAAAAAATAATAGAACAATTAAAATAAATAAATAATAAATAAATAATAAATGTTATATAGCAACATTTATTAACATTTAACATTAAAAAAAAAAAGAAATGGCTTAGGATAACTATATATTTCCAGAAGGGATATCACCAAGGCTAACTAGAAGTCAGGGCCCTGCAGAAGAAAGAACATATGCACAGTACTGAAAGGTATTATAGTTTGCATCTAATCAACTTCCTGAACTGTCTGCCCTCAAATCCCAGCCAGGTTCTCTACTGCCAGTCTTGAGTTTGTTGGTTACCAAACTGAATCTCTGATAGGTGAACTGCACAGAAGAAATATTTTAGGAACCTATCCTTCCTCTTTACCTACCATTATATTCTCTATCTCTCTTCCTCCCCCCACCCCCCCATCAGCAGTAATAAGGACAATCATGCTTCTTATGCCAAACTTGTAGACTAACATGGCAAGAATTATTACTCATGCTATTTTTCTGACCAGGAAACTGAGTCTCAGGGTGTAAGGGCTGCTCCATGTTACTAACAGCTGAGCAATGAGGCTGCACCAGGTCTGTCTGATCTCAATGTCTGCATTTTATTCACTGCTAAGTCACAAAGTCCTCCATTCAAAGAAGACCAGAAGGTAAAGTCAGCAATGTGGGAATCTTAACATAAAATCCCCTTCCCTGGGCAGAATCGCATCCCAGGACCTCATCTTTTTTGGTCTCTCTCTTTTTCTCCTCCTCGTGTCCTCTTTTGAGAACAAGAAGTACACATGTTCTTGATTCTTTTTTTTTTTTTATCCCCTATCAATGCTCAGTAAATATATCCTGAACTGAATTAAAGGGAGCCCAGGACCTTACCAATGTATCCCAGCATTAGAAGCACCTGGAAGCTGCATGAAATACAGAATCTCGGAATCTCAGGTCCCAACCAGACAGGATGTCAATACCTACATTTTTCTTTTTCTTTCTTTCTTTCTTTTTTTTTTTTTTTGTAATTTTATTTATTTATTTTCCCTTTTGTTGCCCTTGTTGTCATTTTGTTGTTGTTGTTGTTGTAGTTATTATTGTTGTTGTTACTGATGTCATCGTTGTTATAGGACAGAGAGAAATGGAGAGAGGAGGGGAAGACAGAGAGGGGGAGAGAAAGACAGACACCTGCAGACCTGCTTCATCACCTGTGAAGCAACTCCCCTACAGGTGGGGAACCAGGGACTCGAACCAGGATCCTTACGCTGGTCCTTGCACTTTGTGCCACCCGCGCTTAACCCTGCATTTTTTAAGGACACTAGGCCACACATACTATAAAGTTTGAAGCATGGCATCTGCACCTGAACTCTGCTGTTTCTAAGTGGAAACCACATGTTGTCTTATAAACTGTAGAATTTCAAGTGGTCTCTGAATGACTGCTTAAAATGGTACCCCATTTTTAAAAATTCAGGTGATAAACAGTAGTCCCTCAGGTAAAGAGTGCATTAAAAATATCCCTCTTTTAAACATATGTCCATATTTAATAAGTGCTTATTTAGTGCTCAGAAGTACTATTCATCATCATCATATTTAAACAAGTATTACTCATAGTTAGGTACCCCATTGGCATTCAGAAATTTCTAATCTTTGGCTAGCTATTATCCATAATTCAGTTCCTTTGTCATACCTATTTATTGGGCATTTATTATGACTTTTTTATTTTTTATTTTATTTAATTTATTTTTTTGCCTCCAGGATTATTACTGGGGCTTGGTGCCTGCACCATGAGTCCACTGCTCCTGGAGGCTATTTTCCCTCTTTTGTTGCCCTTGTTGTTTTATCATTGTTGTGGTTATTATTATTGTTTTCATTGATGATGTTGTTGAATAGGACAGAGAGAAACGGAGAGAGGAGGGCTACATAGAGAGGGGTAGAGCAAGATAGACATTTACAGACCTGCTTCACCACTTGTGAAGTGACCCCCCTGCAGGTAGGGAGCCAGGAACTCGAACCAGGATCCTTATGTTAGTCCTTGCTCGTTGTGCCATGTGCGCTCAACCCACTGTACTACCACCAGACCCCTTGGGCATTTATTATTAACAAGGTCTCACAGAGAAAGATGCTGTGGGGAACGTGAAAGTGGCAGGCGCTGGCCTTCTATATTTTCTACAAAAAGAAGAATATTTCTGTAAGCAAATAATGCATCAAGAATCATTTCCACTGTTTAACCGTGAAGCTCAATTAAATGCTTCTATGATGCAGCCTATTAAAACATTGGCATAAAGCAGCCAAGAATACTGAGTCACTGGGCTATTTTCAACACTTTGCAATCTGACCTCTCTTGGGAAGGATATGTCATTATGTGCATAGGACAATCAGTGTCCCGATCACAAAGGAAAAACTGACTTTTTATGTGAAGAGACAAAAATGAATACTTATCTTAAAAATTACGAGAAAGTCCTTTAAGTTCTTACCATTCGAAAGCAAGACTTTGAAAAATCTCAAAAGTATATGTGGGCATTATTATTTTAATCTAATAAAGTAATAATCTTGAATCTGTAATCTAGAAACTAGTGGCAATGTTAAGAGAAAGATATAAAGATTGAGGATGGTTGAAAAAATAAGACAAATTCAACTTAATAATGATGCAATGCCAGATGATGTCGATGTCATTTTTACCACTTTCATAATTTTTTATCATTATTATTCTTAAACAGCCAGAAACAGAAGAAGGAAAGGCCCAAACTCAGAATGAACCAAACAAGCTTAAAAAAAAAAAAAAAAAAGCTTATTTCCTACACAAAGATGAATTCTTTAGTCACCACCTAGACACTTTCCTATAATACCAAGAAATGATTTTTTTATCACACACTAAAGTCTCACTTGGTTGTTATTGTTGTTGTTGTTCTTCTTCTGTCTTTTTTTTTTTGGTATATTTAATTCTTAGGAGGCATTTATTAATAACTTATTTTCTCTAGAAAGTATTCCCTTCACTCGCCTCCACAGGAGTCGCTCTGGGGAGCAGTGAGTATAAAATTGATGCTACATCTGCGCACAGTGGGACAGGCCAGCAAATCAACAAAGGCATTGATTTCCAAGAAGAAAATGGCTAAAAGCAACACATATACAATTCGCCTAAGTCAGGTTTCACATTTCTCTGTGAGATAGAAGACAATTATTCAGTGTCTTTATGTTGCACACTTCATTCCAAACTGAATCTTTCAGCATACTGCTGAGAAATGCCAATACCTCTCCAGGTCCTGGTTGAGCCATGTAATGGAACACTGACTTTTGTAAACTAGTGAACCAAGACGAAGTAACATTTTTACTCATCATATTTATTTGGAGGTTATTTAAAAAATACATTTTGAGGTTATTTTTGGTAATGTTTTCCTTTAAGGAAATGTCAGTGGCAGAACAACAAAGTACTTGCCCTTGAGTTTTGAACTGGCATCTTCAAAGGAGGGCAGCTCTATTTTAGTGCAAGCTCTCTTACGGGTGAATCAATTCACTGGTCAGAGTCTAAGTTACAGACAGAGGTGTGTCCAGAGTTGAACCTTGCCTGAAACTGCTTTAGAAATGACTGTCTGGGAAGTTCAACAGAGAAAGCCATCCTATTAAAGGGAAAAAGGCGTGGATTCCAAATCATCATGGATGACCTGTTCTGCTCTAATGATCACATTACTAATTGACTCGATATTCTTGCCCATGGAAAAAGTGGTCAGTCATATAAATCTAGTCAATACAAGTCTGGAGCCGGATACCGAAACAGCAGGTACTAAAGAGGAAATTCTCTCTTCTTTGGACCCATTTGGATCACCTGTTGAACACCCAGGGTTTTTAACTTTACCAACTAAAACCTCAGAGATACAACCTTCGGGAGTTTGGGGACTTTTGGAAATGAGCGTGCATTTATTAAGATGTTCATTTTGTTTAATCCACAAAGCCAGCTTACTAATTAATGAATCACGGGACTGAAAACAAACTTTCTTACCTTGAGCAGTTTAGGAGTGGCAGGCAGAGCGGGACCGATGTCTAATTCAGCCCGGGTACCTGTCCCTGCCCCCTCAGTTATGGAAGCTGCGCTCTTCAGAAAGGTCAAAGGTGTGTTTAGCTCCTGGCTTTGGCGGGGTGGGGGTGTTACCTCCACAGAAACCAGCACTCTTGCAGCCGAGCCAGGGAGCTCTGGAAACTCAAGCGACCTGAGGAGCCAGGTTAGTCGCTCTCTGGGTGTCGGGGGTGGGGTGGGGGCGGGCTCGGCCCAACCCGGTCTGGCCCGGCCCGGCCCGGGGCCAGTTCCAGTCGAGGGACCTGAAGGGTCCGCAAGCTCCCCCGGGCGCGCACGCTGCTCTCTCCCGGGTCCCTGGTTCCCCGCGCTTCCCGGGACTCAGGGAGGGTATGGAGCAACCTCCAAGGCTGCTACCTGGGGATTGGCTTCCATTCACCTCGACGGTACCTTCTGGACACCCCAAATCCTGAGAAGGTTTAAGATACCTCGTACTCCGTCTCCTTGGGCGAGACACACAGGGAGCCTCCGCAGGGTCCCCGCTGCAGTCCAGCAGGACCCGATGCACCAGGCGGCGGAGCCAAAAGGTGGGAGGTGGGACCGGGGTCCTTGCACCCCTGACCCCCGGCTCCGCGCAGCCCCGCGCTCGCGCGCCCTTCCCTGGGGCCCGCGCGCCCCCGCGCCGGCGAGCAAGTGGCCGCGTCCGGAGACCCGGCGCGCGTCCTCCCGCCTGGACCCGCGCGGCGGGCTCAGCCTTACCTCCGAGCGGCCGGGGCAGCCCCACGGGGCTCGGCGCCGACTGGGCCGGGAGACGCGCCTCCCGCCGCCGCCTCTGGGAGCCCCGGCGGCGAGCGGGCGCGGCGAGCTCCTCCCGGGCGGCGGCGGGAGGCGCAGCTCTCGTTGCCGCCGCCGCCGCCGCGGCTGCGGGTCTCCAAGCTCCGCGGCCACCGCTCTCAGGCCGCCGCCGCGCGGTCCCTGGGCTCCTGCGGGAGGCCGGCTGCTCGAGCGGCCAACTCTCGGGCTCGCAGGGCGGTGGGGAGAGCCGCCGCCTCTTCCTCCACCCCGCCCTCCTCCACCCCGCCTCCCTCCTCCACCCTCTCTGCCGCCTCTTCCTCCTCCTTCTCTTATTCCTCCTCCTCCTTCTCTGCGTTGCCGTGGCGGGCCAGGTCCTGCCTGACCCTCCTGCGGGCCCTGCCCCTAACCCAGCCCGGGACACGCACCCTGGGCGGCGCGGGGAGCAGTGGGGGTCAGAGGCCCCCGCTCCCCGGAGGCCGCGCCTCCTCTGCTGGGCAGTCGGGGATGCGCGTCGGGGCCGACCTGGGGCGCGGGGTCGGGACAGGACGCGGGGTGCAGGCTGGTGCCTCGAGGGGGCCTGGCTGAGCAGGCAGGAGTGCTGGGGCGCTGCGGGCCGTGGTCCCGCTAAGTTGTCACTGGGGCAGAGAGCTGACCGCCCACCCCGCGCCGCTCACTGCTGCCCGGAGGGAGGGGGCGCCACGCTGTCCCGGGCCCCTCCACACCGCCCGGCCCGCAGGTCGGCGCGGGTTCGGGCTGCGGCACCCGCGCGGCTTCTCGCTCAGTGGCGGCTGTGGACTAGGGCAGATGTAACTCGGGTCGGGGAGATGCCGCAGCGCGGATCCGGGGGCTACCAGCCCCGCCGCAATGGCAGGGGAGGAATAACCCGCGCTTGTTCTGTGGCGTGCAGTGCCGGCCTGGGAAAGGGGTCACGAGTGGGAAGGAGCCGCCGGTCGCCCCCTCCTGGGTTGGGGGACCACGGCTGGGGACGCAGGCTCGCAGCTCCACGCAGCCTCTCCACCCCTCCCCCGCTGCCCTTCTCTCCTTTTGCACCAGAGCAGGAAATGTTCCACTGACCTACATATTTTTCCAAACATACGTGACCTTTTTTTTTTTTCCCCTTCTGTGGGAGGAGACAGGCAAGAATCCAAGAAAAGGAGAAGCTGGAGCGGCGCGAGGAAACTGGGAGGCTTTTTTACCTAGGCTCCCCGGCAAACACCACGTTGCCCGGAGCCTGGAGCTGCGGTCTACACTTGGTGGGGTTGGGAGTCCGAGTAGTGAAGGCTAGGAGACCGTGCTCCCGCTGAGGCCCAGAAACCGAGTTAACTCCTGGACTCGAAGATCCTCACACCCATCTCAGGTGGCATTCACCATGTGGGGGCGCCTGGATAGATGGCGCCTTCGCCGGGGAGCCCCCCACCCCCACCCCTGCATTGCTTAGTTACTGTGCCCCTGGCATAAGCGAGGAGCACCATAGCCATTTTCGGCGCCTCTTGGTCACTTGCATCTTCTCACAAGTAGCTCTGGAAAGGAAAGCTATCCACCATACTCTCTCTGCGCCATGTACGGGATCACCACCGTCCTGGGCAGTGAACTGGGGGCTCACCCTAACTTGGATCAAGGGCCCAAGCTTTATCTCACCCCATCCCTCTAGCACGCAAACCCAACTAGCAGTGCCTTATTTGGGCGTGCAACCCCACACCGTCAATTAGATCAAAACACTCAGAGCTCCCCCCCCCCACTCCACCCCCCAGTAAAGTAGGTCATTCTCTTTATTTCCCACTTGTATTATTTTTGTCTAATTCTCCTCCTGAAAAATAATCTTCTGCAAGGAGCTTTGAGCATCCTAAGAGGAACTGTTATTCTTGGGCTTGCTTCTGACTTGGAGGGCTTTTCAAGAAGGAGGAGGAAGCATTTGGCAAGTTATGGTTGTGAAGTCACTCGCTTTTCCAAAAGGAGAAAAAAGGAAGAGGAAAAAAAGATTTGTTCTGCTATGGATTTTTGCCCCCTCCTTTTCTTTGAGGCACATAGATTTCACCATGCCCTGAAAGTCTGGCCATGACTAATATCTGTTAAAGGGTAAAGTTGTGCACTTTTACCAGGATTTAATGCAGCATTGGAAGCCACCTCCCTTCCTTTCTAGCTTTGAAAGAGACTCCAGTTCCCTCCACTTCCTTTTGGGAACTAGTCAAACAATTATTAAATGATTTTTTAAAAAGAAACTAAAATGATCTGCAATAATAATACTTCAAATAATTCTGCAGTGCAACAAGTGTTTTTGCCATGGTCTGGTTTTCCTTGTTGTCTAGTAGGATATTCTACTGAATGTGTGATTTCTTACTTTCAGTGATGAAGATGAGGTATAGGTGAATGGTTTCTGTGTTTATTTCTGGTCATTCCACCTCCTACCGATAATGTTACTGGGGTAAAACATCTGTCTGACCATAAGGGGGAGTAAAGTCTGCAGTAAAGAACCCAATCACCCTGAGAGCCCAAGAAGGTTCTAAGGATAATCCAGCCTTTCCTCAAATGCAGGAGAAAGTTGGAAGAGGAAAGCTTACCTTCTATTCTTCCTATACATTTGACAGTTCAGTTCCTTTTATTGTCATTTGTTGGAAGCATCTCATGAATCATGCTGGGCTTGCACAGTGAGGGATCAAGGCTAATTTCTGTACTCCTAGGTTTTATATATTGATATATGACCAAAGATGAGAACAAAAGGAGCCAGAAGACAAAATGTGACATGAGATTAAAGGAGTCAAGTTGGGATATTTGCAAAAGGTGACATTGGCAACTAGGAGTTATTACCAGACAGATAACAAAGTCAAGCTTCATTATCTATATATTATATATTATAATATATAATATTATATAATGTGCATAATATTATACACACTATAATATTATACACATTATATATGTGTATGTGTATGCTCCAGAGGGCAACCAGCCATTTTAAAGCTGCATTGCATGAAATAGCTCACATGGATAGTGTGTTGCTTTAGTGTGTGCATGACCTAGGTTCAAGCCCAGCCTCCACTGCATTGAAAGAAGCTTCAGTGCTGTGGTCTCTTTCATTCTCTCTCTGTCTCTCTGTTTCTTTCTTTTTAAAAAATATTTATTTCCTTTTTGTTTCCCTTGTTGTTTTTATTGTTGTTGTGGTTATTCTTGTTGTTGATGTCGTCATTGTTGGATAGGACAGAGAGAAATGGAGAGAGGAGGGGAAGACAGAGGGGGAGAGAAAGATAGACACCTGCAGATCTGCTTCACCACCTGTGAAGTGACTCCCCTGCAGGTGGGGAGCCAGGGGACTTGAACCAGGATCCTCACGCTGGTCCTTGTATTTTGTGCCACATGCGCTTAACCCGCTGTGCTACCACCCAACTCCCTGTCTCTCTGTTTCTATCTAAACAAACAACAGCCACACACACAAAAAAAGATAAAAACTGCATTGCCGATCTTGGGAAAACTCTCAAGTCTTGTGGTTATTTTAGTCTTAAAATAATGTGGTTTATTGACTGAATGCTGCAATGATATATGTGTGTGGGTATGTTATTATTTTTTTTTCTTTTTGACCACTAGGGGTTTCTGTCTGTTTGTTTTGTCACCAGGGTTATTGGTGTGCCTTGGTGACGACACTATGAATCCACCTCTCCCAGAGATCATTTTTTCCTTTTTTTTTTCTTCTTTTTATTTTATTAGGGCAGAGAGAAAATGGAGAGCAAGGGGGAGATAGATAGAGAGAGAGAAAAATAAATCTAGACACCTGCTTCATTGCTCCTAAAGCTTCCCCTCTGCAGGGCAGGGAGGGGAGCTGGGGCTTGAACCTGGATCTTTGCTCATGGTAATTCATGCCCTTAACCTAGTGAACCCCTCCCACCCCCTTCACTAGGGCTTTCACATGGGCTTTGCACGAGCCTGACTGCACTCCTAGTAGAATTTAAATTTTTTTTTAATTTATAAAAAGGAAACACTGACAAAACCATAGGATAAGAGGGGTACAACGTAACACAATTCCCACCACCAGATCTCCGTATTCCATCCCCTTCTCTGATAGCTTTCCTGTTCTTTAACCCTCTGGGACTATGAACCCAAGGTCATTGTGGATCCCCACTGAACATGGACGTTGACAGGTCGATCAATATTCCTAGCCTGCCTCTCTCTTTCCCTAGTAGGGTGGGGGCTCTGGGAAAGCAGAGCTCCAGGACACATTGGTGGGGTTGTCTGTCCAGGGAAGTCTGGTTCACATAATTTTTTTTTAAATATAAACATCTAAAAGTGCATTTTTTTACCTTTGGTTATCAGCTTTAACTTCAAAATTAAAAAGAAAATACAATACCACACATCATTAAGTAGAATAACTTTATGATAGGAAAAGAATTGTTGCAACCAAGGCAGAAGGAAAAGTTGGGTCAATATAAAGACAAAGAAGTGGACTCAATCCCAAACCTGGATATTAAATGAATCAGAAGCTAGGATGTGAGAGCATTTGAAATATCAAGATCTCTGACCAAAAAGCTGGCTCAGCAGAGAGAGCACAGGACTTATATATGGAATTCTCCAGTTCAGTCCTTGATGCCACATATGCCAGAGCAGTATTCTGGTCTCTCTATAGCTAAATGAATAAATCTTAAAAGGACTAGGGATATCTCCTAAGGATATATATTTTCGTCTCCTGGGGATATATCTTAAGGAACCCAACACACCCATCCAAAAAGATCAGTGTATACCCATGTTCATAGCAGCACAATTTGTAATAACCAAAAACCTGGAAGCAATCCAGGTGTCCAACAACAGATGAGTGGCTGAGCAAGTTGTGGTCTATATACACAATGGAATACTACTCAGCTATTAAAAATGGAGATTTCTTATGCATGTACAAACGTATTTACTGTCAAATGTAAAGCATTAATTCTACAATAAAGAAGTTAAAAAATAATGGAGATTTCACCGTTTTTGGCCCATCTTAGATGGAGCTTGAAGAAATCAGGTTAAGTGACATAAGTCAGAAACAGAAGGATGAATATGGGATGATCTCACTCTCAGGCAGAAGTTGAAAAACAAGATCAGAAGAGAAAACACTAAGCAGAACTTAGAATGGAGTTGGTGTGTTGCACCAAAGTAAAAGACTGGGGTGGGTCAGGGGGAGGGTTCAGGTCCTGGAACATGATGGCAGAGGACCCAGTGGGGGTTGAATTGTTATGTGGAAAACTGGGAAATATTATGCATGTACAAACTATTGTATTTACTGTCGAGTATAAAACATTAATCCCCCAATAAAAAAATAATAAAAGACTGGGCACCAGGTGGTGGTGCACCTGGTTAAGAGCACACATTACAGTGTGCAAAGACCTGGGTTCAAGCCCCTGGTCCCCTCCTTCAGGGGAAAGGGTGAAGCAGGGCTGCAGATATCTCTCTGTCTATTTCCCTCTCTAACTCCCTTCCCTCTCAATTTCTCTCTGTCTCTATCCAATAATAAATAAAATAAAGAAAATTTAAAAAAATAAATAAAAGGAGAGGGGGAGATAGTTCAGCATTCAAGCACAAAACTTGCATGTCCAGGGTCTTGAATTTTAACCCTGGAACCACCATACCATATGCCAGACTGAGCAGTGCTTTTTTCTTTCTCTGTATGTCATAAAAATAAACACATAAATCTTTTTCAAAAGAAAGAAATATCAAGGTTAGCATTTAAACTATGCCTTTTCTTTTGTCAGGCTTTGTAACAATATACAAGTGAAGGATGATATTCATTCATGACAGTCGTTTGCTGTGGGCCTGAGGATGCTCCCAGGAAACAATGATTTCCTGTGCCACCTGCCTGGTAAAGGTGAGACTTGGAGTGGGGGTAGATAGCATAATGATTATGCAAAAGGTCTCTCATGCCTGAGCCTCCAAAGTCTCAGGTTCAATCCTCCGCACCACCATAAGCCAGAACTGAGCAGTTTTCTGGTCCAAAAAGAGGTAAGACTTGACCTCGAATATGTACTTATTAGGTCATGTATTTGGCAGACTGGAGAATGAAATAAGACTTCCTTGCAAAGGCTGGTATGGCAGGAAATCAGGGCAGGAGGTGTCTGGAGATGAGATATCTCCAAAGCCTCAGCTAATCCTCAACTAGAGTTTCCAAGAACCACAGGAGGAAATATGCTTGTGAGGGTGCATGTAAGCACAAACATACACACAACTGCAAAAAAGGTGGCAACACTATTATAGACGATGCGAACATTTGAGAATAATCTTTAGTTAAAACCCATGCAGAAGTCCCTTCATGTATATTTTCCATAATAATACAATTTTATTTTAGATCCTATTCATTAGATCTCCTCGATCTTTTCTTTAAGTCTTTATTTTTTTTGAAAAAAATTTTTTAAAATTTTTTATTAAGAAAGGATTAATTAACAAAACATAAGGTAGGAGGGGTACAACTCCACACAATTCCCACCACCCAATCCCCATAACCCACCCCCTCCCATGATAGCTTTCCCATTCTCTAGGCCTCTGGGAGCATGGACCCAGGGTCGTTGAGGGTTGCAGAAGGTGGAAGGTCTGGCTTCTGTAATTGCTTCCCCGCTGAACATGGGTGTTGACTGGTCGCTGAACATGGGCGTTGACTGGTCGGTCCATACTCCCAGTCTGCCTCTCTTTTTCCCTAGTAAGGTGTGCCTCTGGGGAAGCTGAGCTCCAGGACACATCGGTGGGGTCTTCAATCCAGGGAAGCCTGGCCAGCATCCTGGTGGCATCTGGAACCTGGTGATTGAAAAGAGAGTTAACATATGAAGCCAAACAATTTGTTGAGCAATCATGGATCCCAAGCTTGGAATAGTAGAGAGGAAGTGTTAGGGAGGTACTCACTGCGAACTCTAGTGTACTTCTGCTTTCAGGTATATATTTTGCAGTAGTTTATGGATACGTGTGCACATAAGCTCTCTCTCACAGAAACTGGTGTATATCTAGGTTATGGGACTTTGTTAGAAAGTGAACCACCTGAGATGAAATTAGAGTGTACTATAAAAGGAAAGGTCTCACCCGAGTAATGAAGCTGAAGGGTTGTCATTCCACACGTGAAGTCTCTGGATACAGTCTGAGGTGAAGCATGTTGAGGTGGCAATCGTTGCGTTGGTTAGGTTGTGATCGGCGGATGCAATATTATTTGGTTTGGATTGGGAGATGCATACGGGAAAGTGGGCCCTATCCAAGGGTTCCAGGACTGGGGGAAGTAGGGGCTCTATAGTGGAGATGTGAGGTTCCTGCTGTCTTAGGGTTCAAAAAGACAATCGATAGTTAATGTTATCATCACATTATTTGTTAATTGGGTTAACTTTGAAAAGTCCCTTTGTTATGGTTTGCTGTACAGTATCCAGTATCTTGTATATAGCTGTGCTATTGGATGCTTCTAATCTACTTGGTCTAGGCTTTTGAGAGAGTCCGCATATCAAATACATAGCCTATATATTAAAAAGATTCAGTTTGTCTTTTGAGAAACTTTGAGACATACAATCGATTTTCCCCCTCTCATATTAACTACTGATTTATATGTCTACATTTTGCTAGGAGTGTACATAAACACCATTCCCACCACCAAAGGACTGTGACCCATCCCTCCCGCCCACTCCCACCCCCCACTGGCCCAGGAAGCTGCATGTCTACCCCTCACCAGTGGGTTTTTACTTTGGTGCCCTACTTACAATTTGATCAGGTCCTGCTTTTAGTTTCCCTTTCAGATCTTCTTACTGAACTTCTGTTGATGAGTGGGATCATCCCATACTCATCTTTATCTTTCTGACTTAGCTCACTTAACATAATTCCTTCTAGCTCTGTCCAAGATGGGTCAGAGAAGGTGGGTTCATTGTTCTTGATAGCTACATAGTATTCCATTGTGTATATATACCACAGCTTTCTCAGCCACTCATCTGTTGTTGGGCACCTGGGTTGCTTCCAGGTTTTAGCTATTATGAATTGTGCTGCTATGAACATAGGAGTACACACCTCTTTTTGGTTGGGTGTTATGGAGTCCTTGGTGTATAACCCCAGGAGAGGAATTACTGGATCATATGGAAGGTCCATGTCTAGCCTTCTGAGATTTTGAAAAAAATTTTATTATCTTTATCTATTTGATAGAGCTATCCCGAAATTGAGAGGAAGGAGAGATGGAGAGGGAAAGAGACAAAGAGACACCTGCAGCCCTGCTTCTCCACTCGTGAAGCTTTCCCTCTGAAGGTGGGGGCCAGGGGCTTGAATCTGGGTCCTTGTACATTGTAACATGTGCATTCAACCAGGTGTGCCACCACCCCACCCCTTAAGTCTTCAGTTTTAAAGGTCAGTTTGGGATTTGCACACACACACACACACACACACACACACACACACACACACACACACGCAATTGAGTGTTAAGTACCCAATTCCCATATATGCCCCATCTCTGCCCTCATGTCTTCCCTGCTATCAGCCGGATTGGCATATTTGATATAGTCAGTGAGCCTACATTGACATGTCATTCTCACAAAAGTCCTTTGGTTGCATCAGGGTTCACTCTTGGCATTGTATATTCAAAGGGTTTTTGACAAATCTATAATAACCACTTGGTATCATGCAGAGTTGCTTCATTGCCCTAAAAGTCCTCTGAGCTCCAGCTGTTTATACCCCACTCAGCACTAAACAATGGCTATCACTGATCTTTTTTTTGCTGTCTCCATAGTATTGTCTTTTTTTAGCATGTCATATAATTGGAAGCACACAGTATGTAGTCTTTCCTTTAGTAAAATGGCTTCTTTCCCTCAGTAAAATGTAAGTCTCCTCTATGTCTTGATAACTTATTTCTTTTGAGCACTAAATAATATTCCGCCTCTTGATAAAATATATTTTTAATTAAATTTTAGAGAACAGTATTTGCTGTAGTAAAGGATAGCATTTATCTAATATGTATGTTCAAAGTGTTTCTATTACTTCATAAGGGCCTTGTAGAAGAGTGATATATGATTTCCAGGTGACAGATAAAGGAACCTGAGTTAGAGAGGCTCAAGGTGCCCTCAGTCTTTGGGCAAATATGTGGCTGGACTAGGCTTGATCCTGCTTCGATGACGACCGAGCTCATGTTCCCTCCCACCCAGTTATCCACTCAGCTATGTCGGGTGCCAACACAAAGATATTCACGGCATCATTCACTTTCCATGGAACTTGCTGGAGAGCACACTGCTGCCAAAGCAGGCATGTGCTGCTATGTTACTGCACATTTCTCGTCTGTTTTGTCTTGTTCTCCCCTCAGTACAACAGTTATTAATATCTTTACTCCATTCTTGAAGTGGCTATCTTCCAAATGCTTGAAATAAAATTCTAGGTTGAAAAATTGGGGTTGGCAAACGAGCAACTCTTGGTCCTGATTATTCACAGAAGGAAATGAAGTCAGTAGGCCAGTGTGTATACTATTGGCATACTGGCATCTTGCCCAGGGCACTATTTGAACTTTGGTGATATCCTGGATGGGAGTGTCCTTTTGTAAACATATGTGACCTTGAAGTCACCTCTAGGTAACATGTTGGGAAAATAATCCCAGTTCTATTATGAAAGGGAAAACTCTGGTACCAGTCAAACCTCCATCTCTTGGCCCAGGAGAATGGGACTAACACAGGCCAGCCAAAGGAGGCAGTTTTGCTCAGTTGTTTCCTTGGGCCATCCCCTTATTGATGTAGTATGTAGAATGTGATCTTACTCTTTGGATCTGGAATGTCTTCTTGGGGAAATGCTTAGCTCAAAATATGGGTGCTCCAGGGATATATTTAAACAACCAGCTTCACCTTAAACTATCAGCCATCACAGGCAATCCTGGGGAATGTGGAAAGGACACTTCACTTCAGAGCATGCAGAAGATAGAATGGAAGAAAAGTCTTTTGTGCACAGGGTGCTGGGAGCTGGAGGAAGGTTCAAGGGAAGCAAATGTGGGTGAACTGTAAATGTGCCAGAAGGATGGGAGGTGCTTTTCAGCTTCTGCAATTAGTTGAGAGTGTTTCAGCAGTAATTGTAGAATCAGAGCTACCGCACATACAGCACAGGAGCAGTCACTTCAATTCTGTAAGGCATTTGCTCCTAGCCTACATTTGGGAAGGCACAGGCAAGCTGTTGAGTCATGTGCTTTCCCCACAAGTATAAGGAACACCCTTGAGTCCAGGGCAGGAAGGCAAGCATAGTGACACACAAGTGACCATTTTCTTCAGCAGTTCTCAGCCCACGCCCAATTTGACTCAAGACGTGATTTGCCTGTTTACATGCATCTGTTTGCAAGAAAACATGGGCCCTAAATAGACATTTTTCAGTTAGTTAGTTTCCCAGAGTGGTTTCCATTTCTGTCTTATTTTTAAATTCCCTGACTACCACAATGCTGGTTGAATGGTTACGTTTCTGCACTAACAAATGCATAATATACCATGTACTTTGCTCAGGAAGAACATTCAGTGATATGAAATTCATTACACATACATAGTTCACTTAAAGTACAAAAAGCTAATTATAGCAAATGTTCTCCAAGGATCTATTTATAGGCCCTCCCCAGTAGGCAGAAGACTACGCATTTCCTGGATGGGCAAGCATTCGTTTATCAGTATGCTTTGTTGCAAGGCTTCAGTGAGAAAGAAACTTTTCTCAATGGCTCCAGTCCAAAACTTGCATTGATAGTGAACATGATTCTGCACAAAGATGACCTCATTTCATGTTTATAAAGCATTTGTGCTATTGTATGTCATTCTGGATTTCTTCTTTCAAGGTCAGTGAGGGTTTTCCCTCAAATGAAAATGCTTTTCATCATGGCAGCTGGACTTGCCTGTATTTTACACTCCAGAAATTTGTAACCAAAATTACTTTATTTGTTTATTTATTTATTTTTTGTTTGTGATTCAGTGAGACTCAGGCAGTGCAGAGTGTTTATTCCAGGGTTGATTATGAGAGCCTTTATTTAAAGACTTTTCAGTTGAAAGTTTAAAACAACAGTGGGTGGCTTTTTTTTTTATTCTTAAAATTCAAATTAGTGATTTTCAAAGTATATTCTTTGGGCTAACAACATCAGCAACACCTGGAGATTTATTAATTTTTTTATTTCTTTATTGGGGGATTAATGATTTATAGTCAACAGTAAAATACAATAGTTTGTACATGTATAACGTTTCCACATAACAATACAACCCGCAGTAGGTCCTCCTCTGCCATCATGTTCCAGGACCTGAGCCCTCCCCCCCTTACCTCAGAGCCTTTTCCTTTGGTGCAGTACACCAACCTAGTGATTTCTAAGAATATCAAAATATCAAGTCCTGTCCAGAAATTCTGAATCAGGAACCTCAAGGATAAAGCCCCTCAGACTGTTAGCAAGACTTGTAAGAAATTATGATGAATGTAAAGTTAGACAGCCACTAGTTTGAACATCTGGTGGTGATGTAGGTAGGAAAATGTTCAACTCTCATATGGTTTGGACTAATTTTATTGTGCTTCCTATGCCAGGAAGAACTAAGAACTGTTATGCATCAATTTATTTAATCTTCACAGTCACCTTCCAGGGACCTCTCTCTCTCTCCCTCCCTTTCTTCCTTATGAATCCACCCCTCCCACAAGCCAGCATACATAGAAGTGGCCAAAGCATAAGCCAAGGCAGTAGAGATCTGTGTCTGTGTCAGGACTGTATAGAATATATACATATCACCGGGGCTAAGAATCCACTGCTCCTGGCAGCCATTTTTTTTTCTTTCTTTATATTTTATTTGATAGGACAGAGAGAAATTGAGAGGGGAAGGGGAGTTAAAGAAAAAGACTGACACTTGCAGATATGCTTCACTGCTTGTGAAACATCCCACCATCAGATGGGGAATCAAGGGCTCGTAATATGTGTGTCCAACAGGGTATGCCACCTCCTGCCCCCACCCCCACTTGTGTAAGTAACACAATTTTTCAGGCCCTCTTCACTGTCAAAAGGAATAATAAGCCCTCTGGGGTATGGACCCAGGGTCATTGTGGGTTGCAGAAGGTGGAAGGTCTGGCTTCTGTAATAGCTTCCCCGCTGAACATGGGCGTTGACAGGTCCATCCATACTCCCAGTCTGCCTCTCTCTTTCCCTAGTAGGGTGGGGCTCTGGGGGGTGGGATACAGAGTTCTGGTGCTGGGAACTGTGTGGGAATTGTGTCTCATTCAGTCAAATGAGTGATAAGCATTATAATAAGTTCCCTTTCTCAGTTCTTCTCTCCATTTCCTATGTATGCCTTTATTCCTTTATCTCAGTGTTATCTAGTCATTTCATTTCTCTCTTGCCTTCATTCTCTTCCCATGCCTTGCTCCACAGAAATGAGTGCTTTAAAATAATACCTTCTTTGGAACATGATGGAAGAGGAAGACCTAGTTGGGGTTGTATTGTTATGTGGAAAATGTTATACATATACAAACTATTGTTTTTACTGTCGACTATAAACCATTAATCCCTTAATAATAAATATAAATAAAATAGTACCTTCTTACCTTTTACTTCATTCTCATGCAGTTTTTCATCACAGTGTAGTTTGAAGAAATTTAAATCATAATGCTGAGACTTGACCTGGTAATTTCAGATTATTTGGAGAGTTAGTTAGCTTGACATGGTCTTCAGATAAGGTAAAGTTGTCCGGAAGGGTTATGAAATAAAAATTCATGTCACCAGAAAGTGAACTGTGTGTCCCATTTTACTAGGTTTGTTAGGTAGACATTATTTAAACTAGTGAGCAAAGGGGACATCCTTAGGACCATAGGTTCTCTGTTCTCTTTAGGAGGTTTATGTGTTGAATTTGGGATTTTCTTCAAATTACTATCTTGGTCCAACAGTATGAGTAATTACCTAGATCTTATTGTGTTTGATGCTCTGTGAGGATTTGGGCATAGGAGATTGTGTTTGAACATTATCAGTCAGAATCTGAGTTGTGAACTCAACAGTCACTTGGTTACTGAGTGAAGACTCATGTCTGTTATGAACCTGGTGCTTTAATCTTAGACAGTGGGGCTCAGGGCTGTTAGAATGCAGATTCTGATAGATTGTGAGCCAGGAATCTGCCGGAGGGTCCACTACTATGAAAACTGAATTCCAGTATTTCATATGAGGCAGAGAAAACAAATACTTCTGGCACATGTGGTACCAGGGATCAAAACAGGAACTTTACATGCAAATCTGATGCTCTATAAGTTGGCTATTGTTACAGAACTGTAAGATTGGGGTCCCAGGAATTTGAGCAGCCTCTCGTACCACCTGTTCCTCCATATCAGAGACCTTGTAGATCTCTTCTGTTTGTGTTTTGTTGTCTCATAGGGATATGAGATATGGTCTATATCTTCTTGAGAGAGAGCATTTTTTTTATTATTTACTTATTTTTTATTTATAAAATGGAAATATTGACAAGACCATAGGATAAGAGGGGTACATTTCCACTTAGTGCCCACCCCCAGAGCTCCATATCCAATCTCCTCCCTTTATAGCTTCCCTATTCTTTATCCCTCTGGGAGTATGGACCCAGGATCATTGTGGGGTGCAGAAGGTGGAACATCTGGCTGCTGTAATTGCTTCTCTGGTGAACATGGGCATTGGCAGGTCGATCCATACTCCCAGCTTGCCTCTTTCCCTAGTGGGGCAGGGATCTGGGGAGAAGGGGCTCCAGGACACATGGAGGGGTCCTCTGCCCAAGGAGGTCGGGTTGGCACCATGGTATCATTTGGAACCTGGTGGCTGAAGAAGAGTTAAAATATAAAGCAAAACAAATTGCTGACTAATCATGAACCTAAAGGCAAGAATATTGCCGATGAAGATTGGGGTCTCTGTTTTGGAAAAAGTTAGTAGGCCTGTTTTAAGTATATTCCAAAGGGCCCATGCCTTTACTAGTTTTTTCCTGAGCCTGACATCTAATATGCTGGTGGACCCAGGTTATTGTCTGGGGAGATGATGTCATAGTTGGAAGAGAGAGCATTTTTATACATCTTGATTTCTAGATGTTGAACATTTGCCTCTTGATATAGAATTATGTTTCTGTGCATGTTTTTCTGAACATTGTTATTACTTTGTTATTGATACTGGGAGGAGAAATAAACAGGCCTACTTTATTTAGTCATCCTAGCCCTGCCTTTTGACCAAATAACCCCACTTTTAAAATGAGTAACGGATCTGAATAGATTTTTCTCCAAAGAAGAAAAATGTCTAGTCAATAAGCAAATGAAAAGATAATTCAACAACATAGGCCACTATGGAAATGTGAGTTAAAGTCACAATGAGATACCAGTTCACATTTGATAGATAGATAGGCTCCATACTCCCAGAGGGTTAAAGAATAGAGACTCTATCAGGTGAGGGGATGGGATATGGAGATCTGGTGGTGGGAATTGTGTGGAGTTGTACTCCTCTTATCCTATGGTTTAATCAATGTTTCCTTTTTATATATAAAAAATTTTAAAAAAAGAAAAGAAAGACTGCATGGAAACTATGTTTTCCCCTACAATAAAGTTTTATCTTCCTTAAAAAAAAAAAAAGACAGCAGCAGGGTCAGCATGATAGGACTAGTCATTATGTGACAGGCTTTCATGCTTGTGGTACCAGAGTTTCCAGGTTTGACTCCTCAGGACCATCATAAGCCAATATTTATAAATGTTCCAGTTATAAAATAAACAACAGACAAATCAAGTGATAGTGAGAATGTGGAAACATTGGTTCCCTTATATACTGCTGGTGGGAATGTAAAGTAGTCCGGTCATTTTTGAAACAAAAAATGTTTAAAAACATTAAATATAGGGCCTGGGAGATAGCACAGTGGCTATGCAAAGAGATTTTCTTTTCTTTTTTTTTTAAAAGAATTTATTTATTTATTCATGAGAAAGATAGGCAGAGAGAGAAAGAACCAGACATCACTCTAGCACATGTGCTGCAAGGGATTGAACTTGGGACATCATGGTTGAGAATCCAGTGCTTTATCCACTGCACCACTGCCCAGACCACGCAAAGAGATTTTCATGCCTGAGGTTCCAATGTCCCAGGTTGAATCCCCAGCACCACTATAAGCCAGAGCTGATTAGTGCTCAGATAATAATAATAATAATAATAATAACAATAAATAACCTTATATGCACAATTATTCTTTCCTCAGAGCCTCATTCATTCATTAGGCAACCTATTTGATTCATGGCAAGGTCATGACTTAACTCCTCAGTCACCTGTTCTACTTCCTTCTTATTCACTTCTTCCTCCTGCTGCACAAGTGAGCACCTCCATAAAGTCCTGTATTCGGACTCTTGTTCTTCTTTTTGGATGAATCCAGTCCCGTGGTTCTTATTCCAAAGTCTTTAATATCTTTATCTCTAGTCCTGTCAGCTTCTGCCAGCTGTATACTCCTACTCCCCCAACTGTCTGTTGATATTTCCATTTGAATGTCTCCAACTTAGCTTGTCTGAATCCAAGTTGATTTTTCCCCTTTTTTCTTTTCTTTCTGCCCTAGCTCATTCTTTTAATTTTCCTAGTGGTTTAATGTCACTTTCCTGTGAGTTAACTGAGTTGGTACACTACCTCTCTACTTTTAAATGCTCTCTTCTCTTTCCCTCTCTTCTTTTCCCATAGAACTGAATCTTCGTAGAACTTGGCTTCCAGAATCACTTTCACTTTTCTATTCCTTCTCATTCCCATTGTCTCTCTCTTATGCAGATCAGTCCTAAGTAGGAATGTTCTCTAGCCTCCTCCCTGGCCCTAAGTAACTAAAGAATATGAATCACTGAAGAAAAAAAATGTTGCAGTATAAGGAAGGGCTTCAAAATTCCCTGTTGTAAACTATACGGAAGAAATTTCACAAAAGAATTGCACACAAGAAAAATGATGCTCAAGGACCTGGAAAGTAGTCTGTTAGTTCATGAAGCTGGGCACCTAGGGCAACTTAAAGCATATGCCCAACAGTGTAGGTTTTGATAGCCACTGGCAGGTTTAGTGTTGAGCTGTTGTATGTACAACTACTCCTTCAGTCTCCTTACTGCACAGCTACTAAGGCCTCTGGTCATGGAGTCATGTAACACTGACACTACAATCAACCTGACCTCGGCATCAGTGCTTTCCCAGTAGCCACCAAACCAAGTCCACACTCCTTGCCAGCCTCGGGGTCCATCTTAACCCAGCCATAACATACTTTACTGGTTTATTTTCCATTATTTCCTACAGTGTATATATTACATGTAACTTGTGCTATTACAATGTCAAAGCTCTGTTTTTACCTTTCCCTCTCTTCTTTCTTTCAAGACCTTGCTCATGTGCTTCCTTTTTTCCTTTTTTTTTTCTTTCTTTTTTTAATGTACTTCTATTTTTAAAGAAGTTTGCTCTAGGATCTTTTTCCAGAAGTGAACTTTCCTTCTTCACTATCTTTCTGCCTCTCACTCTTTTTCATATGCTATTACTTTATTAATTGTTATGATTCAGTATCTTAAAGTTGTACAAATTATAGGTGTTTTGGATGTAGAAATATGTCAACTCTGCTTCCATGACTTCTAACCTTCTGTTTCCATTCTATCACATAGCTTCATGGTATCCTGTCCAGTTCATAGACCAGTGGCTCCTAGGTCAGTGGCCCCAGTCTAATGTATGTCATTTGCCTACTTGGCAAAAGAAACACTAACTTAGGCAGTGGGAGAATAGCATCCTACACATGCAAACTTCACAGCATTTCTCTGCACCTTATACTTAAATGTCTTGTCTTAAATTAAACCCAAATGCTTTGGATTGTAAGCAGTACTGTGTTTTATTTAACAACTTTTTTTAAAGCAGTAACTATTCTAGATTTCCTGAGCTGGTTAACAGAGTATTTTAGGTGTTAGTCAATGCCTTGTTGAAAGAAGAGGGAAAAATTCCCAGTCCCTCTCAGGCTTCTGGCTAGACCAGAACTCACATTTATATCTTAGATACCAAATGGAAACTTTTAGGCACTGATCTATTCAGATGACCTCTTCCAGCATGTTCAGGTCCAGAAGTGTCCCTTTTGCACTTCCTTGCTGAAGCCCTGCCCTATGATCCTGGGTATGACAGGCATGACTCTTTGTTGTATGAAAGAGATACAAAGAGCATTTTAAGAACTCTCAAATTCAGGGAGTTGGGCAATAGCACAGCAGGTTAAGCGCATGGCCTAAGGATCCTGGTTCTAGCCCCTGGCTCCCCACCTGCAGGAGAGTCGCTTCACAAGCGGCGAAGCAGGTCTGCAGGTGTCTAGCCTTCTCCCCACTTCTCTGTCTTCCCCTCCTCTCTCCATTTCTCTCTGTCCTATCTAACAACGACAAAAAAAAAAAAAAAGAATAACTACAACAATAAAAAACAAGGGCAACAAAAGGGAATAAATAAATAAATATAAAAAAAGAACTCTCAAATTCATACTATGTGCCAGGTGTTACATTAATTCTCACTGAATGCTCACAACAATTTCCTGGGGGGTACATATTTCCCCATTTTGTAGATGAGAAAACTAGCTGAAAAGTTAAGTGATATTCCAATGTCACCCCCCATGTATGCAGCAGGACAGAGGCATAATGAACAGTGAACAGTGCATATACATCTAGCCTCTCCCAGGTTCCAGATCCTGCTTCCCTCAGAGACAGTTTCCCGCCCCCTGACAGCTCACTGATCACCTTCCTTTGTCCTTCTCAGTCCCTGGGAGTGAGTTCATCAACCTATCTGATCCTCCCAGTCACTGGGTCTTCCCACAGAATCTATCTCCTTATTTGTTAGCTAGGAAGTTCATTTTCCTTCTAAGAGGGGGCTGTCGTCCCTTTTATGTCAGATTCTATGCTCACCACCAGAACCATCTGGCATTTGGAGGACTCTTCAGGTTGAGATTTGCTAATGCACGGATCGTGGCAGCAGCAGATTGTGAACTTTTAGAAATTCTGTTGAAATCAAGTGAATGGATTGAGAATGCTGCCTGAGGCAGCATTTAAATCATGCTTTTAGTATTGAGCAAAAGACAGTCAGGGGAAGGGAAAGAAGGGAAGGGAAGGGAAGGGTACAGAGCATGAGAGGTCACTTGGGGAGTTTCGTGTCAGTCCTAAAAGCTGGCACCAATGCCCTAGCACATTCCACCACTGCTCAAGAAACCTGTGCAGACATGCTCAGTAGCTTTGATTATTCAGGAGTCACCTCCTCTTCCTGCTGACCCTTGGCATCTACGCTTGCCCGTCCTTGATCCTGGTTATTTTAAGGCAGGCCCTATTTTCCACCAGAGGATAAAGTTCTATAGTTAAAGTGTCCTGTTCATGTGGTGGTGAGACAATATTGTGTGGCCTTCCTTAAGTAACATGATACACTGACCAGAGTTCCAGCATCCAGCTGTGCAGTTTCTTGCTGCAGGAATCAGGTGGTCACACAGTAAGAACTTTGTTGAGCTCAGGAAGGCATTAGTAGGGTGATGTGAATGTAAGTACTTTTGCAGTGGGGCTTGGAGAGAGTGCTCTGCTTTGCTGGAGAGACAAGTATAGCCCATGACAAGATAAGAATCATGTTACTGTACCTCTACTTAGTACCTGGGTTACCCAGGCAGAGTACTTCCCTTATGAATCTGCAAAATGGAGGGTAGGGAGATTTTTTGTGGTTTGTTTTATGGATTCTTCTTCTTCTAGCGTTTGCCCTTCTTCCGTAGCCAGTCAACAGGTCAGGTTGAAAGCTGTCAGGAGCTGCTTGTTGCTGGCTTTGAAAGTGACTGGGATCCATGTGGATTCAGTCGGCTAGGAAGGATCGTCAGTTTCCCCAATAAATGGGTACTCACGGGATGCACCACGAGAAGGTCGATCCAATGCATCCCAATCTTTTTTTTATGGCTCTTACTCAATATCCTGTTCCAGGCTGTTTTTTTGTCCAGATAGAGAGAGAGAAGGAGAATGGGGGAGATACCACATTGTCAAAGTTTGCCTCTTTCTGTTCTTGTTTCTTAAGTTCTGCTACAACACATCCTGTGTGATATTGGGGCTAGAAACTGGGCTGTACACATGATACCTAGTGAGCCATTTCTCTGGCCCACATTTTTCTCTTTGTGAGCTCTGCTGTGCAGTCCCTTTGGATTTCTTGGTCAGGCTTCTGACTTTCTGTATCTTAGCCTGGAAAGGGAATGAAATGGGGGACTCAACTAAAAGAGTCTTTATCACCCCAATCCAAATGCAAAGGGCTTCAGGCTGTTGCACTTTTTTTTTTAAATCGAAGTAAAAAATATCATAGCATGCAACATATCATTTATTTTTATTCTTTATTAAGAAGCTAATGGTTTACAGTACAGTTGCTGGCACATGGGTACAATTTCACATATTACCATGATAGGATCTCCAAAACACTCTGAGGTTCTTTTCCACAACCATGTACTAGAACTTGAAACCCACTCCCCACCCCCAGCCACTCCTCTCTGTCTTCCTTCCTCCAGAATCCTTTGCTTTGGTGCAGTACACCAAAGCAGTCCAAGTTATGCTTTGTGTTTTCCCTTTCTGTTTCTTATGATCTATCTATGAGTGGGATCATCCCATATTCATCCTTCTCTTTCTGGCTTATCTCACTTAACATGATTCCTTCAAGCTTCATCCAAGATGAGGTGAAGATGATGACTTTCTAGTTTTTAAAATCTGAGTAGTATTCATATATATTCATATATATATATATATGTATACATACATATATATGCTACAACTTTATTTTTTTAATTTTTATTTATAAAAAGGAAACACTGACAAAAAACACAGGATAAGAGGGGTACAACTCCACACAAGTCGCACCACCAGAACTCCGTATCCCATCCTCTCCCCTGATAGCTTTCCTATTCTTTTTTTAAAATATATATTTTTAATTTATTTTCCCATTTGTTGCCCTTGTTCTTTTATTGTTGTTATAGTTATTATTGTTGTTGTTGTTGATGTTGTCGTTGTCAGGACAGACAGAAATGGAGAGAGGAGGGGAAGACAAAGAGGGGGAGAAAAAGACAGACACCGGCAGACCTGCTTCACTGCTTGTGAAGCAACTCCCCTGCAGGTGGGAAGCCAGGGGCTTGAACTGGGATCCTTGTGCTTTGCGCCACGTGCGCTTAACCTGCTGCTCTACCGCCTCACCCCCAGCTTTCCTATTTATCCCTCTGGGAGTATGGACCCAAGGTCATTGTGGGGTGCAGAAGGTGGAAGGTCTGGCTTCTGTAATTGCTTCCCCGCTGAACATAGGCACTGACAGGTCAATCCATAATCCCAGCCTGTCTTTCTCTTTCTCTAGTAGGGCAGGGCTGTGGGGAAGTGGGGCTCCAGGACACATCGTTGGGGTCGTCTGCCCAGGAAGGTTTGGTTGGCATCATGTTAGCATCTAGAACCTGGTGGCTGAAAAGAGTCAACATATAAAGCCAAACAAATTGTTGACTAATCATGAACCTAAAGGCTGGAATAGTGCAGATGAAGATTTGGGGGTCTCAATTTTGTAGATAGTTAGTAGGTCTATTTTAGTTATATTTCAAAGGGCCTATGACTATACTAGTATATATTTTTTCTGAGCTTGATATCTGATATGCAAGTGGATCCACGTTATTGTCTGGGGAGATGATGTCATGGCTGGAAAAAAGACCAGAAAGCTGGATCAGGGAAGAGAATAGTTCCCAAATATGGGAAAGGTGTATAAATATTGTTGACTGTAAACCCCATCAATTTGATCTGATCTGGGGGAGTCAGCTTAGGAGCCTATGTGACCTCTGCATCCCTGTAGATCTGAGCTCACATTCTGTGGTCATAAGTAGGAAGGTTCCAAGTTGCCTCAGTTTCAGGACCCATCTTCCTTAGGTGGAACATATGCTACAACTTTCTTAGACACTTATCTGTTGTTGAACATATAGAGTGCTTCCAAGTTTGAGATATTACAAAATGTGTTGCTATGAACATGGGTATACGCACATCTTTTTGGATGAGTATGTTTGGTTCCTTAGGATGTATCTCTAGGAGAGAAATTGCAGGGTCATAGGGTAGGTCCACTTCTAGCCCTCTGAGAGTTCTCCAGACTGCTCACTACAGAGGCTGGATCAATTTACATTCCCACCAATATACTCACCAAAGATGAGATTCAAAACATACTCTTTTTTTAAAAGATCTATTATATTTTAATGACAGAGGCAGAAAAAGAGCTGAGCACTGCCCATCTCTGGCTCATGGTGGTGCTGGGAATTGAACCTGGGATCTCAGGGTCTCAGGCATGAAAGTCTAGTGCACAAACTCTGTACTACCTCCCCAGCCCAATATATACCTACTCCCAAGAACAAGATTTTTCCTTCATCCAAAGCAATCACTGACAATATAGTGCTGGTCTTCTCTTCCCTTCATTCCCTTTCTCTTCTTTCTTTACCAGCCTCTTCCCTTCCTTCTACAACCTCCCTCTTATCTCTTCTCTCCTACTTTTTTTCCCTAATGGATGCAGAAATCTCACAGAAAGAAATTAAGTGACCTGTGTTAAGCCTGGAGAATTCCTGTGGCTATGATTGAAGAATCACTGACTGATTGTCCTACTGACCTATAACAGCAGCAATTTGTATGGGCTACAGGGAAGCCTGAGAATACAATTCTGGAGCTGGGAAGAAGGCTCTCCAGTGAACTGTGTCCCAGACTGTGTTCTTGGATACAAGCACACCAACCCGTACCAGCAGCTTTGGAATTCAGTCCTTGGGGTAGGACTTAGTCAGGATACATTGAAGATCAACCATCTGTTCTGAGCTATGACCTAAAGGTTTTTCACTGGGAGCCCCACTCTGGTCTTCTCCCATTGATGTTGCCCAGACTCACCCTGCAATACTCTCCTAACTGCATCTGTGGCCACATGGGGAATGAACTGGGAAATTTCAGACACTTTTTAGCTAAATAGAAATGAATTGTGAAATAAAGCAGAGAGCAAGCATGGAACAGCACTGTTCCCACAGCAACCACTGATGGTTGGGGCCAGATCCACCCTGAACACCCACCCATCCCCTCAGGCTCTTGGGATTTCAATAAAGGGTAGAAGGCAGAGGTAGGGTTGTGTGCTCTAATACTAAATGAGCATCTCTTCTCATCCATGTTTCATTAAGCAATAATTATCTATTATACTATAACTCTTTATTTTCTTTTCATCACTTTTTTTCTTTGTAGATAAATCTTTTATTAATGTCAAGGTAATGTTTTCTAATTTATCATTTTTCACAGGTAATTTTTTTTCCTATTCTCTCTCTGAGTCCTAGTGGAATTAGAATTTAAGATCCTCTAGCCATCTTCCCCTAACACTTACCCCTCTGGGATTATGGACTAGAATTCTGTATGGAATGTAGAAGGTGGAAGGTCTGGCTTCTATAATTGCCTTTCCACTGGACCTGGTCATTGGCAGGTCTGTCCATACCCCCAGCCTGTTTCTATCTTTCCCTAGTGGGGCAGGAGAGAGAGATTCCAGGATACATGGTGAGGTCGTCTGCCCAGGGAGGTCAGGATGAAGTGGTGGTAGCATCTGCAACATGGTGGCTGAAATGCAGTAAGATATAAAGCAGGACATAATGTTTAATGAATAGGAACCATAAAGTAGGAATAGAGCAGATGGGAATAGGGATTTTAGGATGAATAGATGCTAGGAAGTTCTAGGGCCTCATGATTATGGTAATTTTTGCTGGAACTTGATAGCTAATCTGCAGGTAAACTAAAAATATTGCCTGGGAAGATGGTGTCAGAGCTGATAGTAGGACTAGAAAGCTGGATCAGGGCAGAGAGTAGTTCTCAAACTTGAAGAAAACATATAAATACAATTAACTATTTACCATATTGATCTGGCTTGGGGCCCCTATCTATTCATATTTAGCATAGGAACCTGTATAACCTCTGAATCTCTGTCAGTCTGTGTTCACAGTCCAGCTGCGGTCACAGCTGGGAACATTCTAGGCTGCACTTATTTCAGGACCAGTTTTCCTTGAGTGGCAGAATAGGCTGACCCAGTCTCCCTTCAGAGAGTGGGACACTTCTTACCAATGGTAGTTCATTGTGAGGGTATGGTCCTGAAGAAACCCACAAGAGGGCTTATGATGATGTTCCTGATGGAAGTGACCAGTGATGTTGAAAAGATAGATCAATGCAATCTTCAGTGTACTGTGGCCATAGAAAGAAAAAGAAAAAGACCAATTATAAAAAATGAAATTTGACATGAATCCTGACACACGCCCACAACTGTTGACACCTCCCACTCCCTAACAGTGGGATATTGGAGAAGGTTACAGTAACTGCTGGGGTATAATTGTCATCCAGTTCCTTCATGTGTGGGGCCTGTTCTAGCACTAGGGCTTCTGGAAGAAAGAAGTCCTGCTTCTATCTGAATGTCTGAACAGGAATACAGACACCTTTGTGGATGAGGCAGCCAAATCTGGGCTCAGGGCTTAATTTATATCCTTCATCTGCAATTAGCCCATGGCTCTTTGGTAAACACTTATAGTTCATTGTGTTCTTAATGGGAATGTTATTGTCACCCCAAGAGGGAGGGAAAAATACCCAGAAACATGTCTAATGGATTTTTTTTATATACTTAGAAGCATTGCTGTGATTTTTGACTTCTAAAAAGGACATGTTGATAACTTTCCATATGGGCACTTTCTGTTATGTTAGTGGCTTGGCAGTTTTCAATATTAAATTCCTAATGATGAGCAGTTTTCAATCTGTAAAGCCAGTTCAGTTTTCAGAGAGGAAGTGGCTATTTCTTTTCTCTTGATTCATATTGAAAAGATTTGTTTTGGGACCAGGAGATAGCTCACCTGGTAGAGTGCACTTCTTGCTATGTGTGGTGTCCTGGGTTTGAGTCCCAGTGCCACATAGGAACAACAAAGAGAGAAATGGGGGAACTCCATGTATGGGAAACAGTACTATGGTGTCTCCTCCCACCCTGTTTGTCTGTCTCTCCTCCTATGAAATAAAGAGTGAAAAAAATTGGTCAGGAAGAATGCTTGAGGTATTGTGCATGCACAGAGCACTGAATACATTCCCTGCAACTGCACTAAAAAGCATTTTAAAACGACTATGGAACTAGTGTTAATAGTTATACAAAAAGACTCAGATGCCTGAGGCTCTGATGTTCCATGTTCAGTCTCCAGTACCACCATTAGGCAAATCTTAGCAGTGCTCTGGTAAATAATAATAATAATAACAGCAACAACAACAACAATAATAGATAATAATAAAAATAAAATAACAAACAAAGCAAAAACTTCTGTCTGTTTCCATTCTCATTATTATTTTATATTTTTATATGTGCTTTCACATTCATGAAAGACCTAAGGTATGAACCCAATGATCATGTTGTTCTCACAGTTCAGAGATTTAGGTATTCAGTCTTGAGTTCTCTCCCATCTACAGGACTTCTGGATGGTTAGCTCTGACTTTAGGAAAGTATAGGTTCTTCTACGCAAAATGGGAGCTCTGCAGGGTCTAAATGTACTTTATAAGATCAGCCTTGTTTAGTTCCCTAAATTGCTTGAGAGAGTCATCTTGTAGTGTTGCAAATATTCCTTTAATGCTTTCTTAGCTACATCTTCTTATTCGGCATTCATAAAAATCATAATATTAAAAAATAATTATAGATATATTATATTTAAAAGAGGCAAGTAATCACAATGGTATAGCTTGTTTGTACCTGCAATGCATATATTAACTTCCTGTGAGCTAGGTTTGATTATCCTCAATTTATAGGTGGGGAAACTGAAGTTCAGAGAGGTTAAGTGGTTTACTATGATAAAGCAGCTCTAGAATTCAACTCTAGTCTTCTAACTCTCAAGAAGAAATTCTTTTTTCCACATTCACATAAAGATATAAGCAAGAGTATATTGAGGGGTTGAGCAGTAGTGCACCCAGTAAAGCACACACATCACCATGCATAAGGACCCAGGTTCAAGCCCTAGTCCCCACCTGCAGATGGGGGGAAGCTTCATGAGTGATTAAGTAGTGTGGCAGGTATAGCTCTCCCCCTTCTCCTCTATGTCTCTCTGTCAAATAATAATAAAAGAATAAAAAATGGAAAAGAAATAAAGATTTTTTAGAAAGAGCATATTAGGGTAGGAAGTACTATTAGGGAGAGATGAGAGGGAGAGAGGAGGAGAGAAATGCACATTTCCAGATGTTTACATGAATATGTGTATTAACAACAAAGTAATTCGTGTAGGATGTTACATTTCCCAATTGAAATCTTACAGCTTGATGGGTTATGCCGTCATTATTCCATTCTTCTACCTTAACAAAGCAATGGCAGCAGGAGAAATCAAGCCAGGAGTGTGTTCATGCTTTTTATTTGTCACCTGGGGCCTATTGGCAAGATGCCTGTAGAGAGCCGAGGTTCTAGGGAACTATAAAATTCTGATTGGCACTAGATGAGGTCAGTCACTAAGAAGCATCCATGTAGCAAGATGAATGAACATTCCCATATTTTGCTGATACCGTCCTTCACTGGCATTGCTGGTCTGGGGAATAAAATGGACAAGGGGACTGTGTGGCTTGCCCAAGGTCTTTTAGTGTTTAGAGCTAGTCAGTGGTACTCAGAGACATCCCACCCCCACCCCATGCTGGAGTCCTTAGACGGACAGCTAGGCAAGGAGCCAAGAGTCATAAGGAAATCTTGGCAGGCACAGTGAGAGGCTACAGAGAGGGGCACAGAGCAAATTCACTTATTCACGCCACATCCCCTGCACCTAGTGCCAATAGCACATAGGGTACCACACTGCCTGGCATAGTGCCTGTAGCAAAAAAAAAAAGTTTTGCTTTTGAGGAGCTTTTGCTAATGAACAGATGGGTAGCAGCCATCATAGTAAATAATAATATGTGTGTGACCTTCTGCACTGACAAAGAAACTTTCACCTATTCTACCTGATCTGTTGCCATTTTATCAATGAGAATCTTTGAAAGAAGTTTAACTCGAACCTGTTCTTTCCACTGTCTCCCAACAGTCCTTCTTTTAGTAACAATGGCTCCCAACCTGAAGCATATTGTAGTCATGGGATGGAAAGGAATACAGTGAAAAAAAAAAAAGGTGAGATGTGAGGCTTTCCCCCACAAAGCTTATCCAGTATTCACTGTGTCTCAAACAGCCACCCAGAAGGTGTGTGTCATGTGAGATCTCCTCTTACCTCATGCCTAGAACCTTCTGGCTTCCTGTTTTCATGTCTCCCTCTACTACCTTCTGCAGGGATGCTCTTCTGACTGTCTTCTCTACTTTGCTTTTCTGTGGACTCTGTGGGGGAGGTCAGGCATGGCTATGAGTGGGGTGTTGGTATGCATGAGACCCCTTCTGTTTTATTTGGTTTAAATCCCCCCTGCTTAACACTATTCTATTTACATAACCACTTCATTCTGTTTACATAACCACTGTTAACAAGTACCACCCTCCCTCCAGGGCATTTGTGGTTCAGTGATAGGATTCTCCCCTGCTCCACCCCCTCCTTGTCACACTCTGATTTTCACCAGTCACTTTTCTCTCCACCCTCTCTATGTCACATCCTGTTTCCACCCTACTTAGCAAGTATATATAAAGACAGCATTGCGAGTTGTACTGTACTGTACCTTGAGTTTAGCTTAGCTCCTCTTAGATTGTGCTGCGTCCTGCATGAATAAAGAGATACTGCGTACAACCCAGCCATGAGTCCCTGGTCATCTGTTACCCGCCCGTGAAGCCAGCCCGGCGAAAACAACATAACCTGTTGAAAACAACAGTGGGGGACTATACAAATGCGTTTCTGAGGACATCTGGGAGGGCATTACAGGAGGAAAGTCACATTCAGCTTTGGGCTCCATGAAAACTGCTGATTCCTAGCCCTGATCTTCTGATGATGAGCAAAATTGAGGTGTATTCCTGCCAACAGGAAAAGGTATCATGAAAGACTGAGATCAGCATTCTCAGTTATGTCTTAGGAATTCAAGGAATGTTGTAGTTAAAATTTTCGTGTTCTAGGATACAAGGCAAACTATGACTTATGTCAGGAAAACAGCAACTATTACACTGAGACTGACAACTCAGGTGGAATTTGAAGAACACTGAATATGCAAAATGTTTTAAAACACTTCATGTTGTATTTCTGTTTAGAGACTCAGAAAACAACTGCTTTAATTTCCTAGACATTCAATAATAACTTATCACAACTAGGATTGCTTGAACCAATGAAAACCAATTTTCATAGTTTTAGAGATCAGAAGTCTAAAACTAAGGTGCCACCCCACCCCACCCCCATAGAAGAATCACTATAGTCATTGTTTCTGCTATTACAAGACCTTCTGCCTGTATGTCTCAGTGTCTAAATATTTCTCTCTTTTTATTATAAAGGCATCAGTCACTGGAAGGATGTTTTCAAAGTTCTGAATAGGGAAGGCATCCACTCATGAATACCATATTCCAGTAGGTTGTCATTCAGATTTGAAGGAGGGATAAAGAGCTTTTCAGACAAGCAATAGCTAAAGGAATTAACTACCACTGGTTTAGATCATTCCTATAGGAAATACTAAAGAACTTATGTAAAATGAGAATATACAATGACCTCACACATGAACACACAAAACAAGAAAACTCCAATGAAAACAAACCTATGAATTCAGGCTGTAGGACTGACATTAACAAAAGAAATTAGGGGATATTTTGTGTGTTGGGGGATATGTGCACTGTGGTGGAGGGATGTTTGGTGCTTTGCTGGTGGTGTTGTTCATGTAGTATATTTTGAGGAGGTGATAAAATATTTCTAAAACAAGTATGGGCTTGTTACCTCAAGAACAAACAAAAAGTATTACTAAAGGGTGCCAGGCAATGGCACAGCAGGTTAAATGCACATGGCGTGAAGTTCAAGGACCAGCTTAAGGAACCCGGTTCGAGCCCCCAGCTCCCCACCTGCAGGGGAGGGGAGTCTCTTCACAGATGGTGAAGCAGGTCTCTCCCCCTTTCTGTCTTCCCCTCCTCTCTCCACTTCTCTATGTCCTATCCAATGATGATAAACAACAAGGACACCAACAAAAAAGGGGAAAACCATGTAAATAAACATAAAAAAAACTTTTAAAAAAGTATTATTAAAGTAAAAAATAATACTAGTCTCAGGATTTGACCGATCCTCATCCAATGTGACTTCATTTTAACTTGATTACATCTGCAGAGATCCTATTTCCAAATAAAGTCACAAAGGTACTGAAGGTTAGAAGAATATCACCATATCTTTTTTTAAAAAATAATTCTTTGTTTATTTATTAATGAGAGGGATAGGAGGAGAAGGGGAAAGAACCAGACATCACTCTGGTACATGTGCTACCAGGGACTGAACACTTCTATTTTTTGTTTTTAAATTATCTTTATTTACTTATTGGAAAGAGACAGCTAGAAATGGAGAGGGAAGGGGGTGATAGAGAGACAGAGAGACACCTGCAGCCCTGATTCACCACTCATGAAGCTTTCCCCCTGCAGATGGGGTCCAGGGGCTTGAACCTGGGTCCTTGTGCACTATAATGTGAATACTTAACCAGGTGCGCTACCGCCTGGCCCCTATCACCATATCTTTTTCAGGAACACAAGTCAGCTGATAACAACAACAGAAAGGTTTTAGTAGTCTTCAGGCACAGAGAGCAAAGAGGCAGTTTCAAAACTGAGAAATCATATTGGAGACTTTAGTGAATAAAAGGAAAAACATTAGCTCTAGGCAGGAAAGAAGGGAGAAAATATATGGTAAGTTCATTTTTAAGTTCATGGGTGAACAGAGAGTTAACAAAAAAGAAAAACAATATTGTATGTTTTATGACTTTCTACAGTATTCTAAAGCGTATATCTTGAATCTTGACATCTGCAGCAATGTGATTATTAATTCAGGCAGGTAAACATTGTCTCATGAAATAATTTGCTAGCAAGGTTGTAAGCCACTTGACTTTGAATAGAAAAAAATAAAACCAACAATGGAGGAAAATCTGTCACTCATGATAGTGAATGGAGCATTTAATCTTATGTAAAATCCTGTGTTGCATACAATTTATTGGCTAAATGAAACTTTAATTTTCTAGCTTACACATTCAAGCCTTAAAAATAAAATAGGTGTTAGAACACAACATCCAAAAAAATAAATGAGAGCTCCACATCAACAAAAGAATATTCAAAAACCACATGATTATCTCAGTAGATGCACAGAAAGTCTTCAACAAGATCCAATATCCCTTCATGGTCAAAACATTAAAAAGAGAAAGAAGATAAATGGAAGCTTCCTCAAACCAGTAGACACTATATACAGCAATTCTACAGCCAACACCATACTCAATAAAGAGAAACTAAAAGCTTTCCCTCTAAGGTCAGGTATAAGACAGGGCTACCCACTGTCTCCATTACTATTCAACATAGTCTTAGAATAGCCATAGCAATCTGACAAGAGAAAAATATTAAAAGGATACAGATGGGAAGAAGTCAGTTTGTCACTATGCACAGGCAATATGATGTTATGCATAGAAAATCCAAAAGAATCCAGGAGGAAACTCCTGGAAACTATAAAGCAATATAGTAAAGTGTCAGACAATAAAATCAACATACAAAAATCAGTGGTATTCCTCTATGCAAACACCAAACTAGAAGAAATCTATTCCATGCACCATAGCAACAAAAACAATCAAATATCTAGCTATAATCCTAACAAGGGAAGTGAAAAAACTGTTTACTGAAAACTATGAGACACTTCTCACAGAAATAGAAAACGCTAACAAAGAAATGGAAAGGCCCATGGATTGGAAGAATCAACAGAGTCAAAATGACTATTCTATCCAGAGCCATATACAGATGCAGTTGCTATCAAGGACACACCAAATTTCTTCAAGAGAATAAAATAAAAGATACAAAATTTTATCTGGAGACAGAAAATATCCAGAATAGCCAAAGCAATCCTGAGAGAAAAGAGCAAGAATGGAGGCATTATGCTTCCTGGCCTGAAAATATACTACAGAGCCACTATAATCAAAATTCATCAGAACACTAGAAATGGACCTACCATATAACCCATCAGTCCCTGTCCTGGGGATTTACCCAAGAAAAACAGAAACATCTCTTCAAAAAGACCTATGCACACCAATGTTCATAGTAGCACAGTTTGTAATAGCACAAACTTGGAAGCAACCCAGATGCCCAATGACAGAAATTGCTAAGAAAGTTGTGATATTTATGCAATGGAATACTATAGAGCTGTTAAAAAAGATGAGGCCATCTCTTTTGAAATACTGTGGTCAGACCTTGAAGGTATCATATTGAGTAACACAAGTCAGAAAGAGAAACACCACATACTGAATGATCTCACTTATAGATGGAACTTAAGAATAAAGGACAATAAGGGAAACATTTAGTGAAACTTGAACTGGGTGTAGTGTATTACACCAAAGCACAGGACTCTAGGAAGGAGGGAAAGGGACATGTTGAAGGAACACGGGTTCTGGGGTATCTCCTAGACTTGAATCAAGGGGAGATGAGGGGCTGTGACTATGTGTTAAAGACTATACTGTAAACTGTTAAACCCCCCCCCCCCATAAAATTAAACAAACAGGAGCTTTGTCAGTTTAAATGGCTTTTTAAAAAAATTGTCCTATAACTTAAAACTGATTTTCTTCTTCAATCAAGACTTATTTCCGTTTCTTCTTTTTGAAATAGAGAGCCCAAATTGTTCTGTTTGCACAAGTGAACAGCATTCTTTCGAAGAGAACAGAATGATCAAAGATTAAAAGATATCTTCTAAGAACAGTGACTAGGTGCATTGTTTTCACACCATCACAAAGCTGAAAAACCTTAAACTGAACCATTGTTAAGTCAGAGGCTTGTGTGATTGTCAAAGTAATGGAATCTGGTGAATTTTTTTGAAGGAGATTAACTAGAGAGAGAAAAAGAGAAATGTACTAAGTATAGAGTACTGGAAGCTGTCCTTACTTAAAGCCAGTGGGAGAAGAAGGGCCAGAGAGGAGGAACGAGATAGGACAATGTGAGGGTTTGTGTTTGTGTTAGGGCTTGGTCAGTGGCCAGACAAGCCTCATCAGGTTATCTAAGTTCTAGAGACCAGATACAGCCCCCTGTGATAGGACTGAGGGAACAGGCCCATGTGCAGGAAGGCAAGGAGGGATGAGGCTAGCATAGCAGAAGTTTCTGTTTCCTGTGGTTTTGTAAGAGTAGAACATTATATTCTAGGCATGGCTACTACTGAGGCATAAATCAGAGGCCCTGCGATGATAGTGGGAGGTGTCATGTTAGAAACTGATGAGGAAAAAGGTGCCAGTCTTGAAAGAAATATGAATAGCATAACCTTTTGGTTTTAGGAACCTAGGCCCTAGAGTCAGGCTCTGTATTGTAAAACCAGTGCTTCAGTTTGTGACCTTCGACAAACTGTGTAAGCAAGCTGATACTTAGTTTCCTTCTGCAAAATGACAGTGGTATTCCTCATGAGAGTTGTGTTAATTGCCTAGTTATGTGTCAGGGCACAGTATGTGACCAGTGAATGGTGGTTACTAGCAACAGCAGCAGACAAGTCTAGCAGTATCAGAACTGTGAAAGAATTCCAATCTGGAGGTTGTATCAGGTAAGGTAGATGAGGATTTGCTGCAGTTACAAACATCTCCAAACCTCAGTGACTTACAGTAGCAAAAATCTGCTTTTTACTCATGTCATGTTCTATGTGTTTGATTATGGCTATACCCATGTCATCTTTGCAGGGGTCTCAAATCATTGTTTGGAAGTAACTGTGGCAGAAGGGAAAGTATGAATGGCAAAAAGCAAGGCAGCCTTTACAGTTTCTGCTTGAAACTAGCACGTATTACTTTTGCTTACATTTCACGAGCCTGTTTCATATGGCAGTGCCTGAATTCTATAAAGGAAGCACATATAAACCCTCAGAGGCAGCTAATATTTAAAATGAGCAATTCACTTGAATCTAGTCAGTGAACTGTGGCATAATCTGAGAACTTGGTCACTGTATAAATCAGTAAGTTGTTTTTTAAGTCTGGGACATGGGACCAGAGCAGGATGAGGAGGGTTATTCCTGAGTTTGATATAAAGTAAGTCTAGGACAAGAACAGTATGGGACAGGTCTGGAGAAACCTCAACAATTGTCTCCAGGAAAAGCGGGGGTGAGGGGGTAAAAATAAAGAAGTAAATTGCCCTCAGCTGGAGAAGAAAAAGTTGATGCGAGTTAGACAATAACTTAGCCTAAGGGCATCACTGATTCAATGACCCTTGAATGCCACTGCCAATCTGGCATTGCATTGTGTATCCAGTAAGGCAGGTCTTAGGTAGAAGAGGACTCTGAAAAGAAGCGAGGCTCAGACACCTACATTTGTTCTTGAAATAATACTCAGCAAAGTTCCCTCTTGTATTGCCCTTATAATCATGACCTGTCTTGAGCAAACAAACAGCAGTGTGCATCTTCTACTATAGAGTGACAAATGAAAAATGAAGAAATGGAATGAAATAAACAACATCAAAATAAAATACATGTGCACACAACATGTCAAGTACCCAAAGACCATAGATTTTAAACATAATATTAGGAGGGAGAGATAGATATGGGTTAAATGAAAATCAACAAATTAAACGTGAATTTCACAAATCAAACAAGACACTTCACCTAGGCCATTGATGGCAATGTTCCATGACATGATTAACAATTAACAATTAACTCAGCCCTTTGCACCTGACCTCCTAAAACAAATGAGCAAATGAATGAATGAGTACTTTTTTTTTTGTCTTCTAGCCATGTCTTCCCAAAGCATTTTATGCTTTTCCAAAAACAAAAAACATTTTGAAGACTTGGTGAGCACCAGCTTCATCTAGTTTTGATTGACACATGGGCCTAGCACATAGAAACCACTCAGTGAATAACCAGAGACCCGCTGGCGGACATATACACAGAGGCATACTCTTGGGAATTTATCTTTGCAAAGCTTCGGCTGCCACATTCCATTTTTACGGTAGCCTTAGCTGCCATCATGACTAATGCCTATGCCACAAAAACAAGCAGTGTCTTGAAAACCACAGCAAAACGGATTTCAGCTACTTGGCAAATCCAAGTCTTAGTCTTTCCTGAATGTCTGTTTCTGGGAGGATTGTGGTTTATATTTTTCCAAGCTAGAGAATCTAGGAGGTAAAAAAATAAAATAAAATAAAAAGTCCCTCTTGGCTGATGATATCTACCTGAGAGGCAATGAATATTCTGGGACATCCTGCTCACACCCAAAACAGGTAGCAAGTACTGGAGAATTTAGTTTCTGAGGGCAGTTCTCAGTTAACAGCTGGGGGGAAATGGTTAATAAATACTCAGTTTCCCTCCACTTTCAGTTGAGTAATTCTGTGGCACAGATGCCTAGAATCTTCCAGTGGCATGAAGTTGCTTGTAGGAGTAACTTGATTTCCCTTAATTAGATTTTATTTTTTGTTTTTGATTTTTATTTATTAATTATTGAATAGAGACAGGGAGAAATTGAGAGGGGAGGAGATAGAAAGGGAAAGATACAGAGAGACACCTGCAGCCCTGCTTTACCACTTGTGAAGCTTTCCTTCTGCAGGTGGGGACCGGGGGCTCAAACCCAGATCCTTGCACACTAGAACATGTGCGCTCAACCAGGTGCGCCACTGCCCAGCCCCCCACCCCAAAGTACTGTTTTTACTCTGCTGTATTACTTCCATTCTCTATTACTAATGTTCTTGGGTCACCATTTAAATAAATTAAATGAACTTGAACCCTTATTTCTGGGTCTGTTTCTGAGGAAATTCAAAGTCAACAGGCATTGGAGAATTGTTATTACCATAAAGATGTATCCATTCATTCATTCAACAAATATTTGTTGAGTGCCAAGTATCTACCAGGCTTTTAGCAGTGAATAAGACAGTCACAGTCTCCTGTGGCTTTCAATATTGTGATAACTCAAGAGGACCCCTATGTTTTACAAAGAAAATATTCTCAGCATAAAGGTAGACCAAGATATTCCCAGAAGGATAAAGAATAGAAAAGCTATCAGGGGAGGGGAGGGGATACAGAGTTCTGATGGTGGGAATTGTGTGGAGTTGTACCACTCTTATCTTATGGTTTTGTCAATGTTTCCTTTTTATAAATAAAAATCTAAAAAGAAAAGATACAATAAAAAAAGATTTAGACCCACGGGGGAAAAAAAAAAGGTAGACCAAGATGATAGCTTTCACTTAGCACCATGCTCCTAGAACTCTGGGACTGAGGTGTTTCCAGGAACTCATCAGTAATGGAGTGTTACTCAGACTGGAAGGTGAGAGTTTGCTGCTCCCAGGAGATTTGCTAAATTTTACTCTGAAATGCTATGAATGTTTGGGAAATATACTAGACTTTTTTTTTAGATCACTTTGGGGGCCTTCTTTCTTTTTTTTAAAGAGTTTTTATTTATAGAATGGAAACACTGACAAGACCATAGGATAAGAAGGGTACAATTCCACACAATTCTTGCCACCAGAACTCCATATACCATTCCCTCCCCAGATAGCTTTCCTATTCTTTATCCCTCTGTGAGTATGGATCCAGGGTCATTATGGGGTGCAGAAGGTGGAAGGTCTGGCTTCTGTAATTGCTTCCCTGCTGAACATGGGTATTGGCAGGTCGATCCATACTCCCAGCCTGTCTCTCTCTTTCCCTAGTGGGGCAGGGCTGTGGGGAAGTGGGGCTCCAGGACACATTAGTGGGGTCATCTGCCAGTTGGCATCATGTTAGCATCTGGAACCTGGTAGCTGAAAAAGAGTTAAGATAGAAAGCAGAGCAAATTGTTGACTAATCATGAACCTAAAGGCAAGAATATTGCAGCTGGAGATTTGAGGTCTCCGTTTTGGAAAAATCTCGTAGGTCTATTTTAGCTGTATTCCAAGGGGCCCATGACCCAACTAGTTTTTGCCTGTGCCTGACATCTGATATACAGGTGACCTAAGCTATTGTCTGGGGGTGATGGTGTCATAGTTGGAAAAAGGACCAGAAAGCTGGATCAGGGAAGAGAGTAAGTAGCTCCCAAATATGGGAAAAGTATATAAATATTGTTAACTGTAAACCCCATTGATTTTTTTTTTTTCCTCCTCCAGGGTTATTGCTGGGCTCGGTGCCTGCACCATGAATCCACCACTCCTGGAGGCCATTTTTTCCCCCTTTTGTTGCCCTTGTTGTAGCTTCATTGTGGTTATTATTATTGCCCTTGTTGATGCAATTCGTTGTTGGATAGGACAGAGAGAAATGGAGAGAGGAGGGGAAGACAGAGAAGGGGAGAGAAAGATAGACACCTGCAGACCTGCTTCACCGCCTGTGAAGCAACTCCCCTGCAGGTGGGGAGCTGGGGGCTCGAACCGGGATCCTTACGCCGGTCCCTGCGCTTTGCACCACATAACCCCATTGATTTATTTGATCTGGGGCCCATAGTCAGCACAGGAGCCTATGTAACCTCTGCATCCCTGTAGGTCTGAGCTTGCATTCTGTGGTCACGTCTAGGAACATTCCAGGCTATGCCAATTTCAGGACCCCATTATCCTTGGGTGATAGGCAGAGTATCCCCTTTGGAGAATAGAACATTCCCTGCCATTGTTAATTCACATTGAGGGCCAGGTCTGATAGGGGCCCAGAGAGGGGTCATTATGTTGTTCCTGATTGAGATGACCAGTGACAGTAGTGATTGGGATCTGTTAGAGGTTTAGGCCCATCATGTCTGTGTGGGAATCCCAGGACTCCAACCAGAGGCGGGGTGGGGGTGGGGGTTCCTTCTACTGATTTTGGTAAAGGAGCCAATTGTAAAGAACATCATGGATAACTGAGTTTGTGTGTGTGTGAAAGAGAGAATGAGAAAGAGAGGTCTAAGTCTCTCACTCCTTACAAAATACTATTTGCTTTCAAGGGTGACAGTCTTACTCTGAAGATCCAATGGGACTAACTCCTCTGCCTATTCTTTTCCAGTAACCCCACCCCTGTAAACCTGACTACTGATACATGTCCTGTGGAGTAATATGGAGATTTGAGAAGACAGAGCCACTTAGAAGAAGCTAGAGGTGGTGTGCTGCAAGTTTTTGTTGGATGACAGTGTGATGAAGAAAGACACTTTGGCTGTGTGTTGTCAAGACAACATATGTTGCCTGGAACCAAGACAGCTATCTGGAGGCCATGATGATTTAAGTCTATAAAATCCAAGTCACTGTAGGAAGTGTGGCAGGGATAGGAGGCTGAACTGCTAAACCAAACTCTTCCATCAGCCATCTTAAATTAAGTTAGAGATGGACCCTGGTGCTTAAGAATTCAAACACTCAAGAGATCGTCTTCATCTAGTTTCCTATTACCACCTTCTCTGAAGGAGATATAGCATGAGCTACAGATCCACCAGTATCTCTTCATATTATTGTGTCCCTCTGGAGCCAGAAACTATGCCAGAGAATATGCAGGTCACCCGGTAGAGTATAATTACCTGGCAATCACAGGCTTGTCTGTGTATAATGTGGTATGGGGCCGAGGCTAGCTTTGAAACATGTGGCCACTGAGAAGGGAGCTTCCTGATTTACAGTCTAGTGGACTGTGGGATCATTGAGAAAGAGAAGAAAGGGTGATTATGGATTATTCATTTGGGCAAGTTAACCAAGAATTTATAGAGCTCTCAATGTCTGAACAGAAGTAGAAAATCTGGTTTTTGAATTTAACTTCTTTTTCTTAATTGAGGCAGTATTGATTTATAACATTAGGTAGGTACCAGGGGTATAGCCTTTTAAATAATATCTGTTCTGGAGGGCCTGACTTAGCCTCATGAACCCAGCTCACAATTGAATTCAAATATACTGTCAGTACTGCTTGGTGTGAGAGAGTCAGGGTTCATTTGGAACTGACCAAAGTAAAAACAGAAGAGCAAATCTCTTAAATGCCTTCCACCTGGAGAACAAAAGAAGAAGGCAAGCTTCAGGGAGGAAGAAAATCCTGCAGTCAGATTTCTTGATGTCAACTGGGACTGGGGCTAGATTGCAGGTAGTTAATATTTATCACTAGAATTCTAGTTTCCATCCTTTACCATCTCAACCTCCTTTACCCAATTATTTCCCCTTCTACCTTTCTTTCTGACAATCACTATTTTTTTCATATAGTCCAAAAGTGTTTCTATTTTATTTAGATTAATCATTTGGTTTTTGTTTATGTACCACATATGAGCGAAATCATATGGTGTTTGTTTTTCTTCCATCTAATTAATTTCACTAAACATAATACCCCACATCCATCTATGTTGTCACAAATGGCAGAATCTCATACTTTTATAGGCAAATGGTATTTGTGTGCATATGCATATTTGTTTATTCATAGGTGGTGGTCACTTAGCACTCCCATGTTTGTCATAGCATTAGTCACAACAGCCAGCCAAGAGTTAGGATAATGTCTTTTGCCTGGGAAGTAATTGGACCTAATGCTACTCAGAAGTTGGTCTTTGCTAGTCATAGTGCCAAGGCCACAATGCAAGACCTCCACTGGACTCAGGGTGAGGCAACTGTCACCTGAATTAGGGAGTGTACCTGCAGAGGCGCCATTCCATTCACAACCAGCATTCCAAGAAACAATGAATGAAAGCTACTATAATTTCTAAGATCCAGGGAGCTGAGAATCTGTAAACTTTGAGCAATAGAGATCCATCTAATCATAGACAAAGGTCACGGTCCCGTAAGTGTCCTAGTATCAGGTAATGTATGCACTCAACCTGGTCTACCAGGTGTAGAGAAAGCCTCTGGCTCATCTTAACTATAGTCAGTCTCACCATGCTGCAAGGCTTGGGTCAGCTTGTCCCCTGGCCTGAAGCAGTCCCCATCTGTGCCTGACTTCCTGGACTATTCCATGAAGGAGGTGAGACTTTTCAGGGAGAGAGAGAAGTATCATCAAGTTCAGAGAGGACTTAGTATGCTCCTATGGTTTGTTTACTAATCAACCCATAAGCACATTTATAACTTTTAAAATATAATCTTTTTGTGCACAAATGCAAGATTTTCCAGTATTTATTTATTTTGAGATTCCACCTCACACCTGTGAGAATGACTTCTATCAATAAAATAGGAAAAGATAGGTGTTGGTGAAGCTGTGGAGAAAAAGGAACTTATCTGCAGGGCTGGTGGAAATGCAAACTAGTGCAGCCCCTTTGGAAGATGAGATGGAGAGTCCTCAAATAAAAGCGAAATTTCCATATGACCCGGCAATACTACTCTTAGGTTTTTTTATTCAAAGGACACACAGCCATTTATCCAAAGACACATATGCACCGCCACATCCATAGCAGTATTATTCACAGTGGCCAAAGAGTGGAAGCAGACTCAGTGCCCATCTACAGATGACTGGCTAAATAAGCTAGAAGACATATATTACACTGAATATCACTCAGCAATCCAAAAAGACGACATCATGTCCTTTGGGACAAAACGATTGGAATTGGAGGTGATTATGTTTAGTGAAATAAGCAAATAGATGAAGAACAACTACTGGATGGTTTTATTCATAGGTGGAGTCTAGAGGACTGGTAGACATGAACTTGCAAAAAAAAAACACACAAAACAAAAGCAAGAAAACCGTTTCATTTCTGAAACTTTGGGAGATGGGACGATGGGAATACAGAGCTTTGGTGGTGGGTGTTGTGTGGAACTACATCCTTCAGTCCTACAATCTTGTAACCTGATTTTTAAAAAAATAAAATAAAGTTAAAAAAAGAAAAAAGGACAATGGTTTCTATAAAAAGTAAAAATCTAATTCTGAAATAATTGGATCCGTTTTACCAGGGAACTTTAGAAAAACTTGAATGCCTTACCTAAGAATGAAGAGCTGATACTAGTAGATAATTTATATTAAGCCTAGTCATAAATCAGGATTCTTAATAAGGAAGATAATGAATAAGTTAATACATTCTGGAAATATGTATTTTTAAATATTTATTTATGTGTTCCCTTTTTGTTGCCCTTGTTGTTTTATTGTTGTAGTTAATATTATTGATGTCATTCTTGTTGGATAGGACAGAGAGAAATGGAGAGAGGAGGGGAAGACAGAGAGGGGGAGAGAAAGATAGACACCTGCAGACCTGCTTCACCACCTGTGAAGTGAATCCCCTGCAGGTGGGGAACCGGGGGCTGGAACCGGGATCCTTACATCAGTTATTGCATTCTGCGTCTTGTGCACTTAACCCGCTGTGCTACTGCCCGACTCCCTGGAAATATTTTTAAAAATATTTTTCAGTCTTAAAAAGGAAGGAAATTCTGGCCTATGCTATAATATGAATGAAACTGGGTAACAGTATGCTAAGAACAGTAAGTCAACCACAAAAGAACAAACACCTTATGATTCCTCTTATATGATGGACCTAGAGTAGTGAATGAATAGATTGAAAATAGAAGGGTGATTAACGGGCTGGTGGATATGAGGAATGAAGAGTCATTGTTTTTATTATTTTATCATTATTATTTGTTATTACTTTGTTAAGGAAATGCTGATTTACAGGATTGTTGCTGTCACAGAAGTACATTTCCACATCTCCTCAAGATAGTTGTCCTCAGACTCCCCCCCACCACCACCACACACACACCAGATTGTCATCCTCCTTCACCATGAGGCACCAGATCTAGAAACATTGTAACCACTGATCTCTCAGCCCTGTAAACTCACCACTGCCTCTCCTCTTACGTTCAACCCCTCAGTTCTACTATGATACACCAAAGTTCAGTGAGGATTCACTCTGTATTTTTCCCTTGCTTTTTTTTTTTAAGTCCCACTTGTGAGTAAGGTCATCTTGTATTTATCCTTCTTCTGGTTTCTTTGACTTAACATGATTCCTTCTAATCTTGTCTGAGTTGTAGCAAAAGAGAAGATTTCATCATTTCTTACAACTGTGTAATATATATATATATATATATATATATATATTCTTTAACCACCCATCTGTTGTTTGATGGTTGGGTTAATTCCAAATGTTTGGCTATTATCATAGTGTTGCTATGATCATAGTTGTGCATAATCTCTTCAGATCATTGTTTTTTGTGTTCTTTGGATAGATACCGAGAAGAATTGCCAGATCATATGGAGGTCCATTTTGAATGCTTTGAGGAATCTTCAGACTACTTTTTTCAGGGGCTAAACCAATTTACATTCTTACTAGCAGTGCAAAAAATTTTCTTTTTCTCTACATTCTCACTAGAACTTGTTATTTCTGTCTTTGTTGATGTATAACATTTTCACAGAGCTGAGGTGGTATCTCATTGCTGTCTTGGCAAACGCTAGAAGAAGAATTGCTGTCTTGATTTGCATTTCTCTGATAACCAGTGACTTTGAGCATTTATTCATATAACTGTTGGCTAATTGGATATGTTCTTTGGTGAAGATTCTACTCACGAGGGGCCAGGCAGTGATGCACCTGGTTAAGCACATCTACTACCAAGCACAAGGACCTGGGTTTGAGTCCCTGATCCCCACCTGCAGGGGTGCAGTTTCATGAGCAGGCCTACTGGTATCTGTCTTTTTTCTCCTTCTATATCTCTCCCTCCACTCTCAATTTCCCTCTGTCCTATCTAATAAAAATTACAAAAGAAAAAAAGTGGCCACCGGGTTTGATAGTGCCAGCACTGAACCCCAGCAATAACCCTGGTGGCAAAAAAAAGACTCTATTTATGTTCTCCCCCCATTTATAGTGTTTTTGTTGTTGCTGTGTTTTATAAAGTCTCTGTATTTCTATTATTAGCCCTTTGATGTATTACATGTTAATATCTTCTCCTATTCAGTAGGGTGAAGGTGTCTTTTTGCTTTGGTGATGGTATTTGTTCAGTTTGAGGTAATCCCATTGGTTTACTTTTGATTTTGTTTTTCTTGTCGTTGGGTTTGAGTCTTGGAATACATTTCTTTTTTTTCTCTTTTTAAATTTATTTATAAAGTAAAAAATAGAAAATATCGACAAAACCATAGAATAAGAGGGGTGAAATTCCACACTTTCCCCACCAACAGAGTTCCATACCCCATCACCTCCATTGGAAGATTTCCTATTCTTTATCTTTCTGGGAGCATGGACCCAGGGTCATTATGGGGTGCAGAAGGTGGGAGGTCTGGTTTTTCTGTGGTTGCTTCTCTGATGGACATGGACATTGACAGGTCCATCCATACCCCCAGCCTGTCCCTATCTTTCCCTACTGGGGCAGGGCTCTGGAGAGGTGGGATTCCAGGGTACGCTGGTGAGGTTGTCTGTCTGGGTGAGTCAGGTTGACATCATGGTAGCATCTGCAACTTGGTGTTTGGAATGTGTATTCCTTTGCTTCCTCCTTTCTTGTGAAACTCAGTTCAGTAATTCTTGTAAGGTGGAGTTGATTTTGGCAAATTCCATTAGTTCTTGAATATTTGAGAAAACCTTTATTTCTTCCACATATTTGAAGGATCATTTTGCAGGATACAATATTCGTGACTGGAATTCCCTCTCCTTTAGAACTTTGAATATGTCATTCTACTCTCTCCTTGCCTCTAGAGTTTGTGAAGAGAAATCTGATGAAAGTCTTATAGCTCTGCCTTTGTATGTAACTTCTTTCCTTCCCCTAGCAGCCAGAAAACCTATTTTCTTGTTGTTGACTTTTGATAGTTTTATAATAATGTGTCTTGGCATTGGTCTTTTTGTATTTATAAATCTGGGTGATCGTTCTGCCTCTTAAGTAAGAATGTCCTGATGGTTTCCTAAGTGATGGAAGTTCTCAGCTAAAATTGCTCTGAAAATGGACTCTGGGTCTATGGCCTTGTTCTCCTCTTCAGATATACCTATCATTCTTATATTTGATCTTTTGGTGGAGTCTGCAATTTCACAGAGTTGCTTCAGTCTTTCTGAACCATTCCTCCTCCTCATCTTTGAATTGAAAGAGTGGGCTGGCTGTATCTTCTAGACTGGAGATTATTTCTTCTGAATGTGTGAATCTACTTCCTAAGCCTTTTACCTGGGCATGGATTGCAGTTAGAGTGTCTTTTACTCCCTGGAGTTCTTTCAAGATTCGAAGATTCTTAGTGAATTCTGTTATAATTTTCTCTCTTGTGTGTCTTAATTTCATAGTAACATGCTCTTTTAATTCTTGCTTAATTTCTTGGAGAGCCCTCATAATGAGCTCTGTGTAGTCTGTCTTTGAGAGTCCCTCTAAATCTGTAATCCCTTGGATTTTCTCTGTTTCATTTCTGTCCGGCTGATATGGCATAGTTGGCTATTTAGTTCTGTTTCTCTGCTTGCGCATTTTATTGTGCTGGTTATTGATGGCCAGCAGGTGCTGCTATTGTGATCTCTAGGTTTCTCTTGTTTGTATGATCTGCATCCGGTGGAATGAAGTGGGAGGTGAGGGTTGCTTTGGGCTGTCTTGTGGCACAAGTGCCCTGTTTTGTTTCCTTGCCTTAAATCCAGAAGGCTAGAACCTTCCTGAGACAAAGATTTAGAGGTTTTTAAGCCCCTGTCTTTTTTCTTCTGGCACTAGGAACAATGTTACTTGCTTGCTGAGCTTAAAGTGAAATCAGCAAAATGGTGCAGCTCAGCGCCTGCACTGCCCAGAGCTCTGACTTTACTTTGCTGTTCTTGAACCCATGCCAGTGCCCCTTTTTTCCCCAACCATGCACGAGCACCCACCTGAGGCTGCAGAACTTTCAGCTGTAGATTATGACTTCATTTGGGTTCTTGTATTTATTTGTTGTATTGAGAGGAGAGGTGATCTGATCCCAGTTATTCCATGGTCATGCCTCCAGGGAGTCTTGGAATACATTTTTTAATATCTCTTTATTTATTTATTTATTATTGGATAGACAGAGAGAAATTGAGAGGGGAGGAGGAGATAGAGAGGGAGAGAGACAGACTCCTGCAGCCCTGCTTCACCACTTGTGAAGCTTTCCCACTGCAGGTGGGGACTAGGGTCTTAAACCTGGGTCCTTGTGTACTGTAATGTGAGCACTTAACCAGTGCACCACCACCTGGCCCCTTGGAATACATTTCTTTTTTTTTTAACAAGTTTCTTTTAAAAAAAGTTTTTATTATTATTTATTTTACCTTTTGTTGCCCTTGTTGTTTTATTGTTGTTGTAGTTATTATGTTGTTGATGTTGTCATTGTTGGATAGGACAGAGAGAAATGGAGAGAGGAGGGGAAGACAGAGGGGGGAGAGAAAGATAGACACCTGAAAACCCACTTCACCGCCTGTGAAGTGACTCCCCTGCAGGTGGGGAGCCGGTGGCTGGAATCAGGATCCTTATGCTGGTCCTTATGCTTTGCACCATGTGCACTTAACCTGCTATGCTACCACCGGACTCCTGGAATACATTTCTAAAGAAGACATAATGCAGTGTTCTACTGAAGCTTTCTTCTATGTATTTTTTTCATTTTCTTTTTTTATTGTTGTAGTTATTATTGTTGTTGATGTCATTTGTTGTTGGATAGGGCAGAGAGAAGTGGAGAGAGGAGGGAAAGACAGAGGGGGGAGAGAAAGATAGACACCTGCAGACCTGCTTCATTGCCTATGAAGTGACTCCCCTGCAGGTGGGGAGCTAAGGGTTTGAACCAGGATCCTTATGCTGGTCCTTGTGCTTGTTGCCACATGTGCTTAACCCACTACACTACTGCTTGACTCCCTATATATTTTTTTTAAATGGTTTCTGATATAATGTCCAAATCTTTGACCCACATGGAATTTACTCTTGTGCATGGTGACACATATGGTCCTATTTCATTATTCTGCATATCTCAACCCAGTTTTCCCAGAACAATTTGTTAAAAAGGCTCACCTTTCTCCTTTTAGTGTTCTGGGCTTTCTCCTTTTAGTATTCTCTTTACTGCAAATTAACTTATAACTGTGAGAGCCTATTTTTGGACTCTCAATTCAAATTAATTGATCTCTATTTTTGTTCTGGTGCCACACAGCTTTGATTCCCATATCCCTGTAATATAGTTTGAAGTAAGGACACATGATGCCTCTCTCCTTGTTGTTTTTTCTCAGAATATCTTTGGCGATTCTGGGTCTTCTGTTGTTCCAGATAAACTTCTGTAGTCCTTGTTCTATTTCAAAAATGTTATCTTAAATGCAGTAGGAAATGTATAATTGAAAGAATTGCTTACAGTAGCTTCTCTATGATATATTATAAAACAAACAATTCTTTGGGGAGGTACAAGCTTGTTAATATTTCATGTGTGTGTGTGTGTGGGAGCTTTGTGCATGCATGATTTCACTTCTCCTAGGCCACTTTTTCATTCAGATAGGCAGACACAGTGTCTTAATATTCGCCATGAAGTGCTGAGGCTCATATGTATGGCAAAGCATGCACCCTACCTGGTGAGCCATCTCTCTGGCCCCACTCTTTAAGATTTGATTGTTGTTTTTAACATGCCAAATGTTCTTAAAGTGAGCTATAACCAGGGAGTCTGAGTGCTTTCACAGAAATTTATTGCATCACAGTGAGGTTATGAGTGAAAGGGAGTCAAATGGAATTATTAGAAATATTTTTTAAAGATTTTATTTATTTATTAAAGAGAAACATAAGAGGAGAGAGAAAGAGCGAGACACCACTCTGGTACATGCGCTGCTGGGGATTGAACTCAAGACCTCATGCTTGAGAATTCACTGCTTTATCCGCTGTGCCACCTCCTGGACCTCATTAGAAATATTTTGATTGAAAATGACAGAAGCTCCATTTGAATTACTCTAAGGAAAATAATTTCACGGATATTTTGGTGCTTTGCAGGATCTGAGGATATCCAGGCCTCTGGGAAAACTAGAACACTGGAGTCACAGGCGCCATGAAAAGCCATTCTTTCTACTTTTCATCCTATTTCTCCCTGTATATTGATCAGTTCTCCCTCTCGTCTTAAAACCAGCTTCTCCCATATACATGGCCCACAAGATAGAGAGCCTGAAGGTCTCTCTGACTCAGGTTGTCATGCATATACCTATTTAGTACCTCTGAAGAGTAGAGTCACAGTGTATGAACCTGACAGTGGCCTTAGAAACCCTTTGGATGGTGGGACTGGTGTGGCAAGGTGGGAGATGGTCACTATCTGAAGGGATTTTGAGGAGATGGTTTTCTAAAGTCTCCTAATTATTTTTCTGGAAACTTTCTGGAAGAGATGATATTTTAGAAGCACTGTCACTTAGAGAGAACCTATCATTTTATAATGCTCACCCTGGGGGTCCCGAGCCAGCTCTCTGGGCAGTGTGGAAAAAAAACCCTAGTCAAGCAGAGGTGGCTCTGACACTCTGGTGCCCACCAAGTGCATCCCTCCCTAGGTCTCTGCAGCTGCGAAGTCCTTTCAGGCTAGAAATGGAAGCAGCAGGAAGGACTGTCAAAACAGGGCTGGGCTCTGCCTGCAGGAAAAGTGGGCTGTGGTGGTAGCTCAGCGACTGCCAAATGAAATACCAGTTTGAAGATGTTGCTGGCATGGAATTTAAAGAATCACTCGACTAGCACTTGAGGTTATTTAGAAAAATACCTTTGGTCATGTGCTTTCCAGAATGTTATGTACTTGAAATGAATCATCCCTACCCAGCCTAGAGCCGATTTAATTACAGTCCCCTCCCATGTTGCTTCTTTTAAAAACGTGACCTTCTTTTTGGTTGCTATTCAAATTCAGTAAAATATCAGCTTGATTTCCTTTTTTTTTCCTTTTCTTTTTCTTTCTGAAGCCAAGAAGTAGCTGAAGAGTGTAAGACAGGAAGAAGGGATGGAGCTCACATGGAGATCCTGCACTATTGTATGATATCAGATTACTTCTGCTTCTTGGAAACATGCCTTTTGCCTGTGAGGGTGGTACAGTAATTGTCCCAACAACCATCCCAGCTTATAAGCAAAGGTAAGCATCTAAGGTGGCACAAATGGAACAGTTTTTGAGTACCCTGACAATTCTGCATTCGTCAAACATACTCAATGGCTGTGTTCCTAAGCTGGCAACACTGTTCATACCCAGTCTGGGGCTTTGAGGGGGAGAAACTTGGTGTGATCTTTGCTTTCCTAAATCCAGGTATCTTCATTGCCTGTGGCATTGCATCTGGAAAGATTTGCTCATAAGCAAACATCTATATTTAGGGACCTGGATTGATCTCCGATATGCTTAGTGGGTTAAAAATGCCCATCTGCTTCTGGTCCTGATGTGCAGCATAGGCTTTGGAGAGTGACTAACCCATACTCTTCTCAACTCTGAGATTTTCAGCAGGTTACACAAGCCCTCTGTACCTTATTTCCTCCCTCCTCGGTTAACTAAGGCTAATCATCATAATAGAGCTATTGTGCTGATAAATGAACTAATCTGGGTAGCTGTCACAAACCAGGAATTCAGTTCATGGAGCCAGGTCAAACCAGAACCAGAAAGTCTGGCAACTCAGCAAAGACAAAAATTTCCAGTCATACATGACAATGAATAGCCACAAATATTTTAGACTTACAGGATGCTTTGTAGCACTATCACCAGTATAACCTCTTCTTATCATTTAGTACCTTCACAAGAAAAGGAAATACTGAGACTCAGACAAACTTCATGAGCACTTGCAGTGTGGAGGGGCAGACCTACCACTGTGCCCTGGCTAGGCATGACTGGGGCATTGCAGCTGCAGGAAGTGGTGGCTGTGGGTGTGCAGGTCGAGGGAAGCCTCAAGAACACCAAGTTGTGAAGATGAGGTTTTAAGATCCTTAAGGAAGAAATCTTGACTTGAGTTCCTTCATAGACTTCTCAGTTTCTGGCCTGTTGCCTGAATAGAGTAGAATAGTTGCACATTGTCTGCCAATCATACTTTCTCCTGAAGCCTAGCCCAGTTGGTTCCGATCAGCCTTTTGGTCACAAGAGTCATGATGTAACAGAAGTCAGCCCAAGAGTGAGTTTTCTTGGTTGATTTGTATTGTAAATAAAAAATAAAAGGACATTGTGGGATTGTGGCTCAGCGCAGGTTTAAAGCAACCAAAGGTTTATATCCTCTGCCCATTTTTGTATGGTCTCATTTCCTTTTTTGTTGCTAAGTTTGGTGAGCTTTTTATATATTTTGGTTATTAGCCTCTTGTCTGATGTATGGCATATGAAGATCTCCTATTCTGTAAGAAACCTCTTTGTTTGGGTGATGGTTTCTTTTGCTGTGCCGAAGCTTTTCAATTTGATGTAGTTTCATTGACTTGTTTTGGTTTTAGTCTTCCTTGCAATTGGGTTTGTATCATCAAAGATGTCCTTGAGGTTTAGGAGGGAAAGTGTCCCACCAATGTTTTCCTCTAAGTATTTTATAGTTTCTGGTCTAACATCCAGGTCCTTGATCCAACTGGAGTTGACTTTTGTTTCTGGTGAGATAAGGTGGTTCAGTTTCATTCTTCTGCATGTTTCAACCCAGTTTCCCCAGCACCATTTATTGAAGAGAGCCTCCTTCTTCCATTTAATAGTTTGGGCCCCTTTATCAAAAATTAGATGTCCATAGGTGTGGGGGGTTAGTTCTGGGCTTTCAATTCTATTCCACTGGTCTGTGTGCCTATTTTTGTTCCAGTACCAGGCTGTTTTGATGATGATGATGGCCTTATAGTTTCAGATCTGGGAGTGTGATGCCTCCATTTCTGTTTCTTTTCCTCAAGATTGTTTTGGTGATTCTGGCTTTTTTTCTGGATCCAGATAAATGATTGTAATTTTTGTTTTATAAAGGAATTTGGTGGGACTTTGATAGGTATCTCATTAAATTTGTATATGGCTCTGGGTAGAATATTCATTTTGATGATATTAATTTTTTTCAATCCATGAGCATGGGATATCTTTCCATTTCTTGGTATCATTTTCTATTTCTTTGAATAGAGACTCATAGTTTTCAGTTAGAGTTTTACAAGTGTTCCACTTCTTTGGTCAGGTTTATTCCTCGGCATTTTATTTATTTTGCTGTGATAGTGAATGGGAGTGATTTATGGATATTCTTTTCTTCAGATTTAGTGTTTGTATAAAAAAATGCCACTGAATTTTGTACATTGATTTTGTAGCCTGATACCTTGCTGTATTACCTAATGATTTCCAGTAGCTTTCTGCTAGATTTTTTTTTGTTTTTCTATGTATACTATCTTATCATCTGCAAATAGTGAGAGTTGGATTTCTTCCCTTCCAATCTGTATTCCTTTGATTCCTTTCTCTTGCCTGATTGTTGTGACGAGAACTTACAGTGCTATGTTGAAGAGTAATAATAATGAACAGCCCTGTGTAGTCCCCAGCCTGAGGGGGGATGCTTTAAGCTTCTGTTCATTGAGTATGACATTGACTGTAGGTTTGCTGCATATGGACTCCATTATCTTAAGGAATTTTCCATCTATTCCCATTTTTTGTAGTGTTTTGAGCATGAATGGGTGTTGGATTTTTGTCAAAATCTCTGCATCAATTGAGATAATCATGTGGGTTTTGGTTTTGCTTTTATTGATGTGGTTAATAACATTGATTGATTTATGTATATTGAACCAGACATGCATTCCTGGAATAAATCCCACTTGGTCATGATGAACAATCTTTTTGATATACTGCTGTATCCAGTTGGCTAGGATCTTGTTCAGTATTTTGGCGTCTGTGTTCATTAGAGATATTGGCCTGTAGTTTTCCTTTTCTGTTGTCTGGTTTTGGTATCAGGGTGATGTTGGCTTCATAGAAGGTGAAAGGGAGTATTTCTGTTTCTTTGATCTTTTGGAAGAACTTTAAAAGTATAGGTATTAACTGTTTCCTGAAGGTTTTGTAGAATTCATTTGTAAAGCCATCTGGTCCTGGACTTTTGTTGTTGGGATGATTCTCAATAACTGTCTTGATTTCTCTGTCTGTGATAGGTGCATTTATGTTTTGTAGTTCTTCCTGGTTCAGTTTTGGAAGGGTATATGTTTCTAGGAATTCTTCCATTTCTTCCAGACTCTCTAGCTTGGTGGCATATAGTTGTTCGTAGAAGCTTCACATGATTTTTTTTATTTTGATACCGCCTCTATTATTTACAATTATATTTATTTGAGTCTTCACCCCTTCTTTTTAGTGAGTCTGGCTAAGGGTTTGTTAATTTTGCTTAATTTTTCAAAGAACCAACATTTTGCTTCATTGACCTTTTGTATGGTTCTTTTATTTTTGATGTTGTTTATTTCATTATGTGGCGGTATAGCAATACAGAACAGTATATTTTAGGTACAGAAAGATAAGCAATTATCAGCAGGATTAAGAATAGGCCAGGCCCATGAGATGAGTTAATTACTAAAGTTCAGCTTCACATGTGTACATGTTCCGGGAGGACTGGCCATGGTGGGGCAAGCATTATAGGAAAGCAGGGGGCCGGGAGAGTGGAGTGCAGGAACAGAGCACCTCTTCCACCTCTAGCACTTAAGTTCTGTCCTGATATCAGCCCTCATGCTAATTATGTCCAATCCCTCAAGTGTATGCTAATTACATCACAACAGATTTGTATCTCAAGTATCAAGCTGGACTGTGTGTATGATTTAATCATGCTTGGCAAGAGGGGGAAGTGTGAAAAAAGAATTCTGGAGGGTGGGGGTAGATAGCATAATGGTCATCCAAAGAAACTCATGCCTGAGGCTCCAAAAATCTCAGGTTCAATTCCCTGCATCACCATAAGCCAGAGCTGAGCAGTGCTCTGGTTACAAAAGGAAAAAAAAAAAAATTCTACAAAGTTCGCAAATCCCTCTGAGCCTCAGTTTCCTCATTTGTAAGGCACCAATAACCTCCAATTATAAGGTTTTCATGAGATCAAGAGACTATAGACAGAAAGTGACTGGCATACAAGAAAATTTGTGTTGAGCCATAAAATGGCATAAAAGAAAGCAAAGGGAGAGTTGGGCGGTAGCGCAGTGGGTTAAGTGCAGGTGGCGCAAAGCGCAAGGACCAGTGTATGGATCCCGGTTCAAGCCCCGGCTCCCCACCTGCAGAGGAGTCACTTCACAGGCGGTGAAGCAGGTCTGTAGGTGTCTGTCTTTCTCTTTCCCTCTCTGTCTTCCCCTCCTCTCTCCATTTCTCTCTGTCCTATCCAACAATGATGGCATCAATAACAATAACAACTACAACAATAAAATAACAAGGACAACAAAAAGGAAAAAAGAAGGCAAAGGAAGAGAAGAGAAAAGAAAGGAAGCTGACTAAACAGCGTAAGAGTTGAACATTTCGTTTTCCTGTCTTTTCACTGGTGGCAAAGAACGAGGTGCCCATCCACCCACAACACTTTCTCCTCCAGGGAAAGGGCAAGGAAAAACCCTGCGCCTATGGTCCAGGCAGTGATGAGGAGCTGGGGGGAACCAGGAGGGGAGGAAAAAAGAGTTCTCCCCCTCCCTGAGCTGAAATATAACCCACAAAGGGGCGGAAAGGGGTAAGGACTGACTAAGGAGAAGTCACAAGTACTTACTTGGTTTGCTTTTCCTTTGTCCCTTTTAGCTCATTTTCACTGGTTTATTGATGAGTTATAATTTTCATCATGGTTCCTCTTTGACCCCTCCTCTGTGGTTTATTTCCTATAGGCCTGGAAATCCTGTTTCAACTTAGAATTCTTAGGTTTGAATCAGTTTTTTTTTTTTTTTTTTTTTTTGAGAGAGTCTGTTTGGTTGCTGCCTTCAGGCCTCCATTTTGACTCCACTCCCACAAGTGTTTAATTGAACTGCATGTGAGGAGGAAGTAAGCTCTGATCACGCTGGACAGCCAGGTCTAGGAGACTCAACATGTGAAAGGAGGCCCCACCAAGAGCTGCTGCTGCTGATGTGCAGAGATTGATCAGACCACACAGTCCTTACCTGGGGAAGAAGGTGTGTTTGCTTATTCAGGAAACCATATTCTTGGCTCTGTACTAGAAGTACACATAATCGCTTCATCCTCACATAATGGACATTGAGTTATACATGGGATATGCCTTCATCATTAGTTTTTCAGACTTAAGAATATCCGTGTTTGTGATTCACGATAAGGCTTCATCTCTCTGAGTCTATTTTCAGATAGGAAAAGAGACAAAGGGATAATGAAGCAGCTCAGGGTAGTCTGCTGTTTTGCCAGGTGCATGACCTAGATTTAAGCCTCCCCTCCCCACCACACTGAAGGAAGTTTTGGTGCTGTAGTGCCTCTCTCTCTCTCTCTCTCCACCTTACTATCTCTATTAAAAAAGAGAGGGGTGGGGCAGAGGCAGATAGGGAAATATACCACAGCACCTAAGCTGCAGTGAGGTGGGGAACAGGCTCAAATCTGGGTCATAGAAATAACAACACAAGTGCACTCTCAAGGTGAGCCATCTTGCTGATCCAAAATTTGTACTGTTTATTATTGTTTTATTGTCCTCCCCCACCCCCAAGTAAAAATAAATCTGTATTTCTGCAGCAAATAATCTAATGTCAGTACTCGGCTGGTGAATTGTTTCTGCCTACTTATTTATTTTAATTTTCAGTGAATACAATGACATTAGAACTTGAGAAATTTTAAGTTCCTTAAGATATGCTGCTCTGGGGGGGCGGGGGCTGGGTGATAGCACACCGGGTTAAGCGCACATTAGTGCAAAAGCACAAAGACTGGTACAAGGATCCAGGTTCAAGCCCTGGGCTCCCCACTTGGATGGGGGGGGTTGCCTCACAAGCAGTGAAGCAGGTCTGCAGGTGTCTATCTTTCTCTCTCCCTCTCTGTCTTCCCCTCCTCTCTGAATTTCTCTCTGTCCTACCCAACAACAACATCAACAATGACAATAATAATAAAAACAATAGTGGGAAAAAGATGGCTGCCAGTAGCAGTGGATTCGTAGTGCAGGCACAGAGCCCCAGTGATAACCCTGAAGGCAAGGAAAAAAAAAACTGCTTTGAAATCAGGTACTGTTGTGTGGGAAGCTTTTTCCTAATCCCCTGAAAGCAATCTATTTATACCCTGAAATCTGAGTTTTTAGGGGAATGCGTCATTATTATAGCTTGCATAGCACAATCATGTTAGATAACTATTTCTACTGCTCTAGAATAATTTAAACCATGTTCTGGGACCTGCATAGCAGGAAGACTCAGTAAACTGTTTTCTCTCTTCATTAACTTTGCCCCAACTTCTCTGTCATTCCTATAAATGACCTCTGTCTTTGTTCTAGAGTTCTACAACTAGGTAACAGAGTGGAGTGATTGCTGTTTACCTCTGGATGATTGTGAATACTGTTGTGAATATTGTTCAAGTCCTAAATTCATTTCTTCTCCTAGTTCTATGTGCTTGAGACAACTACAACTTGGACAGTGTCAGCCTGAATGAGGTAGAACCAGCAGAGAAGAGCTCAACACTCACTGAGGTGCCTACTGTCCTTTGTGCTCCAGCTCTCAGCTGGAGGGTGACTTGGATACCAGGCAGTCCTAGATTTGTAGAGCTGATTAGAAGGGGAAGGCTGGGAACACAGGTTGATGTGCAGGAAAGATTCGGTTGGTCCAAGGGCAGGTGTAGGTACACTTTTCATCAAAGCTAGGGAAAGAGAGAGAGAGAGAGAGAGAGAGAGAGAGAGAGAGAGATTGCTATAGATTGGATAAGCCTGAGAAAGGGGGGGGCAAGAGACAGTGGAGGTGAGTCCTGGAAGGTGGGAATAGGCAAGGTTGTTAAGATCCCTTCATAGCTAAAGAGTTTGGATTTGAGCAAACACCAGACCTGTGGATGCTACAGGTTACAGGTATTTCAAGTAAGGTTAAGATGGGAAAGAATGACAGTTAACAAGTTGGTTTTACCACATAAGGAAACACACACAAACATACACACCCTCTTCCTATCAACCACAATAAAAATTCTGTGAATTGGCGGGGGGTGGGGTGGGGAATAGACCCTCCGGGGGGGAAAGAAAAACAGGAAAGAAAATGTTAAAGTAAAGAACAATATTTTAGAGAAAGGACAGCTGGCAGCCTTCTAATTCATGTTTGCCAAAGCCTGAGGACACCGTTGCAGACTGGCAGGTTACATAGAAGAACTCTACCACCAGCAGCAGGAACTATGTGAAGTGTCTGAGAGGGGTCACAGCCTGCAGTCTTGGGCAGGCAGGGACCTGGGATAGGCTGAGCCCCAGGTGTGGGAGACAGCTAAAAGAACGCTGTCAGGACCTTTCTCCTAAATTGCCCCTAAATTATCCTTTATCTATAGCTCCCACCCAGTCCTCTTGTCTCACCTGTGCCATGAATGACCCCCATGGGCTCTACTGCCTTCTGTCTCTTAACTTTCACAATCTAGTCTCAAGTGGCAGCCAAACCAACCTTTGCCAAAAGGGTCATGCTGCTCTCCTACTGATAGCTTGCCAGCAGACCTGGCACACAATCCAACACTTGGACCCAGGACCTTCTTGGGCAACTTCTGTCTCTGACTCCTCACTAAATCTCCTGGTTTGCAGGGATGCAGTCACAGTAGACATTGCTCAGTACACCAGCAGTCCCTACTCTCACCTGTCACTTCCTTAGCACTTCTCTATCTGGAACACATTTTACCTACTCTTCTCATTACTTCCTGTCCTGTCAGATCTCAGTTGAGATAGAACAACCATAGAGGGGTTGTCTGGAACTCCATAGCCTCTGGGCTCCTGCTGTTTCCTTCATGTCACTCATGTCCTTCCTTTAGAGCATTTATCTTAATTTCTGTGTTGAGGTGTCCAAGTCTACTCTCATGTCTAGAGGTCTACTATAGCTCACAGGACTCTGCATGTAGTTGTCCCCACAGCTAAGATTTATTACTGTGTCAGGAGAAGGGTACACACCCTGTTAAAGAAGGACAAAAACACAGGCAGAGTCTGGAAGCATCCATGCAAAAGCTTCCTCATGTCCCTCTTCCTTCAAAAGGTCACACTTGACACTCTTCCCTCAGCAGTGAAAATGCAGCAACATGTGTAGGCCTACAGCACCTCGTTAGACATTTCGGGGTTGGTCACATAACACCTTGCTAGCATATATCTGAATTCCAGAGCCCCAGAGGGAGGAGTTGTTCACTCACATACGCTGCATCGTTCGCACAGAGAATCACATGAGGCAATCTCCCTGAGCAGCGATGGTTGGCTGGGACACTCTGGGAGCCAAGTTTCCAAGCGCCAACTAAGACTGACCTTGCAAACAGGACTTTCTATGCATAGCAGTCTCAGGCCTGCTATGCAAACTCATTTTCTGTATAGTTTGTAATCAGAACATTATTTATTTTTTATTTATTTTATTCATTTATTTACTTTTGCCTCCAGGGTTATCACTGGGGTTTGGTGCCTGCACCATGAGTCCATTGCTCCTGGAGACTATTTTATTTCCCTTTTGTTGCCCTTGTTGTTTTTTACCATTGTTGTGGTTATTATTGTTGTTATTGATGTCATTGTTGTTGGATAGGACAGAGAGAAATGGAGAGAGGAGAGGAAGACAGAGGGAGGAGAGAAAGATAGACATCTGTAGACCTGCTTCACTGCTCGTGAAGTGACCCTCCTGCAGGTGGGGAGCTGGGGGCTTGAACCGGGATCCTTAGGCCAGTGCTTGCGCTTCGCACTATGTGCGCTTAACCCGCTGCGCTACCGCCGGACCCCAATCAGAACATTATTTCTCTTTGCCTATCATCTGTTCTGTGTTCCAGCCTATAAGTGGGAGGAATGCACTCCTCCCACTTATCCCTTGCATGTTTTCTAGTCTACCCAGCACTTGTACACAGGAGGCTCTTGGCAGAAAGTTTAAGAGCAGAGGGTTTCTGTTTGGATGAGTCCCAGTTTACTACTGTTCAGTTGTGCAGCTTTCTAAAAGCTCCTCCTCCTCTTCTGGGTCTCAGTTTTCTAATCTGCAGTCAGGGGTGATAAAGAGTCCTTCCTTGTAGAATTGATGTGACTGCTGTTTTACCACTGTATATTGAATGGAGGCAACCTGGTCTCACGTGGATTCAAATGTGGATTTCAGAGATATTTATCAGGGAGAAACACAAAAGAAGCATCATTAATAGTTGGTATTGAAGGTCCAAGAAAGACGAGAAGAATTGAAGTTGTAGGTTTGCATGATTGAAGGAAAAGGTATCAAAAGAATGAAATCATTGAGTTTGGAATAAGGATTAATGTTGGTAAATTTGACAAGGCCACACTCCTAATCTCTACCTATACAACAATTTTGCCATGAGCTTCACCATGTAATTGTCTACAAGACAATTTTTCTGTAAAGAGGAAAGATCAAAAATAATAAATAAATAAATAACAGAGAAACAGTTAAAATGACGTGATGAAAGTTTTGTCATGAATAACTGAAATTAATATCAAATTAACTAAAATTAATAAAAAGGCAAAATGTTTAAGATGATAATGTATTGCAGAATGCAACATATTCTAATGCATTTACAAATGTGTCATAGATTCATGGCAATACCATGCAAAGAACTGATTTTCTTTTGTGGATTTCATCTAAGCATTTGTCTTCCAAGTCTGTGTTATTACAACTTATTTTGTATTTTTCAGTAATCATATTTACTGCAAGGATGAAATCAGAGAATGTGAAGCCAGATTGCAAATTACTGTGCTAGAAAATGTTAACACACCAATTTAAAGAGTTTATTTCTTATTTTGTCAATGGAGAAATTAAACCAAACTGTCAACAAGTTAGTTTTTTTCACTTTTACAGCAAAATTGTCTTGTGGTCAATAATTTATGCAGGGAAACTACCTGAAACTCTCTTAGACATTCTGGCATAAATAGACCAGGTTGTTTTAAGTTTCTAGGACTCCTTGACGAGAAGCCTGGATTTGGTAAATCCATGCCTGTGATTAGTACTTGTCCTTATGATGTGCTCAGAAGCATTATTCTGTGTGCCTTAGTCCTGCCCTATGCCACACCTTAGCCCTTCTCCTCTCAGTACACCTGCTCCGGCCTCTGCAGGCTATAATAACAGAGCCCATCTGGGGCTCACTGACTGGACTGGGCCAGCTAACACAGGGGTAGATCAGTACTGGTTGGTCAAGGTTTCTGACTTTTAACCCTGGCTTGAAAGGATGTGAGGGCAATCTGGCTATGACATTTGTCACCACATTGATCACCAGGGTTAATTCAGCAGAGGTGGGTGTCCCCTTCCTCCCTTACCACCCTATGTGTGTCCCTCTAGAAGCTGCACAATTGATTAAAGAGAAAAGACCTTCCCTGAATAGAGATGAACCAGTCTTTGGTCCAGGGCATACATGTATCTGTGCTCCCTGGCTGGAACTTCTGAACATACTCTCAAGGGCACATATATTTTAGACTTTAAATTATTATTATTATCATTTTGCCTGTAGGGTTATTACTGAGTTCAGTGCCTCCACTACCAATCCATTGCTCCTGGTGGCCATCTTTTTCCACTGTTGTTGCTACTGTTGTTTTTGAGTAGGACAGAGAGAAATTCAGAGAGGAGGGGAAGATGAAGAGGGGCAGACCTGCTTCACCGCTTGCAAAACAACCCCCCTGCAGATGGGGAGCCTGGGGGCTCGAACCGGGATTCTTGCATTGGTCCCTGTGCTTTGCACTATGTGCACTTAACCCAGTGCAATATCACTCAGCCCCCACTTTAAGTCAGTTTAATCAATTTGGTTAGATTTTGGAGTCCCAACAACTGATCTTGACACTAAGACACTTTCTTACAATATGTGTGACCTCAGGTAAGCCTCTTAACCAGTCTGAACTTCAGTCTCCCCAGCTGTGTTGCAGACTGAGTATACTGTCAACTTCATGGAGTTATCGTGAAGTTACACCATTAAGGGGGTCGGGCCATAGTGCAGCGGGTTAAGCGCATATGGCATGCAGCGCAAGGACTGGCTTAAGGATCCCGGTTCAAGCCCCTGGTTCCCCACCTACAGGAAGGTTGCTTCACAGGCGGTGAAGCAGGCCTGCAGGTGTCTATCTTTCTCTCCCCCTCTCTGTCTCCCCTCCTCTCTCCATTTCTCTCTGTCCTATCCAACAACATCAATGGCAAAAATAACAACAACAAGGGCAACAAAATGGGAAAAATGGCCTCCAGGTGCAGTGGATTCGTAGTGCAGGCACTGAGCCCCAGTGATAACCCTGGAGGAAAAAAAAAAGAAAAAGAAATAAAAAATACACTGTTAAAAGGCTCAACACACTAATATGCACACACTAATATTTCATGTTAGTATGAAATATTTTCATAATTCCTCCATTTTTATTTATTTTTATAATACAGAATTACATGTCAACAGGGGTTTGAAACCACACCATTCCTACCACCAGAGTTCTGAATTTTCACTGCCCCACTGCAACCTACCACAGTTCCCCTAAAGTTGTAGACATGAGCCAACCATCTTCTCTCCAACTGTCTGTCCACATTTATACATAGTTGCCCTTCTTTTTCTGATTCAATCCTCTCTTCCCCTCTAAGCCACTCATAACATTGTAGCTACCTCCATATGTCCCTCTCCTTTTCCTTCTCTCTCTCTGGGTGCTGATGGAGCTGGAGTGCAGAGCCCTCTTATCTTCATCCTATCACTTCTCCCCCACTGAGAGTATGGATCAAGGTTGTTTCTGGGGAGCAGAAGGTAGGAGTTCTGGCTTCTGTAACTGCTTTTCCACTGAGCATGGGCATTGACAGGTCAAGCCATACCCCCAGCCTGTTTCTGTCTTTCCCTAGTGGACTAGAGCTCTGGAGATGCAAGGGTCCAGGTCACACTGGTGAAGTCATCTGCCCAGAGAAGTCTGGGTAGAGCCATGGTAGCATCTGCAGCCTGGTGTCTGGAAGGTGGCATGACCTAAGTTGAGACAAGATGGTTAATAAAGAGGAACCAGAAAGTAGGATCAGAGCACATGAGATTAGGGATTTTAGGGTAGAAGAAAGCTAGGAGAACCATTTTAGGCATGTTCCTGGGGGCATACAACTATGGTAGTTTTGTCTAAGTTTAAGAGATAGCCTGAGGTTAGATAAGAATATTGTCTGAGAGAATGGTGTCAGAGTAAAGGGCAGGGACTATCTCCCATTTTATAGGAAAAAAATTCTGTGGCTAAAATTAACTTTTTACCTCCATCCACTTGCTTGAGGGCCCATATACATACGTACATACATACATTTACTTATTTATTTATTTATTTATCACCAGAGCCTGTGTAACCTCTAAGTCCCTATTGGTCTGATTTGTAGCTCATGGTCACATCTGAGGAACATTGCAGGCTGCACTCATTTCAGGACCAGTCTTTTTTGAGTGGCAGGGCAGGATACCCCCAGCCTCCCTTAGGAGAATGGGGCTGTCCCTACTGTCATTTATGCTTTATGGGCCCACAAGATGCTGTTCCTTATGGAAGCGACCAGTGGAAGTATTCCTCCACTTTTTGTGGTCACTCAAGTATCTCTCTCTTTTTTTAATCCAACTTTACTATTTTTAAAATCTTTTATTTATTTTTAATCTTTTATTATTTAATCTTTTATTCGATAGAGACAGCCAGAAATCAAAAGAGGAGGGGAAGATAGAGAGGAAGAGAGACAGAGAGACACCTGCAGCCCTGTTTCACCACTTTCAAAGCATTCCCCTTGCAGATAAGGACCAGGGGCTTGAACCTTGTATATTGAACGTATGCACTCAACCAAGTGCGCCACCACCTGGCCCCACTCAAGTATCTCTTGACTACAATAAATCAAAACATGAGTATTTTGTAATTCCTTATCTTTTTAAATTAAAATGCTACCACTTGTGATAAATCATAGCATAGAACTTAACCATTTCAAATTTTTTAAGGGTCAGCTTAGTTTTACTATGTAGATTTATATTGTTGTACAAAAATTTTTTTCTTTGTAGGGATTCTTAGTAAAAATCATAATTCCTAATGTTTCAGTTCTCACTATAATCACCCAGAAAGGCTACACACATTTCTCTAGAATTATTTTTCAGATAGCTGATTACATCTCTTCCAAAGAATTCAGAATTCTATCTCTGTATTTAAGTGCCAAAAGAATGCTTCCATGTATTTCTATATGGGCCTTCAGTAAACTTACAATTTAGCTGAGAGCCTGATTTAATAGAGTATGATAATGTCTGGTAAAGTCATTTATTGGTCTCAACACTTTTAAAAAATATTTATTTATTCCTTTTTGTTGCCCTTGTTGTTTTATTGTTGTAGTCATTATTGTTGTCATTGTTGGATAGGACAGAAAGAAATGGAGAGAGGAGGGGAAGACAGAGAGGGGGAGAGAAATATAGATACCTGCAGACCTGCTTCAGCACTTGTGAAGCAACTCCCCTGCAGGTGGAGAGCCAGGGGCTCGAACTGGGATCCTTACACCGGTCCTGGTGCTTTGCGCCATTTGCACTTAACCTGATGCACTACCGCCCGACTCCCACTTTTTTTTTAACCACCAGTTTATTAATTCTACCAATGTTAGTGAATAGATACATGACAAGTGACCATGATCTATTTAACAATTATAAAAACAGAGGCCTTAAAGAAATGAAGCAGTGGACTAGGAGGTTGTACAGTGAGTGACACATGAGAGTTGCATTCAAGAAGTCCTAAGTTTAATTCCCAGCCCTACATATGCCAGTGATAATCTAGTTTTCTTTCTCTGCCCTGGGTATCTCTCTCTCTCTCCCTCTCTCCCCACCTCTCTCTCTCTCTCTCTGTCTGTCTCTCTCTCTCTCTCATATATAAACACACACACAATTTAAAAAGGAAAGAAAGAAACAGTTCAATGGTGAGAGAGATGATACAGAAATTGTGCAAACATAGAGCAGCCCCAAGTTTGATCTCTGACACTGTATAGGCCAGAGTGATGCTCTGGTTCTTTCTATTGTAAATAAATAAATAAATAAATAAATCATTTTAAAATAAAAAAGAGTCAATTCAGTAGGAACAATGCAGGCTTTATTCTTCCATATCTATCTCCCCAGATTAGAAGTAACAACCCTCTTTCATCCATTTGTTGGATGGATGCTGCCTCTGAGAAGCCTTTTCCAGTAAAGCAATGATAAAAAATGGCATTTCTTTCTATCACAGAATTTTAAATTATTTTAACCATAGAGCTTTTAAATGTATTCAGTGAAATAAGACTCTGGGGATCTGGAGAAGTGCATTCTCTCTTAGCTTGCTATGTTCTTATTGCAACTTGCACTCAAAAATCTTTTTATTAGGAATATGCACTCTTTAGGTAATAACATTAAACACCACCGCTGACAGTCAGACACTACCAAAGCATGGTCTTTTAGATTACAAATGGATAGATGTGTTTAAGAAGTGGGTTTGCAGATGGGTGGTGGCACATCCGGTTGATTGCACATACTATAATATGCAAGGACCGAGGACTGAACCCCCACTCCTCACCTGCAGGGGGGACTTTTCACAAGCAGGTCTACAGATGTTTATCTTACTATCTCCGTCTATATCTCCCCTTCCTTCTCAATTTCGTTCTTTTTAAAAATTTTATTAGTGATTTAATATTGATTTACAAAAGTACATGTCAACAGGGGTATAAGTTCATTCTGCTCCCACCACCAGAATTCTGAATCCCCAATCCCTCCACTGTAGCATGTGCACTAACCAGGCGCACCACCACTTGGACCCCACCAGTCCCTCCACTGTAAGCCACAGCAGTTCTCCCAAGGTTGCAGACATGGGTTATCTATCATCTCTAAAGCTATCTGTATACATTTGTACATAATTTCCCCCTTTTTCTTCCAAGTCCTGTCCTCTCTTCCCCTCCAAGACACACATAACCCTATTACTACATCCAAATGCCCCTTCAAGCCACACACAACCAACCCTATTACTACATCCAAATGTCCCTTCCTTTTTCCTTCTTTTTTTCTGGGTCCTGATGGAGCTGGAGTTCAGAGCCTTTCTATCTTCTTCTTCCTATCACTTCCCTCCCACTGGGAATATGGATCAAAATTGTTTTGGAGTGCAGAAGTTAGGTGTTCTGGCTTCTGTAATTGCTTCTCTGCCAGATGTGGACTTTGGCAGGTCAATCCACACCCCCAGCCTCTTTCTATCTTTCCCTAGTGGGGTAGAGTTCTGGGGAGGTGAGGTTAACGGCACACATTGCTGAGGTTGTCAGGATGGAATCGTGATAGCTTCTGCAACATGGTATCTGAAATGTGGCAGGACATAAAGTGAGACAAAATGGTTAATGAACAGGAATTAAAAAGTAGGCACAGAGCAGATGAGATTAGGAATCTTAGGGTAGAAGGAAGCTAAGAAGTCCATTTTAGGTATGTTTCTAGGGGTCCACAACCATATAGATTTTTCTTGAGTTTCATAGCTAACTGGAGTTGGATAGAAATATAGAGTAAGAGAATGGTGTCAGAGTAGAGAAAAGGTCTAGAAAGTTGGATTAGGGCAGAGAGTAGCTCCCATTCTTGAGAAATTCTATGAATAAAATTAACTGTTACCTCCATCCACCAGACCCAGGGCCCATATACATATTTTTATTTAGCACAAGAGCCTGTGGAACCTCTAGTTCCCTATTGTTCTGAGCTCACAGCTCATCTTCCCTCTCAATTTCTCTCTGTCGTGTGTGTGTGTGTGTGTGTGTGTGTGTGTGTGTGTGTTGTGTGTGTGTGTGTATGTGTGTGTGTGTGTGTGTGTGTGTGTGTGTGTGTGTAGGTAGGTAGGTAGGTATTTAGAGACCTGGCAGTGGCACAACTGTTTAAGTAAAGGACATAGCTCACCTACACAAGAATCTGGGTTCAAACACCTCATCCTTACCTGCAAAGGGGAAGGAAGCTTCACTAGCAATGGAGCAGTACTGCAGGTATTGCTTCCTCCTCCTGTCTCCATCTTTTGCCTTATTTCTCTTTGTCTCTACCATAATAAAGATTTAAATGTTTTTTTAAGTGGGTTTTCCTAGTGCTGCCTGCTGATTAGGATGCATCTGCAGTTTTCTCTCTCCTGAGCTATTGTATCTGGCTTCTAGCAGGTTTCCCGTACTCATAAAGTGTTTGGTCTGTGCATTTAATTGCCTGACATTACTTCTCTCTTTTGTTACTTATTAAGTGACACACCCTGTGATGAGGTCAGGAATAGCAAATGATTACTTACAGACCAGTCTCAGTGCTCATCTGTTCCAGATCTGCAGTTGACATCACGGAAAAGAATTGTATGTCTAGTGACAAGGTAGTGGCACACTGGGTAAAGAACACACATTACCATGCACGAGGTTCCAAGTTCAAGCCTGGGTCCCCACCTTCAGGGGAAGAACTTCATGAGTGGTGGAGCAGTGCAGCAGCTGTCTCTCTCTGTCGTCCTCTTGCTCCCTTTTCCCCTGTTGCTGTCTCTAACAGAAAAAAAAAAGGGGGTGGGGGAGTCACAGGTAACAGGGGCTCACTGTGTAGACACCAAGCCCCAGCAATAAACCTGGTGGAGAAAACAATAACAATAGAACTGTGTGTCTGTCAGAACAAATAAACACTCATAGGTGTGGCATCCTTTTTTATTTAATAGAACAGAGAGAAACGGAAATCGGAGGGGGAGCTAGGTGAAGAGAAAGAGAGACACCTGCAGCACTGCTCCACCACTCCTGAAGCTTCCCCCTGCAGGTTGGGTGCAAGATCTTCTGCATAATGATATGTGCATTCTACAGAGTGCAGCAGCCCGCCTTCCTTCCTTCCTTCCTTCCTTCCTTCCTTCCTTCCTTCCTTCTTTCCTTCCTTCCTTCTTTCCTTTCTTCCCCCCTCTCTTTCGTTCTCTCTTTCTCTTTCTTTCTTTTCATTCTTCTTTCTCCTCCTTCCACCTCCTGCAGTCCTTCCTCCTTTTCCTTCCTGCCCCCCTCAAACCCCATTCTCCTCCTCTTCTTATTTTCTTTTCTTTTTGTTTCTCTTTTTTATTGTCACTGGAGCTTCCCTGATCCAGACTGATTTCTTCAGGTGGTGGGGTCAGTCTCCTGGTTGGTCATAATGCATTCTGGGTGAACAGTAGCACCAGATCCAAAATGACTGGTGGAAGAGCTTGAAGAAGTCCACAATTGTGGAATGAAAAACATCTATAACATCAAAGTTGAAGCTATTCTGTTAACTTGGCTAGGGCTTATTATTCCTGTCAACCCAACATATAATAAGGGGGCCTTTAGAATCAATATCAGCTTTCCAGGAGAATGCCCATTCAAAGTACCAAATAACACAAATACCTATTACCAAAACATTGATGAAAATAAGCAGGTCTGTTGCTGGTAGCTAGTGCTGAAAACTGGAAGGCAGCAACCAAAACCCAATCAGGTAATCTAGTTCATAACAGCAGTGGTGAATGATACCCAGTCCAAATACCCCTTTCAGGTTGACCTAGCTGAAGAATACTTCAAGGGCCATAGCAATTTCTGTAAAAATGCTGAAGAGTTACAAACATAGGGGGAAATGACTTGTGGACGAAAATCTGCCTTGATTCATTTCAGTGAGTGTGAGCAGAGACCAAAAACCATGCATACAGACATCTCACAGAGGACTCGGGAAAACTGGCTCATGCCAACATCTGGTATTAACTTGTACCAGTTACTTTTTACAGTTTTCTTAATCAAAAGTGTTCTAGGAACTTGTAAAGGATGAATTAAAAAATTTAATATGAGGGGGGCCAGGTGGCAGCGCAACAGGTTAAGCGCACATGGCACAAAGACCAGTGTAAGGATCCCCGTTTGAGTCCCTGACTCCCCACCTGCAGGGGGGTCGCTTCACAAGCGGTGAAGCAGGCCTGCAGGTGTCTTTCTTTCTCTCCCCCTCTCTGTCTTCCATTCCTCTCTCGGTTTCTCTCTGTTCTATCCAACAACAACAATAACAATGACAGCAAGGGCAACAAAATGGGATAAAATAGCCTCCAGGAGCAAAAAAAAAGAAAGAAAGAAAGAAAGAAAAAGAAAAAGAGAAAAAAAAAAAGAGAGAGAGAGAATAGCACTAAAGCTTCCCTACTGCCATAAAGCTGGGGCCCAGAAGCCAGATAGTGGATGGCAAAGTAGTTTTCCCAGGTGAGTACTAATCCATTGTATATATATATATATATATATATATATATATCACAGCTGGGCAGACTTTTCTTAGAGGAGCTTTCTCCAAGCCTGAGTCACATAGTAAAGAAAGCTCACTATCCAGGTGAGCTGTTTTGAATTTGAATTTTCTATGAGGAGAGTTTGCAAAGTAAATTTTCCTTAAACCAGTCTACTAAAAATCAAATGATTCGTAAGTATTTTAAAAAGAAACAAACCTGGGTTATAAGGTAAGTCCATTTCTAGAGTTTGGAGAAACCACCAGACTGTTTTCCAGAGAGGTTGGACCAATTTACATTCCCACTAGCAGTGTGTGAAAGCCCCCCCCCATTCTTGCCAATGTGTATTTTCTATCCTTTCTCCCCCCTCTATTCTTTTAATTGGAAGGTTAATGGTTTACACTACAGTTGGCACGTGGGTAGAATTTCTCATCTCGTCATGATAATCATAAGTGGAAACTTAAGAAACAAGGACAGAAAGGGAAAACAGAGTGAAACTTGAAGTGGATGTGTGGTGTATTGCAGCAAAGCAAAGAACTCTCGAGAAGGGTGGGGAGGGAGGGGTAGAGAGGGTGTTGGGGTCCTAGCGCATGATGGCAGAAGTGCACTTAAGTTGGGGGGATGACAGACCTGTCACAGGGAGATGATAAAATGTACCTATGTGTCAGCAACCGTAAGCCATCAAGCCCCCAGTAAAATTATTTTAAAAAATTTAAAAAGCGGGAGTCGGGCTGTAGCGCAGCGGGTTAAGCGCAGGTGGCACAAAGCACAAGGACCGGCATAAGGATCCCGGTTCGAACCCCGGCTCCCCACCTGCAGGGGAGTCGCTTCACAGGCGGTGAAGCAGGTCTGCAGGTGTCTATCTTTCTCTCCTCCTCTCTGTCTTCTCCTCCTCTCTCCATTTCTCTCTGTCCTATCCAACAATGACGACAACAATTATAATAACTACAATAAAACAACAAAGTCAACAAAAGGGAATAAATAAATATTTAAAAAAAATTTAAAAAACACCTAGACTCTACTTTGACAGAATTAAAGCAACATAGAAAAAACAAAACAAACAGAAAACCTCTCTGATATATTCACTCAGGGCTTTCTCTGTACAAGAGTGCCCCTTCTCAGCAAGAAATAGCTGTCTAAGGATCTGCTTCTGCCTAGATGGAACTTGCCCTGGATCATGAAGAATATGGTGGAACTAGGATAGTATCCCTGAAAGTCTGGCTCCTGAGCTCTTGCATTAAATACATTTCACTGTAGAGGAGATTTGAAATAATAGTCTGCACCTCTTGGGAAATCATTGACAATGTGACTTGGTATTAATTCTATCAGGATTTTCCATTTTTCTTCCCTTCTTATCTGTGAGCTTGCTCTGTCTGCTTGGTGGGCTGTAGAAGGATGGAGTGAGATTGTGAACTGTCTTGTGCCTGAAGCACAACAACAAAACAAATGTGTTAGTAGCAACATCTCATGCTCCATCTTCATTCTTCTTCTTCTTCTTCTTCTTCTTCTTCTTCTTCTTCTTCTTCTTCTTCTTCTTCTTCTTTTCCCCCAAAGTCCTAGAAAAACTTTGTTAAAAGTGACAATCATTCCAAGGGAGCCCTGTTCTGAGTATGAGCACATACCTCTCTTCCATTCATTTCCTAACAACTTCTTCTGATTAGGGATGCCTAATTTAACAGAAAACGAATTAGTAATCCCTGGAATAAATCTTGGGGACGTGTAGAGAAAATACTCCCTTGCTGCATTTGGCAAATCAAATAAGCAAGCAGGCTCAAGTTCTTAGAGGAAACTCAATTCTTAGAAACTTTTCCCATCACACAGCTGCAAGGACAACTGCAGATTAATTAATTGAAATGAAATTGGAAGAGAGAAATACAAAAGAGCATTTCCTGAGATGGCTTTGTCAGTGTTTTAAATCGGAGCCCTGAAGATGGGAAAGCCTATTTAGGTGGCCCATTCACTGAGCAGGTTTCTTATTTGTATGCATGGAAAATCCAAGAGACACATCCAATAGGCTGCCCATGGGGAACATTGCTCACAGCTCACTCTCTCTCGCCTCTGGCAGGGGCTCCAGCTTAAAGACAAGCTTCTTTGTTTATCTTAGATGAAGTTGTTGTCCACTTTTAGGAAAGTTTGCCATTTTTGTGTGTGAGAGCTAGTCAGTATTAGCCGAGAAAGCTGGCCAGGCAACTGACTCCTATATCTCCAACCTGGGAGTTACGGCTGGTGTTAAGTGAGCAGGGCTTCAGGGGTCCTCACTGAGCTCTGTGGTAGAGAGGCCTCTGATTCTTCTATTCAGGGAAGTCAGACAGAATCTGAATTCTTGATATTAAAATGAAGTTAAACAAAGTCATGCCTCTGGGGAGTGAGAACAAGAAGACAGGTGTGTGTGGGGGGACTGTTGGCCTTCTGTATTGCTTTTTTTAAAAAAATATTTATTTATTTATTTATTCCCTTTTGTTGCCCTTGTTGTTCTATTGTTGTAGTTATTATTGTTGTTATTGATGGAGTCATTGGATAAGACAGAGAGAAATGGAGAGAGGAGGGGAAGACAGAGAGGGGGAGAGAAAGATAGACACCTGCAGACCTGCCTCACTGCTTGTGAAGCGACTTCCCTGCAGGTAGGGAGCCGGGGGCTCGAACCAGGATCCTTACAGTAGTCCTTGTGCTTTGCGCCATGTGCACTTAACCTGCTGCGCTACCGCGCAACTCCCTTCTGTATTGCTTATAGACAAGGGAAGTTCTGGGTTCCTGGAAGATGGCGGACTGAGAAGCGCTAGCGGCGTGAGCTCTGATCACATCTTCTGGAAACGGTAGGATTTTCTGCCTTTAGCAGGCCAGTCAATAAGGGGCCCTATCAGTGACACCAAGGAGGTGACTATAACTTAATTTGGGTTAAGAATTAGAGTAAAGGTGGCACGAACTAGCGGGCGGCTGCTAGAGACTTCCCAGGCGTTGCCGGGCACGGCGGGTGGGCCGGGCATTGTCGTCCGCCCGGGAAGGCGGCTCCTCCGCCGGTTGCATAGCGCTGCTGGGCAGCCGGCAGAGGACCCAGAGGGAGCACTATAGCTCGGGGGCTTTCTCTTGGGAGTCTCCAGGGACCACCGTGACCCTGAGGGCGGATCCAAAGACTTCTTGAGTATAGCTCTCATTGGACCGAAGGACTTGGAGCTAGTTTTCATTTTCAAGAAATCCTTTAAAAAAGTCTGGAGGGGGGGGGTTCCCGGAAGATGGCGGACTGAGATGCTGCTAGCCGCTGAGCTCCGAACACATCTCCTGGAAACAGTAGGATTTTCTGCCTTTAGCAGGCCAGCCAATAAGGGGTCCTAGTGGTGACACCAAGGAGGTGACTATAACTTAATTTGGGTTAAGAATTAGAGTAGGGAAAAAAGGGAAAAAAATTCTTTTTTCTTCCTTTTAATTTTCAAGCATACCTCCTTCCCGCCCCCCCCCATAAGCAGTCCCTGGGGACCAGCTCCTAGCAGGATACCCCACACCACCAAACAGGGTGCTTTTTTGAATTCACTGATACACATTTGGGAATTTCCTTTCACTGCTCTTTAATTACAACTCTTTTTCTTATCTTCTCCCTTTTCTCTCTCTTGTCTCTTTTTTTTTTTTTAATCTTGTCATACACTTCTTCCTTCTTCTTCGCCTTTCTGAATTTGTGAATTATTTTGGGGAAGAAATCTGACTCAGAGTGGACTCTCTATGTGTGTATCTCTGCTCTAGTTCCCTTTCCCTTCTTGTTACCCCTAGAATATACAGTGGATAGTAGATTTGCATAACTGTCTATCCTTGCTATCCTCTCTTTCTTTTCTCTTTCTTCACTGGGATTTGGTTACTATTATTTCACGGACTGGAGAAATTGTTTGGCTAACTGGTAACGATTAAACTACTTCAATACTTACTTCAGTTGCTACTGTAATTCCTGAGGTTGGTGAGTGCAATTGTCATAAAGGTATTTAGTACAGTGTTACTTGTACTCAAGACACAACTGAGGAACAACAGAGCATAAAAAAAAAGAAACACATAAATAAAAAAAATGGGTAGATCAAAAACAAATAAAACTGCTACCCCAATGAATGAAGACAAGAGCCCAGAAGAAACTACAAATCAGCCAGAAGTAACCATAGATAAGAAAAGTATGCAAGCAATAATAAACTTATTAATCACAGAAATGAAAACAACATTGGAGGAAAGGACAAGAGAAGTTCTCTGTGTTGCCCTAGGGGAGAACCAGGCAAAGGGAGAGATTCCAGAATTGGCTGAAGGATGAGGTAAGAGACCCCCTGCCATGTGCCTAGCCTGCAATCCCTCTGAAGTGTTCTCCACTAAAGAAACCCAGTTAGAATTGTGCTTGTTTAATTTGACTGTTTTGTAATTTCCTTTTTATTCCACTCTGTGGAACTGGAGCTTGTGTAGTTGGCACTTGGTCATGTCCCTGTCAGGGAAGCCTGTATGTTTTGGTCTGTAGCGACCCTTCATTTGACACCTCTTGTTTCTATAGTTCAGAAAGGTTCAGGGTTCTCTGCTGCCCTTTGATTATCCCCACACTGATTTGAGCAGCAATGGCCATATAATGTATGCATGTATAATACTTGAATTAAAAAACATCAAGACAGGAAAATGCAACAAGATAAGACTAGGATTACTTCAGGAACGTACTAAGCCACAGGTGAGTGCAAACATGTGTGGCTCATGGACAGAGAGGGGCTTAAGGAGAAACTCCTGGGGCTAAAAGCCCATAGTCAGTAGTGGCTTGTACCAGTCTATGACAGTGTACCAGTTGACACACCACCTTTGATCTGAGTTTTATTAACAAAGACACTGGTCCATTGACATGTATGGTTGCTTTGCAGAGTTTCACTATAAGTCTGTGTTTGTCTTGTTGAGTTAGGTGGGATTCTTGCAGACAACATATGGTTGTGTTGTGTTTTCTGATCTATCTTCCTCTCTATGTCTTTTAATAGGTGAATTAAATCTGTAGACAGTTATTGATATTATAGATTTAAGATATCTTAATGCCATTATTCTAAACTTTTAGCGTGTTCTGATATATGGCATGTTTATGGTAATGTTATTGTTTATACAGTTTGATTCCTTCAACTGTTGCTTGTTTTAGAAGGTTTTTATGCCTCCATCTAGTCTAAATGACAGTCTAGAAGGATACAATAATCTTGGTTTAAAGACTTCTTATTGAGCACTCTCTATATATCTTGCTATTCTCTTCTGACCTTTAGAGTTTGTGTAGAGAAATGTGCTAATTTTATGGGTTTTCCTCTGTGACTCTTTTTCTCTTGCAGCCTTCAGGATCCTTTCTTTATCCTTATTCCTTTTCATTTTAGATATGATATGTCTTGGTGTCTTTAGGATTAATTCTGTTTGGGACTCTGGGTTTCTTGAACCTTTGTGTCCTTTATGTTGTTTAGAATAAGGAAATTCTTAGCTATTATGCCCTTCAGAATGCTTTATTCCCCCTTCCTCTCTTTCTTCTTCTGGTAAACCAATTAGGTGCATATTACTTCTTTTGAAATCATCCCATATTCTTCAGGACATAATAGCTGAGGATGTCTCTAGTCTACACAACATCAAAGACATAAAGGTTCAAGAAGCCCAGAGGGTCCCAAACAGAATTAACCCAGACTTAAAGACACCAAGACACATCCTATTTAGAATGGAAAGGAATAAGGATAAAGAAAGGATCCTGAAGGCTGCAAGAGAAAAAGTCAACTACAGAGGAAAACACATAAGATTAGCAGCAGAATTCTTCACATAAACACTACAGGCCAAGATATCTATTGAGTGCTCAGTGAGAAAGGCTTCCAACCAAGACTACTGTATCCTGCTAGACTGTCATTTAGACTAGGAGGCATAAAAACCTTTTCAGACAAGCAACAGTTGAAAGAACCAACTATCACCAAGCCTGCCCTGAAAGAAGTTCTGAAAGGTCTCCTACCACAGGTCAGGCCACCACAAATACGCCATATATCAGAACACTCTAAAAATCTACAATAATGACATTAAAATATCTTCAATCTATGATACCAATAAATATAAATAGCCTGAATTCACCTATTAAAATGCACAGAGCAGAAAGATGGATCAGAAAACACAGCCCAACAATAAGCTGTTTACAGGAAACCCACCTAACTCAACAAGACAAACACAGACTCAAAGTGAAAGGATAGAAAACTATCATACAAGTAAATGGGTCACACAAAAGGGCAGGAACAGCTATTCTTATATCTGACATGATAGACTTTAAAATAGATAAAATTTAAAAAGATAGGGATGGACATTACTTAATGCTCAGAGGATAAGTCAATCAAGAGGACTTAATTATTAACATCTATGCAGCCAATGACAAGCCATCTAACTACATCAAACATCTACTGAAAGAGCTACAGCAATACATTAACAGCAACACAGTCATAGAAGGGGACTTCAATACCCCACTCTCTCAACTTGACAGATCATCCAGGCATAAAATCAACAAAGAAACAAGGGAGCTAAATGAAGAGCTAGATAAACTAGGATTGTTGGATATTTTCAGTCATTCACCCCAAGGAAACTGGAATACACATTCTATTCAAGTCCACATGGGTCATTCTCAAGGACAGACCATATGTTAGGCCACAAAGACAGTGTCAACAAACTCAAGAGCATTGAATTCATTCCAAGCATCTTGAAATTAAATTAACACTAACCAACAAACAAAAAATTAGTAAAAGTCTCCAATTATGGAAATTCAATAGCACACTACTTAACAGCTATTGAGTCAAAGAGGAAATTAAGCAAGAAATTAAAATGCTTCAAGAATTTGATGACAATGAAGGCACAAACTATCAAAATATTTGGGACACATCTAAGTCAATACTGAGAAGGAAGTTCGTAGAGTCATACAAGCACACATTGGAAAACAAGATAACACTCATATATACAACCTGACTGCCCACCTTAAAGACTTAGAAGAAGATGAACAAAGGCACCCTAAAGCAACCAGAAAGACTGAAATAACTAAAATTAGAGTGGAAATAAATAACATTGGAAATAAGAGAACCATCAATGAAGCTAAATGTTGAGTCTTTGAAAGAATGAACAAAATCGACATACCCTTAGCTAGACTAACAAAAAGGGGAGGGAAGGTTGGGACTCAAGTAAATAGTATTGTAAATGAAAGAGGAGATATAACAACAGATACCACAGAAATCCAATGTATCATGCAAGGCTTCTATGAACACCTATATGCCACCAAGCTAGAGAACCTGGATGAGTTCTTAGATATTTACAAACTTCCAAAATTAAACAAAGAGGAATCAGAAAATATGAACAGGCCAATCACAGCCAAAGAAATTGAAACTGTTATTAAAAAAAATCTTCTGAAAAATTTAAGTCCTGGACCAGATGACCTTACAAATAATTCTACAAAACCTTCAAGGAAGAGTTAATACCTCTACTTTTAAAACTCTTCCAAAAGATTGAAGACACAGGAATACTCAGAGCTTCTGGGAAGCCAACAACACCCTGATACCAAAAGTAGGCTGGGATACAACAACAACAAAAAGGAAAACTACAATATCTCTTATGAACATAGATGCTAAAATATTGAACAAAATCCTAGCCAACTAAATGTAGCAGTATATCAAAAAGATTGCTCATCATGATCAAGTGGGGTTTATCTAACCAGGAATGCAAGGTTGATTTAGTATACATAAATTAATCAACATGATCTACTACATCAGTAAAAGAAAGACCACATGATTTTATCAATAGATATGGAGAAAGCCTTTGTCAAAATCCAACATCCTTCATGATGTGAAAGACTTGTATACTGAAAATTATGAATCACTGTCCAAGGAAATAGAAAAAGACACAAAAATGTGGGAAGATATTCCATGTTCATGGGTTGGAAGAATTAACATCAAAATGAATATACTACCCAGAGCCATATACAAATTTAATGCAGTCCCCATCAAGATTCCAACCACCACATTTTTTAGGAGAATAGAACAAATGCTACAAATGTTTATCTGGAACCAGAAAAGACCTAGAATTGCCAAAACAATCTTGAGAAGAAAGAACAGAACTGGAGGCATCACACTCCCAGGTCTCAAATTGTATTATAGGGCCATTGTCATCAAAACTGCTTGGTACTGGAACATGAATAGACACACTGACCAATGGATTAGAATTGAGAGCCCAGACAAGACACCCAATTAAAAAAAAAAAACAAGACATAGAAGCCAGATGGTGGCATACCTAGTAGATTATTATGCATGAAAACTCAGATTCAAGCCCCTTGTCCCCAACTGTAGGAGGGAAGCTTCACAAGTGAGCAGTGAGGCAGTAGTACAACTGTCTCTCTTTCTCACTCTGTACTTCTGTCTCTATCTGGAAAAAAGGAAAACATGGAAAAATAGCTGTGAGGAGTAGAAGAATTGCTGAGTAGGCACCCAGTCCCATGGATAATCCTGGTAGCCAAAAAACATATATCACCAATGTACATAGTATCATACCATGCAGTCTATGCAAATGTATATAATAGTAAAATAATCTAGGTGCTTTAAGATATGTAGGACTGAAAAACAGCAGGATGTATTCTGTACACACAAGAGCCTACCCACCAAAATGAGTAATAATCACCTCAGAGTCAACATTTTTCAGCTCATCTTCTACATCACCAGTCCCCTGACATTATTCAGAGCAGTGGTACCAAATGTATATAATATATGAAAACATACAATATTTGGCTATGGCAACCATATCTAATTTGTCTGAAAGGAAGCCAGAGTTGATTTTGGGAAAAAAAGGGGGAGTGGGGGGGGGGGAGCTCTGCATACTCTAACTTAACGAAAATGAACTTGTTTAGTTCTTGAGGTTGTTATTAAAAAGAAGAGAAAATTATCTCTTGCACAGGTATCTTTGAAGCGCTAACTTGCTGCATGACCTTGGGATGAATGATTTAAAATCCTTGTAAATCTCAGCTTCTTTATCAGAGAAGACTGCCTGGGAGGGTTGTGAAAAATGAGAAAGACATGCACATAAATCCCCACTCACTATGTACAGAGGTGACTTGCATTTTCTGTACTCATCAATAAACATGCATTAAACACCAGTAGTGTGTCAGCTACCCGGCCAGACTGAACTAGGCCTGAAGGAAACAAAATGCAAGAATGTATTCAGATTTTTATTAGGGCTGTAGCCTAGAGACACAAATTCAAGAAGCCATTGAATGATGAGTTTTCTGGATGGGAAGCTTATCTCCACATTAGAAAAGACAATAGTTCTCACTCCAGTCAGCAATGCAAATCAGGGCTAAGTCCAGCCAGCCTAGAAAGATAGCCCATTATGCAAATTATGCTAGAAGTTAGCTGTTTTTTAATTGATCCAGTGATGATACAGGGTACATGAAAAGACGAGTGGTGATTGGTTGTGTTTTCATCTTGGGTGGTCCCTGATGAACACTTTTGTTTCATTTTTTTTTTTTTTCCTGAGCCTGGATGTGCCTGGGGCCTGATTGTCTACAGACTCCCAACTCTCTTGTAGTCAGACTCAATAGACTACAAAGTGTTTCTTAACTTGTCACAGCTTCCATGTTAAGTGTAAGGAGACAGAAGTGGAAGTGACATGGATCCTGCCCAAGAGTGAGTGCTTCCGGTCTGCTCCAGGGGAGGCATAGACAGGCCATGTGAAGAGAGTAACAAGACCTTTCCTGACCAAACCCGGTGAGTAAGAAGCTGCAGAGGCTTCCCAGAAACGGTGCTGGAACCAGCCTTGAGGGCAGGAAGACAGGAGAGGATGTGCAGGCAGAGCAAAGAGAGAGAGAGAAACAAGGAAGAATAAAGGGCATATCTGGTATACAGTGTCTAAGCTTCTTACACAATGCAAGCTTTCAGCGAAGGTGTGTTGACAACCATTTGTCATGCTGGTTCTCTCTAATCTTGCCATTTAGAAGGCCATAAAAGCATATGGTCAGCTTTGTTTTTGTTTTCCCAAACCTACTGAATGTTGTCTAGATGCATTAATGCCAAGTGATATCTGACCTGTTTTCCTGGTGTCTATATCTACCAGTCACACTTAGCTGTACAAATTGCTATTATTTATAAGTATCTCAACAAAACAAAACAAACAAAAAAAATCAAAAACCCTGAAGTATGCTGAAGTTGGATGTTGGGGCAAAGGGGCCAGAGGATACCAGTAAGGAACGTAAGGAAACAGGCTGACATTCAGCTCCTCGAATCACTTAACTGTCTTAAGTGAAAACTTACATTCTTTTTGTCAATAGTTCTCTTCTCAAAAGCCTTAGCTTTTTCCACCTTTAATTGAAGCAGCTTATAAGGGAGGAGACATAAAATATAACAATGTCACTAAATTAAGAACAAATGAAAAAGATTAGATGAAGGGAAAACAAAGTAGAAAAGCAATCTAGTGTCAGGAATCATAATCATGGAAACAAATTCTTACCATAAATTTGATCCAGAGCTTCCTGGAAGCCAGAGTGAAGAAGGAAACTAGAAAGGGCTTATGCAAATGAGGCTCTCTAATATGGTAGTCACTGCAGCTGATATGTGTCTCACTCAAATTGAGATGGACTTCCAATGTAGAATATATATTGTAGTTCACCTTTCTCTCTCTCTCTCTCTTCCTTCCTTCCTTTCTTTCTTTCTTTCTTTCTCTTTCTTCTTTTCTCTTTTTTTCTACCAGAGCACTGTTCAGCTCTGGTTTATGGTACAGGTGTTTGAACCTGGGACTTTGGAGCCTCAGGCATGAGAGTCTGTTTGCGCAAACATTATGCTATCTACCCTCCGCCCTGTAGTTCAGATAGCAAAAACTAAAGGCTTTGATATTTGTTATACTTTAAAATAATGACTTTATATATTTGATTAAAAATATTATAGCAAAAAAAAAACCAATAAAACATCTAGGAATAAACCTAACCAAAGAAGTAAAAGACTTGTATACTGAAAATTATGAGTCACTACTCAAAGAAATTGAAAAAGACATAAGAAGTGGAAAGATATTCCATGTTCATGGGTTGGAAGAATTAACATCATCAAAATGAATATACTACCCAGAGCCATATACACATTGAATGATCCCAAACACATTTTTTAGGAGAATAGAACAAATGCTACAGATGTTTATCTGGAACCAGAAAAGACCTAGAATTGCCAAAACAATCTTGAGAAGAAAGAACAGAACCGGAGGCATCACAAATTTGTGTAGTGGTATAGTTGTGTAGTTGTGTTGTGTAGTTGTGTTCTTGTGTGCCAGGCTAGCTTCCGGGCGGGAGAGAGAGACGACCAGGGACTCATGGCTGAGTGGTACGCAGTTCAGTCTTTATTCATGTGGACTATCTCTAATCACAATCTTGTCCTGATATATCCTGAGGCGGAAGTGTCAGGTCCGAAGAGGATGTACATAGGATAGGGGGTGGGGAGAAGGAAAAAGTGTACAAAATAGTGAGGATTAAACCAATGCCCTGGAGGCAGGGCGGTGTTTAGTTAACAGTGGTTATGTGTTAAGCAGGGGGATTAAACCAATGAAACAGAAGGAGTCTTAGAAGCAGAATTTAGAAGCATACCAACAGTTGTGTAGTTGTACAGTTGTATAGTTGTGTTGTTGTGTAGTTGTGTTCTGTTGTTGTGTAGTTTTTTTGTTGTATAGTAGGTTGTGTAGTTGTGTTGTTGTGTAGTTGTATTGTGTAGTTATGTTCTGTTGTGTTGTTGTGTAGTGGTGAAGTTGTGTCATAGGTTGTGTAGTTGTGTAGTTGTGTAATTATGTTGTGTTGTGTAGTTGTGTAGTACTGTTGTGTAGTATTGTTGTGTAGTTGTGTAGTATTGTGTAGTTGTGTTGTGTAGTTGTGTTGTGTTGTTGTGTAGTTGTATTGTGTTGTTTTGTATTTGTGTTGTGTAGCTGTGTACTTGTGTTGTGTAGTTGTGTTGTTGTGTAATTGTGTTGTGTTGTGTTGTTTAGTTGTGTTGTTGTGTAGCTGTGTAGCTGTGTATTTGTGTTGTGTAGTTATGTATTTGTGTTGTTGTATAGTTGTGTTGTGTAATTGTGTAGTTGTGTTGTTGTATAGTTGTGTTGATGGGGATAGAGACAGGGAATGAGAGAGAGACACCTGCAGCCCTGCTTCATCACTTGTGAAACTTCCTCCTTCCTCCTTTGGGACCAGGGGCATGAATTCAGGTACTTGGCACACATGTGTGCACTTAACCAGGTTTGCCACCACCTAACTCCTCTGTAAAATTTCTGATGTAGGTATGATGGATCTCCATGGTGTCATTCACTAGGTGTTCCTGGTAATGGATATATCTGACTGACACATTGCAGATGGCTAGAAATCCAATAGATGACCAATCAAATTGTTGGAACATTTGGTGAGGTTATCTGCCCAGAGAGGTCAGGATGGAATCAGTAGCATCTGCAACTTGGTGGCTGAATGGCAATAAGATATAAAGCAGGACAAAATGTTTGATAAATAGGAACCAAATAGTAGGAATAGAGTAGATAAGACTAGGTATCCTGGGGGTGGAAAGAAGCTAGGAAGTCGATTTTGGGTATGTTCCTAGAGGCCTAGGACTTTAGTAATTTTTGCCTAAGCTTGATAGCTAATATGCAGATAAACTAAAAATATTGTCGGAATATTTTTATATTCTGGGAAGATGGTGTCAGAGAATAGAATAGGACTAGAAAGCTGGATTAGGGCAGAGAGTAGCTCCTGAATTTGAAGAAATTATAGAAATACAATTATCTGTTTATCCCATCAATCTGACCCAGGGCCCATGTATCTGAGAACCGTACCTCTCCAGAGTCCTACCAAACTAGGGAAAGATAAAATCAGACTGGGGTTATGGATCGACCCACCAATGCCCATGTCCACTGGAGAAGCAATTACAGAAGCCAGAATTCCCATCGTCTGCACCCCATAAAGAATTTTGGTCCATACTCCTAGAGGGGGAGAAATGTTAGGGGAAGATGACCAGAGGGCTCTAAATTACAACTCCATCAGGACCTGCAGAGAGAAAAGGAAAAAAGAAAGACATTCAGAAGTAGTAATAGGTGTAGGTGTGACTTAGAAAGAAAGAGAAGGCAGACCACACACACAAAAAAAATAGGCAAATATGTGTACAGAGAGAGACAGATAGTCATAGAAATAATAGTCAACCCACATCTGTCACTTTGTGAGAACTACTACAGTTTCCTTCCATTGGAGAGAATGGGGACACAAAACTCTGGTGGTGGGAATGGTGTGGAATTATACCCCTGTTATCCCATAATTTTTGTAAATCAATATTAGACCACTAATAAAATTATATATGTACAATAAAATTAATTGTTGGAACTTTTTACTTCACCCATGATCTTCAGAAATGGCTTTTCAAGAATGTACAACTGTCTTTCATCAATTTCAAATTGAAAAAAAGATCACATTTTGTCACCAGTAGAAACAAGTTCAAATAAAAATAAGTCATAATGAGACTTTTGGAGGATAGGATAATAATAATAATAATTATTATTATTATTATTTTCCTCCAGGGTTATTGCTGGGCTTGGTGCCTGCACCATGAATCCACTGCTCCTGGAGGCCATTTTTTCCCCCTTTTGTTGCCCTTGTTGTGGCCTCATTGTGGTCATTATTATTACCATTGTTGATGTTGTTCGTTGTTGGATAAGACAGAGAGAAATGGAGAGAGGAGGGGAAGACAGAGAGGGGGAGAGAAAGATAGACACCTGCAGACCTGCTTCACCACCTGTGAAGCGACTCCCCTGCAGGTGGGGAGCCGGTCCTTGTGCTTTGTGCCACGTGCGCTTAACCCACTGCGCCACCGCCTGACCCCCAATTATTTATTTTTTAAAGATTTTTTCATTATTTATTTATTCCCTTTTGTTGCTTTATTGTTGTGGTTATTGTTGTTGGAAAGGAGAGAGAGAAATGGAGATAGGAGGGGAAGACAGAGAAGGGGAGAGAAAGACACCTACAGACCTGCTTCACCGCTTGTGAAGCGACTCTGGCAGGTGGGGAGCGGGGGCTTGAACCAGGATCTTTATGCGGATCCTTGCACTTTGCGCCATGTGCGCTTAACCTGCTGTGCTACCACGGGACAACCAGCATAGGATAATTATTATTAGCAAAGGCTACAGCCTATGTGATAGCTCATGCATCTGAGTTGCAACTTTTCACAGTATGCAGGTGTGACTGGTACAGCAGTCCCTAGAGAGAAGGTTGTGATGAGGGGTGATAGTACTTAGATGTTTCTAATTCAGAAATTAATTGATGGGATCAATGTGTAGCCCCCTTTTAGCACCTTTTGTCCCTGACCTATTATGGATGTGAAAGTTCAGTCTTCTTTTTAATGTATGTCTTTTAAAAATATCTGTTTTAGGGGCTGGATGGTGGCACACCTGGTTGAGTGCACAAGGACCCAGGTGCAAGTCCCTGGTCCCCACCTGCAGGAGGAAAGCTTCGCAAGTGGTTAAGCAGGGCTGTAGGTGTCTCTCTTTCTCTCTCCCTCTCTATCACCCCCTTCCCTCTTGATTTATGGCTGTCTCTATTCAATAAATGAATAAAGATAATGTTTTAAAAATATCTATCTTGTGTGTAGGGAGGGGGGGAGAGTATGAGAGAGAAAGGCCAGAACACCACTCAGCACTGGCATAGGCTAGTGCTTTGGATTAAACGTGGTACTTTTGGGACCTCAAGACTTTTCTCTCCTTTATATTTTACTTCCCTTGTCTAAATACAATTCTTGTTTCCCAGATCTTCAGTGTCACTCATTTAGTAACTCTTGCTCTGAGCCAGGAATGGAATAAATGGTCTGGAAACAGTCCTGTTTTCCATGGTTTGACTGTTAAGTGGCCAAGGAAATAGCCAAACACAATCACTCTCCCAACTCCACAGAGTAAGTGCAAAAAAAAAAAAATGCTGTGTAGAGTATTGAATATGGAGTGCTATATGGTCTATTCACAGTGGACTAAGATAAGCATGAAAACAGCATAGAGACAAAGAAGCAAGGTTGTTTGTGTTCATAATAGTAGATATAACTCAGAAGCTTTTCTTGGGAGTCTTTTAAAAATTATTGGATGCACTAGGGACTCACCAAATGATTGTGGGGGGAGGACTAAATTTTTGTAGGTAATGAAGGCTACCACCCCAAGAAGAATAGAATTGGGGGTGTGTGTGGAACAATGACACAGTGGGTTAAGTGCACATGGCACGAAGGACAAAGACCAGCATAAGGATCCCGGTTCAAGCCCCCGGCTCCCCACCTGCAGGGGGGTCGCTTCACAAGCGGTGAAGCAGGTCGGCAGGTGTCTGTCTATCTTTCTCTCCCCCTCTCTGTCTTCCCCTCCTCTCTCCATTTCTCTCTATCCTATCTGACAACAACAATATCAATAACAACTACAACAACAATAAAAAAAAAAAACAAGGGCAACAAAAGGGAATAAATATAAAAAAAAATTTTTTAAGATTTTTTTTTCTCCCAAGGAAACTGTATTTCAAACACTCCAACTTAAAATCTGTTCTCTGTGCTGTAGCTCTCCAAGTGGTTGTGTCTTATTCACCATTGTATGGGTATGGACTTGTGAACCTTCTGAGTGATGAGGGCCATCTCTGTACAGTGTCTCATTTGACAAATTATTATTATGACATCATTAATTTGTCTCACCTCTCAGCTCATTTGCTCTGTGGGAGGGATATGTGACTGTCAACATCTTGCTAAACAAATGACTGGAAACAGAAAGCGCTGAAACGGTAGTCTGGGTGTTGTTATTTTTGGTGTTTGTTTATATGTATGGCTAAAACAGTTGGCTGCTTTCTGAGCAGCACAAAACCTATTATTTTGGTGATAGAAACAACCCGGAAAGACCAGAAATGACTACAGGAGCTTGGATACTCTCTCATTTTGAAGAAGAAACAGTGGCAAGATGGGGCTAACAAGTCAAGAAGAAAGTAAAGAGAACAGGAAAGGGAGAAATGTTTGATGCTACATGTAAATGAAAACAACCCTTTTGATTTAGAGGGAAAAAAAGGTTTATATTGAAGCAGTTTTATGTAGTGACACCCCACCATCTTTGCCATACTCCACTGGATATAAACAAGTCATAGATTTCCTCCACCCTCAGAGGGAGGGAAATAGGCAAAGATGAACACCAAGAAGCATAATCATTGGGGACCAACATTCAGTCTAACCACACTGCACATCCTTGCCAATATTTGATGTTCTCCATCTTTTTATTTTAACCTTTGTAGTGGGTGTGTAGTATTATATCATTGTGATTTTGACTGGCAGTTTCCTGAATTCCAATATGCCGAACATATTCTTGTGAGCTTATTTTCCATTTGCATATCTTCTTTTGTAAAATGCATGTTTAATTCTTTTGCTTCTAGCCCACTTTTTTTATTCCCCCACCAGGGTTATTTCTGGGGCTCCATGCCTGCACAACCAAACCACTACTCCTGGCAGCCATCCCCCCCCCCTTTCTGTTTTTTCTGTATAGAACAGAGAGAAATTGAGAAAAAAGGAGGAGGAGATAGAGAAGGAGAAACACAGAAGATCTGCTTCACCGTTCATGAAGCTACCCCCTCCCCCACAACTGGGAAGAAGGGATTTGAACTTGTTTTGCTTAATAATGTGTGTACTTAACTGGGTGCACAATTGCAAGGCCCCCACTTCTACCCTTTAAATTGAAGTCTTTATGAATTGGAGGGGTTTATTTATTTTGCATATAAGTCTTTTGTCAGATAAAGTTCTATTAATATTGATGGGTAGAAAAAATTATTTTGATAAAGCCTATCAATTTTCCTCTTATAGTTGTTGCAGTCTGTGCCCTGTTTAAGAAATCGTCTATCCCTGAATCACTAAGATATTCTTCAATATTTTCTTCTAAAATCTATATGGTTATATTTTTCTTTTCTCTCCCTTCTCCTCTTCTATCTTATCTTTTCCTCTCAATGCAGCACTGAACAAACAGCCCAGGACTTCACATGTCTATGATACCACTGCTGAGCAGCATACTCAGGCCAGTCTTTTTTTTTTTTTTTTCATCCTTTTTTCAGGAAAGACACACCACAACATCACTGTACGTGGAGCTCTCTTGTTGCTATGGCTGGTACTTCTGTGTGGTGCTGGTCTTCAAATCCAGGGCCTTATGTATGGTAAGGCAAACTCTCTACCAGTGAGATATTTCCTGGCCTTATGATTTTAGCTTTTACATTTGCATCTGCCATGCATTTTAGGCTTGTTTATACAGGAAGGAAGTTGTATGGAAAAAACAGAAAGTACTTCTTCCCCAGTATAATTATCCAGCCATTTCAGCAACATGTGTTAAAAAAAAAAAAAAAGACATTTTATAAAGTGACTTGAAATTGGATGTCTGATTTTCTCTTTCTAGCATCATAAGCCAATTGGTGATGTTACAAATGTGGATGAACATCAAACATTGTGACTATCACTCATTAAAGTCACTTCATTTCATCTTAATAAGTTACTAGGTGGGCAAGGAAGTCATGAGAAGAGGGAAAGGTAACTAACAATAGAACCCAGACAAATCAACATTTTACATGATTTATTGCCCATAGAAAGAGGAAACGTAAGGTCTAATATTGAATCATAGAAACACCCAGATGTTAAAACTTTATTTCTGTTATTAGAAAAGTAGCCCAACATGGGACAAAAAACCATAACTTCAGTGTTCAGTGTGCTTTCATCTGCTATGAAATAAATGTATTTTCTGAAAAAAAAAATTTCCTACGAACTTTCCTTAACCCCTTTGTTAAAAATAAGTTGATAGGGAGTCGGGCTGTAGCGCAGCGGGTTAAGCGCAGGTGGCGCAAAGCACAAGGACCGGCATAAGGATCCCGGTTCGAACCCCGGCTCCCCACCTGCAGTGGAGTCGCTTCACAGGCGGTGAAGCAGGTCTGCAGGTATCTATCTTTCTCTCCTCCTCTCTGTCTTCCCCTCCTCTCTCCATTTCCCTCTGTCCTATCCAACAACGACAACAACAATAATAACTACAACAATAAAACAACAAAGGCAACACAAGGGAATAAATAAATAAAATAAATATTTAAAAAAATAAGTTGATAGATGCATCTATATCTACATTTTTTTTCCCCATCACTAAGGTTATCACTTGGATTATTTGCCTGCACAATTCCAATTCTCCTGGCTGACTCTTTTTGTTTTTTTAAAATAGTGATTGACAGAAAGGAAGAGAGAAACACAGGAGAGACATCACAGACTGCTCTATCACTCCTAAAGTCTCCTCAGTGCAGGTACTCCCATGTAGTGACCAGGGGTTTGAACCTTGATTCTCACACAGGTTAAACTGTGTGGTATACACAGTGAGATAGCCCCCAGGCCCTCAGAGGGTTTTATTTACTTATTAATTTTTTTTTTTTAGCAGAACACTGCCCAGCTCTAGTTTATGGTGGTGTGGGGGATTGAACCTAGGACTATGGTGCCTCAGGCATGAGAGTCTGTTTGCATAACCACCACCCTAGATTTTTTTTTCTTATTTTTATTAGATATTTAATACTGATTTACAAAATTGTAAGGTAATAGCATAATTCCATACAGTTCCCTCCACCAGAGTTTTGTGTCCCATCCTTTTTATTAGAAACTCCCAGGGTTACTGATAAAGGTTGATTCTATGACTATCTATCTATATCTATGTATGTATATTTTCCTCTGTTTTTACTGATTTAATAATGATCAACAAAACCATAGGATAAGAGGGGTACAATTCTACCACCAGAGTTCCATACCCCATCCCTTCTATTGGCAGATTTCCTATTATTTAACCTTTGGGAGTTTGGACCCAGGATCATTATGGGGTGCAGAAGGTGGATGTTCTGGCTTCTGTAATTGCTTCTCCACTGGACATTGGCATTGGCAGGTCCATCCATACACTCAGCCTGTTCCTATCTTTCCTTAGTGGGGCAGGGCTCTGGAGATGTGGGGTTCCAGGACACATTGATGAGGTGAAGGGCAGTGTCGTGGTAGTATCTGTAACTTGGTGACTAAAAAAACATAAAGATTTAAAGCAGAACAAAATTTTTTAATAATCAGGAACCTAAAGGTAAGACTATAGCAGATGAGATTTGGGGTCTCCATTTTGGAAAAGGCTAGTAGGTCTATTTTAGGTATTTTCCAAGATGCCCATGACTTAACTAATTTTTGCCTGAGCCCGAAAGCTAACATGCAGGTGGACCAGTGGTATTGTCTGGGGAGATCGTGTCAGAGTTGGAAATAAGACTAGAAAGCTAGATAAGGGCAGAGAGTAGTTCCCAAATACGGGAAAGTATATAAATACCATTAACTATAGACCCCATCAATCTCATCTAGGGCCTAAGAGTCTTTTTAAAACAATTCTTGCCTCACCATTCTTTGTTTGAACATCTATCCAATTCTTCCTTTCCTTTCATGTGTTAAAGTTGTCTCATATTTCTGTGACTTGTGCTTCTGGGTCTGTTTCACCTTGTTGAGCATTAAACATTCCTTGTTTCTTCCTCTAGGCACTCTGTTCAGTAACTTGCAAAACAGGTCTGGTAATGGTAAACTCCTTTAGGTTTTGTATGTCTTGTACTGTTTTTATTGCTCATTCATATTTGAATGATAGCCTTGCAAGGTAAAGTATACAAGGCTGGCTGTCATTGTCTTTTAAAACCTTAAATATAAGTCTCTACTCTCTCCTGGCCTCCATGGTTCCTGCAGAAAGGTCTGACACAAGTCTGACTATACTGCTTTTATATGTCACATTCTTCTATTCTCTGACAGCTTATACTTATTTTTTTCTTAGTCTTTAGCTTTTGATAATTTTACAATGATGTGTCTTGGTGTAGGTCTATTTGAATTTAGGAATTTGGAAGTTCTCTCTGTGTTGTTGTGCGGGCCGCGGAGAAGAGAGAGAGGAGGTCCGGAGCGAAGAGGGAACACAAATCTTTATTTGCGCTGGCACCTCAGAGTTGGGTGCTAGAGAAGCAGGTTGGGCCACGTGGAGGTAGCGAAAATGGCCGCCTCATGCAGTAACCTTTCCTGTGTCTGAACACCAAAGTGAAGCGCTGGCAAGAGAACAAGGTGTGGAAGAAGAAGGGCTTTTATAGGAGCAGCTTTCGTGAGAATGGGAAGGGGGAGGAGTAACCATAGCACTCCAGGATAGGATAATAACTCTCGTGAGAATGGGAAGGGGGAGGAGTGACCAAAGCACTCCAAATATTGCGGGGAAATAGACAATGCCCTGAGGGCACAACATAGCGAAACAGGCACTCCAAGAATTAGAATGTCCCAACTCTCGCGGTAGCCTGAGGGGACAACATGGCAGATGTGACTGCATCTGCACAATATCCCAGCATCTCTGCATCCTGAACGTCTACCTTCTGACCATATCCCAGATTTGGAAAATTTTCTACTATTATTTCTTTGAATATTATTTCTGTCTCCTTCTTTTACTCCTAGCCTTTGGAGATACCTATAATTCTGGTGTTTGTTTTTCTGATGGAATCCTCAATCTCTTGAAGAATTGCTTCATTTTTTTTCCTTAAACCATTTTTCTCCTTCTACTTTGAAGTCAAAGAGTGTAGTCATTTTGTCTTCTACTTCTGATGTTCTCTTTTATGTAGGTAGTCTACTTCCTTGACTTCTTCTTTGAGACTGGAATGCATTCAAAGTGTCCTTCACAACCTGTAACTCTGTTTTCAGGTTCTCCAGTTTTCTATCAAGAGACTCTTTGAAATCGTGGGTGTCTTTCTTAACCCATTTCTCCATATTCAATTGAGAGCTTTGTATTTCTTCAAATCTCCTGACAATGTAATTTCTAAATTCTTTCTCTGACAGTTCTACTTAGTCTTCATTACAAAATGTCTACCCCTCATTTTGATTCCCACAAACCAGATCCTTTCTAGTTTTATCCGTCTGTTTTAATTTCTGTTGTTCATCAGGTGATGCTGGGTTATGCTTTTTATTTGAGTTTCAGGGGAGTTGGGGAGTTGCATAGTATGAAAGCACCTGATGTCCCTTAAACAGGGCCCTAGCCTGGGGTCAGAGGTGTGGAGTGTAAATCCCAGCCTTTTTTTTTTTTTCCATGACTGATTCCTAAAAGTAGGAACTCTGTTGTGAGATCAAAGTCACATTTAGCATTGGCTCTATAGCAGCTGGAACATCTTAGGGTTTGGTAGGTTTCTCAGCTGCAATGAGGCTGCAGAGTTCAGTTACCCTCTGGGATTTACTTAAGAGCCTGTAGCTTCTACAGCTTTAAACAGCAGTCTTGAGATCTTTTTCTTAAACCACTCAGTACCTGAATGTCTCCAAGGGTCTTTTAAATCTGTTGCATGGATTTGAAGCAATTTCAAATATGGCACCTGCCTGCAATGCTACATTTCTACATGAGTCTTTCTCTTCCTCCCTTCCTACTCTTACCATAAAGCAATGATGAGAGGATAGCCCCAGTCTCCAAAGGGGCCACTTGAGAAAGACTGGTCCTGAAATGAGTGCAGCCTACAATATTCCCAGCTGTGGCCATGAGCTGCAAGCTCAGACCAATAGGGAATTACAAGTTGCACAGACTCTAGTGATACATATATATACCCTGGGTCTGGTGGATGGAGGTAATAGTTCATTTTATTTATAGATTTTGTTTTCAAGAATGGGAGCTACTCACTGCCCTACTCCAACTTTCTAGCCCTTTTCTCTATTCTGAGATCATTTTCTCAGTATTTCAATCCAGCTTCATGCTAGTTATCAAACTCAGGTAGAACTACCATAGTTGTGAGCCTCTAGAAACATGCCTAAAATGGACTTCCTAGCTTCCATCTACCCTAAGATCCCTAATCTCATATGCTCTGTTCCTACTTTTTGGTTCCTGATCATTAACCATTGTCTCACTTTATGTCCTACCACCTTACAGACACCAAGTTGGAGATACTTCCATGATCCATACTGACTTCTCTGGACAGATACCCTCACCAATGTGTCCTGGAACCTTGCCTCTCCAGAGCTTTACTCCACTAGAGAAAGATAGAAAGAGGTTGGGGGTATGGACTGACCTGCCAAAGTCCACATCCAGCAGGGAAGCAATTACAGAAGCCAGAACTCCTACCTTCTATACCCCAAAACTATCTTGATCCATACTCCCAGTGGGGGAGAAGTGATAAGAGTAAGAGGATAAGAGGGCTGTGAACTCCAGCTCCATTAGCACCTGCAGTGATAGAAGCAAAAGGAGAGGGACATTTGGATGTAGTAGTGGTGCCATGAGTGGCTTAGAGAGAAAGAGTGGACTGGACCTGGAAGAAAAAGGGTGCAATTATATACAAATGTAGACAGATAGTTGTAGAGATGATCATTGGCCCATGTCTGCAACTTTAGGACTGTGGTGGCTTGCAGTGGGGAGACTGGGGATTCAGAACTCTAATGGTGAGAATTGAATAAAATTATACCCCCTGTTGACATGAAATTTTGTAAATCATATTAAATCACTACTAAATTTTTAAAAATAAAAATAAATGATATTTTAAAAATAATCAATAGTCAAAAGAAGGAGGAGGAGAAGGAGAAGAAAAAGAAGAAGAAGGAGGAGGAGAAGACTGGAAGCATCACACTTCCTGATCTTAACACTATACTACAGAGCTACTGTAACCAAAACTACCTGGTACCAGAACCAAAAGAGACACACAGACAAGTGGAATAGAACTAAAAGCTCAGAAATAAGTCTCCCCACCTATGGACAATTAATTTTCAACAAAGGAACACAAAACAGTAAATGGAGAAAGGAGAGTCTCTTTGACAACTGGTGTTGGGAAAATTGGATTGATACATGCAAACGAATAAAATTGAACCACCACATATCACTTGTACAAAGTCAACTCCAGCTGGATTTAGGACATGGACATTAGACAAAAAATTATCAAATGCACAGGAGAAAACATTGGCAGAAAATTTCACAATCTATGCTTCAAAAAGATCTTCAAAGACTCAAATCCAGCAGCAAATAAAACAAGACAAAAAATAAATCAATGAGACTACATCAAACTCAAAACTTCTGCACAGCAAAGGATACCTCCATCTTAACTAAAAGACACCCTACTGTGTGGGAAAGTATCTTTATCCAACACACATACTAATACCAAAATACATAAAGAGCTCAGTAAACTTAACACCAAAAAAAAAAAAATACCATTTAAAATTGGGTGAGGACATGGACAGAAATTTCACCAAAGAAGAGATGTAGAGTTCCAAGCACATGAAAAGCTGCTCAAAGTCACTGGTCATCAATCAGAACAATGCAAATAAAGATAACAGTGAGGTACCACATTACACCTGTGAGAATGTCCTACGTTAGACAGGACAGTAACAACAAATGTTGGAGATGATATGGGGGGAGGGACACTTCTGCATTGCTGGAGTGAAAGTGAATTAGTCCAGCTCTTGTTGGACACTAGAAATGACTGACCCTATGGCCCAGCAATTTCTCTCCTGAGGATTTTTTCAAAGGCAATAAAAACATTTAACAAATCAATGTATACCAATGTTCATAGTAGCACAATTTTTAATAGTCAAACCTAGAAGCAACCTAAATGTCCAATGACAAATGAGTGTCAAAATAAATAAATAAATAAATAAATAAATAAATAAATAAATAAAGATGGTGGTATATATACACAATGGAGTACTGCTTAGCTGTTAAAATTGATGAAGTCATCTCTTTTGTGTCATCTTGGATGGGACTTAAAGATATCAGGGTAAGTGAAATAAGCCAAAAAGAGAAGGACAAATACCAAATGATCTCACTTATAAGTGGGACTTAATAAATAGGGAGAGGGAAGGAGAACACAAAGTGAAACATGGACTGGGCAAGGTGTATTACATCAAAGCAAAGGACTGTGGGAAAGGAGAGTGAAGGAGGGGTTAGAAGAGATTTTTGGGGTCCTAGTACATAATGAAATTATACATATGTGCCAGTTATTACACTGTAAGCCATTAACCCCCCCAATTAAAAAGTATTTCTCACTATTATCTTATACATAAAAGATATTTAATGGGAGTCAGGCGGTAGAGCAGCAGGTTAAGCACACATGGCGCAAAGCGCAAGAACCGGTTAGGATCCCGGTTCAAGCCCCCGGCTCTCCACCTGCAGGGGAGTCGCTTCACAGGCGGTGAAGCAGGTCTGCAGGTGTCTCTCTGTCTCTCTTCCTCTCTATATCCCCCTTCTCTCAATTTCTGTCTGTAACCAATAACAAATAAATAAATAAAATTTTTAAAAAGATATTTAATATACCAAAAAATAAACTACTCCATCTATCTGAAATATATTCGGCATCAACTATGAGTCAGGCACTATTCTAGGTCTTTAGAATGCAGACTCTAAATTGGAATTGAAAATTGTATTCAACTCTACATAAAATGAAAATTATTGAAGTCATTGATATAAAGACTAAAGATATTTCTGCTGGTTTTGAAAGCTCCACTGGAGATGTCAGACATGGAGATGGGCAAGGAAGCTGTTGATATGAATGCTGCTCAAGATGCATAAAAGAGCTATGGCTTCTATTTTTCACACCAAGAGAAACTCTGGCCAACCACTCTCAGAAATGCCTCTTCTGCTGTTGTAGGAGAGGGATGTTGTTATGTTTCTGGAGGAGGGGCTGTTATCTGATTCTCTTGCTTGCTCTACTCAGAAAAATATTCAGATTTCTTTTTAAGGCATTGTAGGCAGGATCATTCTATTGTGAGCTATGCATATGTATCTGTTTAATTTTAACACAAGTTCTTTACCAAAAGGCAAGTTCATTTACTCAGAGCCTAGACAGAAGGCTTTCCCAGTCTTGACACCTTGCTTATTTGCTTCTTAAAGTCTTTTGAAAGAAAAGAACAGATTTTTGCATTTAGTTTCCTCTCTTACTTCAAGAAAAAAAAAAATTAAGCCCACACAACTGTCCTAATTGGAAAGAACTCTTGATCTATTTCATTGCAGCCTGTTTATTTCTGGTAAGTGTCCAGAACACTTGGCCCCTACCCCTAGCTGAGGCTCCTCTCCAACAACATTCCAGCTCTATTCCAGAACTGTTAGAGCTTCACAGCAGTCCAGAAATCTGCACATAGATCCCTAGGTGGTGTAGGGGCATAAGTCTCTCCTCCTGGACCTCTCCCTTGTTTGCCTCCCACCCACGTCAGTCTTCCATTCTGACATTTCCCTGTCTCATTCTTTTAGCTCACCCAGCTTACTTTTCTCTACACACTCGCTCCTACTCTGTGTATAAGTATGGAATCTGGGAGATTGGCATAATCCAGAGTCTAGTTATGGAATCAGCTAGTACCCTTAGGGAGCTGCATGAACTCAGGACAACTTTAGCCTGCACAGAGCTGCTGTGAGTTAATGTCTTACAGAATAAGGAGGCTAAGATACTAGACTGAAACACAGCCAAAGATAGGGTTGTAGCGTATATATGAAAAACAGTATTTTTCCAGGCATACATGGTGCTGATGAAGTCAGCATCAAGGATAGACATAGGAGTTGGTGGAAGAGCAGAGAAATTACCAGATAATATACAGGTGTGACTGGAACCCTTAATAAAGGATAGTAGAGAAGGGCCATGTGTGTGTGTGTGTGTGTGTGTGTGTGTGTGTGTGTGTATACACACGTGTATATACTCATATATTCACATGTTCCTTCACACAGTCCTTCATAGACATCAGATGCTGTTAGATGACACATGTGCTCTTGGCTTTTCTACATTTCCACTATTCCCAGTTGTCCTCACTGGTCCAGCTGCTCAGTAATGTATATTATAGCTTTAATTGCTGGGAGATCCAGAACAAGACCCAGAAGGGGGGAAGAAAAGTGGTGGAGGAATAATATGACTCTGTTATATTTGGAACTGTAGCTGGCTAAAAACCCTCAGGAAGGGAAGCATGAAAGTTTAGCATCAAATCTCCCAAATTATTGGGTTAAAAAAGAAAAAGCATGGTCATTTCAGCCATCGAGTTCCAGATGCTACTATGATTCCATCTGACTTCTCTGGGCAGTTGACCTCACCAATGTGTCCTGGAACCTCGCCTCTCCAGAGCCCTCCCCCACTAGAGAAAGATAGAAACAGACTGGAGTATGGAACAACTTGCCAACACTAATGTCCAGTAGAGAATCAATTATAGAAGCTAGAACCCCTCCCTTCTGCATCCCCAAAAGAATTTTGGTCCATACTCGCAAAGCAATAAAGAATAAAGAAGCTTGCAATAGAGAGGATGGGACACAAAACTCTGGTGATAGGAACAGTATGGAATTATACCCCTACTACAATTATACCACTTACAATCTTGCCAATCAATGTTAAATCATTAATAAAAATAAATAAATAAATAGGAAAAAGCAAGATGATGATACTTCCTTCTCCTCCTAGAAATCATGTGCAACTACGAGGAGTTTCACTTGTACTGAAAGTTAGAGACAGATAAAATCTGTGGATCCGGGAATCAGGCGTTAGCGCAGCGGGTTAAGCACACTTGAGGCAAAGTGCAAGGACCAGCGTAAGGATCCCAGTTCGCAGGGGAGTCGCTTCACAAGAGGTGAAACAAGTCTGCAGGTGTCTTTCTTTCTCTCCTCCTCTCTGTCTTCCCCTCCTCTCTCTATTTCTCTCTGTCCTATTCAACAACGACGACATCAATTAAAAAATACAACAATAAAACAACAAGGGCAACAAAAGGGAATAAATAAATTTTTTTTTAAAAAAGTTTAAAAAATTCTGTAGATCCTAAAATGTGGCTGAGGACTTCCAAATTTAGGAGCCCACAAGATGGAGTCCTGGAGTCTCTAGCACCAGAGGCAGTAGAGAATAGGTAGTATGAGAGAAACTACACTTCCTGGAGGTTGAGTCTGTACCTGCCCCTTGTTTGCTCTGGTTGGTAAAGGAAGTGGAGTCTCTGAGACTGACAGAATCTCTTGTGGACCTAGTCTAACTCAGAAAGACAGATGAGGCAGATAAACATTATCTATAAACATTATTTAGTATTTCAGAAAACAGTCTGTTTCTTCGGAAACAGAGATAGAAAAGTCATTTGAGATTAAGAATTCTCAAAGGTTGTTCTTGCTCCTATCCCTAGTTAAAATATATTGCAAAATGCTCTAGCTAAGAGCAGCTTAATTAACATATTTTATAAGTAATAAAAAGAAATTAGCATAAGCATCCTATAAGACACAAAGAAAATCAGCTCATGTCAGTAGAAGAACACATACATGAAAAATGATGGAAAAGACACATACTTGGAGAAGATGAAATTGTAATCATACATTCTACTCTCAAATTTGAAAACAAACCAAAGGAACTTTAACTATTTGATTTCAGATAAAAAAGCATAAATTCAAGAAACTGAATAATTGGTAATAAGACAGTGAAAAGTGATGAAATAAGACAAGAAGATTTAAAAAAGATACATAAGAATCAAAGCCACCACAAAAATAAAGACAAACTTGGAAGAGAAAAAGAGAACAAGTTCACCAGATAGCAATATAAAACACAAACTAAATGAAATAGAGTTAGGAATTAAAAAGGAACAGAAAGAAAATTATAGCAAAAAGACAAAGTAGTCATATGTAGTATTAGAATCCCCAAAGAACCTAAACAATAGATGTAGCAAATAAATGAAAACAGAACTGTGCTATATCTCATTTAAAAAAAAAAAACCCAAGATTTGAATTATATACTGAATGTTCATACCACTAACAAGAAACTGTGACTCGTGACAGTTTGTCACATAAGACAGAACCTAGGCAAGTTATTGGATTTTAAGAAAGTTTCTGTTGAGTAGAAAAGCAGAAAGCATTCAGTTATTTCACTTGACTAGTGTACCTACTTTGTCAATCCCAGCTCCTACCACACGCAAGGAAGATTCAGTGATATGGTGTTTTTCCCTCCACCTTTCTGTCTCTGTCTCTATTTCTGTCCATCTGAAAAAGTCATCCTGGAGTGGTGAAGCTCCAATGATGACAAAAAATTCAGTTACTTACAAAGAGTGAAAAATCAGGTTAAACTCTGGCTCCATCAAAATAGCACTTAACAATAGAAGAGAATAGAGAATCATTTAGAAGATATTTAAGTGCAAACCAAGAATTTCATATCATCCAAGCTATTCAATAATTATAAAGTCTACAGAAAACCATTTGAACATGCAGAACTCATAAGATATTGTTTCCATGAACCCCTCTGTGGGAACCAACCAGAAAATAATATTTTTTGTCAACTTACAGTCAACCTTGGCAACTCTTGCCGAAGGCCTGAGTGAGAGCATTAATTATGTTCAGGTTAGATCTAGCAGTTAATGTAATTTGGGGGGGGGCTTATAGTAACAATAAATTATGAATATTGCATGCTCTAACAATATAGAAATAATACATCTAAGGACATTGGAATGTGAAAGGGATAAAAGTAGTGAAAAGCACAATAAATTCCACTATCTATAAAATCAGGGAGACAAAGGCAAGAATTTAAAGCTGGGGCCAGGTGGTGGAGAACATACACATTACCATGCACAAGGATCTACCTGTATTCAGCAGTTAGCGCCTGAGAAAAGTGCTACAGATGTCTTTCTCACTTTGTCTCTCTCTCTCTCTCTCTCCTCTCCACCCCCACCTCTCTTCCTCACTCCCTCCCTCCTTCTGTATTAAGCTGTCTCTATAAAGAAAAGATTGAGGGACCGGGCAGTCACGCACCGGGTTAAGTGAACATGGTACAAAGTGCAAGGACCTGCACAAGAATCCTGGTTTGAGCCTCTGGTTCCCCACTTTTGGGAAAGGGGGGGTTTGCTTCACAAGTGGTGAAGCAGGTCTGCAGGTGTCTATCTTGTTCTCCTCCTCTGTCTTCTCTTCTTTCAATATTTAGCTTTTTTATCCAACAACAACAAAAATGGAAAAGGTGGCTTCCAGGAGCAGTGGATTTGTAGTGCAGGCACTGAGTCCCAGAGATAGCCCTGGAGGTAAAAATAAAATAAAATAAAATAAAATAAAATAAAATAAAATAAATAAGAACTAAAAAAAGATTTTCAGGTGCAGTGATAATAGTTAAGAGGTCTCGAAACTTTACATCAGGCTCAACCTGACACTGTTGACTGGCTACGGAAGAAGAGCAAACGCTAGAAGAAGAAGTGAAAAAAATTCCTATTGTGCTGTAGAAATTAAGGAGAAGAAAGTTAAAGCAAAATCTATTGCTTTTTTTTTTTTTTTTTTTTTTTACCAAAAGTAGACTCTCCAGTGCCATGACATTTCCACTAAAAGTTATTACAATTTTGAACAGCACTTCCTCTGGCTAGAAAATTAATTGAAAGGTCCTGGAACATAATGGCAGAGGAGGGCCTAGAGGGGGCATTGAATTGTTATGTGAAAAACTGAAAAATGTGAACAGGAGTAGATGGCATAATGGTTATGCAAGGACACTCTTCTTCCTGAGGCTCCAAAGTGCCAGGTTCATGGTGAATTCACCTTCTTTACCCCATCTTGTATGGTGCTCAAAGATTTACTGTTAAGTGAGATAAATCAGAAACAAAAGGATGAATACAGGATAATCTCACTCATAGACAGAAGATGAAAAACAACATCAGAAAGGAAAACTCTAAGCAGAACTTGGACTGGAGTTGGTGTATTACACCAAAGTAAAACTTTGGGGTTGGGGTTCAAGTCCTGGGACATGATGGGAGAGGAGGACCTAGAGGGGGTTGTATTGTTATGTGGAAATCTATTTTTTATGGTTATTTGAGATGATGAAGAATTTACTAAGAGGACTTGATGAAAATGAAATCAATGTGGTGGGTGACATACTATGGCTTATAAGAAGTTGTGGTCCAATAAATATTAAAGTACTTGTGAGCTGACTGTAAAAAGCTCATTTTACCTCTTACTGTAAACTATTATGACTGGAAGCAAATAAGGGTATGGCCCAGAAAGAAGAAGGATTCAGTTTATTTTTTTTTAATTTTTTCCTGTCTCCTCCACGGTTATCACTGGGGCTCAGTGCCTGTACTATGAATCCACCTCTCCTGGAGGCCATTTTCTCCATTTTTGTTGCTATTGTTGTTGGATAGGACAGAGAGAAATCGAGAGAGGAGGGGAGGACAGAGGGGGAGAGAAAGACAGACACCTGCAGACCTGCTTCACCATTTGTGAAGTGACCCCCCTGAAGGAGGAGGGGCATGAACCGGGATCCTTATGTCCTTCAGCTTCGAGCCATATGCACTTAATCTGCTGTGCTACCACCCAGCTCTCGGGTTCTTTATTTCTTTTTTTTTTTTCCTTTACTGGGGGATTAATGTTTTACATTTGACAGTGAATGCTATAATTTATTCATGCGTAACATTTCTCAGTTTTACACATAACAGTACAACCCCCACTAGGTCCTCTGTCATCCTTTTCCAGGACCTGTACTCTCTCACCCACCCACCCAGAGACTTTTACTTTGGTGCAATACATCAATTCCAGTTCAGGTTCTACTTGTGCTTTCTCTTCCTATCTTGTTTCTCAACTTCTGCCTGAGAGTGAGATCATCCCATATTCATCCTTCTGTTTCTAACTTATTTCACTTAACATGATTTTTTTTCAAGCTCCATCCAAGATCGGCTGAAAATGGTGATATCATTATTTTTAATGGCTGAGTAGTATTCCATTGTGTATGTAGACCACAACTCAGCCACTCATCTGTTGTTGGACACCAGAGTTGCTTCCAGATTTTGGCTATTATAAATTGTGCTGCTATGAACATGGGTATACAGAAATCTTTTTGGATGGATGTGTTGGGTTCCTTAGGATATATCCCCAGGAGAGGAATCGCAGGATCATAGGGTAGGTCCATTTCTAGCCTTCTGAAAATTCTCCAGACTGCTCTCCACAGAGGTTGAGCCAATTTACATTCCCACCAGCAGTGCAGGAGGGTTCCTTTGACCCGACAACCTCTCCAGCATTTGTTGCTGCTACCTTTTCTGATATATGACATTTTCACAGGAGTGAAGTGGTATCTCATTGTTGTCTTTATTTGCATTTCTCTGACAATCAAAGACTTGGAGAATTTTTTCATGTGTTTCTTGGCCTTTTAGATCTCTTCTGTGATGAATATTCTGTCCATGTCTTCTCCCCATTTTTGGATGGGGTCATTTGTTTTCTTGTTGTCGAGTTTGGCAAGCTCTTTATATATTTTGGTTATTAGCCTCTTGTCTGATGTATGGCATGTAAAGATCTTCTCCCATTCTGTGAGGGGTCTCTTTGTTTGGGTAATGGTTCCTTTTGCTGTGCAGAAGCTTTTTAATTTGATGAAGTCCCATAAGTTTATACTTGCTTTAGTCTTCTTTGTAATTGGATTTGTTTCACTGAAGATGTCCTTAAAATTTAGATGGAAGGGAGTTGGGCGGTAGCACAGTGGGTTAAGCGCACATGGCACCAAGCACAAGGACCAGTGTAAGGATCCCAGTTGTAAGGATCTCAAGGATCGAGCCACCACCTCCCCACCTGTAGGGGGGCTTCTGTCTTTCCTTCTCTCCATTTCTCTCTGTCCTATCTAACTATGGCAACATCAATAACAACAACAATGAGTATAACAACCAAAAAAATTTAGATGTAAAAGAGTTCTGCCAATATTTTCCCCTAAGTGTGTGATAGTTTCTGGTCTAACATTCAAGTCCTTGATCCTCTTGGAATTTACTTTTGTGTTTGGTGAAATATAGTGGTTCAGTTTCATTATTCTGCAGGTTTCAACCCAAATTATCCAACACCATTTGTTGAAGAGACTCTGCTTTCCCCATTTAATAGTCTGGGCACCTTTGTCAAAAATTATATGTCCATAGGTGTGGGGGCTTACTTCTGGGATCTCAAGTCTATTCCACTGGTCAGTGTGTCTATTCATGTTCCAGTACCAAGCAGTTTTGATGACAATGATGATAATACAATTTGAAATCTGGAAGTGTGATGCCTCCAGTTCTATTCTTTCTTCTCAAGGTTGTTTTGGCAATTCTAGATCTTTTCTGGTTCCAGATAAACATTTGTAGCATTTGTTCTATTCTCCTAAAAATGTGTTTGGGGTCTTGATAGGGATAGCATTAAATTTGTATATGGCTCTGGGTAGTATATTCATTTTGATGATGTTAATTCTTCCAGCCCATGAACATGGGATATCTTTCCACTTCTTTGTGTCTTTTTCAATTTGAGTAGTGACTCATAATTTTCAGGATATAAGTCTTTCACTTCTTTAGTTAGGTTTATTCCTAGATATTTTATTGTTTTTGTTGCTGTAATAAAAGGAATTGATTTCTAGATTTCATCATCTTCCCACTTAGTGTGTGCATAGAGGAATACCACTGACTTTTGAATGTTAATTTTGTAGCCTGACACCTCACCGTATTGCCTGATGATTTCCAAAAACTTCTTGCTGGATTCCTTAGGTTTTTCTATTTATACTATCATATCATCTGCAAATAGGTAGAGTTTGACTTCTTCTCTTCCAATCTGTATGCCTTTAATTCCTTGCTCCTGCCTGATTGCTATGGCAAGAACTTCCAACACTATGTTGAATAGTAATGGTGATAGCGTGCAACCCTGTCTAGTACCTGATCTGAGGGGAAATGCTTCCAGTTTTTAACCATTGAGCATGATGTTGGCTGTAGGTTTGCTATATATCTTACTATCTTCAGGAATTTTCCATCTATTCCCATTTTGTGTAGTGTTTTGATCATAAAGGGGTGTTGGATTTTGTCAAAGGCTTTCTCTACATCTATTGATATGACCATGTGGTTTTTGGTCTTGCTTTTGTTGATGTGGTGGATCACATTGATTGATTTATGTATATTAAACCAACCTTGCATCCCTGGGATAAACCCCACTTGGTCATGATGAAGAATCTTTTTAATATACTGCTGTATCCAGTTGGTTAAAATTTTGCTCAATATTTTAGCATCTGTGTTTTCTTTTTTGGTTGTAACCCTGTCTGCTTTTGGTATCAGAGTGATGTTGGCTTCATAGAAGATGGAAGGGAGTATTCCAGTGTCTTCAATCTTCTGGAAGACTTTTAAAAGTAGTGGTATTAGTTCTTCTTTGAAGGTTTTGTATAATTCATGTGTAAAACCTTCTGGTCCAGGACTTTTATTCTTGGGAAGGTTTTTGATAACTGTTTCAATTTCACTAGCTGTGATGGGCCTGTTCATATTATCTAGTTACTCTTTATTTAATTTTGAAAGTTTGTATGTATCTAGATAATTGTCCATTTCTTCCAGGTTCTCTGGCTTGGTGGCATATAGTTATTCATAGAAGCTTTGCATGATATGTTGAATTTCTGTGGTGTCTGTTGTGATATCTCCTCTTTCATTTATGATCCGATTTATTTGGGTCTTCTCCCCCTCCCCATTTTTTTTTTGTGAGTTTGGCTAAAGGTTTGTCGATTTTGTTCACTCTTTTGAAAAACCAACATTTACTTATTTTGATCTTTTGTGTGGTTTTCTTATTTTCAATGTTATTTATATCTGCCTAAACTTTAGTTATTTCAGTCCTTCTAGTTGCTTTAGGGTTCCTTTGTTCTTTTTATTCTAGGTCTTTAAGTTGTGCAATCAGGTTGTTTATTTGAGCTTTTTCTTGTTTCCTAATGTGTGCTTGTATGGCTATGAACTTCCCTGTCAGTACTGCCTTCTCTGTGTCCCAATTATTTTGATAGCTTGTGTCTTCATTTTGTTTTTTTTATAGGTTTTAAAAAAATATTTATTTTTGTATTTCCTTTTTATTCCTCTTGTGTTTTTTTGGTTTTTTATTTTTTTAAATATTTATTTATTTATAAATATTTATTTATTTGTTGCCCTTGCTGTTTTATTGTTGTAGTTATTATTGTTGTTGTTATTGATGTCATCATTGTTGGATAGGACAGAGAGAAATGGAGAGAGGAGGGGAAGACAGAGAGATGGAGAGAAAGATACACACCTTCAGACCTGCTTTACAACCTGTGAAATGACTCCCTTGCAGGTGGGAAGCTGGAGGCTCGAAATGGGATCCTTACGCTGGTCCTTACGCTTTGCGCCATGTGCACTTAACCCACTGTGCTACCACCCAACTCCCATGTCTTCATTGTCATTGAACTCTCGAAACATTTTGATTTTTTCTTTTATTTCCTCTTTGACCCAGTAGTTGTTAAGTAGTGTACTGTTGAGATTCCACATTTTGGGACTATTACTAATCTTTTGTTGATTGTTAAGTGTTAGTTTAATTCCGCTGTGGTCTGAGACGATGCTTGGGATGATTTCAGTGCTCTTTAATTTACTGATGCCATCTTTGTGACATAACATATGATCTATCCTTAGAATGACCCATGTGGACTTGAGTAGAATGTGTATTCCAGTTTCTTGTGGGAATGACTCTGAAAATGTCCAATAGTTGTAGTTTATGTATCTCCTCACTTAGCTCCCTCATTTAGTTATTGCTTTTCTGCCTGGGTGATCTGTCAAGTTGAGAGAGTGGGGTGTAGTCCTCGATCTTGCTAATTCTGTTTTCAGCCTCATTTATTCTAGTCTCTCTTTCTCCTACTGTTTTCTGTAGTTCATCTATTTTGTTACCCTGTTCTGATACTGTTTTAGCTTGTTCAACTAGTTGTGTTCTTAGCTCAGCTATTTCAGCTTCCAGCTCTCTAATAATCTTGAGATAATTAGTGTTTTCTTCCAGAGTCTCATTTGTTGTTTCTGCTTTTCTGATGACAATTCTTTAAAATTCTTTACTCACTTCTGTGACTATTTCCTTAACTAGCATTTGTTTGTTGACCTCATTATTTTGAGCTTCAACCTTTGGGGGGGCTTTTACCTGGACTTTTGTCCTAGTTCATTTCTCCAATATTTCTTCTTGTTGGTTTAACCATTCTATATAGTATGTTATGTGGTCCCTGTCTTGTAACTTTTCAAATTACTGATCACTCTTGCCTGGATTGACTTGTGTTTAAGTAAGGTACTTAAAGAGTTCACAGTTGTGGAAATTAACCATTGTTTCAATATTTTTTCTTTTTAAAAAATTTTATTTATTTTCCCATTTGCTATCCTTATTGGTTTTTATTGTTGTTGTAGTTATTATTATTGTTGATATTGATGTTGTCATTGTTAGATAGGACAGAGAGAAATGGAAAGAGGAGGGAGAGACAGAGAGGGTGAGAGAAAGATAGACACCTGCAGACCTGCTTCATCACTTGTGAAGCAACTCCCCTGCAGGTGGAGAGCCAGGGGTTCAAACCAGGATCCTAAACTGGTCCTTTCGTTTAGTGCCACATGTGCTTAACCTGCTGCTCTACATACTGCATAACTCCCTCAATATTATTTCAATCTCTGAGTTGGAGCACAGTTAGCATTAAAACCTCTTTTGTTCTTTTTCTTCCCTGTAGGCTATGGGAGCCTGAGGGCTTTTAAACTATAAAGTAGGCTTCATAGCTTAATCACTCACTCCCAACCAAGAGATAAATCATGGTGGGTCAGATATAAATCAGTGGTTATACAAAGAGACTCCCACACCCCAAGAATCCAAAGCTCTGTGTTCAGTTTAGCTTCTCTGCCAATCTGGGCAGCATTACTGGACCCTGTGAGTTTCTAAAAATGTGTTGTTTATAGTGTGGGTTCTGAGGCAATTATTCACCACATTCTCATCAAGAGAACAATGCGGAAAGGCTCTCACTATACAGCACCACTGCTAGGCCACTGGGGTGTAGATCTTCTGGTCAGTTCTCTGCCTCCCTGATGTCAGCACAGGGCCTCACCCCTGCTGCTCTAGCCTCTGAGGGCAGTAGCAATGGAGACTCACAGTTGCATTTGGTGGAAATCTTATGCATGTACAAAATGCTTTATTTTTACTTTATTTTACTGTTGACTGTAAACAATTAATTTCCCAATACAGAAATTTAAAAAATTATTGGAGACTCTAATTTGGAGTTCATTCCCAAGCCTCCTGTTGTTTAACAGAAGTTGTCTTTCATAGAAGCATATAGCAACAATATTTATGATATAGAAATTATGGAAGATATAAAGACCAAAAGAAAAACTTTTATAGTAGTAAATTTTCTTTTAAAATTTTTTTAAATTTATATTTATAAAATGGAAATATTGTCAAGACTATAGAATAAGAGGGGTACATTTTCACACAATGCCCACCCCCAGAGCTCCATACTCACTCCCCTCCTTTGATAGCCTCCCTATTCTTTATCCCTCTGGGAGTATGAACCCAGGATCATTATGGGGTGCAGAAGGTGGAAGGTCTGGCTTCTTTAATTGTTTCTCCACTGAACATGGGTGTTGGTAGGTCAATCCATACTCCTAGCCTATCTCTCTTTTTCTCTAGTGAGGTAGGGATCTGGGGAGGCGGGGCACCAAGACACATGGTGGGGTTGTCTTCCCAGGGATGTCAGGTTGGCATCACAGTATCATCCTGAATCTGATGGTTAAAAAAGATTTAAGATATAAAGCATAACAAATTGTTGACTAATCATGAAACTAAAGGCAAGAATATTGCAGGTGAAGATTTGGGGTCTCCAATCTGGAAAAAGCTAGTAGGTCTATTTTAGATATATTCCAAAAGGCCCATGACTTTTATAGTAGAAAATTTTCAACCTTGTGACTTACTTTCAAAATTAATATCAAATAACAAAATAAATAGAAATTCATAAAGTTGATATAATTAATATATGTGTCAAAATCTCTATCCTGAAATGGAGAATGTACTTTCTTTTCAAGGGTCAATAAAACACTTGTACCCAAACATAATGGTAATTTTAACAAATTTACTAAAGTAGAAATAACATCAGAAAAATGCCACTGATGATTATATGGTTAACCTAGCCATTTATTATAAAATGAGAGAACTAGCTCTGGAGAAATAACTGAACTGGAAGAGCATATGACTTGCATACCTGAAGCTACCTGCTTAATCTCTTGCACCACATGCACCAGAACAGTGTTCTGGCTTCTTTCTTTTTTTCTCTTTCAGAGACAGCCAGAAATAGAGAGGGTCTGGAGTCCTAAAGAGAGAGACAGAGAGACATCTGCAGCACTGCTTTACCACTTGCAAAGCTTTTCCCTGCAGGTAGGTATTGAGGGCTTGAACCCTGGTCCTTGCACATTGTAACATGTGCACTCAACCAAGTGCACTACCAACAGGTCCCCCATATGAAATAAATACATCTTCAAAATAGTGAAACGGAAAATATTACTCCATAAAGCATTTTCAGAAAAATAAGCAACTCTTCCACCGAATATACTAGACCAAAAATAAAGTATACTAAGCAGCAGAAATCTTAGAAAACATCAATTGGAAAACTGTACAACAGAAACTGTGAGTTGCAATTATATTCATGGGAAAAGGTGTATACTTAAATACTTACATCAATAAATAGTAAGATAGGGCAGCCTAGCAGAAAGGCCCAAGGAAGACAGATCCCCCAAAAAACTAACTCTGGTTAGACTCAATAAATGATACTCCATGGTGAAACAACTGAGAGGAAATCTAAGATCATCAGATAAAGAGAGGACTACAAAAGTTGGATAAGGGCAAGAGAGTGCCCCACTTAATAATTGCCGGACTTGCTTTGCGGGCGGGAGACAGAGACGACCAGGGACTCATGGCTGAGCTGAGAAGCAGTATCTCTTTATTAATGAGTGGGGATGCAGTTCAAAAAACTAATCTCTTCTAATCACAACACAATTCTGTCCTGCTTCCCTCTCCTCCAGCGGAAGAGTCAGGAACAAAGGAAATACATAAGGTAGGGGGCGGGGAGAAGGAAAAAGTGCAAACCAGTGAGGACTAAACCAAATGTCCTGGAGGCGGGGAGGGGGGAGGAGAGACTAAACCAATGTCCCGGAGGCAGGGGGGTGCCCAGCCAACAGTGGACATGCAAACAAAACACATCGCAAGCAACACAAAGCGAACCGAATGTGTTGATAAAAACAGAAAGCTTTACAAGCAGAATCCAGAAGCATACCAACAAATAATGGCCCATTTGGTCAATATCACATCACCTCATCATCTGGGGCCCATGACTATAATGTTATATCGTATAATATATCTTCAATTCTTTTTAAATTAATTAATTATTGTTGGACAGAGACAGAGAGAAATTGAGAGGGGTGGGGGAGATAAAGAGGGAGAGAGACAGAGAGACACCTGCAGCCCTGCTTCACCACTCATGAAGCTTTCCCCCTGCAGGTGGGGACCAGGGGCTTGAACCTGGGTTCCTAAGCACTGTCATGTGTGCATGTAACCAGGTGTGACACTGCCTGGACCCCTCCCTTCAATTCTTATATGTGACTGCCATTTAAAATAATTGCGCTTGCCAGGGAAAATTGCATAATGGTTTACGCAACAGACTCTTTGTGCCTGAAGCAGCAGAGGTCCCAGGTTCAATTGTTCAAAGCATCACAAGACAAAACTAAGCAGTGCTCTGGTAAATCAATCAATAAATAAATATTGCCCTTGAATTTACTTTCTGAACTTTTTACAATCCAAAAAATTACACCTGGGCAGGGGTAGATAGCACAATGGTTATGCAAATAGACTCTTGTGCCTGAGGCCCTCTCAAGACCCAGGTTCAATCCTCTGTACCACCATAAGCCAGAGCTGAGCAGTGCTCTGGTAAAAATAAATAAATAAATAAAATAAAAATAAAAATTACACCTATGATTACATCTCTAGCACAGTGAATCAGTTTAACTTAAAAACAAAACAAACCATCCTTTTAATTGAGACCAAAAAAAGGAAAAAAAAAAACCTACCAGTTGTTAGAATATCTTAAATACTCATGTTCCAAGAAGGCGGCATTTGAGCCAATTGGATGTTTTATGTCTCCTAGACAGAGCAGGCAAGATGAGCATCTGACAGCCAAGGTTTCTCTGAGGAAGGATGAATTTTCAGGAGAATTGGGAGATGTGCTAGCACACTTGGAGGTCTTGTTTCTCAGGAGAAGGAAGCATGAGGGAGGATTGTGGGTCAGTGGTGTTGTAAACAATTATTATCAGTCAAATTCAGTAATCCAAGGAATGTGAACAATTAACCAGGACATGCATGTATACCTTTTTCAGTTAAATATTATTTTTAAGGGCTAGTAAAATAAAATGACAGAAAGAGACAGAGTTAAGAAAAAGTACTCTACTTTCCTTTGATGTTAATGAGAATTTGCTTGTTAAAGAGAGCTGGCCAGCTCCTCCTTCTACACTGACTGGCTCTATGTCTGCCCCATTTTCGTCTCTAACACAAACAGACCCTGCAGTTTGGTCATGGAGCTATGTACCTTAGACTGTAAAGAAGCTCAAGCTAGCCACTACGGGAAGACAAGGTGGATGGAACTAGAGTGGCTAAAGAACTCTAATGGTGGGAATGGTATGGACTTAACCCTATTATCTTAAACTTTTGTAAATAAGTATTACTGTTTTTTTTTTTTTTTTTTTTTTTTTTTAGCAGAGCACTGCTCCTCCAGTTCATGGTGGTGCAGGGGATTGAACCTGGGACTTAGGAGCCTCAGGCAAGTGCGTCTCTTTGCATAACCATTATGCTATCCACCCCCCCTGTAAATAACTGTTAAATATATATAATGCAAAATTTTTAAAGTAATTCTTATTTTGAGCCAGTAAATATGATTGACTTCTTACACAGCAATGAACAACTGCAAGAATCAGCAAATGTGTGATTGTGATGTGTCTGGAAAGTCATGGAATGTAAGTCACAGTGAAAAATATTTGGCATTTTTTCACTAAAGCAAAAGACTGTGGGAGAGGAGGGCTTGAGCGAAGGTAGAGAGAGCCTTGGAGTCCTGGATCATGATAATGAAAAAGGACCTAAGTTCGGTAGAGAGTGCTCTACAAAGACTTTTCACAGGGAGATAGGAAATTGTACCCATGTGTCAACAACTGTCCTGGAAACCAGTAAACAACCCCTCAATAAAAATAATAATTTTTTAAAAATAAGAAAATTTGGGGGTCGGGCGGTGGCGCAGTGGGTTAAGCTCATGTGGCACAAAGTACAAGGACCAGCGTAAAACCGGCTCCCCACCTGCAGGGGAGTCGCTTCACAGGCGGTGAAGCAGGTCTGCAGGTGTCTATCTTTCTCTCCCCTTCTCTGTCTTCCCCTCCTCTCTCCATTTCTCTCTGTCCTATCCAACAACGAATTGCGTCAACAAGGGCAATAATAATAACCACAACGAAGCTACAACAAGGGCAACAAAAGGGGGAAAAAATGGCCTCCAGGAGCGGTGGATTCATGGTGCAGGCACCGAGCCCAGCAATAACCCTGGAGGAGGAAAATAAAATAAAATAAAATAAAATAAAAATAAAAGTAAAAAAATAAAAAATAATAAAATTAGTTGTGAAGAGAAAACTACAGGTGCTAAAGTAATTTTAGTCATGCATCTCTTGAGAAAAAGCCAGTGGTGCAGCATACTTGTAAACGTCACCAATGTGAGCTGTGTGCTGTGCCTTCTAGGTTTGTGTAGTTTTACTCTGATACTCACACAGTGACAAAATTGTCTGCTGATGCATTTCTCAAAAGATTCTCACCACTATGTGACAATTTACTCTAACTTTGAGCTGACTGAGAGTCATCTCAGCAAAAAAAATAATAATAATAATAAATAAATAAAAATGCCCCTCACATCATTTTCCTAGGCCATATTTACTGTGTGGAGGCTGTTGCCCTAAAGATACATGCTGAGAGATGGTCTTTTAAGTCTGACTGACCTCTGCTTCTCCACTAATAGAATACTACTGTGGAATCAGCCCTCTCCTGCTCAGCCAGTTGCATTAAGCAGCTGTGAGTTGTGAGGGCAGTGCTATGGAGAGGACAAAATCAGGCCTAAGATAGGACACTGTGCATGTGTTGGAAATGGTGGCCCAGGGTTGAGACATGCTGGTTTTTAGAGACCAAGCTGGGAACTTGGATTCAGCCACTGATGGAGAGGAGGAGTTTAATTTAGTGAAGGGTGGAAACACACACACATACACACACACACACACACACACACACACACACACACCCTGTGGGCAGGCTTTTAGTCACAGAAGGTAAAGTCAAGGAGAAATACTCATACCAAAATCTTGTCTTTGCCTGAACTGCATTCATTTTTTCATATACCAGAGATTCTTTTTCCAAAGTTAGCAAAATTGTTCTAGCCCACTGCACTGGGTCCCAAGAGACCCCACCCAACATTTCCTGGGTATGGGTATTGTGGGCACATGCCAGGAGGAATTAAGAAGTTAAGTTATTTTGAGTGTTAGAATTTGCCGTTATGCCAAAGCAGCAATATGTCTGCTAATGCAAAATTCTTACTTCACAGACTGAGCCTCATCCATGCACTCACCAGTGATCCACCCTTCTGTACACTCTTCTGTAAAGTCACTGTGTAACCTCCCTCTAAGTGCTCAGGTCTGTGCTCTGGTCCAAGGCAGCCATCTGTCTGGAGGCCTGTTCAAACCTCTCATTGTGTTCACCTTGTGGGATAAGGAGGGGGTAAGGAGGATGGGATAGCAGAGCCACAACTGCAGACAAGTCTGACATTGACCAGGAAAGCTCCAGATCTACTAGCTCTGTCTTTACTGGGGGCTGGATCATGAATTAAAACAAGAGGAGTGGTGGAGGGGTCAGACCAGGCCAGTGTTACCCTCCAACCAGTGCGTATAGGGAAAGGGGATTATCCTGGAAACATGGGGAAGGCTATTTTAGGGATAGAAAAGGCAAATGGATGTCAGTAGAAAAGACAGAAGAGATCATCGGAGGTATGAATATATATGTGTTTCATTTTCGAGAATTTTGGAGCTCAGAAGCAGAGCCCTATTTTTAGTGACTATTGTGTGAGTCTGTGGCAGGGATGTGCATAGCTGCAGTTTTTGTCTCAAAATGATTACATTCAAAAATAGGAAAAGAAGGTAATAAGGGCAGAAGTAATAACTATTCTCAGGCCTCAAAATCTGGGGTGTTTGAAATAGCCTCCCTCCACCCTGCAATCCCTGTGCAGGACCCAGCTGTCTAATTTCCACTATTTAATCCTGAAGATTAACTACTGTGATTTTCAGTACTTTATAACCCAGAATGCCTGTGGGCTGCATGAAATCCAGATTCCCATCCCCAGCTCTGCACACAGTCTGGTTAAGTATCTGGCTATAATAATAATAATAATAATAATAATAATAATGTTATTATTATTATTATTATTTTACCCAAAGCCAAGTATCTTTGGGAAATTGGTTGTGGATAGCACATAGACCCCATTTTGAAAAATGTCACCTTGTAACCATCACCCTATAAATTGTATTCATGGTTTCATAGACTTGAAGAAGCTGGCAACTGAATTTAGTAGCATCTGGGGCCAGAACCAAGCTGTGAGATAAATTTTGGCCCCAGGACCTTCTTGATCACATGACTTCCCACCTTCCCAAGCTTACTTTTGGAATATACTGCCCCTTTTCTTATTCTTTTGACATAAATCATACTCCTTCCCTCATTCTGAAGAATCTGTAAAAGCAATTAGTGTGCCATTGACAGTTACTAGTTGCTTTTGGCTTTGACAAACTGCCCCAATTCTGCACTGAAGCATCCCTGGGCCCCTTTCCAGCAGGTGCCCCATTAGCAAGCGGTCAGTCTGGTATTGAGCTTGCTCACAGATTTGAGGGTAACTGGAGGCTACAGACACCTTTATATCCACTCACAGATGCCATAAACACAGAAACAAATGTATTACAGGGGGGTTAATATCTTTCTTTTTGCTGTAAACTCTGCCACAGGATAGCAGTCACCAGATCAAGTAAGGAAGCTCTAGGAGGCTGTGGATTGAGAAGAGTCCACCCTCCACTACATTATTTGATCTGCAGTCACAAGGCTAAAAATTATCTGGAAGAGAATTTTTTGTCTCTAAAGAAAAGGCCAGGAGGCTGGGCGGTGGTGTGTGTGGTTGAGTGCACATGTTACAATGCATAAAGACTCAGGTTCAAGCCCCCGGTCCCTACCTGCATGGAAAATCTTTGTGAGTGGTGAAGCAGTGCTGCAGCTGTTTCTGTCTCTCTCTCTTTCCCTCTCTATTAATTCCTTCCTTCTCAATTTCTGATTGTGTCTATTCAATAAATAAATAAATATAATAATAAAAAAGAAAGGAAGGAAGAGCCAGATGAATGAAAGAGGGAAAAGAAGGAAGGAAGGAAGGAAGGAAGGAAGGAAGGAAGGAAGGAAGGAAGGAAGGAAAAAAAAAAGTCCAGATGGTGAGCACCTTAGCTCCTGTCTCTCCACTAACCTCCATTCCCATTTGCATCTTTGTTTCCCTCTTCCTCACTCCAGGCAGCTCTATTATCTCTAAGTACCTGTACTTGTATGATTTTGCCTTCCTAGTGTGACATCAAGACTGAACTTTAGTAGGAATGTAAATGCCATTTTCAAATTATTTTTCAGGCTTTCACTTTTATTGTATTCTGCCATGCGCTGTCTCTCCACAAATAAACAAATTATGCACCAACAAGTAGTGTGAGAAAATGCATTTCCTTTGTTATTACAATGGTTCTTGCTGGAGGCACTGTAACTTGTAACACAGATCTATTTCTATTCTCCTCCCCCATCCCCATCAAGGAAACAAGAACAAAAGCCAGGCCATTCATTTTTTACAAACAAAAGCAGAACAGAAAAGCCACTATGCTGAAGGCTCAACAGTAATGTTTCTGTGAGTAACACTTTGGCTTATAAATTCCAAACTGAATGATCAGGTGCTGTCCATAAATAGTGTCAAAGAGGTAAGGTATCAAAAAAGTTTGGGTGGGTAAGTTGATGATGAATGTGGAAGAAGAGATAAGGTTCATACAACACAGAGCTGGCATGCAACAGAGATAGGATCTCACCTAAAGCACACATACACACAAACACATACACACACCCCCAAACCAGCAACTAGAGGTTTAAGAGGGATTATATTTGAATTCATAGATCAATTTGAACTGTATTAGCATCTTGTGTTAGGTTCTCTGACTTACTAACATGGGATGTTGCCTAATTTTTTTTTTTGCCATTATTTTTTTCTTTACTAGTGATTTGCAAAATTATAAGATTATAGGAATATAATTCCAGAATCTTCCCACCACCAGAATTCTCTGCCCCCATTTCTCTCCAGCAGAAACTACTATATTTCTCCTATGGTCATAGATATGGGTTGACTTTATGTTTTTTTGCCCATTTTTATTCACTTCTATAACCCTACTTTCACTTCCTTTCTTTTATTTTTATAATTATTATTTATAAAAAGGAAACACTGACAAAAACCATAGGATAAGAGGGGTACAACTCCACACAATTCCCACCACCAGAACTCCGTATCCCATCCCCTTCCCTGATAGCTTTCCTATTCTTTTTTTTTTTTCAATTTTTTTTTTTTTTGTTATTGGATAGAGACAGAGAGAAATTGAGAGAGAAGGGGAAGATAGAGAGGAAGAGAGACAGAGAAACACCTGAAGACCTGCTTCACCGCTTATGAAGCAACTCCCTACAGGTGGGGAGCTGGGAGCTTGAACCAGGATCCTAACCAGTCCTTGCGTTTTGTGCCACATGCATTTAACCCGCTGTGCTACCACCCTACTCCTATCTTTCCTATTCTTTATCCCTGTGGGAATATGGACCCAGGGTCATTATGGGGTGCAGAAGGTGGAAGGTCTGGTTTCTGTAATTGCTTTCCCATTGAACATGGGCGTTGACAGGTCTCTCTCTCTTTCCCTAGTGGGGTGGTGCTCTGGAGGAGTTGGGGCTCCAGGACACATTGGTGGGGGTCGTCTGCCCAGGGAAGTCCGGTTGGCATCATGTTAGCATCTGGAACCTGGTAGCTGAAAAGAGAGTTAACATATAGAGCCAAATTGTTGACTAATCATGAACCTAAAGGCTAGAATATTGCAGATGAAGATTCGGGGGTTTCTATTTTGTAGATAGTAGGCCTATTTTAGTTATATTCCAAAGGGCCCATGACTATACTAGTGGTTTTTTATTTGTTTGTTTTTGTTTTTCTGAGCCTGACATCTGGAGTCTATACCTATTACTACTTCCAAGTGTCCTTCCTTCTTCCTCTTCCCTCTCAAATAAGAGAAACAATGCTTGACTTCTTCTGGTGTCTTCCAGATTCTCTTCCCTTTCAGTGATGGTATAAAAACAAATTCCTGGTGACAAACATTCTCAGTCAAAGTGGAATTGGGATTCAGAGACCTATGGTCATTTCCCCCTAACAAATCTCCCCCTCTGGGACTATGGACCAAAATTACTTTTCAGGTTTTGGAATGATGGTGTTCTGACTTCTATAGTTGCTTCTCCACTGGACATAGACATTGGCTGGTTGATCCATACCCCTAGCCTGTCTCTATCATTCCCTAGTGGGGTAGGGCTCTGGAGAGGTGAGATTTCAGGACACATTGCCATGGCTATCTGCCCAAGGAGGTCAGGATGGCATAATAGTAGCATCTGGACCTTGGTGGTTGAAAGGCAGTAAGATATAAAGCTGGAAAAATGTTTAATAAATAGGAACCAAAGAGTAGGAATAGAGTCAATTAGAATAAGGGACCCTAGGGTGGAAAGAAGCTAGGATGTCTATTTTTGTTATGTTCCTAGGGGGTCAGACCTTTAGTAATCTTTGCTTGAGCTTGATAGATACCATGAAGGTGGACTAGAAATATTGTCTGGGAAGATGGTGTCAGAGTGGAAAATAAAACTTGAAAGCAGGATTAGGGTAGAGAGTGGCTCCCAAACTTTAAAAATTATATAAATACGGGGCCCGGGTGGTAGAGCACCAGGTTAAGCGCACATGACGCAAAGCACAAGGACTGGCATAAGGATCCCGGTTCGAGCCCCCAGCTCCCCACCTGCAGGGGAGGGGGATGTCACGTCACAAGTAGTAAAGCAGGTCTGCAGGTGTCTATCTCGCTCTCCCCTTCTGTCTTCCCCTCCTCTCTCGACTTCTTTCTGTCCTGTCCAACAACAACAGAAATGGCAACAGTAACAATAGCAACAAGAGCCAACAGCAAGGGCAATAAAATGGGGAAAATGACCTTCAGAAGCAGTTGATTCATGGTGCTGGCAGCAGGCACTGAGCGCCAGCGATAACCCTGGAGGCAAAATAATAATAGTAATAATAATATATACTTAACTACTTACCACACTGATCTGACCCAGGGCCCATGTCTATTCATATTTAGCACAGGAGCCTGTGTAACCTCTGAGTACCTGTCAGTCTAAGCTCACAGTTCATTCTCACAGCTGGAAACATTCTAGGCTGTGCTCATTTCAGGACCAGTCTTTCTTGAGTGGCAGAGTAGGATGACTCAGCCTCTTTTTTCCATTCGTTAACAATTAAAACAGTTTTGTGAGTTATTTATAATAGTATGAGACAATAGAGTTGTAGTACCACAGCACATCCACTATCAAAATTCTGTGTCCCCTACCAAAACACCCCCCACCAACAATATCTGTTATAATTTTCTCAGAGTCTTCAGACAAGTTGGCTACTTTTTTTTTCTTTCTGCAAGTCCATGTATTTCAATTCTCTATATTCCACACAGGAGCAAAAATCATCCAGTGTATCTCAACAGTTGTATACTTTTTAGTGTTAAGTTCTTTAGATCTATTTCAGTTTTCTTTTTTTATCCTTCAGTGTGTGTGACTTGGAGGTCACTAATCACAGTTCAAGGAGTTAGTGGTTTTGCTCCATGTAAAGATTAGTAATCTGGATATTCCTTTCCTAGCCATAGTGAAGAGGTCTAGCTGTGAGCATGCACAGCTTCCCAGGCTATCAGGGATGTGTATGATCATTTTTAAAATGCTGGGCTCAGAAACTCTAGCGCTAAGTGAGGTAATCAGTGGTAGAACAGAAATGGGAACTCAAATAACAGCAGCAAAAGGAGCAAACATATAGGGAAATTGAGGGCACGGAGGACTGAGCAATCTGACCAATGTTGGAAAACCAAGACCAGCTGTCAAAGATCTAGACAGAACAGAAACTTTAAAATTTCAATCTTTGCCTCACCTTTGCTGGAAGCAGAAGGGAAAGTGTTGAGTATGATAGGTCAGAAAGAGAGGAATGAATACGGGATGACTCCACATGTAGGTGGAACTTGGGAGACCGTTAGAAAGGGAGAGCACAAGAGGAAACTTGGACTGGGGATGGTGTTCTGCACCAAAGCAAAGGATACCGAGAGGGAATGGAATAAGGGGTGTGGGGGAGGAGGGGTTTGGGGTCATTGATGGCTGGGGGAGCATAATAGTATGTAGCAAGGGGCCCAAGTAGTAGCACACCTGGTTAAGCACACACACTATAGTGTCCTAGGACCCAGGTTCAAGCTCTTGGTCCCTACCTACATGGGGAATGCTTAACTAATGGTGAAGTAGAGAAGCAGGTGTCTATCTCTCTCTCCCTTTCTATCTTCCCCCTTTAAATATATATACATTTTTGGGAGTTGGGCGGTAGCACAGCGGGTTAAGCGCACCTGGCGCAAAGCACAAGGACTGGCAGTGAAAGGAAGATTTGAGATTTGAACTCTTCTCTGCTTTAGTTTCCTCATCTATTTAAAAAATAATAGTAGTACCTACTGCAGAGAGATGCTTTAAAGATGAATTAAACACACATCATGTGTTTGAAATAGTTCCAGTCATGCTGCTGTTATTGTTTGTCATTTCATAGTAGCTGTTATTACCACCCTTTGCTTTTACCTCTCCTAACAGGCAACACTCTCCACCTGCAGTATGGGGCATGTGACCAGTGGTTATTGTCTGAGTACATGTAAGAAAGAAGCTACAGATTCAACTTCCCAGGAACCGAACAATACTATACGACCTCAAGCTCTTGCCAAGGCCAGATCAGAAGCTGGGACATTTGTGCCGTTGAAGCACGTGCTCAGAGCTCAGCATCCCACTGGGTCCTGGTTGTCTGGGCAGCCTGCAGTGTTACACTGACCAGAGCATCACAGCCATCAGAGAAAGCCCCTGGATATTGGAGGAAATGGGAAATAAACTGAATTTACGTTGGAGTTTCTAGATTTCTGACAGTAAATTTTGTTTTGAATTATACACTGCAGCTCTTTGCAATACATTTAGCTTTCCTACCTGACCCAGGACACTTTTTTGTTTACAAAATGGAAAAATAAATGGCTGTGCATCCTCAGACAGTCTTACAACCATTCCAATAAATTCTTCATCAGGGTCTCTCAGCCCTTGGCCATTTCTCTTGTGTGTGACTGCTCTGAGAATCATAGGTGAGTAAATCATGTTTAGAGGATTCCAGTTCTGCAGATACGTGCTGCTCATTTGTCTCACCTGAAAATATGAGCTTTATTTTTTTAATATTTATTTTATTCCCTTTTGTTGCCCTTGTTTTTTTATTGTTGTAGTTGTTGTTGTTGTTGTTGTTGGATAGGACAGAGAGAAATGGAGAGAGGAGGGGAAGACAGAGAGGAGAAGAGAAAGATAGACACCTGCAGACCTGCTTCACCGCCTGTGAAGCGACTCCCCTGCAGGTGGGGAGCCGGGGTTCGAACCGGGATCCTTATGCTGGTCCTTGTGCTTTGCGCCACCTGCACTTAACCCGCTGCTCTACAGCCCGACTCCCATGAGCTTTTTTTTTTTTAAATTGGAGAAGAAATGTGTGCTCTGTTTGGCAGCTTGAGCTATCTTCTGCAACCCACACCACCCCCCAACTGCTAGCTTTCCCAGAATTGAAATGTCTCCAGCCACCTGCTGCTCCATCAGTCTGCATATAGTTCCCTCTAGAAATCCTTCTAGTCTCTAGCTAGTCTTGCATGATAGACTTGTCTTCCTGCAACTGGCTATCCTGCTTGCTGCTGCAGCAGAATCCCATACTCCAGCATTTGCTGGGAAATTAATTTCAGCTTAAAAAACTTACATCCTATTTTTTAGATGATCTGATTCAGTAGGTGCTTGCCTGGAAGTAGGCAGAAACCTTTTCCCTACATTATCCTCTAAGACCCAAGACTTCTTTCTTTTTTCTTTTTTTCCCCCTTTATTGGGGGATTAATATTTTACATTTGACAGTAAATGTAATAGTTTGTACATGTATAACGTTTCTCAGTTTTCCACATAACATCCAACCCCCACTAGGTCCTCTGTCATCCTTTTCTAGGATCTATATTCTCCCCTCCACCCACCCCAGAGTCTTTTACTTTGGTACAATACACCAACTCCAATTCAGGTTCTACTTGTTTTCTCTTTTGATCTTGTTTTTCAACTTCTGCCTGAGAGCGAGATCATTCCATATTCATCCTTCCGTGTTTCTGACTTATTTCACTTAACATGATTTCTTCAGGCTCCATTCAATATGGGCTGAAAATGGTAAAATCATCATTTTTTAAAATTTCTTTATTGGGGAATTAATGTTTTACAAGTAAATACAATAGTTTGTACATGCATAACTTTTCCCAGTCTTCCATACAACAATAGGACCCACACTAGGTCCTCTCTCATCCTTTTTGGACCTGTATTCTCCCACACCCCCCCACCCATGCCAGAATCTTTTACTTTGGTGCAATATGTCAATTCCAGTTCAGGTTCTGCTTGTATTTTCTCTTCTGATCTTGTTTTTCAACTTCTGCCTGAGAGTGAGATCATCCCATATTCATCCTTCTGTTTCTGACTTATTTCACTTAACATGATTTTTTTCAAGCTCCATCCAAGATCGGCTGAAAACAGTGAAATCACTATTTTTAATAGCTGAGTAGTATTCCATTGTGTATACAGACCACAATTTGCTCAGCCACTCATCTGTTGTTGGACAACTGAGTTGCTTCCAGGTTTTAGATATTACAAATTGTGTTGCTATGAACATATGTATACACAAATCTTTTGTTATGGGTGTATTTGGTTCCTTAGGATATATCCCCAGGAGAGGAATCACAGGATCATAGGGTAGGTCCATTTCTAGCCTTCTGAGAGTTCTCCAGACTGCTCTCCACAGGGGTTGAACCAAATTACATTCCCACCAGCAGTGCAGGAGGGTTCCTTTAAGACCCAATCTTTCTAACAATGTAACTTTAAACCTTAAGCCATTGAGACACATTTAGCTACAGCCAAGAGCTTCCATGAGCCCACCAGCACAGGTTGTATTGTCAGGGTAGTTAGTCCCTAGACTCTTGAGTTGCTAAATAACATAAGAATAAAAATAAAATAAAATAAACTAGCTATCCTGGGTTAAGTGTTATTCCTTAAGAATTTGTGTTTTTCCCAGAAGTTCACTGTTGATGATGTCTTTGCTGATGTATTTAGTTACAATGAGATCCTACTAGAATAGGATGGGCCCTTGATGCACTGTGACTGCTCTCCTTACCAGAGGAGACACAGAGACAAACCTGCACAAAGGAAAGATAGTGAGTGACATTTCTGAGGGAAAATGTCATGAAGGCTGAGACTGGGGTGGCAAAACAGAAGATCAAAGAGTATTAAGGATAGCTACAAACCACCAGACACTCAGAGAACAGGTCCTCAATGTAAACCCTTAAGAAGCGACCTTGTGGTGGTGGTCGTTTCTAGCCATCCTTGGGGGGGGGGGGGGCGTTAGATGGCATAATGGTTATGCATAGAGACTCTCATGCCTGAGGCTGTGAAGTTCAAGTTCAATCCACAAGCTAGAACTGATCAGTGCTTATGAAAAAAAAAAAAAAAGTATCCTTGTGCTTCTCTTTGCAATCAAGCCCCCAAGTTCCATGCACCAAGAAACAACATTTATCACTATTTGTCAGCAGGTAGATTTTGCCTGTTCTGGAACTTCATTTAAATGGAGTTATTCCAGATATATTCTCCTGTGTCTGACTTTTTTAGCTCAGGATGAAGTTTGTGAGATTCGTGCATGGCACCTGATTATTAATATAATACCTCTTTTTATTGATGAGTTTTATTCTTTTTTTTTTTCCTACAGGGTTATCGTGAGGGGCTTGGTGACTGCACTACCAATCCACTGCTCCTGGAGGCCATTTTTTCCATTTTTTGTTGCCCTTGTTATTGTTTTTGTTATTGCTGTTGTTATAGAATAGGACAGAGAGACATCAAGAGAGGAGGAGGAGATAGAGATGGGGAGAACAAGATAGATACCTACAGACCTGCTTCACCACTTATGAAGCAATCTCCCCTCCCCCCTGCAGGTGGGGAGCCAGGGGCTTGAACCGGGATCCTGGTGCTCAGTGCCATGTGTGTGTGACCATTGCGCTACCGCCAGACCCTGAGTTTTATTCTTTTATACAGATACTCTATAATTTGCTTTGACATTAGCTAGATATTTTAGTTGCTTCTAGGCTATGGTTCTATGAACATTCTATGCAAGGTCTAATTTTGTGACCACATGTTGTTTATTTCTCTTAGTGTAATGCCAAGCAATGACATATCTTGGGTTATAAGAGATATATATATTTAATTTTTATAAGAAGCTGTCAAATGGTTTTTCCTAAGTGATTTCATCATTTGCACTCCAACCAGCTAGTTAAAAATGAAAGTTCTGGTTCCACACTCTCACCTTATGTACTCAGTATGCTCACCCACATTCTCTCATTTATTGCTGTCAGGTCCTTAAAATTAGAGCCACTGTAAAGGTTAAATAATGGTGTCTCTATTGTTTAACTTGCATTTGTCTGACTGCTAATAACGTATAGTTTTTCATGTGTTTATTGACCATTATTTTTTATTGGTCTAATAATGATCAACAAGACCATAAGATAAGAGGGGTACAATTCCACACAATTCCTACCACCAGAGTTCCAAATCCCATCCCCTCCATTGGAAGCTTTCTTGTTCCTTATCCCTCTGGGAGCATGGACCCAGGATCATTATGGGGTGCAGAACTTGGGAGGCCTGGCTTCTGTAATTGCTTCTTCACTGGACATGGGCATTGGCAGGTTGATCTATACTCCCAGCCTGTCTCTCTCTTTCCTTAGTGGCGCAGAGCTCTGGGAAGGTAGGATTCCAGAGTACATCGGTGAGGTCATCTGTCCAGGGAAGTCAGGTTGGTGTCATGGTAGCATCTGCCACTTGGTGGCTGAAAAGCATTAACATATAAAGCAGAACAAATTGTTAAATAATCAGGAACCTAAAGGCAAGAATATAGCAGATGATATTTGGCATCTCCATTTTAAAAAAAAGCTAGTAGGTCTATTTTAGGTATATTCCAAGTGGCCCATAATTTACAAACGTTTGCCTGAGCCTGACAGCTGACATGCAGGTGGGCCAGAGGCACTGTCTGGGGATATGGTGTCAGAGTTGGAAAAAGGACTAGAAAGCTGGATCAGGGAAGAGAGTAGCTCACAATTATGGGAAAATTGTATAAATACAGTTAACTGTATATCCTACTGATTTGATCTGGGACCCATATTCAGCTCAGGAGCCTGTGTAACCTCTGCATCACTGCAGGTCTGAGCTCACATTCTGTGATCATAGCTAGGAAGGAGCATTCTAGGCTGCACCCATTGTAGGACCATCTTCCTCCCATGGCAGAATATTCTCCCTTTGGAGAATGGGGCAATCCTCACCCATGATGACCCACATTGAGGACAAGTTCCTTCAGAGGTCTGCAAGAGGATCCACTTTGTAGTGACCGTTATTTAGTAAGCAAGTAGTTATATTTCCTGAATTAAGGAAATATTTCCTTTTTTAAGATTTTATTTATTAATTAATAAGAAAGAACCAGACATCACTCTAGGACATGTGCTGCCAGGGATTGACCTCCTGCTTGAGATTCCAACACTTTAGCCACTGCACCTCTTCCTGGACCACTTAAGCAAATATTTTCTGCCCCCTCTCCCCCCTTTGTTTTTGGTAAAGTATCTGTTTAAATCATTTGCTTTTGAAAAATTTGAGGGAGTCAGGCGATGGTGCAGGGGGTTAAGCGCATGTGGCACAAAGCACAAGGACAGGCAGAAGGATCCTGGTTCAAGCTCCTGGCTCCCCACCTGTAGGGGAGTCGCTTCACAGGCAGTGAGGCAGGTCTGTAGGTGTCTATCTTTCTCTCCCCCTCTCTGTCTTCCCCTCCTCTCTCTATTTCTCTCTGTCCTATCCAACAATGATGACATCAATAATAACAACAATAACTACAACAACAAAACAACAAGGGCAACAAAAGGGAATAAATAAATATTTTTTAAAAAATTTGAATTTGAATTCATTGTTTAAAAAATATCACGTCATGGGAATTTTAAAATATATATTTAGGGTAGGGGATATAGCATAATGGTTATATAGACTCTCATGCCTGAGGCTCTGAGGTCCCAGGTTCAAGCCCCTGCATCACCATAAGCCTGAGCTGAACTGTGTTCTGGTAAAAATAAATAAATAAATGAATAAATAAAATCTTTAAAAATACACAAGCACACACACATGTGATATTTATAGATTTCACGTCAGAGTTTTTATCAACCTTCTCTTTCCTTCAGTTAACAAAACTTCTTTTAAGATTTCTGATTGTGCAGTGTACTGGTGATTCTTTTCAGCCTAGGTTTATTTGGGAAATGCTGAAGATCCATTTAAAAATATATACACTTACTAGAGATAGAATTCTGGATCAATAAATTTTTCCTTTAGCATTTTTTTTGTTTGCCTCCAGGGTTATTGCTGGGGCTCGGTGTCTGCACTATGAATCCACTGCTCCTGGAGGCTATTTTCCCCTCTTTTGTTGCCCTTGTTGTTTACTGTTGTTATTGCTGTTGTTGTTGCTGGATAGGGCAGAGAGAAATCGAAAGAGGATGGATAGACAGAGAGGGGGAAAGGATAGAAACCTGCAGACCTGCTTCACCACCCTTGAAGCGACCCTCCTGCAGGTGGGGAGCCGGGACACAAACCAGGATTCAAAAGCAGGTCCTTGCTCTTTGCGTCAGGTGCGCTTAACCTGCTGCACTACTGCTCTGCCCCCTACATTTTTAAGATGCCATTGCATTTGCAGTTTTTCTTGTTGCTTTGTATCTTTGTGTCTTTTTATCTACTTAACAATGATACTGTGATCGACTAACTGCCCTTCCCTCATTTTTTTTTTCTTTCACTGATACTCAGAAATACTACTGACCAGTCAAGGTATAGTTTTCTTTTTTATTATAATACTCTGAACTTGTTGAGTTTGTTCAATTTTAACTTGTCGAGTCAGTGTATTTTTATAAAATTTGGAAAATTTCTGCCATCGTAATTTTCATTTTTCCTCTGTCTCTTACCTAAGACTACAATCATACATATTTTTAAAATATTTTTTCCTTTTTTTTTTTTTTACGGTGGATAGGACAGAGAGAAATTAGGTGAAGACGGGGAGACAGAGAGGGAGAGAGAAAGACACCTACAGATCTGCTTCACGGCTTTTGAAACATCCCTGCTGCAGGCGGGGAGCCAGGGGCTAAAGAGGGGGGCTCCAGCCAGGGTCTTTGTGTGGGTCCCTGCTCTTCTTCCTATGTGTGCTTAAGCCACTGCGCTACTGCCGGGTCCCCACCATTTGATACTTGTAATTAATAGTGGGTTACAAGATTGTCAGACTATAGGGTATAGTTCCACATCACATCCACTACCAAAGCTCTGTGTCCCCACCCTCCCAAAGACCACTACCATAATTCTCACAATCTGAGAAACTGTTTGATTCTGGACTTTTTGAAAGCTTATGTGTATCCATTTTCTTCTTTTTCAAGATTTTTTTTATTTTTTAAATTTTATTAATGATTTTAATAATGATTAACAAGATTGTAAGATAGCTGACATAATTCCATACAGTTCCCACAGAGTTCCATGTATCAGTTTTCTAGAGTCCACATATGTGTGAAACCATCAGATAGTTGTCTTTCATTTCTTTACTTATTTTGTTAAGCATAATCACCTTCAGTCCCATGTGATGAAATATTTTCTGAGGACCTGGATTGCATTTTCCTTTCTTTTTAAAAAAAATATTTTCAATTTTTTAAGTAATTTTGTATCTATTTATGTGAAAGATAAGATAAAGAACCAGACATCACTCTGGCACATGTGCTGCGGGGGATTGAACATGGGACTTCATGCTTGAGAGTCCAGTGCTTTATCCACTGCACTACCTCCTGGACCACTGAATTGCATTTTCTTGTAATGAATATTGTTGCAATTCTTTTTTCTGGCAGGCAGTTAAATTACTGACCACACAGCTTGATTTAGGTTTTGGTTTTATAAGCCCACAGTAGGAAGAGTAAGAAAGAGTAGGTCTTAATTTGGGGTATGGTTTTTCTGGCATCTTAATTAAATTGTATATGATATTTAGTTAGGCTTATCGCCTTTGACAAATTAACTCTCCAGTATTCCCTATCACTGTGTCATCTCCAGAACCTCTTCTTAGTTCTCACCTCTCAAAAGGTGTTCTCCTAGGCTGGGTGTATGGATCCACCATCAATGCCCATGTTCAGCAGGGAAGCAATTACAGAGGCTAGACCTTCCACCTTCTGCATCCCACAATGACCTTGGGTCCATACTCCTAGAGGGTTAAAGAATAGGAAAGCTATCAGGGGAGGGGAGGGGATGGGATACAGAGAGCTGGTGGTGGGAATTATGTGGAGTTGTACCCCTCTTATCCTATGGCTTCAATGTTTCCTTTTTATAAATAAAAAAAAATTTAAAAAAAGAGTTGCTCTCCACCAGGCCTTGCAGAGTCTCACTTATGTATGTGACATTTAGCATGTGTCTATAGACTCAAAAATTCCACTAGACAGATTTCTGGGAGTATCTTTCTTCATAGTTTCCTCTTCTTTAGTATCCTGCTACTCAAAATTCCAGTTGCCTAATGAGCACCAGATTCTAATTGTTTTCCTGCCCCAGTTAGGAAACTGTCCTCTGCTTCAGTTCCATGCCAAGATTTAGAAGTGTTCTCAGGCAGAATATGTGAAGTTGTGCCATGTGTTCTTATTCCCGGGACCACAACCTTCCACTGTCTATTATTCAATGACTAAAAACAGTTGTTTCATATTTTTGTTCCAGTTATTTCATATTTTTTCCAGTGTTGCCATTCCTTATAGTGACAATGTAAGACTGATACCCAGCACTGCATCATGACCTGTGCTAGATGCCACAGATGCTAAATGCATCTATTTTACAGATACTTAGTATCTTCTTTCTTTCTCTCTTTCTGTCTTTCTTTCTTTCCTTTTTTTCTTTCTTTCTTTCCTTATTTATTTATTTATTTTCTCCTTTTTTACCAAAGCAGTGCTCAGCTCTGGTTTATGATGCTTCGGGGGATTGAACATAGGACTTTGGAACCTCAGGCTTGAGAATCTGTTTGTATAACCAGTATGCTATCTACCGCTCCAGGCAACCGTTTTACAAATAGAGGTGTAGAGATTTATGTACTCCACAGAGTTTTACCCCATCAAGGTCACTCAGGCTGTTTCTTCTTCTAGCGTTTGCCCTTCTTCCGTAGCCAGTCAACAGCATCAGGTTGAGCCTGATGTAAAGTTTCGAGACCTCCTTTGAATCTGGAGAGGTGGCAGTCGTTGACTATGTGGGTCATAGTCTGTCTGTAGCCGCAGGGGCAGTTCGGGTCGTCTCTGGCTCCCCAGCGGTGGAAGATAGCGGCGCACCGGACATGGCCTGTTGGATAGCGATTGAGGAGGGCCCAATCATATCGTGCTAGGTCAAAGCCGGGTTGACGCTTGCAGGGGTCTGTGATGAGGTGTTTGTGTCAGGATCTTGATCAGAGCTCTGATTTCTGTCTCTCCTTTCAAATCTCCCTGTGCTACAGTTCACCTGGTGTCAGAGTTTGGGTGCTTAGAAAGTGGAAGCCTCCTGTCCTTGTCCCTGCTGTGTCCTGCACTAGCACTTCACTCTTGCAGAGATTTTGGGTAGAAGGAAATGTACCAGGCTGGCTTTGGATCTGGCAGGCTTAGGTTGGAATCAGACTCTTCATTTACAACTGATTGACCTCAGACAAGTTTCTTCATGTCTGCACCCAAAAGCTCAATTCGTCATCTGTAAAAGACACCCCTTGAGAGGGATTAATGCAGATCAAATGCATTGTACGTGGTGCAGATGAGCTCTGTAAATGTGAACTAATCTAATCAGAACAGAAACTGTTAAAAGATACTGTTCTACCTCTCCCAGTGCATGACAAGCCTGGGTTGTTTTGTTTATTAAACAGTATAAGGCAACAGCATTTAGTGAGTCCTGGGAATTATTAATATTTCTGAATTACTATGCACATCTATAAATACCTGCCCTTCTTCTAGCTATGCTAGTCCCCACCCCCTTCTCACTAAAATGCAAGTCAGCAATGAAGTTATGAATTACAGGCTCCTCTATTCTCTGTTCTGCAATTAAGGACGCACTAGGAAGAGTACTTGCTGAGAAAGGGCAATGGGCTGGAGTGGCAGGCAGAACAATGCTGAAGGCTGCCCTTCACTAAGGTTCTCCTGGGAAAGGTACACTGGATGCAACTGGCTTAGAGGAGCAGATCTGGATACCACAACATTATTAGCCTCTAAAGATTCTTCTCATTTGGGCTTCAGTCTCATCAAAAAACAAGCAAACAAACAAACAGACAGACAAAACAAAACCAGTTTCTGGCAAAGTACTTTGTTCCAGGCCCTGTTCATGAAATCCTATCAGAATCAGCTAGACATTCATTTCAGCTGTGCCCCACTTATTTTCAGTCAGGAAGAAGAAATCGTTAGCAAATTTGATCCTTTACAGATATCAAACTGCATAGGGTCAAGGGCAGGAAATCTTGTGCAATTACTCTAACTCTAGTGCCAGTGATTTTTAAGTAACTTACACACTATGGGACCAGGCAGTGGCAGACTTGGTGGAGCACACACTTCTTTTTTGCTTCCAGGGTTATCACTGGGGCTTGGTGCCTGGAATGCAAATCCACTGCTCCTAGAGGCTATTTTTTCTCTTTTGTTGCCCTTGTTGTTTTATCATTGTTGTTATTATTATTGTTGTTATTTCTGTCATTGTTGGATAGGACACCGAGAAATTGAGAGAGGAGGGGAAGACAGAGAGGGGGAGAGAAAGAGAGACAGACACCTTCAGACCTGCTTCACCACTTGTGAAGTTACTCCCCTACAGGTAGGGAGTCAGGGGCTCGAACCAAGATCCTTAACACCAGTTCTTGAGCTTTGCACCATGTGTGCTTAACCTGCTGCACCACCGCCTGGCACCCCCCCACTTTTTTTTTTTTTACCATAGCACTGATTAATTCTGGCTCATGGTGGTGTGGGGGATTGAACCTGGGACTATGGAGCCTGAAGCATGACCATAACCATTATCCTATCTACCCCAGATCCCCAAGCACACAGTTTGCCATGCAATAGGATCTATGTTCAAGCCCCTGGCCCCCATCGGCAGGGGGAAGCTTCACAAATAGTGGAGCAGTATTTCTCTTTCTCTCTCCCCTCTCTCCTCATTTTTCTCTCTATATATAAGCAAAAGAAAAAATGGCCACTGGAAGCAGTAGAGTGGTACAGTGATAACTTTGGTGGCAAAAAAACAAATAACACCAGGGGTCGGGCCATAGCGCTGCAGGTTAAGCTCACGTGGCGCAACGATCTCGGTTGGAGCCCGCGGCTCCCCACCTGCAGGGAGGTCACTTCACAAGCGGTGAAGCAGGCCTGCAGGTGTCTATCTTTTGCTCCGCCTCTCTGTCTTCCTCTCCCCTCTCCGTTTCTCTCTGTCGTATCCAACAATAACGACAGCAATGAAAACAACAATAAATAACAAGGGCAACAAAAAAGGGGAAAAATAGCCTCCAGGAGCAGTGGATTCATAGTGCAGGCACCAAACCCCAGCAATAACCCTAGAGGCAATAAAGTAAAAACAAAACAAAAAAAAACCCACATCAACTTAATACCATGAAAAACGCTATTTTAGAAGGGAAAGGCAGGCATGGTAAAATAACTCACCTGGAAAGGTTCCTGCTTTGCTATGTATGTAACCCAGGTTCAAGCCCCCAACTGCCATGGCATCAGAGGAAGTTTTTGAGCTCTTGTGTCTCTCCCACTCACTATTTCTCTGTCTTTGTCTCTGTCTATATGAAAAAGTTGTCCAGGGGCAGCATTGTAACCCTGTCTATCACATACAGAGAGAGAGAGAGAGAGAGAGACTGGAAATGGCTTCTTAACTACAAGAAAAACAAAAACCCCTGCAGTTGTTATTTGTTCCTTCCTTTCCCTTTCTCTTTGTTTCTTTCTTTGCCACTGGGGCTCAGTGCCTGCATGGTTTCACCATTCCTGATAGCCATTTGCTTTTATTTTTTTTCTTTTTGGTGAGAGAGAGAGAGAGAGAGAGAGAGAAGGAGGAGGAGGAAGAGGAGGAGGAGGAGGAAGAGGAGAAGAAGAAGATACACCTGTAGTACTGTTATACTGCTCTTGAAGCTCCCCCTGCAGGTGTGGCCAAAAATGGCACTTGAACCCAGCTCCTCTTACAGGGTAATGTGTGCTTTCTACTGGATGAGCCACCACCTAATCCCTGTTATTTGTTTCTTAGGCCAGCAAAGTGACTTCTCTATTAATTACCCCAGATTCTTAGAAAGAATGAGCTGGTAGCCATTGAAGGAAATTGTAGAGAGAAGTTGTGAAGTTTTCTCTGGGGAAAGTCTGAGAATTTAGTAGACTTGGGAATTAGACATGAGTTCAGATTCAACTCTGTTTTTTCTAACTATGAACATAAGTGAGTGAATTAGTTCCACTAATTCTCAGTCTTCTCTTCTGAAATAATGAGAATAGCTGTCTCAACACCAATGGAATTCCATGGATGGTAGAGTTATGATGTGATGTCTCTCTCTATATATATAAAGGACTAGAATAAAAGCTGGACTGGAGGGAGTGACTCAGTGCTACTGTGCATGCATGAGGCCCTGGGTTCAGTCCAGGACATGATGTTAAACAAGGTGAGGGATGGCTGTCTCACAGGGTAATCAGGAGCACTAAATGATAAGGCATGCAACAAGTTGCAGTTGCTACCATGACACCAACCTGACATTCAAAGGCAGTTGAGCTCACCATGTGTCCTGGAACCTCATCTCTCCAAAGCCCTACCCCATTAGGAAAAGACAGAGAGGGCTGGGAGTATGGATCAAGCTGCCAATGCCCATGTCCAGTGGAGAAGCAAGAACAGAAGCCAGACTTTCCATCTTCTGCACCCCATATTGATCCTGGGTCCATGCTCCAGAGGGATAAAGAATAGGGAAGCTTCCAGGAGGGGATGGGATATGGAACTCTGGTGGTGGGAATTATACCCTTCTTATCGTACAATCTTTTCAATCATAATTAAACCAATAAAAAAAAACAACAGTAAGACATGCTTTATTCTGTTCCTTAGTAAATAGTGCTTGTAAGGATTGTTGTTGCCATTTAAAGACTTAGCATGTATAGAGTCTAAGTGAAGTATATGTTACAGATTAGGTTTGGAGAAGTTGATCTTAAGCTTCTTTTGACCACATTAAATGCATACTTTCTCCCTGTCTGAACATTTGTGGCAGGAATATCCTTGTCCCTGTTCTTTGGGACTTTTGGAAGCTAATATTAGCCTCTAAATCCATTCCCAGAAACAGACAAGAAGGCTTGACAATCAGACACATGGTAATTTCCTGGGAAAGCTCTGTTTTAATTTTTTTCTTTTTTTTAATTTATAAAGCAGTTGCTTTTTGCCTTCTTCCTTCCCTACATCTTGGGCTGCTACTAAGTCCTATTCTTCTTCATAGCCTCAGTACCTCCCTTGTGTTTCCCAAGAATCATCCCACAGTGATTCCTCACCATGTCTTGCCTGTTCAGTTGCAGTAGCCCCCTCTTGGATTTTCCTGCCTCTAATCAGGGCACAGTGCCTTCCATGGACTTCCTAGTACATAGAAAGCCAAGCTGTCATGAGCAAAGCCTGTGTGCCTCCTTGCTGCAGCATCTTCCACAGTGAGTTTGCTAGGCCACCTGCTTCAAAGTCACCTAAGTGATTCTTGAACAAGTATATGCCCAAGTCCTGCCCCTTTCCTCCTGAATCAGAATCTCTGGGGAGAAGGGCAGTTTGGTATGTGCATTTAAATCAACCTTCAGAAGACTCCAATGACCTTGTATCATACACTGAGTCAGAGAACTACTCTCCTAATACTTGACCCCAGTCTTGCTTTCAAAGCCTTCCAAGAGTTGACTCTCTCTTGGAACTTTACCCTCTCCCCTCTGAGTCCACTGAGCCAGAGTCTCTAGTTACCATCCCACTAGTCATCACCTCCAATCCTTCTTAGTGGCAGAGTTTGGATCCCCACCTTTGAAGATAAAAATGCCTGATATGTACTTTCTCGATCCTTATTGCAGCAAGGGTTTGCTAGGATCCCCATTTCCAGCCAATAGATGAAAGTTTTTTGGAAAGGAGAGATTCCAGAAAAAGTCTTCACCCAAGTAAGCAAGACATTATTCCATTTTGCCACTCTTGCACTGTGTGATTCAATGTGGTTCAGCTGGCTCCTACGCTATTTAATATTTACATCAATGACCTCCCAGAAACTTCTTCAAGGAAGTTCATCTATGCCGAGTTGCTGTGCAACTCAGGCATCCAAGTTCGACATCCTCGAGGAAACACTCACGAAAGACATGTCTCTGATATCTGATTACTGTAAAAAAATGGCGACTAATCCCTAGCACTGCAAAAACGGTATCATCTGTTTTCCATCTACACCATGCCTCGGCCTCGCGTGAGCTTAATGTGCAACTTGACGATACGAGAATCCGGCATGAAGCCCAGCCAGTCTATCTTGGCGTTACTCTTGATCGCACTCTGTCATTTCACGAACATCTCATAAACACTGCAGCAAAGGTGGGCGCGAGGAATAACATCATTGCAAGACTGGCCAGCTCCTCATTGGGTGCGAGCGATTCCACACTACGATCATCATCTCTGGCATTATGCTATTCCACTGCAGAATACTGTGCCCCAGTATGGTTCCGTAGCCCCCATGTCCACTTGGTCGATTCCAAATTATATTCCTCCATGAGGATCATTTCTGGAACCATCCGTTCCACCCCGGTTCCATGGCTGCCAGTTCTTAGCAACATCGCCCCGCCAGAGCCAGATATTCGTTGGGATGCGGCATCATCTAAGTTCATTTCCCACATCTACGCTCGACCGGACCTGCCAATATACGCGGATATCTTCGCCCACCCTGTCCAATGCTTGACGTCTCGTCACCCAATCTGGTCCCCTACGCCTACACTGAACTTCTCTGTTCCACACTCTTGGAAACAGAGTTGTCAGTCAGCTGAGGTCAAGAACAAACACCTCATCACAGACCCCTGCAAGCGTCAACCCGGCTTTGACCTAGCACTTTATGATTGGGCCCTCCTCAATCGCTATCGAACAGGCCATGGCCAGTGCGCCGCTATGTTCCACCGCTGGGGAGCCAGAGACGACCCGAACTGCCCCTGCGGCTACAGACAGACTATGACCCACATAGTCAACGACTGCCACCTCTCCAGATTCAAAGGAGGTCTCGAATCTTTACATCAGGCTCAACCTGACGCTGTTAACTGGCTATGGAAGAAGGGCAAACGCTAGAAGAAGAAGAAGAAGCTGGTTGCTTGGAAGCTTTGTAGCTGTGCTATGGCTGGAGTTGACGGTTCTGAGAATGCAAAACCACACTGGTGGAGGGCATTGGAATGAAAGGTGGTTGAATCTGAGGTCCTCCATCCTCCATGGTCCTGGTGAGTAGTAAGCCACTGGTGAGGCACTGGCTTGGGATTCAGCTACCTCCAGGATTCCCATTATGGACTCTCAGCTTATCTTATTGTGTGAGCCACCACCAGCATGGTTTTCTCTTCCTTGTGATGATTTGTCCCTTCCATAAGGATGAACTCCTCCCTGGTCTCCACACATTCCACATTCCTATAGACCTCAAGCACTGGAGTCTAACCATCTCACTCCTTTTTCTATAAGCTAACCTAATTTTTTGAATAATTATTAAGAATCAGTTTTGAGTCTCAGGACTCTTCTATGAATTTTCTATCAATACACCACCTCTTTCTTCTTCGACCCCAGACTACACTTGAAAGCAGTGCAATACAAAAACATACTAAATTGTACCTATTTGTGAAAATTCATCCTCCTAGACCATTTAGATTCTAAGTGCTTTTCCTGTCTCTGCTCCACCACATTTTCCAAGGCAGTGCTGTGTGTTAAAAGGTGCTCAATACACCACCGATAATTATAGTTGGTTATTGATATAGGACAATAGAAAAAATTAGGTTTTCACTGCTTCGTTTTGAAATTTCTTTCATAAATGACTGAAGCATCAATATTATTATTATTGCCACCAGGGTTATTGCTGTGGCTCAGTGTTGGCACTACAACCCACTACTCCCAGAGGCCTTTTTTTTCCTTTTTTTTTCTTTCCTTTTATATAAAAGGACCGAGAAACTAAGGGGGTGGGATAGAGTTGGAGAGAGAAAGATAGACACCTGCAGACCTGCTTCGCTGGTCCTGAAGCATCCCCCTGCAAGTGGGGAGCAGGGGCTCAAACCTAGGTCCTTGCTTAAGATAATAAGTGCATTCAGTTAGGTACACCACTCCCCAACCCCTGATCTTAACTGTTGAAGTTCAGTTCAAAATCTTCATGAATTCAAACTATTGCAGTCAAAATTGCTATTTTATTAAATAGAGTTGATCAAGATTTTTCTTTTTTAAGAATTTTTCAAAATATTTTATTTATTTATGAATGAGAGGGACAGGAGAAAGGAGAGAGAGGGAGAGAGAAAGAGGAAGAGAGAGAGAGTGCCACCAGATATTACTCTGGTACATGTGCCGCTGGGGATCAAACCAAGAACCTCATGTTTGAGAGTTCAACACTTTATCCACTGTGACACCTTCAGGACCACAAGATTCTGTTCTTTGTACTTGTAATAATCTCTAGAGAGTTATAAAAGGAAATATCCTTAAGTGAAAGAAATATCAACTAAAATAACAACAATAACGAAACACCAGCACTAATAAGATTCCACATGTAAGGGACCAGGCAGTAGTGCAGTAGGTTAAGCGCACATGGCTCAAAGATCCAGACTGCGAGCCCCACTCCCCCCACTCTCCACCTGCAGGGGGGTCGCTTCACGATTGGTGAAGCAAGTCTGCAGGTTTCTTTCTCGCTCTCTCTCTGTATTCCCCTCCTCTCTCTATTTCTTTCTGTCCTATCCAACAGCAGTAACAACAACAACAATAACAAGGGCAACAAAATGGAAGAAAATGGCCTCCAGTAGTAGTAGATTAGTAGTGCAGGCACCAAGCCCCAGCAATAACCCTTGAGGAAAAAAAAAAAAAATCCCACATATAAAGGGCCAAAATGAAGTCAGTTTTAAAGAAAGATTCCAAAGTGTTTCCTTCACTCCTTCTCTACCTCTCTTACTCACTCTCACTCTCTCTCCACCATCACCACCCCAAATTCCTTGCCCTACAAACAAAATTCTCTGGAGTCTATGTTCTTAAAAACACTGGTTAACTTTATAGGATAAATGTATTCTACTTATAGGTTTAAGTTACAGGGTTTTTAAAAAAACATATCCCAGAACATTTGCTAATTTTCTAACTGGTTCTGATTTTTTTTTATTGAACTTTTAGAGCCAAATGATATTCCTGAAGTGTCACTTTGTTACACTTTTATATATTTTCTTAATTTATGATACTTATTGTGTCTCTTAGATATTTCATTTTGGAACTGGAGAAAGAGAACTAACACTTATCATGGGCCTACCATTTGCAAACTCTTTCCCCTGCCCCCCAGGGCATTGCTCAGCTCTGGCTTTTGGTGGTGCAGGGGGGACTAAACCTGGGACCTGGGAGCCTCAGGCATTACAGTCTGTTTGCATAACCATTGTGTTATTTCCTCTGCATGAACCCTTGACTTAAGTAATCTTGTTCAGTTTTTTGTCAGTGATCATGTGAGGTAACTATAACAGTACTGTTCTCATTTTATGGATGAGAAAACAGATCTAGAGACATAAGATAGCTAGTAGGAAGCAATACTGAGACTATCATCCATATTAGAAACTTTCAGTTCTGTGTCAGAAACCCCACCCAACCCAAACTGACTTAGAAAGAAAGTGGTTTCCTGAGTTCCACAACTGAGTAATGCAAGGTGGGTTCAGAATCAGCTGTCTACAGATGCACAGTCCTCTGGACTCAGTCCTGACTTCAAAAACTGACCTTTATTTCATGGGGCCAACATGGCTGTTAGCACTCCAGGTTTGCATCTTATATTCTCAACTATCCCAGCAGGAAGAGCGCTTCTGCTTTGATTTATTCCAGTCAAGGTCCAGAACAGAATCTTAATGGCCTGGCTTGGATGCCATGCTGAATCCTGAACAAATAATGTGGCCAGATCTTAGTCAAGTGACTGCTTCCCTGGGGTCAGGACCACAGATTTGGAGCATGGTATGTGTCTGGGGGAGCTCTAAGCACATTCATTATTTAACATAATAGCTGCCATTCTCTATTGCCTAATGCCAAGCCCCCCTCAGGGAGTCTTTACAAATGACTGAACTTCAGTCCCTGGTCCAGGCATTCACTTTATTTGGTCTAGGATGAGATCTGGGAATGAGAATTAAAACTTTTTACTCCAGGAACATATCATATGCAGCAGGGCTGTGGACAATGGTTCTGATCTTTAGTGTAGTGTCTGAAGCATGGAAGGACCTAGTAGTGGAAAGTGGGGCCTGGGAGTCATTGTTATGGGGGGGGTGCTCCTCTGACATTATAGGATATTTTTCTGAGGTGTTGAGTGCTGTTGGTAGTTAGTGTTATGGGGGGGCAAGGCTAGGAGTGGACAGCTGAGGGCTAGGCAAGAGGAAGGAGGAAGAAATTGTCCTTTGTGAGCCTCCTGCCACCTGGGGGTGCATGGGGATTCTTAGGTGTGAAAGGATGAGAACTAGGTGGCCTTATCTGCTCTGAGCTTGGCCAATGCATGAGCCACTCTCTTGGGCTTCAGCGCCTAATAACCTCACTCCCTTAAAAAGGGCGCTAAAAGTGTCTGGACCCCATGAGACAGGAGGCCAGGCTTGAGGGCTACAGGAGATTCTGGATAGTTCTGGATAAAGAACTAAAAGGGACTCAGCCCTTGGGGGGAAGGTAAGACTGGGATGGAAGCTCCAGATGGCCAGATGCCTTGTTCTAGAAGCCCCTTGCTGAAGAAGCAGGCTGTTCCCATGGTAATTTGAGTCAAACTAGGAAAAACAGCTCATCACTGCATGGTCAGTCAGATATGAAATGCTATTTTAAATAATTTTTCTAGCCTCTTTTATCAGAAACCACATCCACCTCTGGAATGTGCATTGCTATTTTTAAGGGAAACCTATGGAGGGGTATGTCCCTATCAAAACAGCCCTTGAATTTACTTTCTTCTCTTTGTCTCTTATCCCACTTTCTCTGCCTCTCTGGCTTTGTCTCTGTTGTTCTGTCTCTCACTTTGCTTTGAGATCTTCAAGTTGATTCAGCCTCAATGCTAAATATGTGGGTGACTAACAATGATTTCCACAAGAGCCTTAGAAAATCACTTGCAAGCGAGCAAACCAAAAACAGATTATCCAGCAATCACATCCACCGGTGTTTGATGTGAGACAACAGCCTAAATCCAGCCACTAAACTGAAATGAAACATAATGACAAACAGGCTGTCAGCTGCATCACCTGAGCAGAAAGAAGGGAACTGAATGGTGCCTAATGTCTACAGAGCTGGGTCTGGCTGTGGTGAGGATCCTTATTGGAATTTGCCTGATGGGAATCCTGGTCAATGAAGAAGATCATCATATCTTGCAGACTTAAGGCAACTGTCTCCTGAGCCATGCCATGGGGTCAAAGTTACCAAATTTCCTATGAAGCTCCACATCAACCTGGGTCATGGAGTGAGACATCAATATAGCTATAATCTGAAACTGAATGTGTTCACGCAATGTTCTAGGTCCATGGAGACCTAGTCACCTCAAAGCTAAAGAACCTTAAAGGTCCTTGAGGATAAGGATCAAATCAGAACAAGAGCCATAGTCCTCTGTCCCCTGAACCTGCTGGGCCTATAGGAACCTTTCTAGCATGGACTCCAGTCTCTCAGAAACTGTTGGACTTAGGAATTTTTTCTTTTTTTTTATTGGTTATTACAAAATTACAAAAAATATAGGGGTACAATTCCACACTAGTCCCACCACCAGAGTTCTGTGTCACCATTCCCACCATTGGAAACTTCAATGGTTCTCCCAAGATCACAGATATGAGTTGACTATTATTTCTTTTTTCTTTATTTTTAATATTTTATTTTTTTATTCCCTTTTGTTGCCCTTGTTGTTTTGTTGCTATGCTTCACAGTGGTTTGGTCTCGCTCTCCCCCGCCGGGAGATTTGGTTTGGCCCTTGCTAGTTTTTGTGCTACTCCCTTCTCCCCGCCCCCTACCCTAGTACTTCCGGAGTTCCTGCCGCAGCCGCTGGAGGAGAAGGATGCAGGACAGATCTGTGTGGTGATTAGTTTAGGGTTCCTGTCTCTGCCTCCGGAGGAGAAAGATGGAGGAGCACATTGCCTGCTCGTGAATAAAGATTAAACTGCATTCTCAGCTCAGCCGTGTGTCTCTGGTCGTCTCTGTTACCCGCCCGTGAAGCCAGCCCGGTGTAAAACAACATTGTTTCATTGTTTTAGTTATTGTTTTTGATGTTGTCGTTCTTGGATAGGACAGAGAGAAATAGAGAGAGGAGGGGAAGACAGAGAGGGGGAGAGAAAGATAGACACCTGCAGACCTACTTCACTGCTTGTGAAGAGACTCCCCTGCAGGCGGGGAGGCAGAGCTCGAACCAAGATCTTTATGCTGGTCCTTGTGCTTTGTGCCACATGTGCTTAACACACTGCGCTACCGTCCAACTTCCAGGTTGACTGTTATTTCTGTATCTACCTATCTGACCACTTTTCTATGTTCCTGCCTTCTCTTCCATTTTAAGTCATACCTAAAATTATTACTACTTTCAAATGTCTTTCCCTTTTTTCTCTTTTCTCTCTGTGTCCTAATGTAGTTAGGTTTCAGAGCCCTGTAGTCATCTTTCCCTAACTTTTCTTCCCCTCTGGGAGAATGGAACAAAATTCTTTATGGGGGGTGCAGAAGGTAGGAGTTCTGGCTTCTGTAATTGCTTCTTCACTGGACATGGGCATTGGCAGGTAAATCCGTACAGCCAGCCTGTTTCTCTTTCCCAAGTGGGAGAGGGCTCTGGAGAGGTGAGGTTACAGGACACATTGGAGAGGTTGTCTGCCCAGGGAAGTCAGGATGGAATCATAGTAGCATCTGCAACTTGTCTGAAAGGCAGTAAGTTGTGAGGCAGAACAAAATGTTTAATAAAATAGGAACCATAAAGTAGGAATAGAGCAGGTAAGAATAGGGATTTTAGGGTGGTAAGAAGCTAGAAAGTCTATTTTAGGTGTATTCCTAGGGGCCCATGTCTTTAATGATTTTTGCCTGAGCTTGGTATTTAACATGGAAATAGGCTAAAAATGTTGTCTGGGAAGATGTACTCAGAGTTGAGAATAGAACTAAAAAGCTGGATTACGGTAGAGAGAGTAGCTCCAAAACATATAAATATAATTAACTGTTTACTACATCAATTTTATGACTTTTTTTTTTTTGCCACCAGCCCTTCTCTGGGCCTTTATACCTAACAATTTAACCACTTCCAATGGATTTTTTTTCTTCCATTTATAGAAGGAGAAACGGGAGTTGGGCGGTAGCACAGTGGGTTAAGCACACGGGGCGCAAAGTGCAAGTACCTGTTTAAGGATCCCGGTTCAAGCCCCTGGCTCCCCACCTGTAGGGGAGTCGCTTCACAGGCGATGAAGCAGGTCTGCAGGTGTCTATCTTCCCCCCCCCCCTCTGTTTTCCCCTCCTCTCTCCATTTCTCTCTGTCCTATCCAACAACGACACCAACAACTATAATAACTACAACAAGGGCAACAAAAAGGAAATATATATATATATATATATATATTTTTTTTTTTTTTTTTTTTTACAAAAAAAGGAGAAACAGAGAAAAAGAGATACCAAGGCATTTTTCTACCAATCTCAAAGCTTCTGCATTTGTGTGCTACTCCCATGTGGTGACCAGGGGCTTGAAATCAGGTTCTTACACATGGTTAAATGTGTGATTTACTAGGAGAGCTATTTCCTGAACCTGAGCTTGTGACTTTTCTAAATATTCTGACTCTCTGCATTTGGAACAGTCCTTGGCAATACATGTCTGTTGAACTGATTTATGCAAAGAGACTTTCATTGAACAAAAGTTGCACTCTTCTTGGAAGTAAGTCTAGGAATAGCATTGTCTTCTACTCCCATGCATCTGGAGCCTGTCTTTGATGGTTGATTGCTTATGGCAGTAAGAGCTGGGACCTGTGAAAAGCTAAGAGTCCTTCTCAAAGTAAGAACTGATGACCTCAGACTCAAGTCATGTTTTAGCTGATGATCAATTGTGAACAAGTTACTGATTGTCCCCAGGTCTGTGTTTCCTCATCTACAGAACAGAATTAGTAGGACTATGTACCAAGTGTATTAAAGTGCTTGCAGCACAAAAAGTCAAGTCACTACTTGGCACCTGATAGCTAATTTCATATTACTAGTAACTATTAAATGCTTCTGTGGGAGGAAGGTTGTTTGTAAGAAGGAGATATAGATGTACTAGTCAATGTGGTTGATTGATTTTTAGCTTGTATCTAACCATGCTGAATAGTTACTGACAGTAACAGGGTAGAAAAACTGTTCACAGAGCAGTTTGAAGGTGAATTCCAGAGGACTTGGATCTCAGCTAAAGGACAGTATTTCAGTTACTGAAATTTCGGCAAGTGGGCCTTTTGAAATCCATGATCTTCTTCAAAAAGGCGTTTCTTCTATGAGAAATGAACTTTTGCCTAGTCAGCCTCTTGAATTATCAGAAAAAAATTCCAGCTCAACCAAGATAAAATGAAATTTTCCACACTGAGAAACATTCAGGGTCTATTTGCTACAGTGAAATTACAAATGAAACTCAAAGCTGTGCAGCAGGTCCAGTGTCTTCCATTTCTTCTAAACTTAAACCTTTCACTGGATATTTTGAGGGTAACAATGAGATTATTGGATTTAAAGACATTCTAATGATCCATCACAAATTAAACTAATGGAAGAACCACACTTGATGGTGGACTATAAACTCAGTTTACATTTTGTCTTAATTTATGTCCTGCCACCTTCCAGACACCCATTTGCAGATGCTACCACAATCCCATCCTGACCTCTCTGGGAAGATGACTGCTATGTCCTAGAACTTCACCTCTCCAGAGCTGTGGCCCTCTGGGGAAGGATAGAAACAGGCTGGGGGTATGGATCAACTGGTCAATGCCTGTGTTCAGGAGAGAAGCAATTACAGAAACAAGAACTCCTACCTTCTGCACCCAAAAAACAACCTTGATCCATATTCCCAGAAAGGGAGAAGTGATAGGATGAAGAAGATCAGAAGACTCGGAACTCTAGTTCCATCAGCACCCAGAGAGAGAGGAGGAAAAGGAGAGCGACATATGAAGGTGGTAATGTTATCATGAGTGGCTCAGAGGGAAAGAGAGGATTGGAAGAAAAACGGGGCAATTATGTATAAATGTAGACAGATAGTTGAAGAGATGATGGTTGGCCCATGTGGTGGCTTACAGTGGGGCAACTGAAGATCCAGAACTCTGGTGGTGGGAATGGAGTGGATTTATACCCCTGTGACATGTAATTTTGTAAATCAATATTAAATCAATAAAATTTTTTTAAAACTCAGTTTATTGTAATGCAATATTCTGTTCATGAAAATAAAGGTGCTGCATCTTGTTTATAGCTAAAAAACAGTTACTAACAAAAAGAACAATAATAATCCAACCCAGAGCTTCTGTGACATGCCCTGCACACATTCACAATTTTCTCAGTAATCATATGGAAGAGGAGACCTGTGCTCAGAGAGAACTTCTTAGCTTGAAACAGTGGAGAAACAATATCAACCCATCTCTATAACTTTGTGGGGTTTTGTGGGAAGCAGCAAGGTCTCTGAAGCCACAGAGGGTAGTCTGAGTGCTGGCCTGGACCTCTATCAGTGACCAGAGTTGTGTCTGGTGAGGGACACATGGATGTGTCAATTCCTGAGTCTCCTCCCCTCTTCACCTCAGTAAAAGCTTCCTCCAGAGTCATGCCTGTTGTCAAGATGCAAAATTAGAAAGTTCGTAAGTCAGAGAATTGCTGAGTGGCAAACAAGTCTGTTTCAGAATTGCAACTAAAAGGAAGTGACACTCCCCCAGGATCTGGTGAAGATGTTGCTTGTGAGCAAAGAAGGGAAAGGGACCTGGCATCATGCCAGTGAAGAGACAGGTGTTTCTGCAGAGTCCAACCACAAGTCCACAAGCCTTTAGTAATCCACTGATTGTGTTTGGGTCCCTGCTGCTCAATCCTAACCCAGACTGTGTTTGGGTCCCTGCTGCTCACTCCTAACCCAGCCACTGGACTTCAGCAAGCCCAGCAAGCCCAGCTTTGTTAATTCAGCAATCAGATAAGTCTCACCCTGTGCCTGAGAAGCCCTGGAGTCTGGCCACTGCCTACATCTCTCCTCTTCTGCCAATACCACTAGCCACACAGGTTCTTGCTTTCCTGGGACACCCCTAAGTTGCTCCTGCCTTAAGGAAGAACTATAGCCTGTAATCTTATAATCTTGTAAACTACTATTAATCACAATTTTAAAAAATGACTTTAAGAGGTATAGTCTCTAGACCACCATCAACAGCCTTACTAGAGAACTTGTTAGGGCAGTAACTTCTCAGCCCCTAACCCCAGAGCTACTGAACCAGGAACTCTAGGAGTGATTCCCAGGAATCTGGGTTTTAGCAAGTCCTTCCAATAGATCCTGATGCCCAAGTAAATTGAGAACAGATTTTGCCCTTATCCTTTTAACCCTAACTTCACATTAGTATCACCCAGTGTGCTTTAAATACTTCCTGATGCCTAAATCACTTCAAATTTAGTTAGTCTGGGAAGGAACGTAGACATGCTAGCTTCTGAAAATTCTGTGAGTGACTCATAGGGCTGAAACCCTCCCTCCCCACTGTGGGGAAATGGAGGTTGTCTCCACTCCTGCATGCAGGTCATTCTGTGACTCCTTATGGTGGCATATATAGAAATATTACACCAAAATCTGGCTAATTTAGCTAATATTTATGTAGGGACCATGACCCCAATACTCTCCTAGGATTTGGAAGCATAAAAGGCACGAGCAGGACTTTTTATTATTATTATTATTTAAGAACGGAGACATTAACAAAACCGTAGGATAGGAGGGGTACAACTCCACACAATTCCTACCACCTGATCTCCATATCCCATCCCCTCCCCTGATAGCTTTCCCATTCTCTATCCCTCTGGGAGCATGGACCCAGGGTCGTTGAGGGTTGCAGAAGGTGGAAGGTCTGGCTTCTGTAATTGCTTCCCTGCTGAAGATGGGCGTTGACTGGTCGATCCATACTCCCAGCCTGCCTCTCTCTTTCCCTAGTAGGGTGGGGCTCTGGGGAAGTGGAGACGAGCAGGACTTTTAAAAGCTACATATATGTAGGGTCTTGATGCATGGTAATGGAAAAAGACCTAAATTGGAAATGAAAGTGGTTGGCAGACACCTCTCATGGGGACATGAGAAATTGTACCCATGTGTCACCAACTAACTGTAAACCATTGACCCTACAATAAAGGTTTTTTTATTATTTATTTAAGAAAGGATTAATTAACAAAACATAAGGTAGGAGGGGTACAACTCCACACAATTCCCACCACCCAATCTCCATAACCCCCCCTCCCCTGATAGCTTTCCCATTCTCTATCCTTCTGGGAGCATGGACCCAGGGTCATTGAGGGTTGCAGAAGGTAGAAGGTCTGGCTTCTGTAATTGCTTCCCCGCTGAACATGGGCATTGACTGGTCGGTCCATACTCCCAGTCTGCCTCTCTCTTTCCCTAGTAAGGTGTGCCTCTGGGGAAGCTGAGCTCCAGGACACATTGGTGGGGTCTTCAATCCAGGGAAGCCTGGCCAGCATCCTGGTGGCATCTGGAACCTGATGATTGAAAAGAGAGTTAACATACGAGGCCAAACAAATTGTTTGAGCAATCATGGGCCCAAAGCTTGGAATAGTGGAGAGGAAGTGTTAGGGAGGTACTCACTGCAAACTCTAGTGTACTTCTGCTTTCAGGTATATATTTTGCAGTAGTTTATGGATACGTGTGAACATAAGCTCTCTCTCACAGAAACTGGTGTATATCTAGGTTATGGGACTTTGTTAGAAAGTGAACCACCTGAGATGAAATTAGAGTGTACTATAAAAGGAAAGGTCTCACCCGAGTAATGAAGCTGAAGGGTTGTCATTCCACACGTGAAGTCTCTGGACACAGTCTGAGGTGAAGCATGTTGAGGTGGCAATCGTTGCGTTGGTTAGGTTGTGATCGGTGGATGCAATATTATTTGGTATGGATTGGGAGAGGCATACGGGAAAGTGGGCCCTATCCAAGGGTTCCAGGACTGGGGGAAGTAGGGGCTCTATAGTGGAGATGTGAGGTTCCTGTTGTTTTAGGGTTCAAAAAGACAATCGATAGTTAATGTTATCATCACATTATTTGGTAATTGGGTTAACTTTGAAAAGTCCTTTTGTTATGGTTTGCTGTACAGTATCCAATATCTTGTATATAGCTGTGCTAAAAAATTGCTAAATCAGAGAACAACAGAGTCAATGTTAAAGATTGATAACCTCTCTCTCTTTTTAAATTTTTTATTATTTGTATTTATTTGTTGGATAGCTACAGCTAGAAATCAAGAGGGGCAGGGGAGATAGACAGAGAGACACCTGCAGTGCTGCTTCACCGCTTGTGAAGTTTTCTCCATGCAGGTGGGGACCAGGGGCTCAAACCTGAGTCCTTGTGCACTATAACATGTGAACTTAACCAGGTGCACCACCACCCAGCCCTTTTTAAAAAATATTTTATTTGTTAATGAGAAAGATAGGATGAGAGAAAGAGCCAGACATCACTCTGGTACATGTGCTGCCAGGGATGGAACTCAAGACCTCATGCTTGAGAGGTCAGCACTTTATCCTCTGTGCCATCTCCTGCATCACAACATTTCTCTGTGTTAAGGAATTGACCAGAAGGCCCAGGAGAATAGAGATTCAGAGGGAGGGTTTTCTTGTCCCAAGGGTCTGAATGATGTGTGGTAGGGCTAAGACTTATAGGAGTCAGAACCTCTGATTTCAAGTTCTGAATGTCCTATACACATCACCCCTGAGAGAACTACAAGAAAAATCTTGACAAACTGAACTCCACCAGGCCTGTGGGGGAAAACTCGGGATGCACTTCCTCAGCCCAATATTTTAATTCTATATTTTGAGAGAGAACAAAACTCTATTTCACTATTCATGAAATTCTCTTACTATTGTCCTTGGTGGTCCCATGTAATGCTGGAGTTTGAATCCAGGGCTTCACATATGGTAATATATGTACTTTACCTACTAAACCACCTCTTGCAACTATATACTATTATTGCAATTATTACAGTACAGAGATAGCATCGATTAGTGACTGCTAGGAGTTCAGCAGGAAGTAAAGTGTCTGAGGTTAAAATAGTCCATTGGTAGTGATGACAACACAGTGATGAGCTGTTCCATATTCTGACTGGTGATGGCCACACAAATCTACACATTGTGTACACAAACACTGTGTGCAAGTAAAAGTGGAACAATTTGAATAAACTTGGCATATTACATCAGCGTTAATTTTTAAAAATATACCTTTTATTTGTTCATGAGAAAGATAGAAGAGAGAGAAAGAGATAGACATCACTCTGGTACATATGCTGCTGGGGATTGAACTCAGGACCTCATGCTTGAGACTCCAGTGTTCTATACACTGCACAACCTTCCGGATCACCACTGTTAATGTTTTTTTAATTTTTATTTATAAAAAGGAAACACTGCATGTACAAACTATTGTATTTACTGTCAAATATAAAACATTAATTCCCCAATAAAGAAATTAAAATAAATAAATAATAAAAAGGAAACACTGACAAAAACCATAGGATAAGAGGGGTACAACTCCACACAATTCCCACCACCAGAGCTCCATATCCCATCCCCTCCCTTCATAGCTTTCCTATTCTTTATCCCTCTGGGAGTATGGACTCAGGGTCATTATGGGGTGCAGAAGGTAGAAGGTCTGGCTTCTGTAATTGTTTCCCAACTGAACATGGGCATTGAAAGATCGATCCATACTCGCAGCCTGTCTCTCTCTTTACCTAGTGGGACAGGGCTCTGGGAAAGTGGGGCTCCAGGACACATTGGTGGGATCATCTGCCCAGGGAAGTCTGGCTGGCATCATGCTAGCATCTGGGACCTGGTAGCTGAAAAAAGAGTTAACATATAAAGTCAAACAATGTTTTTACTAATCCTGAACCTAAAGGCTGGAATAGTTCAGATGATGAGATGATGAGTTGGGGGGGTCTTGGTTTTGTAGATAGTTAGTAGGCCTATTTTAGTTATATTCCAAAGGGCCCATGACTATACTAGTTGTTTGTTTTTATTTTTGTTTTTTTCCTGAGCCCATACTGTCAAATTTTTAATTGTTGTATTGCAGTTAGGTAAGATGTCACCACTAGGAGAAATAAGATGAAGAGTATATGGAATCTGTCTGTACTGTTTCTTCCCACTTCATGTCAGTCTACATTCATCTTAAAGAGAAAAAGCTTTTTGAATTTAGTTACTCCTGGAAAAGCACATTCTTATGTAAAAGTGTACAGATTCTTTTTGATATTTACCATTTCGTTTGATCCTATGCCTAGCATTTTCTTTGTGTTAGCTTTTCTTCAAAGCAGTCTTGTGAGTTCTGTTTGTTTGTTTTTTTAATTTCTTTATTGGGGAATTAATGTTTTACATTCAACAGTAAGTACAATAGTTTGTACATGCATAACATTTTCCAGTTTCCCATATAGCAATACAACCCACACTAGGTCTTCTGTCATCCTTCTTGGACCTGTATCCCCCCCCACACACACACACACAGACACCCCAGAGTCTTACTTCTGCCTGAGAGTGGGATCATCCCATATTCATCCTTCTCTTTCAGACTTATTTCACTTAACATGATGTTTTCAAGGTAGGCTGAAAACAGTGAAGTCACCATTTTTTATAGCTGAGTAGTAGAGTAGTATTCCATTGTGTATATAGACCACAATTTGTTCAGCCACTCATATGTTGTTGGACACCTGGATTGATTCCAGGTTTTGGCTGTTACAAATTGTGCTGCCAAGAACATATGTGTACACAGATCTTTTTGGATGGGTGTATTTGGTTCCTTAGGATATATCCCCAGGAGAGGAATTACAGTATCATAGGGTAGGTCCATTTCTAACCTTCTGAGAGTTCTCCAGACTGTTCTTCACAGGACCAATTGACATTCCCACCAGCAGTGCAGGAGGGTTTCTTTGACCCCACAATCTCTCCAGCACTTGCTGCTGTTACCTTTTCTGATGTATGACATTCTCACAGGAGTGAAGTAGTATCTCATTGTTGTCTTTATTTGAATTTCTCTGACAATCAAAGACTTGGAGCACTTTTTCATGTGTTTCTTGGCCTTTTGGAGGTCTTCTGTGGTGAATATTCTGTCCATGTCCTCTTCCCATTTTTAGATGGGATTATTTGTTTTCTTGTTGTTGAGTTTGGCAAGCTCTTTATATATTTTGGTTATTAGCCTTGTGTCTGATGTAAGGCATGTAAAGATCTTCTCCCATTCTGTGAGGGGTCTCTTGGTATGGGTAGTGGTTTCTTTTGCTGTGCAGAAGCATTTTAAATTGATGTAGTCCCATAGGTTTATGCTTGCCTTAGTCTTCTTTGTAATTGGATTCGTTTCATTGAAGATGTCTTTATAATGTATGCAGAAAAGAGTTCTGCCAATATTTTCCTTTAAGTATCTGACAGTTTCTGGTCTAACATCCAGTTCCTTGATCCACTTGGAATTTACTTTTGTATTTAGTGAAATATAGTAGTTCAGTTTCATTCTTCTACATGTTTCAACCCAAATTATCCAACACCATTTGTTGAAGAGACTCTGCTTTCCCCATTTAATAGTCTGGGCACCTTTGTCAAAGATTAGATGTCCATAGGTGTGGGGGCTTACTTCTGGGCTCTCAAGTCTATTCCACTGGTCAGTGTATCTATTCATGTTCCAGTACCAAGCAGTTTTGATGACAACTGCCCTATAATACAATTTGAAATCTGGAAGTGTGATGCCTCCAGTTCTATTCTTTCTTCTCAAGGTTGTTTTGGCAATTCTAGATCTTTTCTGGTTCCAGATAAACAATTGTAGCATTTGTTCTATTCTCCAAAAAAAATGTGTTTGGGGTCTTGATAGGGATAGCATTAAATTTGTAAATGGCTCTGGGTAGTATATTCATTTTGATGATGCGAATTCTTCTAACCTGTGAACATGGAATATCTTCCACTTCTTTGTGTCTTTTTCAATTTCTTTGAGTAGTGACTCATAATTTTCAGTATACAGGTCTTTCCCTTCTTTAGTTAGGTTTATTCCTAGATATTTTATTGCTTTTGTTGCTATAGTAAAATGAATTGATTTCTGGATTTCATCTTCTTCTTAGTGTTTGCATAGAGGAATGCCACTGACTTTTGTATGTTAATTTTGTAGCCTGACACCTCACCGTATTGCCTGATGATTTCCAAAAACTTCTTGCTGGATTCTTTAGGTTTTTCTATGTATACTATCATGTTATCTGCAAATAGGGAGAGTTTGACTTCTTCTTTTCCAATCTGTATGCCTTTAATTCCTTGCTCCTGCCTTATTGCTATGGCAAGAACTTCCAACAGTATGTTGAATAATAATGGTGATAGTGTGCAGCCCTGTCTAGTACCTGATCTGAGGGGAAATGCTTCCAGTTTTTCACCATTGAGCATGATGTTGGCTGTAGGTTTGCTATGTGTAGACTCCATTATCTTCAGGAATTTTCCATCTATTCCCATTTTGTAGTGTTTTGATCATAAAGGGATGTTGTATTTTGTCAAAGGCTTTCTCTGCATCTATTGATATGACCATGTGGTTTTTGGTCTTGCTTTTATTGATGTGGTGGATCACATTGATTGATTTATGTATATTAAAGCAACCTTGCATCCCTGATGGTGGTGCAGGGGATTGAACCTGGGACTTTGGAGCCTCGGGCATGAGAATCTCTTTGCAGAATATTTTTCTTTTTATAAAACATTTCTTTTTATATGACATTTAATTTTATATAACAAACCCCACTTGGTCATGATAAACAACCTTTTTAATATGCTGCTGTATCCAGTTGGCTAGAATTTTGTTCAATATTTTAGCATCTATGTTCATTAGAGATATTAGTCTGTAGTTTTCTTTTTTGGTTGTGTCCCTGTCTGCTTTTGGTATCAGAGTGACGCCTGCTTCATAGAAGCTGGAAGGGAGTATTCCAGTGTCTTCAATCTTCTGGAAGACTTTTAAAAGTAGAGGTATTAGTTCTTCTTTGGAGGTTTTGTAGAATTCGTTTGTAAAACCATCTGGTCCAGGACTTTTATTCTTGGAAAGTTTTTTGATAACCATTTCAATTTCATTAGCTGTGATGGGCCTGTTGATATTATCTAGTTCATCTTTATTTAATTTTGGAAGTTCATAGTTATCTAGGAAATCATCCATTTCTTGTGAGTCCTGTTTTACAGACAGAAACTATGGCAAAAAAAAAGGTTAAATGTGGCCAAGGAAACATATACCCTCTAGCTCTATAGCTGTCTTTCCTTAATGCATGGGGCATTACTATTCCTATTTTACCTATGAGGAATTTGAGTTTCTGAAATATAACATTACTTGTCTAAGATTTTATAATTAGATTATTGGTTGTCAAATATAGAAATAAAATCCAAGTGTGATGAAGAAAAGTGATACTGACTCAGAGAACTGTAAATCTCCAGGTTCTAGGCAATGTATATAACTTGGCTCAGGAACTAAAACCATGTTGTCAGGTTTCCATTTCTCTTCATTTTAATCCCGTCTTTCTTTATATTGGTTTAATTTTTGGAGGTGGTTAAGGTATCTTACAGTCCAATAGATTAGCAACTCTTTAAACAGCTCCATCCCCTCCCTCCCCCATACCTCCAGAAAAATTCCTGGAGTGATTCCAATTGGTCTATCCTAAGTCACATTCCTTGTATCACAAGTTATTCTGACTGACCTGTTCTGAGTCGCATGCCTACTCTCAACTGGATCATCTGGACCAAGAATGGGGAGGAGTGGTCTTACCAAATGCCTGCTCGACAAATAAACAAGGGGGAGGCTTATAGCTGGCCCCATAAATGCTCCAGAGTGAACTGGAGATTTTCCTATCAGGAGTCTGGATGAAGAAGCAATAGTACACTATTCCCCTGACATTGACTTCCTCTCCTGCTGACCCTGACTCCTCACACACTTTTGCAGGGGCCGCACACAACACCTGAGGATGTACCAAGGGCTGTATTTTTTTTTTTTTTGCCTCCAGGGTTATCGCTGGGGCTTGGTGCCTGCACTACGAATCCACTGCTCCTGGAGGCCATTTTTTCCCGTTTTGTTGCCCTATTGTTATTGTTATTTTTGTTGTTGCTGGATAGGACAGAAAGAAATTGAAGAGGAGGGTAAGACAGAGAGGGGGAGAGAAAGACACCTGCAGACTGGCTTCACTGCTTGTGAAACGACCCCACCCCCTATAGGTGGGGGGCGGGGCGCTGGAACCTGGATCCTTAAGCCTATCCTTGAGCTTTGCGTCATGTGTGCTACTGCCAGGCCCCTGGGGCTGGACTGCTAAGCTGCTCTAATAAAACAACTTGATCATAGCTGCCTGTTTTAAAGGGTAGTGGGAAGGCAGATAAGTTAATAAAGAATTGCTTCGTGCCTATAGATAGCTGTATGTAATCACTAAGTGGTTCAAACTCCCCTTTCTGTTAGCTATGCTTCCCAAGGCCAGTTAGGCAGATGCCAAGGGACTGGAGCGTTTCATTTCCTGTCCCTTTTTCATCAGAGTAAAACCCAATCAATGCATGGCATTTGCCAACTGGTCAGCAACAGCAGACCCTACTGTGTGGAGGAGAATCTGCAATGTCCCTGTGCGCTGTCCCTTGCAAACCTGCATTCCTGCAGAGGTAGTGAGTGCAGCTGTTTCTTTTCTTTTTTTTTTTTAATATTTATTTATTTATTCCCTTTTGTTGCCCTTGTTGTTTTATTGTTGTCGTTATTGTCGTCATTGCTGGATAGGACAGAGAGAAATGGAGAGAGGAGGAGAAGACAGAGAGGGGGAGAGAAAGATAGACACCTGCAGACCTGCTTCACCGCTTGTGAAGAGATTCCCCTGCAGGTGGGGAGGCGGGGGCTCAAACCAGAACCTTATGCTGGTGCTTTGCGCCACGTGCACTTAGCCCGCTGAGCTACCGAACTCCTGCAGCTCTGTTTCTATTGAGGAGCTGCTGCATCCTGTGTCTCTTGTGTGTGCTTTTCTCCGTTCCCAGGCTCACCGCTCATTAGTCACTCTCGCTTTAATTGCCTTCTCCAGTTGACATATTTAAAATTAATGGGGAATTTGTTCTCATTCAACCAGCTAGTTAGGGCAGTGGGTCTATTTCTCACCCCGTACAAATGAATCTTATAGGTAAAATAATGAAAGAACATGCTTCCTGGTGCTACCCTGACCCCACTTTGAATGTTCTTGGCAGCTTTAAGCAGAATCCAGAATCCGTATGTAAAACTCAGACCTTTTATTGTCTGGTGAGAAGCCCAAACTAGCCCAGGCAGACAGAGCTTGCTAGTGAAGAGGAGGAGGGGCAGCTGAGGAAGGACGCTTGGGAATGCGGTAGGTGCATGTATGTAATAAGCATCTGAACAAGCAGCTTCCTGACTTGGATTTCCACAAACAAAAAGTGCCCCTGGATAGGCTGGGCTTAGTCATCTCCAGAAAAAGTGATTAAAAATAAAAGTATTTTCCCTCAACCTCATGGTTTACAAGGATAGACATTGACTACTTCCTGGTGTCTGTGTCAGGGAGAAGGCACTGTGTTCCCCCCCACCCCTCCCCAGCTGAAGTGCCTACACACAGTGCTGCTTTTTTATGCTTTTTTAAAAAAAATTCAATTTATTTTAAAAAGGAGACATTAACAAAACTGTAGGGTAAGAGGGGTACAACTCCACACAGTTCCCACCATCAGATCTCCATATCCCATCCCCTCCCCTCATAGCTTTCCTTTTCTTTATCCCTCTGGGAGTATGGACCCAGGGTCGTTGTGGGATACAGAAGGTGGAAGATCTGGCTTCTGTAATTGCTTCCCTGCTGAACATGGGCATTGACTGGTCGATCCATACTCCCAGTCTGCCTCTCTCTTTCCCTAGTAGGTTGGGGCTCTGGGGAAGTGGAGCTCCAGGACACATTGGTGGGGTTATCAGTCCAGGGAAGTCTGGTCAGCATCATGCTAGCTAGCATCTGGAACCTGGTGGCTGAAAAGAGAGTTAACATACAAAGCCAGACAAATTGTTGAGCACACATAGTGCTTTTTAACAGAAGGAGGAAGTCAGGGCACAGGGAGATGATTTTTCCAGGACCTCACAGCAAATAGTTACTGGAAGTGGATTTGAGTCAGGGTCTGGGGATTCAAAAAACACTCCCTCTCAGCAACTAGCCCAGAGCCTGCTCTTCAGAGGCTTTTGAGACCCCAGAAGTAAGCCCCCACATATATGGACATCTAATCTTTGACAGTGGTGTCCAGACTATTAAATTGGGAGAAGGAGGAGAAGGAGAGTCTCTTCAACAAATGGTGTTGGAAAAACTGGGTTGAAATATGCAGAAAAAATGAAACTGAACCACTGTATTTCACCAAACACAAAAGCAAATTCCAAGTAGATCAAGAACTTGTTATGTTAGACTAGAAAGTATCAGATACTTAGAGGAAAATATTGGCAGAACTCTTTTCCGTCTAAATTTTAAAGACATCTTCAGTGAAATGAATCCAATTAAAAAGAAGATTAAAACAAAAATAAACCAATGGGACTACATCAAACTAAAAAGCTTCTACACAGCAAAAGAAATCACTACATAAACAAAAAGACCCCTCACAGAAGGGGAGAAGATCTTTACATGCCATACATCAGACAAGAGGCTAATATCCAAAATATATAAAGAGCTTTCCAAACTCAATAACAAGAAAACAAATGACCCCATCCGAAACTGGGGAGAGGATATGAACAGAATATTCACCATAGAAGAGATCTGAAAAGCCAATAAACATGAAAAACAATGCTCCAAGTCATTGATTGTCAGAGAAATGTGTTATGACCCCAACAATTAGCAAATTTGGGGACAATTAGCATACTAATGATGTCAGCCTGAAGGTGGAGCAGACTGACAAGGGAATGTATATATAGCAAGGACTTGCAGCAGCTCCCTCTCTTGATTGAATTGCCTTCATCAAGGCACTTTTCCTGTTGGTGTAGCTCCTGACTGATCTCTTCACATGGTGGCTTGGGTAACTTAGTTTCTATCTTTCCCTAGTGGGGCAGGGCTCTGGAGAGGTGGGGTTCCAGGACACATTGGTGAGGTCATCTGCCCAGGGAAGTCAGGTTGGTGTTATGGTAGCATCTACAACTTGGTGGCTGAAAAGCATTAAGATATAAAGCAGAACAAATTGTTTAGTAATCAGGAACCTAAAGGTAAGAATATAGCAGGTAAGATTTGGGATCTTTATGTTGGAAGAAGCTAAGAAGTCTATTGTGTGTAGTTGTACCCCTCTTTTCCCAAAATTTTGTCAATCATTATTGTCACTAATAAAAAGCAAGTGTAAGATAATATATTTTAATATTAAAAAACTACAGAATTATATCTTAATGTTTTTTCAGCCACCAAGTTGCAGATGCGACCATGACACCAACCTGACTTCACTGGACAGATGACCTCACCTATATGTCCTGGAACCCCACCTCTCCAGAGTCCTGCCCCACTAGGGAAAAACAGAAACGGGCTGGGAGTATGGATGGACCTGTCAACACCCATGTCCAGCGAAGAAGCAATTACAGAAGCTAGACCTTCCACCTTGTGCATTTCATATTGATCCTCGGTCCATGCTCCCAGAGGGATAAAGGACAGGAAAGCTTCCAATGGAGGAGATGAGATACGGAACTCTGGTGGTGGGAATTGTGTGGAATTATTCCCCTCTTATCCTATGGTCTTATCAATCATTATAAAATCAATAAATACCATAAAAATAAAACTAAAAAAGGAAAAGGAAAGAGAAGCTTCATCACATAATTTCAAGAATTCCATCTCATATCAGAAAGACTCCTCTCCTGACTTCATCTTCAGTGGCATCCTCACAGCCTGAAGCAGCAGCTGTTTTCACTGTAAGTGGACTAGACAGTAGTGTCTGGGTGAGTGAAATGAATTCTAGGTTGGCTCTCTCCTATATGATCAGAGATGTGAGGAAATGTCTCTGTCCTCTTTCTTTACCAATCACATTATTGATGGTCTATTTTAAAGTTTCTCTAGACAATAGTGATGTTCTAGACCCATACTCACTGTTAAAGCTCTATGTATGTTGGGTGGGAGTAGTGCAGATTCATGGCTGTGTGTGTATGTTTACGTGGGTTTGTAAGATGTGAATGTGTGTGTGTGTGTGTGTGTGTGTGTGTGTAGATGCTCGTGTAGTTCCTCCCCACCACATTTGTGTTACCCTGACTCTTTCACAGGGACAAAGTACAGTCTTAGGAGTCATGAGTAGACATACAATTTAGATGGATGCTCTCATTTCTGGCCTGGCAGAAAAGCTAGGTGAATTAGGAGCATTCTTTTTGGGTACTCCTCCAATGTTGTTTTCTCTGGTGCTACTTACTCTCTCAGACAGTGTTATTGTTCGTTAGGTATTGCACATAGAGAAATAGTAGGTCAAGGATTTAAAAAAGAGACATTCATCTCCAGGAGAGACTCTAGAATTGTGAAGTTATTTTGAACTCGCATGAGGTCTTTAAAGGGGGTGATGTATTCTGTAGAGGAATGTCTGCTGCCTCAGCTAACTTCCAGATGAATGCTGAGGTGTTTTTTTATTATTATTATTTATAAAAAGGAAACACCAACAAAAACCATAGGATAAGAGAGGTACAACTCCACACAGTTCCCACCACCAGATCTCTGTATCCCATCCCCTCCCCTGATAGCTTTCCTATTCTTTATCCCTCTGGGAGTATTGACCCAGGGTCATTATGGGGTGCAGAATGTGGAAGGTCTGGCTTCTGCAATTGCTTCCCCGCTGAACATGGGCATTGACACATCGATCCATACTCCCAGCCTGACTCTCTCTTTCCCTAGTGGGGAAGGGCTCTGGGGAAGTGGGGCTCCAAGACACATTGGTAGGGTTGTCTGCCCAGGGAAGTCTGGTTGGCATCATGCTAGCATCTGGAACCTGGTGGCTGAAAAGAGTCAACATATAGAACCAAACAAATAGTTGACTAATCACAAACCTAAAGGCCAGAATAGTTCAGATGAGGAGTTGGGGGTCTCGGTTTTGTAGATAGTTAGTAAGCCTATTTTAGTTATATTCCAAAGGGCCTGTGTCTATAATAGTATTTTTTTTTCTGAGCCTGACATCTGATATGCAGGTGGACCTAAGGTATTGTCTGGTGAGATGATGTCATGGCTGGAAAAAGGACCAGAAAGCTGGATCAGGGAAGAAAGTAGCTCCCAAATATAGGGAAGGTGTATAAATATTGTTGACTGTAAACCCCATCGATTTGATCTGATCTTGGGCCCATATTCAGCTTAGGAGCCTTTGTCACATATTTTCATATATACTTAATTTATATTCAGCTTAAGAGCCTATGTGACCTCTGCATCCCTGTGATCAGAATTCATATTCTGTGGTCATGAGTAGCAATGTTCCAAGCTGCCCCAATTTCAAGTTCCATCTTCCTCAGGTGGAACATAGAGTATGTTTTCCAGCCTCCCTTTGGAAGATGGAACATTCTCTACCATTGTTGATCCACGTTGAGGGGGCAAGGTCTTATGGGGGCCCACAAAAGAGTCTATTATGTTGTTCCTGATAGAGATGACTGGTAACAACGGAGAGAGGGATTTATTCGAGGTCTAACCCCATCATGTCTATTTGGGAATCTCAGGACTCCCTGACTAGGGCCCCAAAATGCCAAGTTTTTTATACACTGAACACATGATCATAGATTCCATTTTTAAGATGGAATGCTACCCAGTGGTATTAGCATCCTCTTAATTCAGGTTCTTTGGCCACCTTGAGGATCCACCACTAAAGAGTAAATAGGGAATCCTGAGAACTCTTTGTAAGTGGAGAGAAAGAATGAGAGAGAAAAAAGTGAGCCTGACACTTTGGTCATGTGCCACCAAGTTGGAGTGAGGCTGCTTAGCACTAAGGGAACCTCAAGAAGTCAGAGACTCCATAAATACTAGTTAGTCTGTCCTACCAAGTACTGATGCCATGCTGGAAGCTTTGCTGCTGAACTGAGGGTGTTGAGGAGAAAGGAAAGGTGCATTGGGGTCAAGATGGTAGCTTACAAGGTAACATCACTGTATGTAATGGCTTCTTCTTCTAGCGTTTGCCCTTCTTCCGTAGCCAGTCAACAGCATCAGGTTGAGCCTGATGTAAAGTTTCAAGACCTCCTTTGAATCTGGAGAGGCTAATTCACTGTCACTTAGAGTGGGCCGTGGGAAAACAATGATCAAACACTGGTTAGTTCCATGCCTTTCAGATGAGATTATCATTTGAACTGGTGGGGGGGGGGGTGAGTAAAGCATAGCACTGGGAATCTTATCTAATCAATGGAAGATCAAAATAAAGCCAGCACTTGACCTCTCTTGAAGAAAAGGGAATGTTGCCAGTAGACGACCTTTGAACTTATACTACAACTTCAGTTCTTCCTTGTTCCTCCATTACTGGCCCATCCTGCAGAATTTGGACTTGCCTATGTCTATAGTCATATAGATTATCAAGTAGATAGAAATAGAGAGAGGCATCTTATTGGTTCTGGTTTTTGTTTGTTTGTTTTGAAAATCCTCACTAAAACACTGGAGGAATTGAGTCTTGCTCTAGGATCAGTAGAAAGAGTGAAGCATTGAGGAATGAGGCACCTACAGAGTCTGGGCATGGCCACTGAGCTTCAGTCCCAGGCAGCCCAGGAATGGAGGTTCAGGTGGCTCCACATGCCCAGGTTGCTGTGGCTGTTATTTTCTTGCCTTCTAGGACTGTGAACATAGTGTACTGCTTTTCCAGGTTGAACTATGATGGCAGTGAGTGATAGGCATTCTTTCACGCAATCTTATCTCTCTCACAAGAAAGGGAAGGAAATGATAAGAAGGGAGAGCACAAGAAAACTGGATTAGCATTTGATTGCACCAAATGGCTCGTGCTTTAATTGTGCTTCCTTGGAAATCAGTCTTCCTGTAATGGTGTCCTCCCTTTCTCTGTCTCTGCCTGAATGAAAAGGTGGCCCAGAGTGGTAAAATCACGTTTGAAGCCCTTTTTCCACAATATATACATGACTAAAACAATAGAATGCCAAAAGAAGGCAAGAATGAGCAAGGAAACTGGATCTCTAATACACTGCTGGTAGAAATGTTACATTAAAAAAAAAAACTGAAAAAAAAAGTTTTGCAGTTTCTTATGAAACCAAACATACACCTATCATATGACTCAGCTGTTGTATACCTTTATTCCTAGAGAATGAAAAGTTTTGTTTACATACATACTCTGGCAGAACACTTATTTTACTGTGCTTGATAGCCTGGGTTCAAGTCCCTAGCCACCACATAGGACCACGATGCAAAGGGGAAGCTTCACAGTAAGGTTCTTTTTCTTTCTTTCTTCCTCTCTTTCTTTCTCTCATTCTTTCTTTCTTTCTTTTTCCATTCCTTCCTTCCTTCCTTCCTTCCTTCCTTTTGCCTCCAAGGGTTATTGCTGAGACTTGGTGCTGACACTACGAATCTGCTGCACCAAGCAGCCATTTTCTCCTTTTTAAAAAAAAAAAAATTTTTTTTTTAATTGCATAGAACAGAGAAATTGAAAGACGACGAGGAGGTAGAAAGGATGAGAGAAAGATGGACACCTGCAGACCTGCTTCATAGCTGGTGAAGAACCCCCCCCCCCACTGCAGGTGGGGAGCCAGGGGCTTGAAATTGATCCTTGCATGGGTCCTTACTCATGGTACTATGTGCACTTAACTGGGTGGCCACCACCCGCCTGCCCCCCCCCCCCCCAGACTTAACTTTTTCTCAAGGTTGAGAATATCTGCTTTGGTTCTTGATTGCTCATAATGAAGTTAGCACAGAGCCTTTCACATAGTAATTGCTCCAGGAAGCCTGAGAATTCTTATTGTAATTGATGATACTGCCTAATGAAGCAGGCATGAAAGATTTATTTAGTATTTAGGAAATTTTCTTCAAGTAAATAAGATAAACTATTAGCTTAGGATCTTATCACATACTAAAAGCATTCCATATTTCTATCACACATACATGTTACATACACAACCATAACAATGAGGTTATTACTCTGTATAGCAAAGTCTTGAGTGATGGTTCTCATAGCAACCATCAAAAGAGCCACTTCACATGTGTACTTGTAAATCACTGGATGTGACTCAGATTTACAATCCAGCTCCTGCCAGGAGTACATTCCTTTCTTCTTTTTGTCCTTGTATTTAATATCAAGCACACTGGTTACAACTATAATAGATACTGCTTAGACTAAAAGGGGCTATCCATAGCCCTAGATAAGAAATGATTACTTGCAATTCAAATAAACAGTTGCTGAGCATTTCCTATTTATGAGGGACTAACCTAGGATACCACAAAGAAGAGTAAACAAAGGATCTTCTCTTGGGCAGCTGCTGAGATCTCATGGCAGGTCTTTGTGCTGATGCGTCAGTAAAAGGCTGGTTCTGGTGTGAACTGTTGGTACAGACAGATCTGATGCCTTAGGACCTTGGGAGAAATGACTTCCCGGATAGTGGGGTGGTGGTGCGTGGTGAGAGAGAGGCACAGTAGGTTTGCTGAGACCACAGAGGGTTTACCGTTGTGTTGTGGGTAGTATAAGTGCACATTTGCTACATCAGCCTGTCTCATCTGATTCTTGGCTTCACCACTTACCAGCAGGCAATCTGGGGTCAGCTCTTTAATCTTTAGAATCAGGGAAATGCTGTCAGCCACTGAGGGCTGGTGTAGAGAATAAGAAGTAATGAATGAAAGCACTGAGCCTCACATATAACTAGTAGCATATAACTAGTGCTTTATACAAATTAACCATTTTTTATTTGAGCTAGTGGGGTAAAAGAAGACCAAACCAAGTTATTTTTGTGGGTGCTCTCAGTTTAATGACCAGACATGGATGAAGCTGGTCTGTGTCAGGACAAATCAGAAGAAATCTCACTGCAATCTACCTTCTGCCAAGAGTACGTTCCTTTCTTCTTTTATTCCTTTAGTTTGTTACCCAGCACAGTGTAGTTATAATTCAATAAATAATAAATGTAGTTTAGTCTAAAAGGGTCCTATATTGGACCTGTCTGTAGCCCTTTCAAACTGGAAGTATAAACCTCACTCAGTAGGCAGTAAGAAGTCACCAACAGATGCCTTGTGGTCATCTCAGGACTTTTACTTTTTTTTTGGGGGGGGGTAGTAATGGTTTACAGTCGACAGTAAAATACATTAGTTTGTACATGCATAACATTTCCCAGTTTTCCACATAACAATTCAACCCACACTAGGTCCTCCTCTGCCATCATGTTCCAGGACCTTTCAAATATTTCCGGCTGATTTCTAGAAATAAAAATCCATGCTCCTATCCAGCCTGAGTTGGATGAATACTAATTGGACAAGTGCGATGCGACCCCAGCTTCTCCACGCACAGGTCACACTCAAGGAATTAAACCTGATCTGGAGGAGACTGGGGTAGTGAAGGTGTCAAAAAACATTCCACAGAGAAGACAGCAGGGAGCTGGGCAACAAGAAGACTGAGGGATGTATGCAGGCAGAGGGGTGCAGTGGAATGGGGGAGGAAGCTGGTCCCTGTAACTCCACAGGCAGGATCAGGGCCAACAAGTGGCCATTTGGGACTTGGGGACTAGAAGTCAGCCACCTCAGTGAGCTGTAAAGCCTGTCTTGAGTCCCACAGAGGAACAAAGTTGCTTTTATATCCTTGTCCCAAGAAGGATAATTTCTTTTTTTTTAATTTCTTTATTGGGGGATTAATGTTTTACACTTGACAGTAAATACAATAGTTTATACATGCATAATATTTCTCAGTTTTCCATATAACAATACAACCCCCACTAGGTCCTCTGTCATCCTTTTTGGACCTGTATTCTCCCCCACACACAGCCACCTCAGAGTCTTTTACTTTGGTGCAATACATCAATTCCAGTTCAGGTTCTACTTATGTTTTCTCTTCTGATCTTGTTTTTCAACTTCTGCCTGAGAGTAAGATCATCCCATATTCAAGAAGGATAATTTCTACATGGGAAAGGCACTCATGAATCTGCTGGAAAAGGAAAGAAAAGAGAGAAAGAGTAGATCAGGAAGCAGCACAGCAGATGGAGTGTTGGACTCTGTAGCATAAGGTCTTGAGTTTGATCCCCTGCACTACATGTGCTGGAGTTGTGCTCTGTCCTTCTCTCCTCCCTATCTCTCTCTTCTTCTCTCTCTTCTCTTTCTCTCCTCTCTCTCCTTTCTCATAATAAATAAATAAATGTTGAAAAAAAGTGGGGGCTATGGGGGTAGCACACTGGGTTAAGTGCACATAGTGCAAAAGTGCAAAGCACAGGGATGGGCACTAGGACCTGGACTTGAGCCCCCGGCTCCCCACCTGCAGGGGGTCGCTTCACACGCCTTAAAGCAGGTCTGCAGGTGTCTATCTTTCTCTCACCCTCTCTGTCTTCCCCTCCTCTCTCCATATCTCTCCATTTCTCTCCATTTATCTCCAACAATAATAATGGCAGCAATGACAACAAAAAAGCAACAGCAACATCAACAATGGAAAAAATGGCCATAGAAGCAGTGGATTCCTAGTGCAGGTATTGAGTCCTAGCGATGACCCTGGAGGTAAAACAAGAGAGAGAGAGAGAGAATGAGAGAATGAGAGAATGAGAAAGTGAGAAGAAACAAAAGAGAAAAGTAGGAAATGAGAAAGAAAGAGGGAAGAAAGAGAGAGGAAGAAAGAAAGTATGAGTGAAAAACAGCAAGAAAGAAAGGAAGGAAGGAAGGAAGGAAGGGAGGGAGGGAGGGAGGAAGGAAGGAAGGAAGGAAGGGAGGGAGGAAGAAAGGGAAGGAGGGAGGGAGAATTGCTGCTCAGTCAGGAGGACTAGCCCCTCCACTTGAGGTGAACAAATACTGAAGGCCCCTCCCACCTGGTCTTCAGGATGAGAGCCAGCAAGGCTCCTACAGAGCCCCGACTGTACACCACTCCCTTCAGCCTCCTGTGGGGGACCTTTTAGAGGGAGGTCCTGCTCTGGGTGGAAGGTTGAGTTACATAGTCTCCAAGCTCCCTTGCAACCTGCACAGGGCATATGGTGCAGCCACTAGTTCTTCTGCTGGCTCCAGGCAACGTACATCATAAGGGAGGGAGTCGTCCCTATTTGGGCACCCCACTGTCCTGGTTACCCAAGTGTACATATACTCTTCTCTGTACCACAGACGTCTGCAGCTGCATGGCTCCAGAGTGAGCCTTCTTGCCCTATCTTTGACTCATCCTGCGTCTGAACCATCATGCTGATTTTACTCTAGTTCTTTCCTGAACTTTCTTGCTCTTGGGATGCAGTAACCTCACCCCGTGCAGGGCTTCATGAACTGCTTCCTGGGCTCTGGGAGTGCAGGGCCTCACAGGGGTCAGACAAGCTCCCTTTCTCTTCAGGCTTGCATGAGTGACCCACTGACCTACTTTTCTGTACTGATTGGCATGATTCAGCATCCTTACTCAAAACGACCCTCCACCACGGCTCTGTGAAGCTCAGCTTCTGACAGGAAACCTAAGAGTAACGCCCAACAGATAAAAAAATAAAATGCATCAAGGTGCTCACAGCTGCCAGACTGGGTCTGTTTAACTGCACAAGCATCATTTACCATAAGAGAGGTGACAAATTTCTCCATCCCCCAACAGGTTATGACTCTTTGTTCTCTCATGCACATCCATCAGATTTACTTCTCCCACTTTCATATTTAAATGAAAACAAATTGGCTAAGACTCTTAGCTTCACAGAGATTGAAAGAGTGTGTTTGTGTGTGTGTGTGTGTGTGTGTGTTATTTATTTTACCTCAAAGGGTTGGGTGTCTAAATTGAATGGATCATTCAAAAAGAAAGAATTTTCTGAAATGTGTTCAATCATCTGTACAAAACAGAGTCTGAAATTGCTAAAAAAAAAAAAAAAAAAAGTTCATTGATGAAACAACAACCACAGGCAAAACGAAATTGTGCAGCAGGCAGTCTGTTCCAAATAAATCACAGTGTGGGGTGTTATTTATACCTTCACAGGGAACTGCAACCAACTGTGGAATGACTTTCTCCTGCCTGTGTTAGCTGGTTTGGAAGAGAAGACAGCTGCCGGGCGAAAGGCCCAGTATGATTCAGAACAGAGATGTGCTGGAAGTGTGGGAGCACACAGCCCAAGACCCTGAAGAAGAGGGGAAGAGTCTATACCTGTAATGGATGGGAAACACCTTGTGGGTGACTGCTTCTCCTACCTTGAGGGGAGAGGCCAGCTTGGGACCCGCTGAGCCTTCCTTATAGGGAAGAAGGCCTAAGAAGGGAGAAGCTCTCCCCACTCTTTTTTCATTTATTGCCTTTTTAAAATGACATGCATAATTTTTAATTCATGTGGAGAGTAGTCTGGAGAACTCTCAGAAAGCTAGAAATGGACCTACCCTATGATACTGCAATTTCTTTCCTGGGAATATATCCTAAGGAACCAAACACACCCATCCAAAAATATTTGTGTACACCCATATTCATAGCAGCACAATTTGTAATAGCCAAAACCTGGAAGCAACCCAGGTGTCCAACAACAGATGAGTGGCTGAGCAAGTTGTGGTCTAGATATACAATGTGGTCTATATACACATCAGCTATTAAAAATAGTGATTTCACTGTTTTCAGCCCATCTTGGATGGAGCTTGAAGAAATCATAGTAAGTGAAATAAGTCAGAAACAGAAGGATGCATATGGGATGATCTCACTCTCAGGCAGAAGTTGAAAAACAAGATCAGAAGAGCAAACACAAGTAGAACCTGAACTGGAATTGGCGTATTGCACCAAAGTAAAAGACTCTGGGGTTGGGTGGGGGAGAATACAGGTCCTTCAAAGGACCTAGTGGGGGTTGTATTGTTATATGGAAAACTGAGAAATGTTATGTATGTACAAACTATTGTATTTACTGTTGAATGTAAAACATTAATTCCCCAATAAAGAAATTAAAAAAAAAAAAAGCTGGACCTTGAAGTTTTCTGGCTCTCTGCCAGACTGCCAGCCATCATGTAGGTGTCCTTTTACTTCTTCTCCTTCTCTCTCTTTCTCATGTCCTAACATGTGAATTTTCCTAAATAAAAGCTCAAAGTGCCTGAAAAAAAAGAAGAAGAAGAAGAAGAAAAACAAGATCAGAAGAGAAAACATCACTCTCTACAGAAAAGCAGAATTCTGGTGGCCGACATTCCCCATCGAGACAGACGTGCAGCGTTTCATCCTCTGGCATTTTCTTCTGTGGTTAGCTACTTTGGACTGACACCTCCATTGGACTTACTGGTACACGCTGCTGTGTTTCTCAAAGACTAACTTCAGCCAATTGCCTTGAGACTTTATAGACCATGTCCCCTCGCCTGCAGGCTCTGCCCCAGAGGTAGAAAACTCCCCCTCCTTATTAGGTTATGCCCACAGAGGCATGAAGCGCCCCAAGAGGCAAGAGATGCCCACAGAGGCAGGAAACGCCCTTTGAAGCAAGAGATGCCCCCAGAGGCATGAAGCATTCCCAGAGGCAAGAAATGCCATTTCGCCTGCTAGGCCTTGCCCTTTGAGGCAAGAAACGTTCCCCTTGACATCACATTGGTTATTGCTGCTCGCCTATTTTGTTTTCCATGTCTTATGCCAGTTCTTTTGAAAACACCTGTATGATATACGTTTCTGTTCACCCCACAATGGCCATTAGTTAAAAAGAAAGGGGGAATTGTTGGTATGCATGAGACCCCTTCTGTTTCATTTGGTTTAAATCCCCCCTGCTTAACACTATTCTATTTACATAACCACTTCATTCTATTTACATAACCACTGTTAACAAGTTCCACCCTCCCTCCAGGGCATTTGTGGTTCAGTGATAGGATTCTCGCCTAATCTGCCCCCTCTTTGTCACACTCTGATTTTCACCAGTCACTTTTCTCTCCACCCTCTTTATGTCACATCCTGTTTCCACCTTACTTGGCAAGTATATATAAAGACAGCATTGTGAGTTTTACAGTACTGTACTTTGAGTTTAACTTAGCTCGTCTTAGATTGTGCTGCATCCTGCATGAATAAAGAGATACTGCCTACAGCTCAAAAAAAAAAAAAAAAAAAGAGAAAACACAAGTAGAGCCTGAAAGAGATCTATGTCAGGAGTGAGAGTGTTTTGCAGACACCTATTATGGGGAAATCTGAAATTTAAAAGGGAAAAAAAGAACACGAGGTGGGGGGGAGGTCGGGCGGTGGCGCAGTGGGTTAAGCGCATGTGGCGCAAAGCGCAGGGACCGGCGTAAGGATCCCAGTTCGAGCCCCCGGCTCCCCACCTGCAGGGGAGTCGCTTCACAGGTGGTGAAGCAGGTCTGCAGGTGTCTGTCTTTCTCTCCCCCTCTCTGTCTTCCCCTCCTCTCTCCATTTTTCTCTGTCCTATCCAACAACAACAACAATAATAACTACAGCAATAAACAACAAAGGGCAACAAAAGGGAATAAATAAATAAATATTTTTTAAACAAAGGAGAAAGATCTTAGGGTGGAGGGAAGCTAGGAAGTCCATTTTAGGTATGTTTCTAGGGGCATATGGCTATGGTAGTTTTTGCTTGAGTTTGATAGTTTACATGGAGTTGGATACAAATATTGTCTGAGAAGATGGTGTCAGAGTAGAGAAAAGGGCTAGAAATTTGGATTAGGGCAGAGAGGAGGCCCCATTCTTGAAAAAAAAATCTACAACTAAAATTAACTGTTTACCCCATCCACCTGACCCAGGACCCATACATATATTTATATTAAACACAGGAGCCTGTGTAACCTCAAAGTCCTTGTCAGTTTGAGGCCATAATTTATGGCCACACATTGCAGGCTGCACTCATTTCAGGACCAGTTGTCTTCAAGTGGTGAGGCTGCCCCTGCCTCCCTTCAAGGATGGCGCAGTCCCTACCATTGCTACTTTATGGTGAGGGCAAGGCCCAGGGAAGGTCTGCAAGAGGGCTTATGATGACATTCCTGATGGAAGTGATCAAACACTGGTTATTCTCTAGGAGGAGTTTCTTAATTTCCCTGTGCTTCAGTTTCCTCATTTATAAAATGACAGCAAGATAGCTTCGGGGGCTGAAAGATGGCTTGCCCAGTAGGGTTTGTGCCATGTCATGCTCATGGCCTGGGGCTGAGTCTTGGGACTACATGGGAGTAGTATGAATCTGGGAGAAGTTGGGTCACTTTTCATTCAGATAAGGAGATAGAGGAGAAACACCACAGTACCAGAATTTCCCCCAGTGCTGTGGTACTCTCATCTTTTGCCAGGGATGGAAGCTGGGTCATATGCATGATAAAGAAGACACCCTATCTAGTGAGCTACTTTTCTGACTTGATAGCATTTTGTTTCATACACCAATATTTTAAAAAATACTTTATTATTGTGGCCCAAGAGGTAGCTCAATGGATAAATCATTGGACTCTCAAGCATGAGGTCTTGAGTTCAGTCCCCAGCAGTACATGTACCAGAGTGAACTCATATCTCATCCAGTGTCACAATCCTGTGTCCAGGGCCACACCTGTCCTGCTCTTCTGGGACTGCTGCTACACTTGTTTGCTGGATCTCAGTTGCTGTTCTCCCCAAATCTTTCAGCATCTAGTTTCCTTCATGCCAAACATGTTTTGGCTTTCACACACAAAATTTTTTTTTCTTCCTATGAACTTATTCATGCTCTTTGAACTTCAAGATGGAAAAACCAAAGTCAGAATCCATAAAATTTCCCAGGAGCTCCTGACCTACTTCTGAGGAAAACAATTCATGGAAGTTCAAACAAAGGAGCTACTTCCAAAGGCTTGACACAGCCTGCTGTTGGAAGCAGACAGCAGGCTCAGTGCTCTGAGGTCCCCCTGACAGTCAGAGCATGTGTATCAGGACTCGCCATCCTCCTTCCTGGCCTTACACCCACAGTGTTCAGTCAACACTATCAGTCACACATGAGGCCTTGTGGGCACCAATCTTGCTCCATTGCCTCTGTGACCTGCCCCTACAAAGCAAACCTCTTCTTTTGACATCCCTATTTAGGAGCACCAGCAATGCTCCTCTTTTGGAGACAGGACTCAGTGTCCCATTCTCTCACTTTTCCCTTAGAACTCAGTTCTAACAAACTGGGCTCCTGCCTTTCTCCAGCCAAGCCCGATCTTGCTGCCAACTAGATAAGGGATCTTTGTGCTCTAACCCTTGCCTGAAGCCCCGGGAATGGCCTATACAGACAAAGAGGAAACACTTCACTTCAGTCATGACAGCAGGTGAAATAAGTTACCTCTCTTGTTTCTCTGGGCTCTCTAGCCCAGGCTTTGTGCCCAAGACCCCAGAAACTGGAAATCTGCCTCCACACCCCTACATTTGGTTCCTTGCTCAACTCCCTGATGTCACACAGAAGCTCTGACATGGCTATTCTGTGATGCTCATTGATTCTTTCCTGTGTCCTAAGGTCAAAGACCTAACCTCCTTCGTAAATAGCCTACCATCAATGTACTTCGTAATCTCTTACAAATCTCTCCTGGAGAGAAAAATTAATTTTGTGATTTCCTTTGGTAAAATTGAGTCACACACACACACACACACACACACACACACACACACACACACACACTGAGAGAGAGCCAGGAAACAAATCAGCCGAAAGGTTTGCACTCGCTCAGATCTCACAGCTCTCAGAGTCACCCTTCATGGTCCATTGGCACCTGCTCATATGTGGGCACTGGTCCCACTGCATGTTCATAGGGGAGCAAGCTGCTGCCTTGAGTCAAAGCACATTCTGCCTGGGCACGAAGTTGCTGTATATGAGATGGAACTGGTCAGAATGATGGGGAGAGAGAGAGAGAGGGAGAATACACACTTTTATATACACTTGACTCCTGACTCCTTGTGATGCTTGAAATAACTTGGGGGCTGGGTAGTGGCAGACCTGTTTGAGTGCACTTGCTACCATTCTCAAGGACTTGGGTTTGAGCCCCAACTCCGCAGATGAATGAGGAATGCTTTTTGAGCAGTGAAGGAGACACGCAGGTGTCTCTATTTCTCTTTTTCCTCTCAATTTCTCTTTGTCCTTCCTGTCTAATAAAAATAGAAAGAAAAAACAAAGGAAAAATGGCTGCCAGGAGCCTCAGTGCTAACCCTAGTTGTAAATAAAAATACATAAATAATTAAACAAATAGCTTAAGTGAGGCAGGAGTATAGTTTGGCTCATCACATGTGCTCAGGTAATAGAGCGTTGCTATTATTGTTACTAAGATAGACCACCAGACCCTGAAGGGGACTTGCAGCATTCAGACTGACACTTCACACACAGACACTCTGCATGCCCTAGGTCTCTACTTGCAGGGCTTCCCCTCTAGTGGAGACAGTGGGGTTCTCGGTCTTTTCATGCCTGATTTTAGCTCATGTCACACAGTGGGAACTGTCAAGGGGTGGTACCATTCTGGGCTGCAGGGAGCCTTCTCATTTAAACTCTGCTGTGTGGCTCATGGAATTCTCCATGTCCAGGTTTCTAGTGATGCCTGCCTGTCCTGGAATTGGAGAGACCCAGCTCACACTCCAGCCCCAGCGCTGTCCACACCCTAGACAGATGACATGCAAGTCAGGATTCCAATGAGAGCCAGTCCACTGCTTTGTCAATAAGTTCTGTGACTCTGGTAACATCATCTCCTATTTGTAGTTCAGAGAACATTAATATTAGTGTACCAGAGGACTGATTAGTGGCTCATTTGTTTGAGTGTACATGTTACCATGCTCCACAGATTCAAGCCTCTGGTCCCCACCTGCAGAGGGAAAGTTTCACGAGTGGTGAAGCAGGGATGCAGATGTCTCTCTGTCTCTCTTCCAATCTCTTTCTCTCTCTTCCCTCCCCTATCAATTTCCCACTGTGTCTATCCAATAAATAACAAAGTATTTTTAAAAAGATTTTATTTATTTATTGATGAGAAAGATAGGAGAAAGAGAGGTGTCCTGCCACCTTCTGCAGCTCCTTTAATGAAAACCACAGTGGGCCTGTCATGGAAACTGCCTTTCTGTGTGAGTGACAACTAAGTATCTCATTGAACAGAAGCTCCCCCCGACTTACTCCCATTTGTGTTGGTCCGGTTTCTCTCTTTGCGAAAATGAAAGGAGAAAGCAGAGGTTCTGATGAGGAGGAAAACGTGGTTCCATGCTCAGCTCATGGCTCGTGGTCTGAATCTGAGTATGAGCCATGCAAAGACCTCAGGGTTTTAAGAACCAGTGTCACTTCTTGCTTCGTTTGCATCTCCAGCAGTCTTTCATCCAGGACCTTGGAGAAAGTTCTCAGGGAATGATTGTCCAGTAAATGAATGTGAGGCTAAGCTTATGCCTTGGGCCTGGTGTAACAATATATTCCCAGGAGATTTTGGAGGCTGGAGTGAAGAGGAGGGTGATCCTGTCCTGCCTCATGCTAGCTGCAGTGGTTGTCTATTGGCTTTCCCTGTACCCCCTTAGCCTTCCTTAGGTGATGACAACCCCATTTTCCACTGATGCGCCATCTCATTCCTAGTCTTGCTTCAGCTAATCTGATTTGGGTGACTAGGGCCCCCACCCTCCACCCCCAGGTTCCAATGGACACGTAACCTAACTTGCAACAGCACAGAGTCAAGTGCATGTCTTCTCATGATTTTGATTTCTAGAAGCCCACATTAAAAAGCAGTTTTATTCAGTTGAATCCTGAAGAGGCAATATTCATAATAAACTGCCTCCAATGGCCCTGGCCTCTCCCCTTGAAAATATTAGTGATGACAATGGTAGTAGACTCAGGCTACTTTGTTCCTTAAACATCAGAGAACACCTATACAGAGAACTAAGTAGGGACAAGTTAATTTTTCATCATGTTAATCAGACTTCAGTAGGAACAAATCCTCTTTGACTCCAACTCAGTTGCTAAGAGGTACATTTTTCTGTGCAGAAATCAGGGCAACATTTATAACGCATCTTGAATTCTTACTACTCAAACTTGGATTGATGCAAGACAAAGGAAAATAGCCTCATCCACAGCTGGGGTAGCTTACTGACTTTCTAACAAGGTTCTCAGAAAATGTATAATTCTTCAACATTCTTGCATATATTTTCATTTATGTCCAAGTGTTAAGTTTTTGGTTGGGTCAGTGCCTACAGATTATTAGTTCACTTCTCTCCCAATTGAACACAATCTGTATTAGCTCTGTGGTCTTGAAGATCCTCACCAATGATACTGACAATGATGTGATATGGGCATATGCATGTGTCTACCAGGACTTGCCAGTCACTGCAGAAGCCACCCAGAATAGAAATGTTGAGCTCTGGGAATTGAAGACTTTTGCCATATATTGATAGGGAGGTGACAAGATGCTTTCCTGGGCCCCTCCACACAAAGCCTGAGTTTCAGAGCATGCTGGGAGACAGTAACAGCTGCTGCCCACCCACTGCTGCTCCCAGGCCTCAGCAACTCAGGACTCAGCCCCCTCAGTACTGCCTGCTTCCTGCGGCCATCTGTTCCAGGCTGAGAAGTACTGAGCACTGAGTTCAGTACCCACCCATACAAGGGAGCACAAGGAATGGGGTATTGTGGAGGTGAGATGGACATGAGTGGGACACCAAGGAGACTTGATTTCTGGCTGTCCCTGCGTGGGCTTGGGCAAGTCAGTAGAACTTTGTGATTGATCACTTATCCTCAGCTGCTAGAGGGACGATCATGCTACTGACTTCAGCAGTGGCCTGGAGCATGACCATGAGTCCACGAGTTCATGCATCCATCTAGAGAGCCTGGCTGTGGGTGCTCACTGCCTCTCACATTCACATCTTTGCACTCTTCATAAGGGTCCCAAGCTTACATGATCCAAGGCCCCTGCTTGTGGGTAAAAAGTTCTTCCTCAAGATAGAAATGGGCTGGGAGCATGGATCGACCTGCCAACATCCATGTTCATCGGAAAAGCAATTACAGAAACCAGACCTTTCACTTTCTGCACCCCATAATGATTCTGGGTCCTTGCTCCCAGAGGGATAAAGAATAGGAAAGTTTTCAAGGGATGGGATGGGATACAGAATTCTAGTGGTGGGAATTGCATGGAATTTTACCACTTTTATCCGATGGTCTTGTCGATATTTTTTATTTTATAAATAAAATTTTTTAAAAAGTTCCTCCTCTATTTTGCCTTGCCCTGTTTCTGAGCAGCTAGAGAAAGGAGAAGTCAGTCACAGCTAGTGTTGGCTTCAGCCAGACCCTCTCCTTTGTCTGGGGAGATCAACCTGGCTCCCAGCCTAGCTCTCCCCCATATAGATTCCTGAAGGTCTTCCTTACAACTAAGTGCCTCCCAGGTGCCCGAAGAATGACCAGCTGTCCCCTCTGCCTCCTATCCTACCTCTTCATGGGGCTCCATCTTCTAGAAACTTCTATGGAGCTGAAGCAAGCACCCAGCAGACTCTGTATCCTGAACCTCATCCCTGAATAAATGGCTCAAGAAGTTGCAGAATACATATACTCAATGGAATACTACTTTGTCATTAACCATGATGATGCTGTGCCCTTTGGGGCAAAATGGATGAAAATGGAAATGACTGTGCTAAGGAAAATACGCAAGGAAGTGGAAAGCAACTACTGGATGTTTTCACTCATGTGTAGAATACAAAGCACTAAAACAAATAAACTTGAAGGGGGGAGAAAAAAAACAATAACCAAACTGACTCTTGGACTCTATGAAAACTATGGTGGTTATCAGAAGAAAGAGAAAGGGTAGATTGGGGGGGTCTTTGGTGTAATGGCATGGGGACTTTGGTGATGGGTGTAGTGAATCATATACTCACATGTTGGTAGGGAACTATATGAAAATATTATAGTAAACTCAATCTTTAAACCAATGCTAAGTCATTTTTTTTTAAGAGCAAGAAAAATTTTTATGGGTCTGTAATATTCTAAGCTAGAGCCCTAAGCCTTGGTACTAGGTCAAGCCTTGTTCCTTCTCCTCAGTTTGCAGGGGTAGGCCACTGGCCCCTCTCCGCTGCAGAGGCCACCAGGCCCAGGGGTCATCTTTGTAGTCACACTGCATCGTTACAGAGGTGTTGCCCTGGGGACAAGGATCCGCAGAGCAGCTGGTGCTGGCAGAAGCACCAGCTTGTAGATGGATGTGACACCAGGGCTGACCGCATAGAGGGGAAAGGGTACCCAGCAGTATTCTGCTCTCAGCTCAGGAGCGAGGAAATGCCCTTTGACTCCTGACCTCAGTGTGTTTTACTGTGGCTTCTGTTCCAGGCTCAGGCCTAGTGACTCTATGGGTCACAGAAGATTTGTAACCCTAGGGAAAAGGGTAAGAAACAAAACCCTAGTGACTAGCAGCTGTCATGAAAAACATGTCACTGACATGAAAAACATGTCACTACTCTCCCAAGAAGAAGAAAGGGGAGAAGCCAGCCCACACAGCTGTACACTTACTATTTAGGTGACAGTGATAAAGAGATGGATATGCATTGTGTTAACAGATTACCTTCGTGGTGGCTAAGAAGTCATCTGTGGCAAATGAAATCTGTGTAAAATGCAAACATCCACTGTGAAAAAGACGCACTATATCACCAACTGCTAAGAAAAAACACATGCCAAAGCATGGAGTAATGCATTTTGCTCCTCTCATTGCAAGCTTCTCCCAAGCTTCTTTTCTACCAAACAACCTCCCCACCCCCACCCAGCCCCAAGGTAGGGAGGGTTCTCTGGTGGATTGCACCCTCTCGTGGCCATTTTGCTTCATGGCAGTTCCCACCAGCCACGCTTTCTTCTCGGCTCAAACACTAGTAGTCCCTGGGGAGGTTTGAATTCATAGTACCCATCAATAGTAACCTCTGTGTTCTCCACTGTCTTGGCTTCGGGTAAGTAACCTAGTATTGAAACCTGATATAGCAAACTAAGCAAAGACAGACACTCAGCTCAACAATCCAAAGTTAGTATAGAATACTAAACAAAATAGAGGAGGAGGGTCGGGCGGTAGCGCAGCAGGTTAAGCGCACATGGCGCAAAACACAAGGACCAGCAAAAGAATCCCGGTTGGAGCCCCCAGCTCGCCAACTGCAGGTGGTCGCTTCACAAGCGGTGAAGCAGGTCTGCAGGTGTCTTTCTCTCCCCGTCTGTCTTCCCGTTCCCGTCCTCTCTCCATCTCTCTTTGTCCTATCCAACAACAAGGACAGCAATAATAACAGCAACGATAAACAACAAGGGTAACAAAAGGGGAAAATGGCCTCCAGGAGCAGTGTATTGAGTGTAGGCACTGCCCCAGCGATAACCCTGGAGGAAAAAAAAAAAAAAAAAGAGGGGAGTCAGGCGGTAGAGCAGCGGGTTAAGCGCACGTGGCGCAAAGTGCAAGGACCGGCATCAGGATCCCGGTTTGAGCCCCCGGTTCCCCACCTGCAGGGGAGTCATTTCACAGGCGGTGAAGCAGGTCTGCAGGTGTCTATCTTTCTCTCCCCCTCTCTGTCTTCACCTCCCCTCTCCATTTCTCTCTGTCCTATCTAATAACGACGACATCAACAACAATGACATCAATAAACGTTCAAATGTAATGGAACTAGGTAATTTGTCTGAAGAAGAGTTTGAAACAATAGTTACTACAATGTTAAATTAAATAAGAAAATAGATCTACAAACTTATTAAAGTAAAGAATATATATATGTATATATATATTTTTTCCAGGGTTATTGTTGGGGCTTTGTGCCTGCACTATGAATCCACTGTTCCTGGAGGCTATTTATCCCATTTTGTTGCCTTTGTTGTGGTTGTTATTGTCGTTGTAGCTGTTGTTGTTCTTGGAAAGGACAGAGAGAAATCGAGAGAGACGGGGAAGGCAGAGAGGAGGAAAGATAGAAACCTACAGACCTGCTTCACTGCTTACTAAGCGACTCCCCTCCAAGTGAGGAGCTGGGGGCTCGAAACCGTATCCTTACGCTGATCCTTGCGCTTTGCGCCATGTGCATTCAACCTGCTGCACTACCGCCCAACCCTCCAGAATATATTTTTTTAATGGGAAATCTGGTAATGGAAAAAAATTGAATCAAGTCTGTTGAAGTCTACAGCTTGAGCTCCTGTTTTTCTAGTTTGTGTGGCTGTTCTTCATTGTTATCAAAGAAACAGTCATAAGATGACAAAAAAATTCTTTAATATAGTTGGTATTTCCACTACAACCTGGGGAAACAAACACTCAAAGAAAGTCTACGCGTTGACTAGAGACTCACCATGTAAAAATAATATTGTTTTCTAATGTAATGATTATATAAATTATTATAAATGTACATTCTTATATATATTAATGGAAATACCATTTATTATATCTGAAATTAGTACGTAATGTATAAATTATTTGTATATTGTATTCTGTATCAAACTTCAGACTGCCCCTATGATGAAAAAAATATTTGCTGACATGCTGAATTTAAAAAAAAATGACTTCAAGTAGAAATAATAGATTTATCCTCCCTAATTTGAGGCCAGACCCCATAACAGTAATACTGGTTTGAATACAAGTAATATTCAACACTTTAACAACTGGGAGAAAGTCTAAGCTTGTCAGGTAAAGAAGGGACAAAATCTGGAAACGGGCAAGTGATTTCTCACTTAATGATGGCCTTTTTGGCCACTATCAGGCCACCCCATCACCTAGGACTACGGTCCTAGACAGGAAATCCTTGGGTTCCCCCACAGATACAATGGATGTAGACCTCTGATAGACCCATCTCTCTACCCTCACTGGTCATACCCATTAGGAACATCATCATAAGCCTTTTGGTGGGCTTCTTGAAGACCGTACCCTCACTATAAACTAGCAATGGTAAGGACTGCCCCACTCTCTGAAGGGAGGTTGGGTCAGCCTACTCTGCCACTCAAGGAAGACTGGTCCTGAAATGAGTGCAGTCTATTTTATTGCTAGCTGTGACCATGGACTGTGAGCTCAATCTTACAGGGACTTGGAGGTTATATAGGCCCCTGTGCTAAATATGACTAGATATGAGCCCTGGGTTAGATCTAAGTGGTAAACAGTAAGTTGCATTTATATTTTCTTCAAGTTTGCAAACAACTCTCTGCCCTAATCCTGCTTACTAGTTCTGTTCTCAACTCTGACACTGTCTTCCCAGGAAATATTTCTAGTCCACCCCCATGTTAGCTCAAGCAAAGATTACTGAGACATTGGCTCCTAGGAATATACCTAAAATAAACTTTCTAGCTTCCTTCCACCCTAAGGTCCTTACTTTCATCTGCTCTACTGTTTATTAAACAGTTTGTCCTGGGGGCTAGGGGTGGTGCACCTGGTTAAGTGCCCATACTACTAAGCACAAGGACTCAGGTTCAAGCCCCTGTTCTCCACCTGCAACAGGGACGCTTCACAAGTGGTAAAGCAGGTCTGGAGGTGTCTGTATTTCTCTCTACCTCTGTCTCTCCCCCTCACCTCTCAATTTCTCTGTGTCCTATTGAATAAAATGGGAAAAGAAGAAGGAAGAGGAGGAAGAGGAGGAGGAGGGGGAAAAATGGCTGCTAGGAGCAGTGGATTCATAGTGTTGGCACTGAGCCCCAACGATAACCCTGGAGGCAAATAAATAAATATGGAAAAAAGAGAGAAACATTTTTGTCCTGCTTTCTATCTTACTGTCTTTCTGCCACCAAGTTGCAGATGCTACTATGTGTCCATCCTGACTTCCCTAGGCAGACAACCTCACCAATGTGTCCTGGAATCCCACCTCTCAAGAGCTCTGCCCCACTAGTGAAAGATAGAAACAGGCTGGGAACATAGATTGACCTGCCAGTGTCCAAGTCCAGCAGAGAAGCAATTACAGAAGCCACACTTTCCACCTTCTGTACCCCAAAAAGAATTTTGTTCCATACTCCCAGAGGGGTAAATGTTAGGGCAAGTAAACCAAGAAATGACTGAGCAGGTAGTGCACATTCCTTCCATATGTGAAGTCCTGGGATTGAATCTCTGGGACTATATAACAGAACCAGGACCAAGAACAGGTGGTACTTCATAGGGAGTTAGGTAGTAGGAAGTGATGTTTTGTTAATATTTCTATATTTGGGGCTGTATAATCAACAGAGATTATGGAAGGATATGATTGCATTATCTTTAGTTTCTTGAGGAAGCTACGTGCCATTTCCCAAAATGGTTACATCAATAGAAGTTCATCTGAAAGGCGGGAAGAGGGGTATCCTGTGTACTGCCTCCACTAGCTCAAACTCTTTTGAGTGAATTTTTAAGCCATTTTTTAAAAATTTGTGATTAATACTGGTTTACAAGATTGTAAGATTACAGAGTATAGTTTCGCACCACACCCACCACCACAGTCCTGTGTCACCACCCTCCCACCAGTAACCAACATAGTTCTCACAACATTTTATAAACAGTTTGTTTGCTTTTGTTTTTATTCATGTAACTGTTCATGTAACTGTTTTGGTTTGGTTTTCACAAGTTCACATGTATCTGTCCTCTAGATTCCACATATGAGTGAAACTCATCCATTGTCCCAAAGGACACAATATCATCTTATTCAGTGCAGAGCTGATTCCCATGGAGTGTATACTGCATACATAACTTCTCTATCCAGCCATCTCTTGATGAGCATTTAGGTTGCTTCTGCCCTGTCTTGGATTTTATGCCTGAGCCCCAGGTTCTCAGTGTCACCAACTTACCTTCTGTCTACATCTACCATTGTGTCTGTTCTCAGCAGGATCAGGCTGCTAGTGTCCCCTAGCAGGGGGTGTGTGGGGGTGTTATATGCTTATTGAAAAAGCAAGTTGTATGCAAGCTGAAAGTGAATGCAGCACAAGCTTGCTAGCTATGAGCACAAATTTTGCTTGACTCAACATGCCACCTAGTGGCAGCTAGCCAGTACTGTGGTCCCAACAAAATCAATAGAGCAGCCATAAGCTATTTCCTTCCGTGCAGCAAAGGCCTTCTGTGTGCCATCCATATGCCAGGTGAGTGCAAGGAGCACTTGGATGAGCTTATCAGTACCTACCTTGGGCAATTTTTAACTAGAATCACTGATCACTGCTCACCATCACTGAGAGGCAGGACTGGCACTAAGTGCACACTGCAGGGGGAGGTGAAGGACATTTGGGCTTTACCAGTCATGTACTCAGCATGCAGAAGGGTGACCTTTGGAAGGAAGTGGACACCCATCACATGAGCACTGCCCTTAGTCATTCCTTTACAGCTGATTCATGTCCTAAGTTTTGAATTATTGTCTCAATTTTATTTCTGGTTTGTCAACATTCCTGGAAAGTCCACACTTAAAGCCATCTTGGCTTCTCTAATTCCCACTTCTATATGGAGACAGGATGCTGGAGAGGAGACTAAGAGTGCCCTGCTCTTTATTCCCTATTCCTGCTGCCTCTCTCTTTTCTCTGTTCCAACCCAGTTTTAAGAAATAAATTATCAGGCTAGGGAGATAGCATAATGATTATGCAAAATATTTTCATGCCTGAGATTCTGAGGTTCCAGTTTCAAATCCCAAGCACCACCATAAACCAGAGGTGACCTCTGCTCTGGCCTCTCACCCACCCCCTTTTCTCTCTGTAATTATCTCTCTTTCTCATTAAAAATAACAATGAATAGGGGGGTTGGGTAGTAGTACAGCTACTGTGCACATGGTGTGAAGTGCAAGGACCCACCTAAGGATCCCAGTTCAAGCCCCAGGCTCCCCACCTGCAGAGGGGATTCACTTCACAAGCAGTAAAACAGGTCTGCAGGTATCTATCTTTCTCTTTCCCTCTTTGTCTTCCCCTCCTCTCTCTGTTTCTCTCTGTCCTATCCAACAACAGCATCATCAATGACAACAATAATAATAACCACAACAATGATAAAAACAACAAAACAAGGGCAACAAAAGGGGAAAAAATAGCCTCCAGGAGCAGTGGATTTGTGGTGCAAGCACTGAGTCCCAGCAATAACCCTGGAGGCAAAATAATAATAAAACAATAAACAAACAAACAAATAAATAAATAAATAAATAAATGTTCTTTAAAAGAAATTCTCTCATATCTGAGGCTCCAAAGTCCCAGGTTCAATCCACCACACCACCATAAGCCAGAACTGAGCAATGCTCTGGGGTGGGGGTTGGGGGAGGATGAAAGACATTTTAATTGCATAACCACTTAGGAAGCAAAAATTGGACTAAGTTCTTCATATTAAAATTAAAATATAAATATTAACATATCGATAAAAACCACAGGTGGCAACTTTTCATCTACGTCTAGGTTAATTCTATGTACAACCAGAGGCCATAAAGGAAAACGCTAAAATAGTTAACATATTAACATCTAACGGTTCTCTGTGGCAAACATGAAATAAAGAAAAACACAACAAACAAGTTCAAAACAAAGACATACCAGGGAGTCAGGCAGTAACGCAGTGGGTTAAGCATGTGTGCTGCGAAGCACAAGGACTGGCGTAAGGATCCCCATTCGAGCCCTTCGGCTCACCATCATCTTCTCTGTCTTCCCCTCCTCTCTCCATTTCTCTCTGTCCTGTCTAACAATGACGACATCAACAACAATAACAATAATAACTACAACAACAATAAAAAAAAAAACACAAGGACTGGCATAAGGATCCCGGTTAGAGCCCTTCGGCTCACCCTCATCTTCTCTGTCTTCCCCTCCTCTCTCCATTTCTCTCTGTCCTATCTAACAATGACGACATCAACAACAATAACAATAATAACTACAACAACAATAAAAAAAATAACAAGGGCAGCAAAAGGGAAAATAAATAAATAAATAACAAAGATATACCAAGGAAACATAAGAGTCAACACATGACAAGGTCCCCAAATATGCAAAGAAGAGTTATAAATCATTAAGAAGGGAGCTACTCTCTTCCCTGATCCAGGTTTCTGGTCCTATTTCCAACTCTGACACCATTTTCTCAGACAATACATTTAGCCCACCTGCATGTTAGCTGTTGGGCTCAGGTGCGAAGCGCAAGTATTAGTAAATTCATGGACCCCTTAAAATACACCTAAAATAGACTTCTTAACTTTTTCCAAAATAGAGACCTGTTATAGTCTTACCTTTAAGTTTCTGATTATTAAACAATTTATTCTGCTTTCTATCTTAATGCTTTTCAGCCACTAAGTTACAGATGCCACTAAGTTACAGCCACTAAGTTACCATAATGCCAGCCTGAATTCCTTGGGCAGATGACCTCACCAATGTGTCCTGGAACCTCACCTCTTCAGAGCCCTACCCCACTAGGGAAAGACAGACATAGGCTGGAAGTATGGATGGACCTGCCAACACCCATGTCCAGCGGAGACACAATTCCAGAAGCCAGACCTCCCACCTTCTGCACCCCATAATGATGCTGAGTCTATACACCCAGAGGGATAAAGAAAAGGAAAGCTTCCAATGGAGGGGTTGGGATATGAAACTCTAGCGGTGGGCACTGTACTCTTCTTATCCTATAGTATTGTCAACCATTATTAAATCAATAAAATAAAGAAGGGGATAACTTAGTAAAGAATGACGAAAGAACTATAAAATTTTTGAAGTCATATAAATGTACAGTCATATAAATGTACATATAAATGTACAGTCATATAAATGTACAGTTAGAAAATTAAGACAAAATTGTTTATGTAACTAGTGATCAAGATTTAAAATACCTAATGCTGACAAATATATTTGTGAGAGTGTAAACTGGTACTTTTCCAGAGATAAATGCAGTAATAGAAATACCAACATAAGGAGTCAGGTGGTGGCACACCTGGTTGAGCGCACATTACAGTGCTCAAGGACCCAGGTTCAAGCCCCCAGTCGCCACCTGCAGGGGAAAGTTTTGCAAGTGGTGAAGCAGGGCTGCAGGTGTCTTTCTCTCTCCTCTTCTACCCCTACTCTCTCGATTTCTGGCTATCTCTATCCAATAAATAAAGATAATAAAAAAATTTTTTAAAAGAAATACCAACATAGTAAACATGTATATCGCTCACTCACAAAACTCATTTTTAGGAATATTTACTAAGAAAATAACTGGCCCAGTGCATAATGATACATATATAACATACTCACCAGCATGACATATATATATATATTTAAACTTCATATAATATGAATAAATTTTAGCTATAAGTCCAAATTTTAGTTGTCTCATTATAGTACCTACTGTCATTATAAACTAAAATAGTTATGGCCTTCTGGTCCTACAGAATACCAGTGAGCTATTAGACATGATAATTTAACTGTATTACCACAAATATAGACCTGGAACATATAGCTAAGCTTTAGTAGCAGCAATGTGAAGTTAGAACTATTTGTAAAGTCACAAAGTGGTTGTTATTGTTTGAAACAATATCAATCAAAACGTTAGCCATATGTAACTAGATTTTTAAGACTTCAAATGGCAAGAATGTGCTGTTTTAAAATCAAAGTTTTTTGTTTTGTTTTGATAGAACAGAGAGAAATGGGGGGAATAGAGAGGGAGAGAGGGGTGTCAGAGAGGTAGCACAGTGGGTTAAGCACACATGGTGTGAAGCGTGAGGACCCATATAAGGATCCCGGTTTGAGCCCCCAGCACCCCATCTCAGGGGAGGTTGCTTCACAAGTAGTGAAGCAGGTCTGCAGGTGTCTATCTTTCTCTCCCTCTCTCTCACTTCCCCTCCTCTCTCAATTTCTCTCTGTCCTATCCAACAACAACAGCAATAACAGCATAAACAACAACAATAAACAACAAGGGCAACACAAAAGGAAAAAAATTGCCTCCAGGAGCAGTGGATTCATAGTGCAGGCATCGAGCCCCAGCAATAACCCTGGAGGCAAAAAAATAAAAATAAACACAAATTTTAAAAAGAGAGGGAGAAAGACATTTGCAACACTGATGCACCACTTGTGAAGCCTACCCCTTGTAGCTGGGGACTAGGGGCTTGAATCTAGGTTCTTGGTCCTGGTAATTTGTTCAAACTGGAGTGCCACTGCCCAGGCCCTGAGAGAGTTGTTGTTGTTTTTGTTTGTTTGTTTGTTTGTTTTTGTGTCCTGGAGCTCTGCTTCCCCAGAGACCCACCCTACTAGGGAAAGAGAGAGGCAGACTGGGAGTATGGACCGACCAGTCAACGCCCATGTTTAGCGGGGAAGCAATTACAGAAGCCAGACCTTCTACCTTCTGCAACCCACAATGACCCTGGGTCCATGCTCCCAGAGAGATAGAGAATGGGAAAGCTGTCAGGGGAGGGGGTGGGATATGGAGAATGGGTGGTGGGAATTGTGTGGAATTGTACCCCTCCTACCCTATGGTTTTGTTAATTAATACTTTCTTAAATAAAAAATTTTAAAAAGGAAAAAAAAAGAAATTCTCATGAAAAAGATAAACAAGCATGACCTATCAAATATATCCAGTCTATCTCTTACGCTTGACTCCTGAAACAGGTGTTATATAAAGACACGTAGGTGTGTAGAGGAAATCATTACATGTGTATAGAAGATTCTATACATAAATATATGGAAATGCTGGCTTATATGTTTATATAGTGTACACACACACACATATAAAAATGTTCGCTTTTGAAAGCAACAGAAAAGCTACATTCTGAGATTCAAAGGGAGCTTGAATTATCCTTTGGAGGGACACCGTTCTTTCAAATACTCCTAAGACTATAAGCCATTAAGTACACCATTAAGACTAATAGCACTAAGAACAAGCTACACCAATATATGCTACAAAAATCGGAAAATAAAAGCTGCTATCAGCCTAGGCTTTGGGTTTTCCATGTCACAAGCTCTGACAGAGCTTCTCTGCCTAGAATAGATTCTTCCCAAGGCTCACATTTACAGTAAATGTAATTACACTTTAATGGCATTCATCTCATTCTGTCACTTTTTCCATAGCTCCTATTTTTAACCAGCACAATGGGAACATTTGTCCTCTGATTCACTGACTAGTTTTCAGGCCAGGAGTCTGGCTTTTAAAATGACAGTGCCCTTAATTCTATCACTGATTTTTAAATGAAATAGCAGCCTGTAATTAAAACAATGGAGCAATGGAGCAAAGGAAACTTCAGAGTGATAAGAATAGCAACTCAGCATGTGATTCAGGTAACCAGATCTCTCAGCCTCTGTGATAGAAGGACAGAACTGGAGAACAAGGTTCTGGTCCTTGCTCAGTTGCCTTGCAAGTCACTTCAAAGTCCAGTTGCACAGTCCCTGTGAAAAGGGACACTGGTTCTAAGATTCCTTTCCAAAAGGCCCACTCAGTTGGGGGCTGACCAGAGTCAATTAGGGGGCCTTTGCTCTTCTGGAAGAATCCTGCCCACTTAAACAGAGCACATGGGACTTCCAAATAGATAAGACTGTTGAGGCTCTCCTGTCTGGTCAAATGCCCTCATGGAGAGGTGGAGTCAGTCACCTCCCCTTAAATGTGGGTGACAGCTTCAACCAGTACAATGCAGAGGGAGTGACTGCTTGTGAAGTCTGTGGCTCAGTTGCAAATGGCTACACAGTTTCCTTCTGACTTTTGTCTAATGTTTTGGGGACCTTCTTTTGAGTATCCAGCCCCCAGCTATGCATAGATGAGACCAGGTCAGCAGTCTCAACTGAGCCCAGTTTTCAGTCCACCAGACACATGAGTGAGGAAGGCTCCAGATGACAGGGCCAGCCACCTGAGTCCCTCTTGATAGTCTAGGTTCTTCATGAAACGCCAAATGTTGTGGAGAAAAAGGGTAGTCATGCCCACTGGGCCTTGTGAGCATAATTAAAAGGGTGATTGTTGATTCCACTAGTTTGTGGTGAGTTGTTGGGCACTAATGGCAGGTGGAAGTCCAACGTCTGTGTGTGAGTTCATACACTAAACATTTTCCTAGTGCTTGCTATGTCTACAGCTCTGTTCTAAGTAAGATACAAGTAATAATTTGCACTATAACACTAATTTTATTACAGTTCTGTGAGGTCCACAGAATTTTTCTCTGAGGATAATATAGCGGAGGAATCTGAAGCTCAGAAAAGTTAAATAACTCCAAAGTTACCCAGTTACTAAATTAGCAAAAGTAAAATTTAAACTAAGGCAATCTGGGCCACAGAAATGCTCAAACAGCACTGCCCCATCCCTAACCCCAACCTCCATCCCTTAGGGTTCAAACCCCTTATCCCCCCACCCCCAACATCCTACACAAACATACACACAGCATATGCTCTGTGCCCTGGTTTCTGTCTCATGAACTAAAACTAGCTTTAAACTGAGGTGACAGAGCATCTGTAAGACACACTGTTCAATCACTTTAGATCTGTCCAAATCTTGAAAGGGCTAAACTCTACCTCCAGACTAAATTACCTCCAGGTCCTACCATTTACTCAATATCCTTTGTTTCTTTCTGCCTGGCCTTACTAAAATGTGATTAGACAGATACCCCAAGGAAGCCCTTTTTTTATGCACACCTCAAAGAAAAGTCTAATAAAAAGACACTTCCTCCCTAGGAAAGGGCAGTTTCATTAGAACTTTTCAGACCAGCCTCATTATGACTCCTGGTCCTGACCTGCTTTTCTGCAGGCCCCAGGCAGGGAGTAATTTGCATTGCTATAGCCACATGGGCAGCCAGAGATTGTTTCTTGAATTGCAAGCCCCTGTTTAGCAATCCTTTTATTTGGGTACATGTTGAGTTTCTTGTGTGTTTACTCAGCTGGCCTGCTGTCTCCAAAAGAGGACACTGCATGATAGAGGCCTCCTAGATTCTCCTGGAGCTCTTAGGTATTAGGTTTCATTGCTGCTATAAACGTTTACATGTGCCCACTAACAAACTGATCGATAAAGGAGAAAGTCTTGTGACTTTTTAAAGCATAATTCTTTATTTATAATAAAGTTTCACAAGATTATAAGGTTGTGAAGATATTGTTCCACACTTCACCCATCACCAAAGTTCTGTCCCCCTGCCTTTCAAAACCAGCATAGTTTTTGTTTTCTTTTCTTTTTTCTTTTCTTCTCTTTTCTTTTTCTATTGCCACCAAGGTTACTGCTGAGGTTTGGTATCTGATCTTCTGGCTTTTTATCAGAAACTCTGCTCTTAGAACTTTATCTTCTTCTAGAAACAAGAAGTCAAATTCATATTGCAATGCCATTAAGCTATACAAAAATTCTGTAGAGAAGTCTCTTTAATTCTGGATATAAGAATTTCCATTTTCTGTACCCCAAAAAGAATTTTGGTCCATACTCCCAAAGGGGTAAGTGATAGGGGAAGATAATTAGAGGGCTCTAAATCCCAGTTTCATTAGAACCTGAAGTATCTGTTACTAGGAATCTTATTCTTTTTTAAAAAAAATTTTTGTATTACCTTTATTTATTGGATAGAAACAGTGAGAAGTCGAGAGGGGTGAGGGAGCTAGAGAGGGAGAGAGACAGAGAAACACCTGCAGCCCTGCTTCACCACTTGCAAAGCTTTCCCCCTGCAGGTGGGGACTGGGGACTCGAACCTGGGTCCCTGCACATTGAGGAATCTTATTCTTTTTTTTTTTTAACTTTTTTTTTTAACTTTTTTTTTTTCTTTCCTCCAGGGTTATTGCTGGGCTCGGTGCCTGCACCACGAATCCACCGCTCCTGGAGGCCATTTTTCCCCCTTTTGTTGCCCTTGTTGTTGTAGCCTCGCTGTGGCTATCATTATTGCCATTGTTGATGTCATTTGTTGTTGGATAGGAGAGAAATGGAGAGAGGAGGGGAAGACAGAGAGGGGGAGAGAAAGATAGACACCTGCAGACCTGCTTCACCGCCTGTGAAGCGACCCCCCTGCAGGTGGGGAGCCGGGGGCTCGAACCGGGATCCTTACGCCAGGTCCTTGAGCTTTGCACCACATGCACTTAACCCACTGCGCCACCGCCCAACCCCCGAGGAATCTTATTCTTATATCATCACTGAAAGGGAGGTGAATCTGAAAAACACCAAAGGAAGCCAGGCAGTTTCTCTTATCTGAGAAACAAGAGGGAAAAAGGGACACTCAGAAGTATGAATAGGTGTAGTTGTGACTTAGGAGAAAGAGAAGACAGGACTGTAGAAAAAAAAAAGGGATATATATGAAACATTACACATCTCCACCCTACTGTATTTTACTGTTGACTATAAACCATTAATCCCCAATAAAGAAAAGTATAGATAACTAGATAGATAGAGATAGTAAGAGATATAAAATCAACCCATACCTATGATCTTGGGACAGCTACTGCAATTTCCAGTGAAGTGGATGAGGACATAGAACTCTGGTGGTGGGAATATTGTGGCTTTATACCTTATTATCCTATAACCTTGTAAATCAATATTAAATCACCAATAAAATACTTAACAATAAATAAATAGACCTTCCTTTTCATTGATCCTTTCTGAATAAAAGCTGAGTAAAAAATTGCATCTAGGGAGTCGGGCGGTAATGCAGTGGGTTAAGCACATGTGGCACAAAGCACAAGGACCGGCGTTAAGGATCCCGGTTCGAACCCCCAGCTCCCCACCTGTAGGGGAGTTGCTTCACAGCCGGTGAAGCAGGTCTGCAGGTGTCTATCTTTCTCTCTCCCTCTCTGTCTTCCCCTCCTCTCTCCATTTCTCTCTGTCCTATCCAACAATGATGACATCAATAACAACAATAATAACCACAACAATAAAAAACAAGAGCAACAAAAGGGAATAAGTAAATAAATAAATAAATAATTTTTAATTGCATCTAATCTTACCTATTTTATTTTCACAAGAGACATGCATTGAAGTAAAAATAATTGTGAACACAGGTTCTACAAATATCACTGGTTCTTTCCTGTTTCTCTCCTTCCATCCAACCACCACCAACCCCTTTTAAACCTCTCAATCTCCTTCCCTCCCTTCCATTTTTTTTTTTTTAGGGTTAAAAATAAAGACTATCAAAAATATAAGTTGGCACCAAGAGAGTATTCAGAAGAATTGTGTCTATTTGAAATAATCCAGAATGTATTAGATTATTAGAAGCAGATCCTATATGACATACTTCATTTTTAAAAGATTTCCTGTCCTCATCCTTTATTTACCAATGGAGACATCATAACATATCCACTAATACTGAAAGTTCATTCTTCCAAGACCTTTCACTGCTAAGAACATGTCAGGCTGAATTCATGCAGTAGGAGCTACTAAAACAGCTTAAGAGTGATTAACCAAGAAGCCTGTGAGGGAGTTCTCAAGTTCAGAGAATTTTCATTCTGCTTCCTGTCCTGCCCCTGAGTGGTTCTATTTTTCTCTTCTATACTAACTCTAATACAATGAAATACGAAAACTGTGCCTTGAACCCCAGTGCTTTTCATTCTACTATCTCTGAATGTGGCCTTGCCTTTTTGTTGTGCTTTATTCTAAAATAATTCACACCATGGAATTCCAGAAGAAAACAAGAACAGCCTACATGCCACATAGCCCAGCACTAAATGCCCTTTCTTTCTGTGATGATGCAGCTGTGTAATTTAGAGAGTGAATCCACTATGAGGCTTAATGAATCATCCGAAAGCACAATCAATTATTAATGCAATAGAGCTAGAAACCCCTTCCCCAGTCAATCCATGTGGACAGTTATCTTGGGAAGTGATAAATGTCACACCATTAGAATTTGAAAGCCGTGTATGCTTTAAACTGTGACTTTTATTCACTAGGACACCAAGAAAATAGAAGATTACCTAGAGAAAGAGATAGGTTATTCCTTAACATCCTAAAGGAAATTGTAAAAGATCAGAGGGGAAAAAATGTAGATTATACAAGATTATATAATGGTAGAAATTTACAAGGAACTAGAGCTATATGAAGTTCCCCAAGTAAAAACATTAAGATCTGTAGTTTAAGATTCTTCTTTTTGGCACCCGGTTGTTGGCATACCTGGTTGAGTGCACTACAGTGCGCAAGGACCTGGGTTCGAGCCCCCAGACCCCACCTGCAGGGGGAAAGCTTCACAAGTGGTGAAGTAGTGCTGTAGGTGTCTCTCTGTCTCTCACCCTCTCTATCTCCTCCTTTCCTCTGTATTTCTGCCTGTCTCTATCCAATAAATAAAGATAATTTTTAAAAATAAAAAAAAGATTCTTCCTTTTTATAAATTAAAAAAAGCAAGGGCAACAAAAGGGAAATAAATAAATATTAAAAAATTAAAAAAAAAAAAGAATGTTGGGGGTCAGGCGGTGGCACAGTGGCTTAAGCACACTTGGCGCAGAGCGCAAGGACCGGTGGTGTAGGGGTCCCGGTTCGAGCCCCCAGCTCCCCACCTGTAGGGGAGTTGCCTCACATGCGGTGAAGCAGGTCTGCAGGTGTCTGTCTTTCTCTCTCCCTCTCTGTCTTCCCCTCCTCTCTCCATTTCTCTCTGTCCTATCCAGCAATGAATGACATCAACAATAACAATAAGGATAACCACAACAAGGCTACGACAACAAGGGCAATAAAAGGGGGGGAAAGATGGCCTCCAGAAGCAGTAGATTCATGGTGCGGCCACTGAACCCCAGCAATAACCCTGGAGGCAAGAAAAAAAATGTTACAGTTAGGCATAGGCCTCTAATAAAGATGGCAAGCAACAACAACAACAAAAAGATTCTTCCAATTTGATTTTTTAAATCTTTATTGGACAAAGATAGCCAGAGTGGAGAGAGAAGGGAGAGAAAGAGAGAGAGAGAGACAGAGACACCTGCAGCCCTGCTTTACCACTTCCAAAGCTTTCCCCCTGTAGGTGGGAACTGAAAGCTTTAACCCAGGTCCTTGCACATTGTAGCATGTGTACTCAACCAAGATTCTCTCCCAAATTGTATTGACAAACTCACCTTAAAATTGCAAAGACTAGGATTAATTGATTAATCTCAAATAAGGAAATCTATAATTATGTCAAAGCCTTGATTATTTAAACAATAGGGTACCACTGGAAATTGTTATTATTGTAGTATCAGTAGCTATAAAGCATTGCTACATTGTTCTATTTTGCAAAATTTAGTTAATTTAACCCTCCTAAGTGGATGAGTTGGATCCTTTCTACAGATTGAAGCAGAGTTGGATCATGAAACATCATCAACTCCACTACAGGGGATATAGAGGAAGTTGTTTGTTTTCTTTTAAAAAATTAGATAGGACAGAGAGAAATTGAAAGATAGGGAGAGAGAGAGAGAGAGAGAGAGACCTGCAGACCTGCTTCACCACCTATGAAGTGTCCCTGCTGCAGGTGGAGATCAGGGGATTGAACCCGGGTCCTTGTGTATAGTACTATAGTACTATGTACACTTAACCAGGTGTGCCATCAACTGGCCCCAGATAAAGCCTTTTATTCCATGAAAGTTGGTCTTTGGGGACATTTTTTGTTATGATGTAAAACTTTAGAGATTGCATTTATTGCTGTGTGTTTGTTTCCCTTTCTGTTCTTATTCTCAACTTCTTTCTTTCTTTCTTTCTTTCTTTCTTTCTTTCTTTCTTTCTTTTGCCTCCAGGGTTATTGCTGGGGCTCAGTGCTTACACAATGAACCCACTGTTCCTGGAGGTCATCTTTTTTCCAATATTGTTGTTGTTGGATAGGACAGAGAAAAATTGAGAGAGGAGGGGAAGACAGAGGGGGGAAAGAAAGATAGACATCTGCAGATCTGCTTCATCACTTGTGAAGCGACCTCCCTGCACGTGGGGAGCTGGTGACTTGAACCAGGAACCTTGAGCAGGTCCTTGCACTTCATGTCATGTGCACTTAACCTGCTGCACTGTCACTTGGCCCCCTTTTCTCAACTTCTTGAGTGAGATCATTCCATATTCACCCTTCTATTTCTGCTTTATCTCACTTAATATGATTCCTTCAAGTTCTATCCAAGATGATGCAAAGAAGGTGAATTTACCATTTTTATTAGCTAAGTAGTATTCTATTACATATGTATTCTACAGCTTTCTTAGTCACTTATCTGTTACTGGACACCTGGGTTATTTCCAGGTTTTGGCTATTACAAATTGTGCTGCTAAGAACATAGGTGTACACATATCATTCTGGATGGGTGTGTTTGTTCTCTTAGGATGTCTCCCCAGGAGAGGAGTTGCAGGGTCATAGGGTAGGTCATAGGGTAGGTCCACTTCTAGTCTTCTGAAAGGTCCACTTCTAGTCTCAAGACTGCCCTTCATGGGGGTGTTGAGATAATTTTTGAGTCACCACAGGCTTCAAGGTATAGTTCCTAGTCTGGCACATTGAGGAATCTTCTTTTTGAGTTGACTCAAATGTAATCAAGATACAGGGATGTATTTGTGTCAACCAACTTCATTTTAACTTTAATCATGAAGAAGAATACCAATTTATTAATTTGGTGTTTCCTGAACTTACACTGGTTGATGGCTCAGTAATATTTTTAGCATACCCCTAAACCAAAAGAAAAATTAAAGCTTATTTTATTAAACACTTGTGAATATACGTACATACACACACACACACACACACACAAAGAGAGAGAAGAGTGATAATCTATATGTACACTATACAGATGTTATTGCTTATTACCATGATGTGAGTGCCTATACTCACTTTCTGTGACTCCACTGGACTCCATTTGAATTTGATCATATTCTCAAATTTCTGCTCCTCATTGATTTTTCTTTTTCTTTTTTCTTTCTTTCTTTCTTTCTTTCTTTCTTTTTTTTTTTTTAAGCTATGTCTGTTTCTATAATAGCACCTGTACAAAACCTAGTTTTGGAATAGTATCATCAAAAAATAGATAGTGCAAGTTAAAGATCTGGTTATTATGAGAGAGGAGGAGGGTGAGCCGAGTATTTCTCAGCTCTAGTATATGATAGTGTCCATGACTGAATCTGTGGTTCCAGGTTACAGGCATGCAAATGGGCACTCTAAAAGACTTAACTATCTCTCAGGTATTTGGTACAAGTTAATGTTGAAATGACTTGAAGATAGAAGTTCCTGTGGTATAAATGTAGTACTGTTATTTGCCTTGAAAATGTATAATATCCCACTCCTATAAACTTGTTTTTGGGACTTGGGCATGTCAGCACACGACCCGGGAACTGCATTAATTTGACCAATATATATATATAAAACTGTCAAGTATACTGGACTTCTCAGATTTTCTCCCTAATAGCACTGAGAAACCAAAATAGAATCCAAAAACTTGGCATCCAGACTCAATAAGAGAGGTGAATGAGAGTTGGTAAAGGGCTCTTCTATTTATTTAGTCACTAAACTTACAGTATAGCCCAACAAGAAACTTGCATGTGTATTACACTATTTAACCTGGGTGTCTCAAACCCCAGGATAAAATTTAAAAATTGAAATACTTTATTCTTTATATACCTGTTGTTGACTTGTAATTATTTGACTTTCTATTAACTACAATATTTTTAAAGTTTTTAATTAGTGATTTAATATTGATTTACACCATCAGAGTTCCATGTCCCCATACCCTCCACTGGAAACTGCAGAAGTTCTTCCAAGATACGAGTTGTCTTGTTTCTATAATGATCTATCTATATTTTTTCCCATATTTTTCCCCTCTGGCCTTGCCTTCTCTTCCTTTCTAAGTCACACCTACACCTATTACTACTTTCAAATGTCTTTCCTTTTCCCCTGTTCCCTCTCTGAATCCTGATGTAATTGGAGTTCAGAGCCCTCTGGTCATCTTACCCTAACGTTGCCCCCCCCCCCCTCAGGAGTATGAACTAAAATTCTTTCTGGGGTGCAAAAGGTGGGAGTTCTGGCTTCTGTAATTGCTTCTCTACTGGACGTGGGCATTGGCAGTTTGATCCATACCCCAAGCTGTTTCTATCTTTCCTAGTAGGGCAGGGCTCTGGAAAGGTGATGTTCTGGTGAGGTTGTTTGTCCAGGGAGTTCTGGGTGGAACCATAGTAGCATGTGCAACTTGGTATCTGAAATGCAGTAAAGATATGAAGCAGAACAAAATGTTTAATAAACAAGAACTAAAAATTAGGAATAGAGCAGATGGGAATATAGATTTTAGTGTGGATATAATCTAGGAAGTCTATTTTAGGTATGTTCCTTGGGGTCCATGACTTAAGTAATTTTTGCTTGAACTTGATAGCTAACAGGAAGGTGAACTAAGAATATTGTTTGGGAAGATGTAGTCTGAGTTGAGAAAAGAACTAGAAAGCTGGATCAAGGCAGAGAGCAACTCCCAAACTTGAATACAATATATAAATACAATTAACTGTTTACCACATCAGTCTGACCCATAGCCCACATATATTCATATTGAGCACAGGAGCCTCTACAATCTCTGAGTCCCTGTCAGTCTGAGTTTGCAATCCATGATCACAGCAGGGAACATTCTAGGCTGTGCTCATTTTAGGACCAATCTTCCTCGAGTGGCAGAATAGGCTGACCCAGCCTCCCTTTGGAAAGTGGAGCAGTCCCTACCATTGCTACTTTATAGTGAGGGTATGGTCCTGCTCAAAAGGGCTTATGATGAAGTTCCTGATAGAACATCAGGGTGGTGGAAAGAGTGATCTATTAGATGTCTAGGCCCACAGTATCTATGGGGGAGTCCTAGGACTCCCTGACTAGGGCTAACTAAATTTTATGAAATATATAAATACATGTATATTGAAGTTTTAAAAATATTTTGAATCACTAATTCAAGATTACTTACAAAAATTTCTTTTAAGGAAACTACCTACCCATTTTAAAAGGCATACAATGAACAACAGTAGCGGCATTGAAGTTATTGTTTTCAAGATTTTAAAAAAGATTAAGGTAGCTGGGCAGTGGCATGCCCAGTTAAGCACATTACCATGTGTGAGAACCCAGGTTCATTGAATCAGGTCTACTACGTTCTTTTGGCAGGGGCGAAGCTTCACGAGTGGTGAAGCAGGTCCTGCAAGTGCCTTTCTCTCTCCCCATGTCTGTTTTCCCCATTCCTCTCAATTTCAATCTGTGTTATCAAATACAATATCAGGTAAAAGGAAAAAAAAAAAAAAAAACTGGCCACAAGGAGCAGTGAATTCATCCTGCAGGCACTGAGCTGCAGGAAAAAATCCTGGTAGAAAAAAAAAAATCAATAAAAATGATTGAATAGAAAACAGAAGAAAAGGCAGTCTGCAGTAGTGCAGCGGGTTAAGCACACGTGGTGCAAAGCAAGGACCAGCTTAAGGATTCCAGTTCCAGTACCCGCTGCCCCACCTGCAGGGGAGTCGCTTCACAGGTGGTGAAGCAGGTCTGCAAGTGTCTATTTTTCTCTCCCTGTCTTCCTCTCTTCTCTCCATTTTTCTCTGTCCTAACAATGATGACATCAATCACAACAACAATAACTACAACAAGAATAAAAAAACAGAGCAAATAGTTTCTAAGACTCTTGAGAGAACTGTGATGGTTAGTTACCTTAGGAAAGTGGGAGGATGGAGAAACAGAACTTTGGTGGTGGATGTGGTGTGGGACTATACCCTGTGCTCTTACAATCTTATAACCCAGAATCAATAACAAATTTAAAAAATGAAAAAAAGATTGATAAAAAAATCAATGGGGGGGCAGGTGGTGGCGCACCACACTACAGTGTGCAAGAAACTGGGGTTGAGCCCCTCGTCCCCACCTGCAGGGAGAAAGCTTCAGGAACAGCGAAGCAAGTCTGCAGGTGTCTCTCTGTCTCTCTCCCTCTTTATCTCCCCCCACCCCTCTTGATCTCTATCCAATAAATAAAGATAATAAAAAACAATTCAAAAAAATTAATCTGGGAGGTTAAAGATCTACTTTCAAAATTAAAAGCTAGAACGGTTTAGCTAAAATAATTAAATGCACCTTCCTCCACTATGGGATATAAGCAGCTCCTTTAATTACTTTGAATACATTTCCACTCCTTTTAAAATTCAGGTAACTGTTTTACAAAACTGCATTTTAGAGGGTACACTTTCACACCTCTTCCAAATATGTGTCATTACATCTCAGCCACCAAAGTGCCAATCTGCAACTCTGTGACATCAGGGTTTCTTCAGTGACTTCTTCTTCTAGTGTTTGCCCTTCTTCCGTAGCCAGTCAACAGCGTCAGGTTGAGCCTGATGTAAAGTTTCGAGACCTCCTTTGAATCTGGAGAGGTGGCAGTCGTTGACTATGTGGGTCATAGTCTGTCTGGAGCCGCAGGGGCAGTTCGGGTCGTCTCTGGCTCCCCAGCGATGGAACATAGCGGCGCACCGGCCATGGCCTGTTCGATAGCGATTGAGGAGGGCCCAATCATAACGTGCTAGGTCAAAGCCGGGTTGACGCTTGCAGAAGTCTGTGATGAGGTGTTTGTTCTTTACCTCAGCTGACTGCCAACTCTGTTTCAGTGACTGATGTACAGATTTCAACAGTGATCAGGTTGTTTCCGCTGCCACCTTGTGGTAGAATTAAGTCCCAGAATCAAAACTAGAACAGAGGTGGGCTCCTCAAGGAATATCTTAACCAGTTAATTTTGCTTCTATTGGTATTTCCTTTTTCATGTGTGCATAAGAGTGATATCTTACACACTTTGCCTAAAAAAGATAGTTCAAATGTATCTAATAGAACTGACTTCTTTGAAAGTTCAGAACACCCACCTACATCTACCAAGTCTGGTTCAATATACATAAATCAGTAAAGGTGATCCACCACACTGACAAAGGAAAAACAAATCAGATGATTATTTCAGTAGGTGCAGAGAATACTTTTGACAATATCCAGCACACTTTCTTGATCAAAACATTAAAAAGAGTGAGGATACATGGGAAATTCCTCAAACTAGTTTAGTTTCTAGCCTACTGTTTGCTGATAAAAACATTCTCTGTAGCAGTTTACTTTGAAGGGTTTCTCATGAAGTGTTAACCTGCAGGGTTAAAACAAATTTGGCCATTCCTTACATGGACTTTGTAGAACTGCCCGCTCATTCTCTGTTAGTAACTAGCATAATACTGAGATGCAGTGAGAAGAATGAAGGTGAAAAGCTTGAGTGCTGCCCCACATGCACAAGGTTTTGACTCTCCCAAAAACATTAATATCATATTAAGTGTAAATTGCCAAAATACAGTAGTTAACAATGGACAACGACTGGACCAGATTCAAAAGAAATAATAATAATCCAGGCAGTGGTACAATAGGTTGAGTGCAGAAAAATTACTATGCACAAGGGCCCAGGTTCTAGCCCCTGGTCTCCACCTACAGGGGGAAATTTCTTGAGCTATTGAACAGTGTTGCATGTGCCTCTCTTGCCCTCCCTTCTCAATTTCTCTCTGTCCTACCAAATAAAGGAAAAATGGCTGCCCATTAGCCTCAGTGATAACAATGGTAGCAATTAAAAAAAATATATGTTCGTCCAGTAAATGCACTTCTTACCATGCACAAAAGGCTGGTTTTGAGCCCTAGCACCCTGTGAAAGTTCCATGGACAGCACCAGGGGGAGATGGGAAAGATACCTGGATGAGAAGTGGTGGTGCTGTGGTGTCTCTTTCTGTAGGTCTTTCCCTTCCTCTTACTCTCTCTCTAAAGTGTGTGAGTGGTTTGCATGTGAGGCACCAATTCCATATTTAAAAGGTTATTCTGAATGATGCAGTGATGGTGGAAATTTCTCACTCACTATCTCTTACCCTCTATCAAAAACAGAAAGAAAAATGGCTGCCAAACCACAGCAGTAAGCCTGGTGAAAAAAAAAATACACATGTAAATGAACTCATGCAGTTTATACCTATATTCAACTGTTTACTAAGACTGGGCAATTAAAGAAATGGACATAGGGCACCAAAGTAAAAACCCTGTGGTGAGGGGGAGGGAGGACATTCGGCTTCCCAGGGTTGCGGGAGACGAGGGTGGGGGGGAATGGGACGGTCTTTTGGTGGTGGGAATGGTATTCATGTACACTCCTATTAACTTGCAGCCATATAAATCACTATTTAATTAATATGAGAGGGGGAAAATTGACTGTATGTCTCAAACTTTTTAAAACAGACTGAGTCTTTTTAATACATAGGCTGAGTCTTTGATACGTTGACTCTCTCAAAAGCCTAGACCGGGTAGAGAAGCAACTGGTGGCACAGCTATATACAAGATGCTGGGTATTATACAGCAAACCCTAACAAAAGGACCTTTCAAAGTTAACCCAATCACCAAATGTGATAACAGTAACTATCCATTGTCTTCTTGAACCCTAAGACAGCAGGAACCTCACATTTCCACCATAGAACCTATATTTCCCCCAGTCCTGGAACCTTAGGGTGGGGCGCAGTTTCCTGCATGCTTCTCTCAATTCATATCAAATAATACTGCATCTGCTGATCACAACCTAATTAATACAAGTGCCACCCCAGCATGCTTCACTTCAGACTGTGTCCAGAGACTTCAGGTGTAGAATGACAACCCTTTAGGTGTGGAATGACAACACTTTACTTGGGTGAGACCTTTCCTTTCATAGTATTTTCTAATTCCATTCCAGGTAGTTCACTTCCTAACAAAGTCCCAAAACCTAGATATAGACCAGATCCCCTGAGATAAGAGCATATGTTCACATGTATCCATAAACTAGGACAAAATATATACCTGAAAGCAGAAGTACACAATAGTCTGCAGTGAGTACCCCCAACACTTTATCTACACTATTCCAGCCTTCAGGTCCACAATGGTTCAACAATTTGTTTGGCCTTGAATGTTAACTCTCTTTTCAGCCACCAGGTTCCAGATGCCAGCATGATGCCGACCAGATTTCCCTGGACAGACGACCCCACCAATGTGTCCTGGAGCTCTGCTTCCCCAGAGACCCACCCACCCTACTAGGGAAAGAGTGGCAGACAGGGAATATGGATTGACCAGTCAACGCCCATATTCAGTCCATGTACAGAAGCCAGACCTTCCACCTTTTGCAAACCACAAGGACCTCGGGTCCATACTCCCAGAGGAATAAAGAATGGGAAAGCTATCAGGGGAGGGGACGGGCTATAGAGATCTGGTGGTGGGAATTGTGTGGAATTGTACCCTCCTATCCTACGGTTTTGTTAATCTCTCCTTTTTTAAATAAATAAATAAGAAATGGACAGCAGATAGTGGGCACAGGCTTCTCATTGTTAAGTATGAATTAATGGAAGAGTTGGTGATAGTACCATAAGCCTCATGTTTAGCTTAATATAGATAATATGGTTATATATTTTGATAGCATATTGATATATTAGTAAATATAACTCCTTGCTCTTTTAGCTGTGGAGGGTCTTAAAAAGCAGTGATATACCAGTTTCAAAAGCCACTCCTACCACTCACTTATTAGTGTATAATACTATTCTCCAAAAAAGAGAAGCAGAGCTCTTTGGAAAATTATCATAGCTTACTTGAAATATAAGTATACAACAACTGTACTTAACCTCCATTAACCTCCCAGTTAAAAAAAAAAAGAATCTTATGAAAGAATAGACTTTTAATAAAAAAAAAAAAGAAAAATGAAAACAGACATGTCAATAGCTGTTTTTATTAAAGGAAATGTTATAAAAGGAATTTAATAAATTCTCAGTAGTGATTATTTCTGATATTTATAATATTTAAAAACATGATCATAAATGACTGAAAACCTAAAGATCCAAGCCTACGTTTCCTTTTTCAGAAAATGCAGGTGACCTGTCAAATAAGGAAGTTTGGCATGTTGCTACACCCATAGCCTTAGTCATCCTCAGAATCGCTGCTACTCCTCATGGGGACTGAGCACCGCACTGAGGACAGTAAAGTGTCTTCAACTGGTTTCCTAGGGTTTTCCTCTAGGTCAGTCTTGATGGCTCCAGACTCAGACAACTTCCACTCCAACTCTGCGCAATAAAGAAAAAGCAAATCACCTCAGACATACAATCAACTTCAAGTCCATCAAGTCATTTTTTTTTTCAAAACATAAACTGTAGTCATTAACATGTGATGAAAATTTTAGTGGCATAGTTATAAGACACTTAGAAGAAGTGGGGGAGGGGATCAGACCTTTTAAGAAAAACAAAAAATGCATTCCAATGCTTTCTTAAAAGATGAGATTTCTACCTATACCGTAATTAAAATAGTTGAAAGATTAAACTTATCTTTAGTGACTAGTTTCTCAAATTGGACAATTTCCCAGTTCCCAGTGGCCATTTTCCTATTCTTTCTTGAGACAGGGAGAGAGACGGAAAGAGAGATAACCTACAGCCCTGCTTCACCATCTGTGAAGCCTCCCTCCATATGGGGATTGGGGGGGGGGGGTTTGAACTCACGCCCCCTGCATATAGTTCCGTGAGTCTTTTTCTGTGTATGTAGAACCAGGGTCTCACAGATGCATAGCTTCACTACTCTACAGAGCTTTCTCATTCAGAGACAGAGGGAGACACATCACAGCACTGGGAAATTCTTCCACTGTCAGAGCACTTCCTTAGTGCCAGCGCTCAAACCTGGATGGCACGCAGTACAGTTGCTCTACCCAGTGAGCTATCTCTTCACCCCTAAAAGTCCCATTTTAACTTTTTTTTTTAAAAAAAAGATTAATGCATAGTTGGACACACTACAATACAGAAATAAAGAGTTATTTAGCATGCTCTACCAGATGAGGTATCTCCCAACCCTAATGTTGTGCTCTTTTAACTCAAAATTATTATAATCCTATTGTAGCTGCCCTCAACTACTCATGTAAAATGAGAGATTAAATCTGTTTCTTCCTTTTGAGCACTGACTTGGCAATAGGCACAGGTGAATCACAGTTCAGATCATTATGAAAGATGTGTAGGGAATAAGCACTCTCTTCAACAGACATACCCCTTCACCATATCTCAAAGGTCTGAAAAGTTCTGGAATATCTCTAAGAGGCCCTTACCATCTCTTGTCAGGTTCATGCCTCCAAACACTAGAGGTCCAATAAATTGAGCCTTGATATCACCTTCAAGGTAAACAAATATTGTAGGCAGATTCCTATCAGGGTAATTGGGTATGCAGGTTGTTGAAATAGCTTTGATAAATTTGACACTGGGAAACTTCTTGGCAAGTTCACTGAAGTGTTGATTTATCAGGGCACAGAGGGGAATCCTACAAAATAGAAATAGAAGCAACTATAATTCTGCACTTACATAAAATGAAATTCAACTACCTTTCTACCCTCTATGGAACTTCAAAATAGCTTCACAGGTGATTCTACTACTCCAGTAAACTGAAATGACATTTTGAAATTGCTTTCTTATATGTTCAGGGAAAGGGTAGAACTCAAAAAGCCCATTTTAATTTGGCCAAATAATAAGCCAGGAAATTTGTCCTTTTTGTATTTTATTTATTTATCTTTTAATGAGAGAGGTACAGAGAAAAAGAGAGATAGATAGAGACCAGAGCACTGCTCAGCTCTGGTTTATGGCGGTGCTGGGACCTGGGAACCTCAGGCACGAAAATCTTCTACATAACCATTATACTGTCTCCTCAGCCCCAAGAAAATGGTCTTAATGTAAATAATAACAATAACTGGTTGATTCTTCTATAAGCATGAATTCGAGTTGAATAATATAAAATTCTAGGGAATCAGGCAGTAGTGCAGCAAGTTAAGTGCATGTGGCGCAAAGCGCCAAGGACGGGCGTAAAGATCCCAGTTCGAGCCCCCAGCTTCCCACCTGCAGGGGAGTCACTTCACAAGCAGTGAAGCAGGTCTGCAGGTGTCTATCTTTCTCTGCCCCTCTGTCTTCCTCTCCTCTCTCCATTTCTCTCTGTCCTATCCAACAACAATGACATTAATAACAACAATAATAACTATAACAATAAAACAGCAAGGGCAACAAAAGGGAATAAATAAATATTTTTTTAAAAATTCTAGGTCCAGAGTGTGTAAAATAGGTCAGAAAGCATTTCTTGCTTTGAAGAAAATTCTAAGCCAGCAATGAACTATGTGAGCATTAGTGTATAAGCAAGAAACACTGTGGACCACTGATTAACTGGCTACTCACAATCATCTTAAAGATTAATTTCTCAGTTAACGAGAGTAGTTTATGATCTAGAATTTTAAAAAGCCAGTTTCTCTAGAGGCATAAGTAATTTAAGATTCCTGTTCAAAAAAAGGTAAAGGCATTGTTGCTATACTTTAATGAAGGTAATTGTATTAGTCATCAATGTTAATTGAAAGACAAAAATTAGGTACTAAATGTTTTGGAAGAGCAGTAATAATAATAGTTGCAACAAAATCACCACATTAGTTATAAAGAAAAAGGAAAAAGAAACTCCAATGTGGACTAAAAGTCCAAGATGTACAAGACATAAATTCAAATGAATACTTTAAAGACAGGGCATAAGATCAGCTCACCCTTGTTTGTAAAGATGCAAGATTACCCACAAGCCCTCACCGGCTTTGGTAACTTCTTGAACATAATCCTTTCCTGAGATTTCCAAAACTTCACCAAATTTATTCTTCAGTTTAGTTGCTTTCCACTCTGCTAGTCTTTGCTGTCTGTGCAATAAAAACAGGAGATGTCTTAGACAAATACATTTCAAAAAGCAACCTTTGTAAAGATTCAGATTTATTTATTAGCTTTACTGCAGAAGTCTAAGACCAGCTGAAATGTACAATATAATGATCTAATCAGAATTCTCTTTTTCAAACAACACAGTTTTTAAAACAATTATTTTTGTTGATATAGTACATTTCATTTTTTTAATTTAAATTCTTTTGGAGGTTGAGTTCACCTTTTTTTTTTTTTAAGAATTTATTTATTTATTCATGAGAAAGGATAGATAAAAAGAACCACGCATCACTCTCATATATGTGCTGCCAGGGATTGAACTTGGGACCTCATGGTTGAGAATCCAATGTTTTATCTAATGTGCCACCTCCCGGACCACAGTATGGTACATTTTAAAATATATATTTTTACCAAAGTAAGTGAAGAATTTCTGAGGTTAACAAAGGCACATACTTTGAAGGAATAAATTCTCTCTCTCTTTTTAAGATTTTATTTATTTATCATGAGAAATGATAGAAGAAAAAAACCAGACATGACTCTGGTTACATGTGCTGCCAGGGATTGAACTCAGGACCTCATACTTGAGAGTCCAATGCCTTATCCACTGTGCCACCTCCCAGACCACTTGAAATTAACTCTCTTTTTTATACTATTATTGGATAGACACAGAGGGAAATTGAGAGGGGAGGGAGAGATAGAGAAGGAGAAAGACAGAGACACCTGCAGCCATGCTTTACTATTCATGAAGCTATCCTCCTGTAGGTAGGGACTGAGGCTTGAACTTGGGTCCTTGCACACTGTAATGTGAGTGCTTAACCAGGTGCACCACCACCTGGTCCCACTTCTCTCTTTTTTAACACAAGTTCAATAGCACTGCATGATAATACTACCTAAGTTTTAGGTGTGCATCACTGAAAATCAACATATATATATTGAATCCACTGAAGGTCTCATCCATCTTTCATCCTTTCAGAACACAAATTTTAGTGCCCAACAAACAAACAAAATCAAACAGCACTTCTGGCAGCACTAACCTGTACATTTCAATAGCACGTTCATCTTCCTCATTAAATTCATCTTCATTATCCTCTAGTTCTTGCAAAGTCATATCTTCATATGTCTTCACTGAATTTAGTTAGAAAAATTAAAAAAGTAAACACCCATGAATGTTGGTACCTTTCCTTCACTTTTCTCCTAAAGCTATGCATGTAACACTGGAAGCACCCAGACCCCTCAGCACAAAATAAAGTATATAAGGTATTGTACTTGTAAATAAAATGTTGAGGGTGTTTGGAATACATAAGTCAAGGTTATTTTTATATTTCTTTCTTTAAAAAAATAAAGAAAGAACTATTTTGCTATCTACAGGCTGACTTCTCTTGTATCCACACAAAATATAAAGTTATGAACGAGAAATTCAAAAAGTTCTAAAAGCTAGAACAAGTTCAAAAAGCTAGAACAGTGTATAAACTCAGGGTGAATACAAACACTAAAACTTTTAAACAAATTTCCATGACATCACCCAAAGAAAACTGCATATCAGAAAGTGAAGATTAAGAAACACTTTTTCATTTTTAATGAGTGACTTAATATTGATTTACAAATTTTTAAGATAACAGGGGTATAATTCTACATCGTTCCCCCCACCAGATTTCTGTGTCCCCATTCCCTCCATTGTAAGCTTCAGCAGTTCTCCCAAGGTCACAGACATGGGTTAACTATTATTTCTACAGCTATCTGTCTCTATTTATGCATATCTTCCCATTTCCCCCCCATGGTCCCATCTTCTCTTCCTTTCTAAGTCACACCTATACCTATTACTACTTCCAAATGTCCTTCCTTTTTTCCCCTCTTCTCTCTCCAGGGTTCTCTGGTCATCTTTCCTTAACATTTCTCCCCCACTGGGAGTATGGACCAAAATTCTTTTTGAGGTGCAGAAGATGGGCATTCTGGCTTCTGTAATTGCTTCTCTGTTAGACATGGGTGTTGGCAGGTCAATTCATACCCTTAGCCTGCGGAAACACTTTCTTCAGGGCTAGCTAGCATGTGTTCCTCTGACAAAGGGCAGATTATGGAAATGAAGGGTGCCTTTAAAACTCCCCTAGTTCTATGGAAGTTGAAGGCAAGAACTGGCCTGTGATTTGCCAGTACCCATTCCAGCACCACTCCCTGTTCTGGACTCTTGCACAGACGATCCCTCCACAGTAGTCAGAGGCTTTGAAGGTTGTTCCCTTACCAAGATAGTGACAAAATAAAAAATGTAAAAAGCTCACCGATTGATTGCTGAAGGATTAACTGTTCCTCCTCTTCTGCTTCTTTTTCCAATTCTTCCAAATTATTCTTTGAGGGCAAGATGCCCTTTTTCCGCAAGATGTCATTCCACTCAGTATCCGCATTGGGGTCCTAGAACAGGTGAACATGAGTGAAAAAAACTAGAGTAGCATGTTGGGCAAGGGATTCAAATGGTAAAGAAGACAGGAAAACATTGCAACTAAATTATGCTGTTGCCAATTTCCGAAAATATAACCAAAGGTCCATAGACTCTCCCATTTTTCCTGCCTGCCCCAAGTAAAAATCAGGATATGGCTTGCAAAATGGCATCAATGCTTATCCCCACGTTCTGACCTAGTTGCTGTTCCAATATTTCCATTAATAGCTTGGTGTGATGCATTTAACAGTGGTTTATGAAGTGCCTAATAGGTGTAAAGTATGGCACTAGGTACCAAGGGAGCACGGTGAATGCATTTCATTCATGTTGAAAATGAAATGCAACAAGGAAGTATTATATCTACAAGGTGGGCAAGGGTCGTTTCTATCTCCCTCTCTCTCTCTCTTTGATTTTTATTTTATTTATTATTGTGGTGCAGGTGCTGCCATGCGAGCTGCTTGACACAGTACCAGCTTCATAGGGAGTTCAGCAAGGCTGGACTCTCCAGGCCAAACTGAAACCATCTTGCCTTTTGCCACGTATAGGGTGTGGGATTAAGCTCTGTATGGTTTTAACAATCCTTGCCTATGGCCAGGCTGAGCCTGACCAATAACAAAAATAATGACAAAACCTGCACTGCACTCTGAAAGATTAATCACAATAGAATAAGCAATACCAGTAATACAGAATTTTTTAGGAGACTCCAAGAGGAAGAAATGTTTCCCCCTTTATCTACACCACTTCCTTTAGTATTTCCACTAAAATATAGGGAAAGACTAGTGCTTCCCACAGTGAAGGGGCCACCTTACATAGCATAATTAATAAATGGAAAGTTATGGTACCTGCCTAGATACAATGGGTCTTTTAATTTACCACCCACCACTATGCTTCCAATTCCTTATACAGGAATAGTACACAAGAACCTAGGTCACATAGTGAGATACAAGAAAGATGGATTCCAGTTAGAGAGCTTAACTTTATGGAGAGGCTGGCCAGGTCAGCATCACCTTGGTGCCTTCTCAGTAAGGAACGAAACAAAACTCCTTGATCAAACAATGGAACTGATTTTATGAAAAATGAGCTGTTCAATTTTTTTAAGGCCACTAGAAACATAACAAGCTTGAACTTTCTATGAACCATGGCTTCTGATGCATGGGGGCAAGAGAATGGCATAAACATACAGTAGAATATTAATCTTAATCAGTAGGACATTTGCCTAGCACACAGGTCAGGAATAACAAAAGACATAGAAACTGTGATGGGATCTCTAGGGAGAAAAGTGCCCCTGGAATGTGAATGTTCCACCAAGCAGGAGGTGTTCCCTACCTGTAGTGTTCTTACTTGGTGATTTTTGTTTTAATAATCAAAGCCTTGGTGATTTATGTATTAGTGACCAAAGCCTTGGTGATTTTTGTTTTAATGATCTAAGCCTTATGAGACTATAAAAATAAAGTTCTTCTTGAATATGATAGAGATGTTTGCTTGAGCTTGATTCAGCACCAACTCACTCATCTCTCATTCTTCCACATTCCATGCTGATGCCCCTCATCTTTCAGGATACCCTAATAACCTGCTGGGGCTGGCCCCCGGCATTATTGGATAGAGACAGAGAGAAATTCAGAAGGAAGGAGGAGATAGGGAAAGAGACAGAGACACCTGCAGCCCTACTTCACCCTGCAGGTGGGGACCAGGGGCTTGAAGCAGGGGCTCATGTACTGTAATGCGTGCACTTAACCAAGTGTACCACCACCTTACCGCCCCCACCACCACCACCCAGCCTCTTTTTTACTTGCTTATTTATTTTGGAAAGAAACAGAAAGAAAATGAGAGGGAAAGGAGTGACAGAGAGGAAGATGTGTAGCACTGCTTCGCCACTCAGATGGGGGGAAGCTGGCCTGAACCCAGGTCCTTGCACACCATGATGTATGTGGTCTACACATTATGCCTGGCCCTCAGATCTTTCTCAGAAGATTCCTTCACTTAACCATTCTTGGAGGACAGAAAGAAACCAGCCATAAAGGGTGAGCTTAGGAAATAACTTTCCAAGCAGAAGCACCCTCATATGCAAAGGATCAAAGAGCAGAGATAATGAGCATCTCAGAAGGCCCAAGAGGCTGTTGTAGAAGCAGAGAGGAAAGAAGTCTACTGCGTGGCTAATCAAATTCCTTAACTGCCAAACCTGAGAGGAATGCTGACAGAAACCTAGGGTTTTCGACTGGCATCTGAAGTGGAGGGCAGAGACTCATACCTAAGTCACTGAAAAGTAAGTGGTAGACACTCTTTTCAGCTGTTTATCTCTACCTAGTTAACTTTCAAAAGTCATGGAGCTATATTGCATTTAGAAGGACACTGCTACGTTGGAACAAGTCGAATTTGCCAAGATCAAATGTCAGAAGGATAAACTATCATGACAGAGAAAAAACTAATGTTCTCTGAAATTCAGAACCTTGTTGCCTAAACGCTAGTTTTTCATGGCCTGTCGGAGCACTACTAACAGATCAGACCTGGTTTAGAATATAATTGTTGTGGGAAGGGGTTTGTACGAGAGAGAGAGAGAGAGATAGAGAGAGAGAAGAAGAAGAAGAAGAAGAAGAAGAAGGAGGAGGAGGAGGAGGAGGAGGAGGAGGAGGAGGGGGAGGAAGAGGAGGAGAAGCAAGTGAAGAAAAAGAAGGAGGAGGAGAAGGAGAAGAAGCAGGAGCAAGAGAAGAAGCAGGAGGGGGAGGGGAGGGGAGGGGGAGGGGGAAGAGAATCATCAACAGGTGATGAGGGAAGCTTCCAAGAGCTGACTTTCGTAAAGGACTTGAAGACTAAGCACAGCAGAGCAGCCCCGGGTCTCCTTCCTCTTAACCACAGAGCAGAGTCTGGCTGGCGGACACATAGCTTGTAGTCAACCGGCTTCTCCAGCAGCTCTGGGCCTCGCACCCCAACCAAACTAGGTCGCAGATTCCACCAGCTTCCTGCCCCCAAGGAGATGCACATGCCTCTGGAGCTGGGCACGTCCTGAGGCTTTGGTGCCCAGATTCACAGTGTTTTCATTCATTTTCTTCGGGTTTCCGTCTAGTCCCAGACCCAAGGGGAGGACAGAAGCTGAGAGTCTGGTCCACTTTTATCCATCATATGAAGATGAGAAGTGCAGGGATGAGAAGTGCAGAGAAGAAGGAGGAAGGGGGGGAAGGCGGAGGAGAATCACCAACAGGTGATGAGGGAAGCTTCCAAGAGCTGACATTCGGAAAGGACTCGAAGACTAAGCACAGCAGAGCAGCCCCGGGTCTCCTTCCTCTTGACCACGGAGCCTCAGCCTCAAGTCCAGCGGCCAGGGACGCGCCCCTTAGCCTTAGCCACGGCACCCCTGGGCGCTCAGGAGTCCGTAGGAAGTGACTCTGCTCCTACCCGCCCTTCCCAGGGCTCTCGGGCTCGCACCTCCGCCCCCAGTAGCTGGAGGCCCGAGGGGTGCGGCTCAGCAGCGCGGAGGGGTGCCCCCAGGACCCGCCCTGACCTGCTGCTCTCCTCAAGCCCTTCCAGCAGGTGCGGCTGCCCGCACGGACTCAAAGAGCCCGCTGTCTCCAGGCCCGGAGCCCCTAACCTTGCTTACCTGCATCTTGTCGGAAAAAGCGCAAATCCAACTCCCGGCGCATGCGCACAGCCACCGTCCCTCCCCGGCCCGACTCAAGTCCAGGGCCCAGGGTGAGCTGGGCGGAGCCAAGCGGGATACGCGACCTCTGCGTCAAGGCTAATCCAGAGTCTAGCGCAGAAGCTTTGCGCATGCGTAAAGCTGGCCTTTCTCTGAGTCCGAGCCAATCCTGGGCGTCACCTTATTAGGGCAGGTCTTCAGCTTCCGGGGGTTGGGCCGGAAGTAGGCGGTGCCTAGAGTGAGGTTGCTCAGACCTGGCTGAGGCAGGGGGCGCTCCACCTCAGCAATGAGAGGCGGCGCGCTGCAGTCAGCGTGCTCTCATGTCAGCGCTGGATGAGGCAATCCCTTCAAAGGGCAGAATTACTGGGCGTGTGCTCTGTAGACCGCACTAATCTCAGCTGTCGAGATAACCCAACAAGAACACAACAGGTGAAAGTTATGTCACCTGGTGCAGCCGGTAGGTGGCGCATATTTGCACAGCTTCTAGCGGCGTAGGTGGACACACAGGAGCCAGAGTGGGAGTGAGCAGCGGGTTTGCAGATACAGTGCCCCTCCGCAGGCTCCGGGTGGGGCCATAAGGTTCAGGGGCCCAGGTTTAAAAACAGTGTCCTAACTAGCTACCAAACCAAACAGATACAGAGACCCTAAGCGTCTGTGAGGCAGGCTTAGGACTCCTAACCTGGGCTTTGCATTAGAACTTGACTTTTTTTCCCCTTGCCCCCAGGGTTATCGCTGGGGCTCAGTGCCTGCTCTGTGAATCCACTGCTCTTGGAAGCCATTTTTTCCACTTTATTGGATAGGACAGAGAGAAATGGGGAGAGGAGGGGAAGACAGAGAGGGGGTGAGAAAGATAGACACCTGCAGACCTGCTTCACCGCCTGTGAAGCGACTTCCCTGCAGGTGAGGAGCCGGGGGCTCGAACCGGGGTACTTGAGTTTGGTACCATGTGTGCTTAACCTGGTGCATCACCGCCCTGCCCCCAACTTAAAGACTTTTAACACTGCAGCTTATCCTAAGTTTCCAGTCAAATTCCATAGGGAATGGGCCAAGTAGTTTAAAGCTTTTTAGGTGTTGTTACTTGTATAGCCACTAATACGGGGCAGAATCTTAAGATTCCTTGCTGGCAAGGGATTTTGATTTAAAAGTTTGTAAATTTGTCTGGCACTCAAACTGTATATAGACCCTCTCCCGCCCCCATCTCACCACAGGATCAGGACTAGGGATGGGTTTGGTGCTTTGCTTCTCTTGGGGTCCTCTAAGAGCAACAAGGGTGAACTGTGATATCCTTTCCTCATTCCAGCCTTTTTCAGAAGAATTTATCAAGCCAGACGTTCAAACTAACAGCCTTCTCCTTTCAGAGGACAAGGTACTTCTCCCACTTTTGTCAGAATCTTTCTTTTTTCACTACAGCCCCACCTCTCCAGAGACCACTCCCTAACTGACTCGAGAAAATAATTAGGACACAGGAGAAAATGTTACAGCCATAGGATTGCAAAATAAAAGAATTAGGAAATAAAGTACCATTTGTAGATGGTATACTAGGATAACATATATGGAAAACCTGGAGGAATCAAGCCTCACTTGTATGAAAAATAGGAGCATTCTGTATAGGAGCCGGAGGTAAAATGAACATACAGTAGCATTTTTAAAAAGTGTCCTAACAGGGGGATCTGGCTATAGTGCAGCGAGTTAAGCGCACATGGCCCGAAACTTGAGGACAAGGATCCCGCTTCGAGCCCTCCCTCCCCACCTGTAAGGGGGGTCGCTTCACACGCGGTGAAGCAGGTTTCCAGGTGTCTGTCTTTCTCTCCCCATCTTTGTCGTCCCCTTCTTTCTCCATTTCTGTCTGTCCTATCCAGCAACAACATCAATAACAACAATAATAATAACCACAACAATGATAAAAACAAGGGCAGCAAAAAAGCAAATAAATAAAATATATTTTTTAAAAAGTATCTTAACAAACTAGAAAATACAGTGCACTGATCACAAAAAGAGAAAAGCAACAAAAACACATAGGAATAAACTTAAATATTGTATAAAAACACGTGGAAATAACAAAGAACATTCCTGAATATACAAAGGTAGATTTAAACAAATGAAAAAACAAATCCCCCATCTTTGGGATAGGATGGTTCAACATAATAGAGATGTCAATTTTGTCTAAGCCAATGTGTAAAATGTAACAGTTTTTAACACCCAACAAAAACATTTGAAGCTAGACAGATTGATTATAAAGATGTTATGACAAAATTAACAATCCAGAATGTCAGAGTGAAGAGACAGCTAACTATACCAAATATTAAAACAATATGGTATTGATGCATGAATAGATAAACAGACTAAAGGAGCATCAAGTTCAAAACAAGTCCAAAAACACAGCCAAGTACATAGGAATATTAGTGTATGCTAAAGATAAAATGAAATGAAAGCATTTCAATCTGCTAGGGTGAGGGAGTAGACTTCAAATAATTGGTGTTGGCACAATTAGGTAGCCATATGAAGATTCTCCAGCACGGCATTTAAGAAAATAAAGACTAACGAGATAGTTCACCTAGGAGTGCGCCTGCTTGGCAATCCAGGTTCAAACCTGGCCCCCACCACACTGGAGGAAGTTTCAGTGCTGTGGTGTCTTCTCTCTCTCTCTCTCTCTTTCTCTCTCTCTCTCTGTCCCCCCCCCCCCATTTTCTTTGTCTGAAAAAGTTGCAATGAAGTCCTGGTGATGATTAAAAGAAGAAGAAGAAAAAAAATCAAATTTAAGAATTAAAAAGCAGTGAGTTGGGAGCCAGCGGAGTGTACCCGGTCCATGTGAGAGGACCCATATTCAAGTCCTCAAGCACCACTTGCGTGGGGGAAGGCTTGACAAGCAGTGGAGCAGTACTGTGGTGTCTCTCCTCTCTGTGTCTCTAACCCTTCTATGTAAAAAAGATTACCTATCCAGAGTGTTAAAATTGTTCAGGTGTGGAACCCCAGTGATAACCCTGGTGGTGAGAAAGGAAAAGGAGAGAGAGGGGTGGGGAGAGAAAGACTACTTGCTAAAATGAAGAGACAATTATTATTTTTTCCATTTTGTCGCCCTTGGTGGTGTTACCCTTATGGGGTCACTATTACTGTTGTTGTCATTGCTGTTGTTGTTGGATAGGACAGAGAGAAATCGAGAGAGAAGGGGAGACAGGGAGGGAGAGAGAAAGATAGACACCTGCAGACCTACTTCACCACTTGTGAAGTGACCCCCCTGCAGGTGGAGAGCCAGGGGTTCAAACTGGGATCATTATGCTAGTCCTTATGCTTTGTGCCATGTGCACTTAACCCACTGCACCACCACCCAGCGCCCAAGACAATTCTTTGTAACCTTAAAATGGAAAGGAAAGGGAGTCGGGCTGTAGCACAGCGGGTTAAGCGCAGGTGGTACAAAGCTCAAGGACCAGCATAAGGATCCCAGTTCGAGCCCCCAGCTCCCCACCTGCAGGGGAGTCCCTTCACAGGTGGTGAAGCAGGTCTGCAGGTGTCTTTCTCTCCCCCTCTGTCTTCCCCTCCTCTCTCCATTTCTCTCTGTCCTATCCAACAACAACTACAATAAGGGCAACAAAAGGGAATAAATAAATATTTTTAAAAATTATAGAAGGTAAGTGTAAGAAAGATCTTTCTACTTAGCCCTAGCACCTATAAAAATAGGACTTCCCCCACCCACCCCACACACTTCACTGAGGATTTTCCTATGATTATGACAACAAATAATATTGCTGTTCCTTTAAGTGCTTTAAATCACTATTGCATAAATTGCTGGGAAAGCTCCAGCTGGTGTTTTAAGTATGGTAACTAGGAACCTTTGTCTTATAAGATTCTGAATACAGAGATAGTGTTAGTAGGCCATTGTTCCTTATTATTCTAGGGGAACTGGACAAATAAATCCACATAATCACCTAATCTCAAATTTTCAATCATTTCTAAGACAAAAGAGTGTATATGCAAACTGTTTGAATGTGCTGTCATTAACTTTGAGGCTCCATGGCCCGTGCCAAATGATTTGAAATTCTGATGCATGCTCTTAAGTGGATGTGCCACCGCCTGGCCCTCAGATTTGAAATTCTGTGTTCTCAACATGATTTACTTATATTTGATCTTTAGGCAACCATCTTGTCAGGATTAGCTTGGGTGTGATCTCTCAGCCAGTGAGAAACTGCACTCACCTTTTATTTTTGTTGTCTCCTTTCCCAGCTTATCTTAAAAATAGACAGGAAAATGCTAGTGAGTTAGTACAGGAGGTGACAACATAGTTGTGAGATGTTATCAATTTTGAGGCTATCTGGAAGTTGATTATTAAGAGGTGGTACCGGTGCATTTTTGTATACTAATGTGTCTTAAGTGAAGCATTTGGAAGGTATGTATGTAGCTTCCGATGGAGGGAATGGGGAATACAGATTTCTGGTGGTGGAAATGGTAAAGGGTTATACCCCTGTTATCTTATAATTTTGTAAATCAAGATTAAGTCACTAATAAAATAATAGTAATAAAAAAGAATGTCAGTAGGTGACACAACCAGTAGAGGGCGCATATTACCATGCAGGAGGACCTGGGTTCATGTCCCTGGTCCCCACCTGCAGGGTTCAGAAGCTTAAGAAGCAGTGATACAATGCTATAGGCCTCTCTCTTTCTCTTTCTTTCCTTTCCTCCCTATCCCCCTATTTATCTGTCTCTATCAGAAAAGAAAGAAAAAGAAAAAATGGCTGTGAGAATGGTGAACTCATCATGGAGGCATCAAGCCCCAGCAAATAACCCTGGTGGGAAAAAAAAAGAAAGCATTTCAGTAGTCATTTTCTCATAAAATATATTTACATGGAAAATGAGTACATGAAAAGATACTTGGCCTCACTAATCACTGAGAACATTTACAGTCGTCCCTCACCACTTTGTGCTTCAACTTTCGCAGCTTCATTCTATTGCGGTTTTTTTCATATGTGTTCATTAAAATGTTGGTTGAGAGTGAACATGGCACAGCATGTGCTCAGTTGTCTGAGTCAATTATACACCCCTGTATTACAATTAAAACTAAAATTACTTTACATATGGACTTGTAGGCCTATGTATTAGAGCATCCCCGCAAATCTTTTTTTTAAATTTAATTTATTTTATTTTTTAAATTAATTTATTTTCCCTTATGTGGCCTTTGTTGTTTTTTTGTTGTTGTTGTAGTTATTGTTGTTGTTATTGATGTCGTCATTGTTAGGACAGAGAGAAATGGAGAGAGGAGGGGAAGACAGAGAGGGGGACAGGAAGATAGACACCTGCAAACCTGCTTCACAGCCTGTGAAGCGACTCCCCTGCAGGTGGGGAGCGGGGTCTCAAACCAGTATTCTTAAGCTGGTCCTTGCGCTTCATGTCATTGCGCTTCATGTCACATGCGCTTAACTCGCTGTGCTACCGCCCGACTCCCCGGCAAATCTTTTAATACCATGTGCAGCTCCTCGACCACTCCTTGTGTGTGTTTGAAATCGGGAGTGGTAAAACCAAGGCAATAAGAGCTTGTTTCTCTCTTATGTGCTTCTACATCAGTACGCATTGAAAGCACCTTTGCCCTTATAAGTGCTTGCGATTTCTGAGAATCTTTAAGCCCCACAATGGCTCCTAAATGCGCTGCTTCTTCTAAGTCATCTGACTATGAAACTAAGCGCTGGAAGAAGATGCTTACTATCCAGGAGAAGGTGAAAAGGTGAAACTCTTGGATATGATAAAAAATGGCAAGAAAATCATGGAGGTTGCCCTCCATTACAACTTGAATGAGCCTACCGTTCATCGGTAAAGATGAAAAGAACATGCCGGGGTGGGCTGTAGCGCACCGGGTTAAGTGCACATAGCACAGAGTGCAAGGACTAGTGCCAGGATCCCTGTTTGAACCCTGCGCTTCCCACTTGCAGGGGGGTCGTTTCCCAAGCGGTGAAACAGGTCTGCAGGTGTCTGTCTTCCTCTCCTGCTCTCTGTCTTGCCCTCCTCTCTCAATTTCTCTCTGTCCTATCCAACAACAAAGACAGCAATAACAACAACAATGAAAAAAAAAAAAAAAGATGGCCTCTAGGACCAGTGGATTCGTAGTGCAGGCACCGAGTGAGCCCCGGTAATAGCCTTGGAGGCCAAAAAAAAAAAAAGTCCGCGCAATGGCTACTGAGTCTTTCAACAAGGAAGAAAAGTTAGAGGGATGCTATTTCATGTCTAGAGGGCTCTAGTAATGTTAAAGACCACATTTAGAAGGTTATAAACAGGTTCTCTATGCTTTATGAAAATATTCGATTTATAAATAAAGAATCCTGCTTCGAGAAAATTCACTTATCGCAGTAGAGTCTAGAATTGATTAACCATGAAAACGAGGGGCGATTGTACTTCAAAGCTGCAATGAAATACCATTTTACACTCACTCACTAAGATGACAATGATTAATCAAAAAACACAATGAATACTGACAAGGGTGTAGAGAAAAATGGAGCTGTAATACGCTACAGTTAGAATATGAAATGGTGTAGTCAGTTTAGAATATTGTTTCTACATTACTAAAACAAACTGGATTTATTATATATAATCCAACAATTCCACTCTTAGATGATTCTACCCAAGAGAATTAATATATGTTCATCCAAAAACTTTATCATAGTAGCACTATTTATAATAGCCAAAATGTATAAGTGACACAGATACCCATAAACTTGTGAAAAAACAAAATCATCTCATCATTCATCATAAAGACCATGCAAAGTGCTGTTATTACCAACCCAACCATTTTTTACCATGGAAGAGACTGAAGCACAGGATGGGAGTAACATGCTCAATTTCACTCACAAACTTTATGAAATAAATTAAGTATTTTTAAAATAAATAAATGAAAAAAGTTCTATTATTTAAAAATGTACTCAATCCTTCTTCCCAAGACTTTCCAATAATAAATGAAAATGTGTCAATACTACTTTATTTTTTTAGACAGTACAGTGACTACAGAGTAAGATAATTTATCTTTACAAATTCTTTCACAAAGCAAAATTTAACATCTGTTCAAAGTAATTGCTCTGTTGCCTCATCTGGTCCAGTTTCCTTCTACTACTGAATTCTGAAAAAGTAAAGGTCAATATACAGTTCACATCAAAACATTCTCAGAATCAGAATGAAGCTGATGGGCATGGTTATATAACATATTTTAAAGTAATATCTCAATTTGACCAGCCATAAATGCTTATAATTGGTACTTATATGTTTATTTATTTTTTTATCTAATTAGGCCATTAGGTATGTGTGCTTGCTTTGATTTGTATAGTTCTGTACCCAGCATCTGGACAGCTGTCTCAGAGACCTTGCCCTGCCCAAGCCCTGTTGACTACCAGTAAGTCTGGGCTAGACCTCTTGGAGGAAGGCAGCGACTCATCCCGTAACCACATCATCCTGAGAAACCTCTGGCTATCTCCCACTCACCCAGTCAGACACATAATATTTGCTTGGAGGAAAATAGCTGCAGTGAGGTTGGCTATCCTGGGGGTCACCTTTTAGGTTCCTCAGCTGGAATAAATGATGTCGACACAGATATAAAACTGCCTGAACCTTATCATTTGGTTTCAGATCCTTTTCTCTTAACGATTTTTAAAAAATTGTAAATTATCTTTATTTATTTATTGGATACAGACAGCCAGAAATTGAGAGGGAAGGGGAAGAGAGGAAGAGAGACAGACACCTGCAGCACAGCTTTACCACATGTGAAGCTTTCCCCCTGCAGGTGGGGACCAGGGGCTTGAACCCAGATCCTTGTGCATTGTAATATGTGCACTCAACCAGGTGTGCGCCCCCCCCCCCCAGGTCCTTTTCTCTGTTGTGTTCTTCAGCCTTATTGTAACTGGGATGTCAGAAGCCTCCATCAAGCTCACTTGGTAATCCTTATTCTCATGCTTGTCTGTAGCAACGCTTTGAAATCCTTGCTGCTTTTATGCTCTGACCATGCCAGCCTTGAACCTTAATCTTTGTTTATGTAGGGGGACCTTTGTCAAACTGTTCATTATAGGACTTCTCACGCTAAAGACACAAGCATTTTTCAGAGAATAACTACCAATAAACTGTGCAGATTAGAAAAGGTACATGGAGCTGGAAAGTATTTCATTGGTCAGTTAGTTTGTACAACATGACTAAGTATCAAACAGATTGTTTCCTGCAGTACATTCTGGTGTGCATTTTAAATCATTAAGAATGCTGGTTGCAGTACTGTTCGGATCTTTGTTGAACATCTATTAGCACCAACAACCTGCAGAATACAGTTTGAGGGTCCCAGTCTAGTCTAATTTCCCACATTTGCTTTATTTATTTTTTGGCACTAGGGTTAACATTGGGGCTCGGTGCCAGCACTATGAATCCACTGCTCCTGGTAGTTATTTATTTTTTTATTTGATAGGACAGAAATTGAGAGGAGATGGGAGATAGAGAAAGATAGACACCTACAGACCTGCTTCACCAATTATGAAGCCTTCCCCCCTACAGCAGTAACAACGATAAACAACAAGGGCAACAAAAGGGAAAAAATAGCCTCTAGGAGCAGTGGATTCAGTAGTGAAGGCACCTAGTCCCAGTGATAACAGGAGTGAGGGGTCAAATCCAGATCTTTGTACATAGTGACATGTGTATTCAACTAGGTGTACTACTACCCAGCCAGTCACATTTGCTTTAGATGGAAACTGAAAGTCTAGGGGATAAAATAAGTGGCATGTTACAATCAGAAAGACAGTTCTCAAGTCTGTGACTATTGCAAGAGACACAGATTCTTAGAAAGAGGAGAGGATGACACTGAGATTCCTCTTGCCAGCATGCTTTGGGTTCACTCACTCTAAACCTTTTTGCTCAGGAACCTGACCAGTCCTAATTAGGCCTTGTGTCTGTCCATCAGCAGAACTCCCACCTCTGCCATCCCTGTGATCCCTGAGCCCTAGATTCTCAGTCTGTATTCTGCTGATTTTTTTTTTCTTCCAGGGTTATCACTGGGGACTTGGTGCCTTCACTACTGAATCCACTGCTCCTGGAGGCTATTTTTCCCTTTTGTTGCCCTTGTTATTAATCATTGTTATTATTATTGCTATCATTGTTGTTGGACAGGACAGAAAAAAAATCGAGAGAGGAGGGGAAAACAGAGAGGAGGAGAGATAGACACCTGCAGACCTGCTTCACTGCTTGTGAAGTGATGCCCCTGCAGGTAGGGGGCCAGGAGCTCAAACCAGGATCTTTACTCTGGTCCTTATGCTTCATGCCATGTGCACTTAACCCATTGCACCGCCACCCAGCCCCCTCCTGCTGATTCTTTACAAGCATCTGAGTGTCTAGAAGAAGATTGTGAAAGCCACCCCCTAAGTAGAGGATGAAAGAATCCCCACAGTTATTCACCAGTTCCCCATGGAGCTCTGCTTGCACTCATTCTACAGGAACTCTGTAACTGGGGTGGTAGGAGGGAGTCATGATTTAAAAGAGAAGAAATGTGCTATGTCTGAAAAGGAAAAATAGTTGTCCCAAGATGGCAACAGGATCCTGCAACATAAAAGCACAATTAGAGCCAGATGCTGCTGCACCCAGATGAGCACACACATTATCCTGCACAAGGATCTGGGTTAAAGTCCCCAGTTCCCATCTACAGGTGGGAAGCATCAAAAGAAGTGAAGCAGTGCCATGGGCCTCTCTCTCTCTCTCTCTCCTTTTCTGTCTACTCCTTCTCGATTTCTCTCTTACAAAAGAAAGGACAAAATGACTACTGGGAGTTGTGGATTCACAGTGCAGTCCCAGCAATAACCCTGGTGACAATAAAAAGAAGGGAAAGGAAGGAAGAAAGGAAGAAAGAAAAAAAAAACCCTAAACAAGTATGTTACCTTGTAACATAAGATCTTTCAAATGTGTCTATGGTAGTGGCTTTCAAAGTATGGTCTCCAGACTAGTCATTACTTGGGATCATGGCAGAAATACAAATTCTTTATTTTTTTATTTATAAAATGGAAACATTGAGAAGACTATAGGATAAGGGATACATTTCCACACAGTGCCCAATCCCAGAGATCCATATCCCATCCCTTCCCTTGATAGCTTCCCTATTCTAATCTCCTTCCCTCTTGATTTCTGGCTGTCTGTATCCAATAAGTAAAGATAATAATTAAAAATTAGACTGGGGAGCAGCTCAGACGTGTCACAATACATGATGATGCCCTGGGTTCATTTCCTCAGAACCACATTAGAATAAAACAAGCAGGATCTGGTATATACAGAAGAGGAAATGGAACAATAGAAAGCAGAGTAATTCCACAAGGCAAATGTCCATATCAAGAGAAAAGGGAAGGATCATAAAAAGTTAAAAGCAAAATAAAAGCCAAAACTAACATATAACATATGGGTTAAGAGAGAGTGACACTATGAGGACCACGCCACCCTCAGCTCTGCAGCCACCATTGGGGTCATAGTGCATTATATAGTGCATAGCTGAGTAGAGGCTATGGAACTTGTCCAGGATCAAAGGTCTCAGATTCCTTTGAAGCTGGAGAATTAGATTCAGAGAGAGAATAAAAGTGATCCTCTAGGCAACAACATACATTTTCAGTGGTTATGTGAGCTTTAATAGCATAAAAATAAGGGAAGGAGCAAGAAGCATATATACACTGCAGGAATCACTTCGTCCTCTGGTTGGCAAGCTTTCAGCCTGGCATATTAGAAGGTGCACAGGAGGAAAATGCAAAAGAGGGGCGATGTCAAATCCAGCACTGGAACCCAAACCAGGGTGATCTGCATTCATTTCCACTTCCCTTACAAATGGGTTTAATTTGCAAAGTGAAATAGATTTCTGAGCCTCAGATTCAAATGTTATGTTTTAAAAAAAATAAAATAAAATAAAACAAATGTTATGTTTTCAATAAAGAACCACTTAACTTGACAACAGATTTCAATTCTAACATGTCACTTACAAAATGTTCCTTAGGGAAAATCAGAATTTTATCTAAGGTACCTCCATGCATCCTCTTTTTCTGTGGTAGGGGGCATTGTCCCAAAGAAGCACTTTTACACAGACTCATTCTAACCATCAGGTATACTTTCCTAACCTAAGGAAAACAGGTGGAAGGGGCACCAGTAACGCTCTGCCTCATGCATTTTCCTGTACTGAACCCCTTGTCTATGACAGCGCACCTGTATCATATCTAGTCTTTATGCAACTTCTCTTAGTATTCTCAGAGTGAAAAAGTAATTGTGTCACTGGTGGAAGAGCTTATCTGTCTCTGCTTTCTTTCCTCTTTCCTTCCTTCTGTTCTTTCTTCCTCCTCCTCCTTTTCTTTCTTCTTCTTTTGCCACTGGGGCTTGGTGCTCCTGGCAGCCTTTTTTTTTTTCGATAGGACAAAGAAATTGAGAGAAGAGAGGGGCACAGAGCTAGAGAGCCAGGCAGTGGTGCACCCAGTAAAGCGCACATTATACAAAGCACAAGAAGCTGGGTTGGAGCCCCTGCTTCCCACCTGCAGAGGGAAAGCCTCACAAGCAGTGAAGCAGGTCTACAGCTGTCTATCTTTCCCTCTACCTATCTGGCTCCCCCTTCTCTCTCAATTTCTCTCTGTCCTATCCAATAAAATGTAGAAAGATGGGAGGTTGGCGGAAGCGCAGCTGGTTAAACACATGGCGTGAAGCCAAAGACTATCAGAAAGATCCCAGTTGGAGCCCCTGGCTCCCCACTTGCAGGGGGATCACTTCACAGGTGGTGAAGCAGGTCTGTAGGTGTCTTATCTTTCTCTCCTCTCTGTCTTCCCTTTCTCTCTCCATTTCTCTCTGTCCTATTCAACAACAAAAACAGCAATAGCAACATTAACAATAACAAAGGCAACAACATGGGAAAAAATGGCCTCCAGGAGCAATGGATTCATGGTGCAGGCACCAAGCTCCAGCAATAACCCTGGAAGCTCCTGGTAGCCATCTTTTTCCTTTTGCTTCCTGAGACTACAAACACTCAGCCATAAGAATGTGGAACCCAGCAAAACCAGAAAATTCCCACTGAACTCTCACCTAACTTCCTTGTTCTCCTTGTCCTGTAAGACTCTCCCTCCTGGGAGTCAGGGCAGTAACGCAGTGGGTTAAGCACAGGTGGAGCAAAGCCAAGAACTGGCGGTTCCAGCCAGCAGCTCCCCACCTGCAGGGGGGTCACTTCACAAGCGGTGAAGCAGGTCTGCAGGTGTCTATCTTTCTCTTCCCCTCCCTGTCTTCTCCATTTCTCTCTCCTATCCAACAACAACACAGCAACAATAATAACTACAACAACAAAACAACAAGGGCAACAAAAGGGAATAAATAAATAAATATTTTTAAAAAAGAATATCCCACCCCTGACCCTGGGTGCGACTTCATGCCCACCCCACCCCCTCAGGACCCGTGAGCCTCGCCCAGGAGCACCTGAATAAAGTCCTAGTTGATAATATTCACGGCCTTACTTTTTCTATTAGGTCCCTTTTGCCACCGACCAGACCATATACATTTATTTCCTTTCTTCTCAAAATTGCTTTGGCAACTTGTGGTTTTTGTGGTTCTACACACATTTTTGGACATGCTGTTCAATTTTGAAGAATGTTATTGGGTTGCCATGAATGTTGTATCTAGCTTATAATATCTATGATAGTCTTTTCTAAGTTGGCCTTAGTTCACCAACTTTTGATATTATTGCTCTATCCATGTTGCCTTCCTCTTTCCTTTGTCTTTGTTTTCTCCTGTTTTTTGTATTCCTGATTCTATTCAACCACTGTTCACTTCATTTAGAGATGAAAATCCTTTTCTTCTTTTTGTGCAGGGTTTCTCTCAGTAATTCTTGCAAGACAGGATTGGTGGTGGAAAATTCCTCCAATTTCTGTATGTTTGAGAAGACTTTTACTTTCCCTTCATGCTTGAAGGATAATTTGGCAGGATAGAGTATTTGTAGTTGGCAATTCTTATCTTTTAATACTTTGAATATATCATTCCACTTCCTCCTTGCTTCTAGGGTTTGTGATGAGAAATCTAATGAGAGTTTGATGGTTCTACCTCTGTATGTCAGTTTCTTCCTTTCTCTAGTAGCCTATAATATTTTTTCTTTGTGTTTTATTTTGGGTAGTTTTATTATAATGTATCTTGTGCTGTTCTTATTAGGAAATTGGGTGTTCATTCATCTTTCTGTATGTCTATGTTTTTAACATTGTACATGTGTGGAAATTTTTCTACAATGATTTTCTTGACTGTTTTCTATTTCTCTCTCCTTCTCTTTGTCCTCAAGGATGCCAGTAACTCTTACATTCATTTTTCTGATCGAGTCTGCTATTTCAGAGACTTGCTTCATTTTTCCAAACCTTTCCTCTCCAGTAGCATTGACCTCACAGACTGTGGTGATTGTATCTTCTAGTCTTGATATTCTGTCCTGAACTTGATTTAGTTTACATCCTAGGCCTGTTACATCAGTCTTAACTCTATTCAAAGTGTCCTCCATGTTCTGTAGCTTTTTTTGGAGGGTTTTATTTGTGGGCATTTTGCAGCTCTTTGGTGAAATGATCTCTTGAGTTCTTGCATTTGTGTCTGTATGTTAAGTTTACATCTTAGAATTGCCTTCATAGTGAATTTTCTGAATTGTCTCTGATTTTTTTTTTTTTGCAGATTTTTGTGTGTTTGATCATAAAAAAAATTTTATTTATAAAAAGGAAACATTGACAAAACCATAGGATAAGAGGGGTATAACTCCATACAGTTCCTACCACCAGACCTCCGTATCCCATCCCCTCCCCTGACAGCTTTTGTATTCTTTAACCCTTTGGGAGTATGGACCCAAGGTCATTGTGGGATGCAGAAGTTGGAAGGTCTGGCTTCTGTAATTGCTTCCCCACTGAACATGGGTGTTGACAGGTCGATCCATACTCCCAGCCTGCCTCTCTCTTTCCCTAGTGAGGAAGGGTTCTGGGGAAGCAGAGTTCCGAGGCACATTGGTGGGGTTGTCTGTCCAGAGAAGTCTGGTGGCATCCTGCTGGAATAGTGCAGATGAAGTGTTGGCGGGGCCCTCCTTTTTATAGATAGCTAGTAGGCATATTTTAGTTATATTCCAAAGGGCCTGTGGCTATACTAGTGTTTTTTTGTTTGTTTGCCTGAGCCTGAAATCTGATATGCAGGTGGATCCTAATTATTGTCTGGGGAGATGATATCATGGCTGGGAAAAGGACCAGAAAGCTGGATCAGGGAAGAGAGTAGCTCCCTAATATGGGAAAGGGGTATAAATATTGTTGACTGTAAACCCCATCGATTTGATGTGATCTGGGGCCCATAATTAGCTTAGGAGCCTATGTGACCTCTGCATCCCTGTAGATCTGAGCTCACATTCTGTGGTCATGAGTAGGAACATTCCATGCTGCCCCAGTATCGACCCATCTTCCTCAGGTGTAGCATAGAGTATGTTGTCCAGCCTCCCTTCGGAGGATGGAACATTCTCTACCATTGTTGATCCAGGTTGAGGGCAAGGCCCTATGGGGGCCCACAAAGGGGTCTATTTTGTTGTTCCTGATAGAAATGATCAGTAACAATGGAGAGAGGGATTTATTTGAGTTCTAGGTCCATCAAGTCTGTTTGGGAATTTCAGGACTTCCTGATTAGGGCCCCAGCTGGGTATTTGATCATGTGTATTGTCTACCTTTGTTTGGCTGCTTCTGAACTTGCACACTAAAAATGATTTTTTTTTTTTGTTTGTTTGCCTCCATGGTTATAACTGGGACTTGGTACCTGCACTATGAATCCACTGCTCCTGGAAGCTATTTTTCCCCTTTTTGTTGTCCTTGTTGTTTATCGTCATTGTTGTTGTTGTTGGATAGGACAGAGAGAAATAAAGAGGGGAGGAGAAGACAGGAAGAGAAAAAGACACCTGCAGACCTGCTTCACCGCTTGCGAAGCGACCTCCCTGCAGGTCGGGAACCAGGGGTTTGAATCGGGATCCCTGTGCCGGTCCGGGATCCCTGTGCTGGTCCTTGCACTTTGTGCCATGTGCGCTTAACCTGCTGCACTATCACCCAGCCCCCTGGCTATGTTGTTTATATGCTGTGGTGTGGTTGTGAGGAAGACTCTACTGCCTGACCCCGGAGAGATATAGTGCCTGTGACAAAAAAAAAAAAAAAAAGGTCTTGCTATTATGCTTCATTCTGCAGCCTATACAGGCAACAAGGATTTCGTTTTTGACCAGGTATTTCCCTGATAAATTCCTCACCTTCTTGGGACTTATTTTGTGCTCTGCTGCATAGCTACCAAGATTGTGCCAGCGGCTGGAACACACTTTTTTTTTTGTCCTAAGAATTTCTCCCTCTTCCACACATGCCTATACCCACTTGTGGCTAAGTGGGTTTCTTCAGAAGTTTCAGTTGTAGTTTGGTAAGGTTTTAGGTGATTTTTTAGTTGTTTATCTAGTTGATCGTGGGAGCAATCTTCAGTGGCTGCTATTACATGCCTCAAGATGTCCTCTCCTCGATTTTTTAGTATCCTCCTAGAGACTCGGAAAACCTTGAGAATATAAATAATTAACTTTTTTTTCTTTTTGTCATTACTGGGGCTTCATTTCTTCAATTTGACTTTTTTCAAGTAGATAGAGACAGAGCATGAGAGAAAGCAAGAGACTTTAGCATTTAAACATCCTCCAATGTGGTAGGAGCTGGGCTTGAGTTTAGAATGACTCAGTGTGTATGGGGGGAGGAAATCATAGTTTTTAATATTATCAAGCACTCTGCAACTGCTCCTTCAGGTTACCGTCAGAGCAGGTGTGGCCCACGTGCTCTGGTGCCACTTTAATTTGTTTTCCATCTCTACAACACAATCCTTCTTACTCCCCACTCCACCTGGATCACATGCATAAAAGACCAGGCACATTATCCAGGTGAACTATTTTGCCCACCCAAGTAAGTAACATATATATATTTTTTTTTTTTGGAGGGTGGGGCCATGAGTTCTGAGCCTGAATCAGTAAAATCCTTTCACTACCTCCATCCTGGCTTCCTGGCCCACCTCCTCCAAATAAATAATGTTTCAGTGGTTGAATTTCAGTTGTTTTGAATGGGTAACTGAACGGAAAATTATAGTCTCCTATCTCTATTTACATGCAAAGTAGTAATCTGCACCTTATTTAACTTTCATATTCTATAATTTATCTGACTTTATTATCTGTTAGTGTCTCCCTACCTTTATCCCAGAGAGAGTTTCCTCACAGTTCTAGCACAAAGCTTCTAGGCAACTATTATACATAGTATTAGGAAGCTCTTGCTTTTCTATTCTTACACACCCATTAATTAGTAAGGGGAACAGACATTAAGTGGGGGAGTGACTTTTAAAGAAAGATAATTATGGGCTGGAGAGACAACATAATGGTTATGTAAGAGGTTTCCATGCTTGAACCTCTGAGGTCCCAGGTTTAATCCACAGTACCACCATAAGCCAGAGCTGAGCAGTGCTCTGGTATCTCTCTCTCTTTCTCTTACTAAAAATGAATAATAAAATAAGAAGAAGCAAATAAAATCCCCTTTAAAGAAAGAAAGATAATTATGATGGGTTACTAACCCCTGTTTTGACTAAGTATGGTAGCTCCTGAATTCTGAAATAGTAAAATAAAAACTAAAGAGGGCAAGTAATGTTGATTTTAGTACAAAGCATGACTTCCTGTGAATGTTGAAGTTATTTTCCTGGCTACTACACTGAGCAATCCTCACCCTCTTATATATGTCTAGATTACCCTGGAAAGAGAATTATAAGAGTAGGCTACATGAAATTGTACTTGAGCAGGCAACCGGCAACTTTTTCAGTGTAAGTTATACCAGGAATCTTAATCTATTTACCTGACTATTAATGAAATAAATTTATAATCTTAAAAGAAATTCACTATACATGCCTGTTAAGATTAGTTGATGTGGATTTTACACACAAAAAAAGTTTCTACTAGTAAGTCAGGCAGGCAGCAGGTGAAGCACATGTGGCGCAAAGCTCAAGGACTGGTGGAACGATCCCAGTTCAAGCTTCCTGTTTGAGCCCCAGGCTCCCCACCTGCAGGGGGGTTCTCTTCACAAGCAGTAAAGCAGGTCTGCAGGCGTCTATCTTTCTCTCCCCTTCTCTGTCATCCCCTCCTCTCTCCATTTCTTTCTGTCCTATCCAACAACAACGACAACAATAATAACTACAAAGGCAACAAAAACGGAATAAATATAATTATTAAAAAATTTTTTTAAGTTTCTAGTAATGCATAATTATCTTAAAGTTTAATTTTTTTATCTTATCAGCCTTATTGGAAGAAGCATACTTTATGGTGCAGAAAAGCAATACCCTACTCAATTCTAAAGTAACCATCTAAAAGGAGAAATAAAACTATCAATTTTAATTTTTTTTATTTGTTGCTGCAAGTACACTAAAATTCAGTTTGTTTAGTGTTGGTTCAAGTTGATCAAATTCTTTTCCCCAAAAGCTTTCTAATAGTAGAGACTGTAGATATTACTCTATTTCCTTACAAATCACCATTTCTAAATTAGCATAGAGTATATATACTTTTCACAGCTCCTGACAGCTTTGCCACCATCTGTTCACAAGTGTGTGTGTGTGTGTGTGTGTGTGTGTGTGTGTGTGTGTGTAAATATGAATATGTACATGTGTGTGTATGTTCTGGACACTCTTTGCTATTTTTTTTACCATACTTTTACTTCTCTAGGCCAAAATGTAACTAGGATTATGACAGTGTTCTTCTACTTGCTGAATGCCACTTTTTTTTTTTTTGCCTCCAGGGTTATCACTTGGGCTCGGTGCCAGTACTACAAATCTACTGCTCCTGGAGGCTATTTTTCCCATTTTGTTGCCCTTGTTGTGGTTGTTATTATTATTGTTGTTGTTTTAGTTGCTGTTGTTGGATAGGACAGAGGGAAACTGAGAGAGTAGGGGAAGACAGAGAGGAGGAGAGAAAGACAGACACCTGCAGACCTGCTTCACTGTCTGTGAAGTGACCCCCTGCAGGTAGGGAGCTGGGGGCTTGAACCAGGATCCTTATGCTGGTCTTTGCGCTTCACGCCATGTACCCTTACCCCACTGCGCTATACCACCCAGCTCCCCTAAATGCCACATTTCCATAGGTCTCTTCCTTGGATTAATTTCATCTTTTTAGAGAAAAATACATTTAAAAATACACTTACCTATCTTATTTATTGTTTATTTCCCCAACTAGAATATAAGTTCCATTAGAGCAAGTAGTTTTGTGCACGTTGATCATTATTGTCTGTCTAGCACCTGGCATGCTCTTAATTAATACACTTCTGAATAGATACCTAGTAGGGCTGTAACTAAGTACTCATTAGCCCCTTTTCTAGCTAATTCTGATTCTACATAGAGACCAGATACAAAGAAATTTGGAGTTTCAAAATACTCTGCCACTCAACAAAGACAGGTCCTGAAGTGAGTGCAGCCTGGAATTTTCATAGCTATGACCAAAGAATGTGAGCTCAGACCTACATGGAGGCAGAGGTTAGGCTCCTGTGCTGAATAGGACTTCAGATGAGATCGATGGGGTTTACAGTTAATGATATATATATTTCCCATATTTGGGAGCTACTCTCTGCCCTGATCCAGCTTGCTAGTCTCATTTCCAATTCTGACACCATCTCCCCTAAAAAGATTCTAATGGTGGGGGCAGGCTGGGCGGTGGAGCACCCTGTTAAGTGCACATAGTATGAAGCGCAAGAATCTGGGTTCAAGCCGCTGGCTCCCCTCTTGCAGGGGGGCCGCCTCAAAAACAGTTATGCAAAATCTGCAGGTGTCAACCTTTCTCCCCCCCCCCAGTTTCTCTATTCTATCCAAACAAAACAAAGCAAAACAACAACAACAACAAAAATCTAAGCAAAACAACAACAACAACAATAAAATCTGGCAGCCGGGAGCATTGAATTCATAGTGCAGGCACCTAGCCCCAGCAATAACTCTGGAGGGAGGGAGTGAGGGAGGGAGAGAGAGAGAGAGAGAGAGAGAGAGAGAGAGAGAGAAAGAGAGATTGATTTTCTAATGGGAAATTCTAAAATTTTGAAATGATCAGTGTTTCTGACCACAATTACTGTCACCACTTCCTTCCTTGCACCATATGGTGAGTTACCCAGAAATGGGTAACAGATAGTCACTACTGACTTTGCTCCCCACCTCTGATTCCTACAAACATCATAGATTCTCAGATGTTAGTGAAAGGATGCATGTGTTAGATAAGCACTTTGGACAGCGCCCTTAACACAAGATCACTGGCACCTCTGCTTCATTCTGTTCTTGTCTCCTGGGAGTCCACAGGAAAGGCTGTGAAAATATTTCTTTTTTAAGAAAAATTTTACTATCTTTATTTACCGGATAGAGACAGTCAGAAATCAAGAGGGAAGGGGGTGGGAGAGAGCGAGAGACAGAGAGACACCTGCAGCCCTTCTTCACCACTTACAAAGGTTTCCCCCCTGTAGGTGGGGATCGGGGGCTCGAACCTGGGTCCTTGTGCATTATAACATGTGCGCTCAATCTGGTGCGTCACCACCTGGCCCCATGAAAATATTTCTTTCTCTTATGTACTGTCGCTTCTCTCCGACTGTTCCTCAGTCCTTAGTCTTTAGGACTATGATTTCAGTTTTGCTTTCTTTCTTTTTGCCACCTCAGAATTTTGGGAGTCCAAGTGACCAAGGTATTGGAGTTGTCCCCAAACATATCTTTCAGTTTAGAGATACATTCTTGAAAAGTCTTGGGTCAGGCGCTGTCTACAGACAGTTTCACTGAGGGAATGTTATCTCCTTTAATAAAATACTAACATCTAGCTCAATTAACTAACTCTTTTAAAGGTCAGGGGGAAATGAAGGTTAATGAAGAAGGAGGAGAGGTAATAAAATGTGGCTCCTTTCAGAACCCCCTTAAAGATCAAGTTCTGTCTCAGTCTTCTTCAGAGTTCAGGATAGATGGGTCTGATGAAGAGAACCCCTTACCTGAGCTGGGAAGCTGTAGTCTGCAGAAGCTTTAGGTGGTCAAGATGAAAGGGAATTTTGGGGTAAGATATTTTATTCTAAGTCTGATTTCTCTTAACTGACTTCTGAGGTGTGCAGCTAGAACAGGGCTAGAGTGTTTCCCAAACTACTACAGGCAGAAGCAACCCTCTACCCTAAATCTTATTTGCCCAGTGGAAAAGATGACTATATTTACAGTGCCCTAGCCCACTGACTGAGCACCAATGAGCTTTGCTCAGGAAGGTATTTGCTTTCTCACAAATGTCATGCTGGGTCTTTATTTTTAGGATAATATCTCTCTGGAGTAGGCATTGTCAATAGTCATTTTTTTCAACCCAGAGATAAAAATAAAAAGTGAAGAATCATAACTGTTACTCTATAGTGGTTGGAAAAACATTTCTGATTGAAGAAAAGCTTATTCTCTTTTAAATCAAAGAACTGAATAAATGTATAAAATCTTGCATGATGAAATGTTGTTTCCTAAAAAGCTAATTATTTATTTATTTTTACCATTAACATAGGTTATTTTATAGTCTTGATACATCTGAGAAGAACAAAATTTGGAACCTTGTATATAATATTATGAGAAACTAAATGTCTAGTTAGAGATAAATTTTTATATATTTATTTTTAATTTTTTTAATTATCTTTATTTATTGGACAAAGTCAGAAATTGAGAGGGAAAGGGGTAATAGAGAGATAGAGAGACACCTGCAGCACTGCTTCACCACTTGAAAAGCTTTCCTTCGCAGGTGGGGGCTAGGGCCTCAAATCCAGGTCCTTGCACATTGTTACATGTGTTCAACCAGCTATGCTACCACCCAGCACCAGAGATAATTTTTTTTTAATTTATTTAAAAAAGGAGACATTAACAAAACTATAGAATAGGAGGGGTACAACTCCACACAATTCCCACCACCAGATCTCTGTATCCCATCCCCTCCCCTGATAGCTTTTCCATTCTCTATCCCTCTGGGAGTACAGACCAAGGTCATTGTGGGTTGCAGAAGTTGGAAGGTCTGGCTTCTGTAATTGCTTCCCCGCTGAACATGGGTGTTGACTGGTCAATCCACACTTTCAGCCTGCCTCTCTCTTTCTCTAGTAGGGTGGGTCTCTGGGGAAGCAGAGCTCCAGGACACATTGGTGGGGTCATCTGTCCAGGGAAATCTGGTTGGCATCATGTTGGCATCTGGAACCTGGTGGCTGAAAAGAGAGTTAACATACAAAGCCAAACAAATTGTTGGACCATTGTGGACCTGAAGGCTGGAATAGTGCAGATGAAGTGTTGGGGGGGGGGTACTCACTGCAGACTCTTGTGTGCTTCTGCTTTCAGGTATATATTTTGCCCTAGTTTATGGATACGTGTGAACATATGCTCTATCTTATGGGACCTGGTCTATATCTAGGTTTTGGGACTTTGTTAGGAAGGGAACCACCTGGAATGGAATTAGAGAATACTATGAAAGGAACGGTCTCACCCGAGTAATGATGCTGAAGGGTTGTCATTCCACACCTGAAGTCTCTGGACACAGTCTGAAGTGAAGCATTCTAGGGTGGCACTCGTTGCATTGATTAGGTTGCGATCAGTGGATGCAATATTATTTGATATGAATTGAGAGAAGCATGCAGGAAAGTGCGCCCTACCCTAAGGTTTCAGGACTGGGGGAAATATAGGCTCTATAGTGGAAATGTGAGGTTCCTGCTGTCTTAGGGTTCAAGAAGACAATGGATAGTTATTGTTATCATCACATTATTTGGTAATTGGGTTAACTTTGAAAGGTCCCTTTTTTAGGGTTTGTTGTATAATGCCCAGCATCTTGTATATAGCTATGCCACCAGTTGCTTCTGTTCTGCCTGGTCTAGGCTTTTGAGAGAGTCAACATATCAAAGGCTCAGCCTATGTACAAAAAAGACTCAGCTTTAAAAAGTTTGAGACATACAATCAATTTTTCCCCTCTCATATTCATTAAATAGTGATTTATATGACTACAAATTAATAGGAGTGTACATAAATATCAATGCAGTGAGTACCACCTCAGCATGCTTCATTTCAGACTGTGTCCAGAGACTTCAGGTGTGGAATGACAACCCTTCAGCTTCATTACTCAGGTGAGACCTTTCCTTTCATAATATTCTCTAATTCCATTCCAGGTGGTTCACTTCCTAACAAAGTCCCAAAACCTAGATATATACCAGGTCCTGTGAGATAGAGCATATGTTCACAAGTATGTAGGACTATGTAAAAGCTTAGTAGAGCTTAGGGGAGCTCTCCCATCCCTGGATGGAGGTCTGGAAAGACACCCCACTTGTTGGCCTCTCCCATATAGGGATGAGCTAAGAGGGAAAAGTCTTCCATGACTTTTTTTAGTTTCCTATTGTTAGTCTCTCAAGCCCACAGAAAGCCTACAAGCGTCTCACACTTAGTTTCTCCTGCTAGCAGGCCAAATGGCTGCCTGCTTGAGGGTTCACTCAAAGTTCGCTATAGTCATTCAAAGTTCACACGTTCACTATAAGTTCACCTTTTGATCATATAGGAGAACACACTCTATCATACACCCTTACCAGTACCTTGGCAGTAGACCCCCACATCTGTTTCCTTTCCTTTGATATCTATGACTTACATCAAGCCTTGCCTCTTTCTGTTTGATCTCATTCTACTGGTTTAGCCACTATGTTTTTCTTAATACCTTTGGATAATTAAGATGCCCGCATGGAAAACAATTGCCTTGACCTTTTGCTATCACATTAATTCTTGTCATTCCTACCCCTCCCCACTATAGGGGTAAGCTGACCTTTAAGAAACCTGCCGCTGAAAAGTAATAAAAACAAAACAAACAAACAAACAGTACCCATCCTCCTGAAGCTTAAAGGTAGTAGGGAATGCAGAAAGAGTACATAGCGGGTGGAAGAGATAGCTTACCCAGGAGGGTACCTACTTTGTGGATTGCATTCTAGTCCCTGAGCTCCATGGCGCCAGGGCAATCTTCAGAGTTGTGGTATCGTTCCCTCACCTTCAAAATCCTCTGTTCCATTCCACTGATCTTCTTTGCCTTCCAGTGGATCAAAAAATGACTACCACAATGTAACTACCACTGCTATTTTATTGTACATTTTTGACATTAGCAAAGCATTGCTGTCTTCCCCCCTCCAAAAATATAATGATTCTCAAATATTTTCTTTCCCAAATTAATTTTTTAAAGAATTTAATTATTTATTCATGAGAAAGATAGGAGGAGAGAAAGAACCAGCCATCACTCTGGTACATGTGCACTGGGGATCGAACTCAGACCTCATGCTTGAGAGTCTAGTGCCATAGCCACTATGCCACCTCCCAGACCACCCAAATTAATTCAAGAATCAGTTTTTAAACTCCATGGAAAGAATTTTGGACATTTAATAAAGACTGCATAAAAAATGTGAAGTTCAGTGTTTCCATAGTTGGTGAACAGATCCATTACTACAAACAGCTGCCCATCCTCAAGAAAGGGTTCCTCTGAATGTAGTCCCCATCTCACATACTTCAGAAACAAGTGGGGCTTGTGTGGAAAATGCAGGTTTGTGGGATCCATCCAGTCTCCCTGCGTCAGAAACACTGATTATGTGACCCAGGAATCTGTACTTTAAATTCCTTTCAGGGAATTCTTCTGCAATTTGAGTTTGAAAGCGTTATCTACAAAATCAGAGACCCCAGGCTTAGCATCTCAGTTCAAGCAGAAGTAATTTCTCTTGTTCTTCCTTCACAGCTCATGATCAGCCCATTTTGGACTCTTTCTGCCTTCTGCCTCTAACCAGCATTATCCTGAGCTCTCCATATGCCATCACTTTGGAGATGCACAGGACATGCAAAGGTATTTTTATATTGGTTCTGAGAAAACATGAAGATAAGCCTTATGCCATGAATAAATAAATAATAGTGATCTCCCTAGAAGCTATGTGGAAAATCTTGGGTGATCCAGGTCACAGCCAGGCTCCAAACACAGCAGCTGGCATGCATATGTGTACAGCCATCTGTATGTATAAAAATATCATGTGTGCACCTTGCTGAAGCAGCCCTGGGGATGGGAAGTTTCAGGAAGGCTTTGATGACTAGAATGTGTCATTTGGAGAAGCAGTATGCAAACAACATCTGAACATTGCTGGCTGCTCTGCTCTGAGGGCATCTGGCCTTTTCATTTTACAACCTGCTATTCTCACAACTTTTATCTCTCTATTAGTCAGATGTCACAAACTCGTTATTTTTCCATCCAAGGGGTATACTTTAAGAGCACTGTAGCAGTGCTCTTCACTGAGATTCTGCAGGGCTATTACTCATCATGACACCACAGGAACATGCTTTCCAGAAGGCACCAAAGCATATATCCCACTATCAAGGAACCAATCTGTTCATAGGAAATAAAGCCTAATTGTGACAGAGTATTTATTCTCCCACATCTTATGTTAGCAGTTTTCTAATTGGATAGCTTGCTGACCAATTCACCACTGGATCAGTTCCGTGCTGTGAAAAGACAACAAAATTCTTGAAAGTACAATTACCGAACTACTAATACCTGACACCAACATATTTATCAAGACACGTTTATCCACATCTTTAAGCCCATGTTAAATCTGTACTAAAAGATTTGGAGATGTGTGGTGAATATTTTTAGAAATTCAATGTGTTGGGGCCTAAGAAGTGATAGGCCTGGTTAAGCACACATTTTACCATGTACAAGGATCTGGGTTTGAGCCCTCATTCCCCACCTGCAGGTGGGAAACTTTACCAGCAGTAAAGCAAGTAGTGCAGGTGTCTGTCTTTCTCTCTCCCTCTCTGTCTCAACCTCTCATATTCTCTCTGTTCTACCAGTTAAAGAAATTTAAAATGGGAAAAAATGGGCACCAGGAGCTGTGGATTCATGATGCAGGCAATGAGCCCCAGTGATAATCCTGGTAGCAATTTTTTAAAAATTCAATGTGTTATTTGGAGGAAAATTGGAATTTTATATTTCTTTCACTTCAGCTTTGAAACATAAAGATTTTTCACAATTGGAATTCACAAATTAAAGTCAAGGTAACCAACATCTAGTGCCATCAGCTTTACATAGGTTATTCTATTGATTATTTTATTCATAAACTGAGTGTCTTTTAAGGGTCATTAGTGCTGAAGATGCTGCCAACTATCAAGAAATTTTACTTGAAAACTGGAGTTGGGACAGTGGTGTTGCCTCATGGTATTGAAACTTCAAGGACACCCAGTTAATAAAGGAATGGAAGATATGCATTATACCAAAGTCTTTTTGTAAGCTCACACAGTCATCCTTAAGTGTTATGATTCCCCAAGACCTCTCAACATTATAGTCATACTAAAAGTAAGCCGTCTTGATTCTGCAGCCTCTGGCACCTTTCTTTCCTCCCAGGGCTGCTGAGACCACAAAATATTCAAATACACGTCCATGAAAATGAAGGGAATGGGAGTTGGGCGGTAGCACAGCGGGTTAAGCGCAAGGACTGGCTTAAGGATCCCGGTTCCAGCCCCCGGTTCCCCACCTGCAGGGGAGTCGCCTCACAAGAGGTAAAGTAGGTCTGCAGGTGTTTATCTTTCTCTCCCCCTCTCTGTCTTCCCCTCCTTTCTCCATTTCTCTCTGTCCTATCCAACACCAACGACATCAATAACAACAATAGTAATTACAACAATAAAACAACAAGGGCAACAAAAGAGAATAAATAAATGAATATTTTAAAAGTTAAAAAAGTAAAGAAAATGAAGGGAATTTCAAAAGAGCTGTTGCCTGGCATGCATTCCCTTAATGTCCAATGAGCCTTTGTACTGGTTGCTGAAATACTCCCAAATAGATGACAGAAAAGTGACCTAAACTAAGTCTTCACCAGTCTTCATGCCTGTAGCCAGCTCTTGTGGTCTGGACTAGCTGAGCTTTCTATATGAAAAAAAAATAGGTGTTTGTTTCTTCACATCATATAAAAATAATTCCTGCTTAGTTAGATATCTAAATGTGAATTTCAATTAAAAAAACAATGAAGCATACAATAATATTTTATTATGTGTGTGTAGGAGAGAGAATGATTTTAACTCCAGCAGAAAAATGTTGATATTTATCACTGTAAAATATTAAATTAAAAAAAGAATTTGTTTATTTATTTCATAAGAGAGATCTTAGCACCCCTCTGACATAACAGTGCTGGAGGATGAGCCTAGGGTTATGTACATTTAATAAACCTTCTGTTCTATCACCAAGCCTTTTCCCTAGCCACTATAAGTTTCAACGTGGCAAAATATGCTGTAGTGTAAGTTTAAAGACATTATAGAACATTTATAACAGAACAAATAAGGATCTTCTATCAGATACAAATGAATGTATATGTTGTGAGTTAGTATTATATACTGTGCTGGGCAGATTTAAGCATACATGAGGGCTCTTGATGGCACTTTGTCTTGATAATCATCCTATAGTTATAAAGTAATCCTCCTAAAACTTTTTTTTGGAGGCCAGGTGGTGATGCACCTGGTTAAGTGCATGTATTGCTTGCTGTGCACAAGGATCCAGGTTTGAGTCCCTGGTCCCCACCTGTAGGGGGAAAACTTCATGAGTAGTGAAGCAGGATTTCGGGTGTCTGTCTCTCTCTTTTCCCCTTTCAGCTTCTCTCTGTTCTATCAAATAAAAATAAAGTTTAAACAATTTTTTTTGTTTTGTTTTATGGATGAGTAGACAAAGAAGTAATATAACTTGCTCAATGTTAGTTACATGGTTGTTATGTCTGGACCAGGATTCAGCCAGATAAGAGTAAGCAACTCAGAGAAAAAAGCCTAATGACCAACAGAGAAGTGCATATTAAAACAATCAGATACTATCTCACACATATCAGATAGAGGGGCCAGGGGAATACAACAATATTAAGTGTGGCAAAGAGGTGGTACAAGTAAAACAGTGAAATCCTTTTGGAAGAAATATGGAAATATCAAGGACAATGAAAAAGTTGGCTCTGCTATAACTCAACCTACCACATGCAGGAATAAAAGCTAGAGAAACACATATACAAAGATATTCATTGGCATTCACTTTTTTTTCTTGTTAATTGACTCTGTGTTTAAATAATTTTTAAAATAATTTTATTAGTGATTTAATGATGATTAACAAGATTGTAAGATGACAAGAATACAATTCCATACAGTTCCCACCACCGAAGTTCCATGTCCCTCCATTAGAAGCTTCCCTATTCTATATTCCTCTGGGAATGTGAACCAAAATTCTTTATGGGGTGCAGAAGGTGGAAGTTCTGACTTCTGTAATTGCTTCTCCAATGGATATGGATGGGCATTAGCAGGCTTATCCATACCTCCAGCTTGTTTCTATCTTTTCCTATTGGGGTAGGGTTCTGGAGAGGAGGTGTCCCAAGACACATTGGTGAGGTCAGGCTATATATAACAAGATGTCCCAACCTTAGTGTCATAGTGATGTCAGAACAAATCAGAAGAGAGAGCCTGGGCTTTAATCTCTATTGGGTGGTAACAAAGTCCCTCACTGGTATTGTAAATGTTCATACAAAGGGCATGAACTTCCACTCAGGCAAAAATGTGATATATTTGTGAGGTTTTGTAGATGTCAGTTATCAGGTTGATTAAGTTCTAGCCCACTCCTAGTTTGTATTTATTGTGAAGGGGAGTTGTATTTTGGTAATTTTTTTCTGTTTTTTTTTTTTAAATATGGTTCCACTTTCTATATATATATATATGTGTGTGTGTGTGTATATATATATATATATATATTCCCTTTTGTTGTCCTTGTTGCTTTATTGTTGTAGTTATTACTGATGTCATTCATTGTTGGATAGGACAGAGAGAAATGGAGAGAGGAGGGGAAGATAGAGTGGGGAAGAGAAAGATAGACACCTGCAGACCTGCTTCACCGCCTGTGAAGCAACTCCCCTGCAGGTGGGGAGCCGGGGGCTCAAACTGGGATTCTTACACAGGTCCTTGCGCTTTGCGCACTGCGCTTAAACCGGTGGGCTACCACCCAACTCCATTTTTTTCTGTGTTTAAGGAGTCAAATGGCTTGTCCTTTTTGTTGATAAGGTACATTATATTAGCTGACTTCTAGATGATGAAGAAACATTGCATTCCTGGGAGACATATCACCTAATAATGATGTATAATCATTTTTATGTTTCTAGATTTACTTCATTTGTATATTATTCAGGGTTTTTATATCTATCATCATATAAGATATTTATCTGTTGTTTTCTTGTGGTTTATTTATTTATTTTTCAGTGATACTATTGGCCTCATAGAATGGGCTGCAATGAATTCCTCCCTCTTCTGCTTTTCGGAATAGTTTGTGAAAGGTAGATCACCTGATTGAATTTTAACAGTGGGCTCAAATTGTTAATAGATTTCTAATAATGATTTTTTCTTTGAAATATTAAATCACCTATAATCTTAGACCTGGGAGGACAGAAACAACTGGTGGCGTCACTTTATAAGATACAGCTATATGTAGATAGTTTTAAAGGATGTAAATTATGGTACGGTCTTATATGATACAGCAAATCCTAAATTTGATTATAACAATAACTATCTGTTGCCTTCTTAAACTCTAAGACAACAGGAACCTTTCTCTTTTTCTATAAAACCCATATTTCTCCCAGTCCTGGAACCTTGAGGTGGGGCTCACTTTCCTGCATCCTTCTCTCAATTCATACCAATTGATACTGCATCTGCTGATCTCAACCTAAGCAGTGCAACCAGTACCACCTCGGTATGTTTCACCTACACCTATTACTAGTTCTGAGGCGGATCACTTTTGTCATTCTGAGAGAGGGAGAGAGAGAGGAAAGAGAGGGAGAGGGAGAGGGGGAGGAAGAGGAGAGAGAGCAACAAAGGATGCCATAGCATCTCTCCTGAAGTGTTAGAACTTGAACCTAGGCTGTGACACGACAAAGCAGACACTAAACCTGATAAGCTATCTCACCTCCTCCACATTTATTTTCTTTTTTTTTAAATATTTTTTTTGTAATTTTTATTTTATTTATCTTCCCTTTTTGTTGCCCTTGTTGTCTTTTTATTGTTGTTGTAGTTATTGTTGTTGTAGTTGATGTCATCGTTATTGGATGAGAGAGAAATGGAGAGAGGAGGGGAAGACAGAGAGGAGGAGAGAAAGACAGACACCTGCAGATCTGCTTCACCACCTGTGAAGCAACTCCCCTGCAGGTGGGGAGCTGGGGGCTCGAACCGGGATCCTCATGCCGGTCCTTGCGCTTAGCGCCACCTGCACTTAGGCTCCCCATTTATTTTCTTTTGAAAATTTTGTTCATTTGTTAGAGACAGAAATTGAAAGGAGGAGAGAGAGATCTGCAGCTCTGTTTAACTGCTTGAGAAGCTTCCTCCTTGCATGTGGGGACAATGGCCTTGAACTGGGGCTCTTACATATGGTAATATGTGCACTCAATCAGGTGCACCACCACCCAGCCCTCTCAAAATTCATTTTATACATAGATTTTAAAAGTGAATTCACTTGGGCTTGATCTTTACCTTATAGAATGTTTAGAATCATTAACTCTCATAGGTGTTGATATGCTCAGATTTTCTTTTTCTGTTTTTAGTTGATTTAAGTGGTTTGTATCTCACTAGAAGCTTGTCCATTACATTATCTAATTTACTGGTATATAATTTTCCATTATATTCACTTATAACATTTTTTACTCCTATGAGTTTAGTAAAAGCATCCATTCTTTCATTCCTGCTTTTTATAATTTGAGTCCTCCCTCTCTTTCTTCTTGGTCAGTCCAGAATAGGGTGTATTAACCTTAGTAATATTTGCAGGACTTAGAGGGAGCTCAGTGGTTGAGCCTAAGACAGTTTTCAAAGGGTCCATGTTTCACCCCTGGCATCATATGCCATAGTTAATTTAATCAGTGTCTCTCTCATAAAGGTAAACTCCTTTTTTTTTTTGGTCTTCTGAAGATGCTCCCAGGAGGTTCGTTTGACCTTCCCTAGATTCCTAGGGGCCAGGAAATATAAAGGTCAACTCTTTTAAAAATTAAAAGAAGATGATCTTTTCAGATAACTTTGGGTATCTCTTTTTTTAATTTCATTATTGGGGAATTAATGTTTTACATTGGACAGTGAATATAGTTTGTACATGCATAACATTCCCCAGTTTTCCACGTAACAGTACAACCCCCACTAGGTCATCTGTCATCCTTTTTGAACCTGTATTCTTCCTCCCACCCACCCCAGTCTTTTACTTTGGTGCAATACACCAATTCCAGTTCAGATTCTACATGTGTTTTCTCTTCTGATCTTCTTTTTCAACTTCTGCCTGAGAGTGAGATCATCCCATATTCATCCTTCTGTTTCTGACTTATTTCACTTAACATGAATTTTTCAAGGTCCATCCAAGATTGGCTGAAAATCGTGAAGTCACCATTTTTTACAGCTGAGTAGTATTCCATTGTGTATATAGACCACAACTTGCTCAGCCACTCATCTGTTGTTGGACACCTGGATTGCTTCCAGGTTTTGGCTATTACAAATTGTGTTGCTATGAACATGGGTATACGGAAATCTTTTTGGATGGGTGTGTTTGGTTCCTTAGAATATATTCCCAGGAGAGGAATTGCAGGATCATAGGTAGGTCCATTTCTAGCCTTCTGAGAGTTCTCCAGACTGTTCTCCACAGAGGTTAGGCCAATTTACATTCCCACCAGCAGTGTAGGAGGAGGGTTCCTTTGACCCCACAACCTCTCCAGCATTTTCTGTTGCTACCTTTTCTGATGTATGACATTCTCACAGGAGTGAAGTGGTATCTCACTGTTGTCTTTTGCCGGGCTAGCTTCACTGGTGAGAGACAGACAATGTGGAAGCGTTTTCTCCTGAGTTTCCTGGTCAATTTTCTGTTCCCAGGTATGAGCACAGGGCCTCCCCTCTGCTGCTCCAGCCTCTGAGGGCAGTAGCAGTGGAGACTCACAGTTGCATTTGGTGAGCCTTAGAGGAGTCCTTCCCTCCCTTCAGCTGTCTTTGTTGGTAAAACAGACTGGAGGTGGTGCCTCAACTGGTAAACTGCCAGACTGTTAGCAGCCACTTAATCTCTCCCTAGGCTCCTCTCTGTCCAGGAGCCACAAGTATTTGCACTCACAGGTGATTTGGTGGGTTCCTAAAGTCATTCTAGTCCTGCCTTGTTGTGGTCCCTGGTATTTCTCTTTTATATCCTGTGAGTACCCATTCATTGGGGAAACTGACGATCCTTCCTAGCTGACTGAATCCACATGGATCCCAGTCACTTTCAAAGCCAGCAACAAGCAGCTCCTGACAGCTTTCAACCTGACACTGTTGACTGGCTACGGAAGAAGGGCAAACGCTAGAAGAAGACCCAAACTCAGAAAGTGAAGATTCTTTAAAGATTAGTACAATGTGGCAGGGGAGATAGCATAATGGTTATGCAAAAAGACTTTCATGCCTGAAGCTCCAAATACCCAGGCTTAATCCCCACAGCACCATAAACCAGAGCTGAGCGGTGCTCTGGTCTTGGTCTCCCTCTCTCTTTCTCAAAACAACAACAACAAATAAATACATTTTTAAAAAGATTACTACAATGTGTTATCCAGACCTTATTGATGAACTTCTCACACTTTGTGACATGAAAATTCACCAGCCTGGGGTTTTTTCAATATTGCAAACATTTTTTGATTCTCCAAACCCTTACAGAATGTCTCACAATTACATTTTTTTCTAATGCTAACTACTTAGAATTAAAGGGTTCCCACTTCAGTTGCTAGTCACAAACACTGAGTTCCCAGATCACCCACATCTATCTGCTTTGGTTATAAATTGGGGGACCCCATGATCCTATGCTCCTAGATGATGATAGAAAAACTTATGAAAATTGTCTGCTGTTCCCAATTTATTTTTTTTAATATTTATTTTATTTATTTATTCCCTTTTGTTGCCCTTGTTGTTTTATTGTTGTAGTTATTATTGTTGTTGTCATTGTTGGATAGGACAGAGAGAAATGGAGAGAGGAGGGGAAGACAGAGAGGAGGAGAGAAAGATAGACACCTGCAGACCTGCTTCACCGCTTGTGAAGCGACTCCCCTGCAGGTGGGAATCCTGGGTTCGAACCGGGAGCCTTATGCCAGTCCTTGTGCTTTGCGCCACCTGCGCTTAACCCATTCCGCTACAGCCCGACTCCCCCCAATTAATTTTAAAGCAACTCAGGAGTAGCCAGATGGACGAGATACATATAGTAAATAAGTTAAGGAGGCGGCGCGGGTAAATGCAGGGCCTTCGTGCACCACTCTCTGAGTACCTCAGTGTGCTTAAAAAGAGAAAACTTTCTTTAAAAAAATTTTTTTTTAATTATCTTTATTTATTGGATAGAGACAGCCAGAAATGGAAACAGAAGGAGTGATAGAGAGGAGGAAAGACAGAGAGACACCTACAACACTGCTTCACCACTCACAAATATTATCAGTTGTTTTATGTGAAGGGACAGGCTCAGTTAATTTATTCTGAAAGTAATACCTGCCAAATTCCCAAGTCTATGAACCTACAGTTTTCCAAGTCTTCTTTCAAGTAAAAATGGTGTTTATAAAGAAAAAGCAGATGTTATGAATTTTAAACCGTCTCCCATAAGCTTTGTCTCCATACAGCCATCAGAGTTGATTATGTAGCAGGAGTACATATACTTGCAAACTGTCACTGACATTTGCTGTTTATGTGTTTGTTTTTATTGCAAGTGCTTATTGAAAAGAAGCATAATAGAGTTGACCCTTGAGTAACACAGATTTATTTTTTTGCCTCCAGGGTTATCACTGGGGCTCAATGCTCAGTGGAATCCACTGCTCTTGGAGGCCATTTTGTTTCCCTTGTTGTTATTGCTGTCGTTGTTGTTGGGTAGGGCAGAGAGAAATGGAAAGAGGAGGGGAAGACAGAGGGGAGAGAAAGATAGACACCTGCAGACTTGCTTCACCACTTGTAAAGTGACCGCCCTGCAGGTAGGGAGCCGGGGTTTGAACTGGGATTATTGGTACTGGAGCTTGTGCTTCGCAGCTTCCCGCTGAGCTACTGCCCAGGCCCCAAGTAACACAGTCTTAAAGTACTCCAGGAGTCCACTTATGTAGACTTCTCAAGAAATACAGTTAGCTCTCTGTATCTGTGGGGTCCTCTTACACAGATTTAATCCATTGCAGGTGTTAGATGGTTTAAATCCATGGAAGCTGAACCCTCAGATACAGAGAACTTTGGATAATGGATGTGAGTGTCTACAGCAAGAAGGTCCTGAAATCAAACCCCGTGGATACCCAGGAACAACTGTAATCAAATTTTGGTGGAAGCAGTGTTATTTGGGGGTTTTCAAATATACAGGATATCTGTGCCCACAGTCCACTGTGTTGTTTAAGGGTCAACTGGAATTTGGTTTTGTTACACTGCTTAGATTCATGCTAAGTGCCATAAATTTTATCCATCTTTTGCACTATCAAAGCAAATGTCTAAACAACGAAGATGACAAATAATGCCTATTGTCGTGAAAAGTTTTAAAAGTACCTTGGGATCCTCCAGAGATTCACAGAGCATACTTTAAGAACTGTTATAAACCTCATTAAAGATTAAATACTAATATTTTTGTGAAGATTATGTATTTAAATACAAAGAGGAGCTAAAATAATTTGATATAATAAAGGCTGGGAGATAGTGTAATGATCATACAAAAGACTTTCAGGTCCCAGGTTCAATTTTCAGCACCACCATAAACCAAAATAGCACTGCTCTGGTAAAAAACAAAGCAAAAACATTAAAATAAAGTGAGAAAGTTAGTGATGGCAACTTTTGGAATTAACTTTTTGAAAAAAAATTAAAAGTACTCATTTACCTTAACTGTCAATGTGTTAAGTCTCTGGAGAAAAAAAAAATCTCTTAATTTTTGAATAATATCCTAGGAATGCAATAGGTAATATATAATAATAATGAAAGTGGTTAATATTATTGCAGTATTTACTACTGGTCAAAGAGCTGTGATATATGCCTTAAATGTATTATCTCCATTACTCTTTATAATACCTAAATAATCTCACCAATTTATAAATGAAGAGGGGCACAAAGATATAAAAGAACTTGAAGAGTATATGTAGCATGCTATAACTGGTGAACCCACTAGGTATAATTCCCAGAGCTTGGGCCTTTATGCCCTGCATGCGACTCTATGTTATATGTAAGTTCCAAATTTCCTTGTACTTCTTATGTGGATATGCATATATGTATGCATGTTTCTGTGTGGGTGTATGTCCATTCAAATCGTCAGAAAGAAAGGAAATGTCTCAATTATAATTTCTTGTCAGAGGCTCAGTAAACATCTCAAAGAGACTAAAAGACTAAGCAAACTGTCTTGCCATCTTAAAACAATGTGTTAGTAATCCTGTTAAAAATTAAATTCAGAAAAGATGTGCTCTATTTGCATTATAGTTAACTTATCAAGGAGAAAAACCAAGAGTGAAAGAAAAAGAAAACCTAGTCCCTTAAAATCTTGGCAAAGGCAAGCATAGTGGTTATGCAAAGGTTCCAAAGCCTCAGGTTCAATCCAGGGCACCATCATACGCCGGAGCTGAGCAGTGCTCTGATACAACCAACAAACCTTGAAAAAAAAGAGAGAAAGAAAGAAAGAAAGAAAGAAAGAAAGAAAGAAAGAAAGAAAATCCATGCACAAGTGTAGTGTGTGTACATATCTATTTCACTGCGTTGCTAAACGTAGATCATAGTGAACAAATATTCAGGTTAGATCATAACTAAATGGTTTACATCTTTCAAGGCAATAAAACAGTTGGGGTTGACTTCTCTACTAGGCTTTAAAATCCTAAAGCCTAATCACTTCTGGAGATTAAGAAATTACAGCTCCAAAGGGATGGAGACTGCTCTGCCCCTTTTCAACTGTTACATTCCTGACAGCGGAGAGGGGAGAGGAGAGAGAGAGAGTGTGTGTTTCTGTAAAGAATAGAGTGTTGCTGCCATAGACTGGAAGGTATATAAAATGCAAGTGATTTTTGTCTTTCCTTCAGATTTCTTCTAGTTGTTTTCGCTTTTTTTAAAGTTTCGTTTGTTTTTTCGTTTTCAAACACCACACCTATTTTCTGGGTGGAGTTTGGTATGGACCACCTCTCTGCCTTTTTCTGGGGAGTAATTCATCTTCCAGGGGAGGAGGCTACGCGGACACGCGCGACCTACGGAAGAGTCGCGGCTGCGCCTCCCAGCCCCTCCCCTCGCCCGGCGGGGACGCGCCCGGCGGGGACGCGCGCGGGTCGGCCCGCGCCGCGCGTGGCGGCCTCGCTACCCCCCTCCCGGAGAAGGAGTCGCGCGGCCTCTTCCTTCCGGCTCCGGCGCGCCACCGCCGCCACATCCCGGGCCCGCGGGCCGCGGCGCCAAGCCCTGGGGCGGGGCCGGCCTCCGCGCGCGTGGTCCAGGGCTGGCGCGGCTGTAGGACCCAGCTGGCTCGCACTGCACGGAGGGTGAGCTCGGGGGCGGGCGGACGGGGAAAGTGGGCTTCTCCCACCTGGGACGCAGAGCCTGGCTGCACCCGCAGAGCACGGAGACACGGGCGAACACGCTGTTGTCCGCGAGCTGCTCGCCCCTGGCTAGGGCGGCTTGGGGACCTTTATCGCATTCATTATGCAATAAGGCGGCGTCCTCACTAAGGGATGCAGTGCAGGGTACCGGAGGATCTGTCATTTATGTCTTTTATCCATAACTCAGAATTTGCATTTGTGAGAAAGAAAATGAACCTCTTGGGTTTAAGGAGCATGGAGAGAGAGAGAAAGAGAGAACATGGATAAATGAAGGGGAGAGAGAGAGGGAGAGGGAGGGAGGGAGAGAGGGAGAGGGAGAGAGAGGAAGAAAGAGAGAAAGAGCACGCACAGGGAAGATAGAATATATGCAACCTCTGCTAAGTGCACCCTCCAGCCCATCTCCAGTGGGTGGGGTGCAAGCAGGAGTTGAAACACAGCCTTCCTGACAGATAAGCTGCCCACCCTGTTCACCCTGGGTTCAGCCTGCAATTTGGATAACCTGAGAGGACTGTCATAGTTGGACGTGGCAGAAGATTAGCCAGGTTTTCCAAAAAGCTGTTGGTTTTGTTTTCCAAGTCTGCCTAAGGTAGTGTAGTTAACCAAAGCCCCTGGCAGTATCAGTGGCAGGACTGTCATAAGGGTTGTTATTTTTCTGTCTGAAAGTCTCAAAGTCTGGGGCTTCAGGCCATAGAATGTTGGGTATTCGTCAGTTTTAACTGCCAGGGTGAGAAATCCTTTTCGGCTGCTTTAAAATTAGGTTGCTTAGTTTAAATATTGTCCAGCTCATTTCCAACACTTATTTATTCACTCTTTCTAGTGACAGGATTAAAAAGAAAAAACAAAGAGAGAAACGGTCTTCTCCCTTATTCCTATTCTATTTAGGACACAGTCTATCTTAGACAACAGTTAGAGTTTCAAGATGGAAAGAAAAAAAAAATCTGTTTGCTCTTGGCCCTGAAGAATAGAGTCTCAAACAAACACCTACCAGAAAAAAAATTTTTTTCTTGCTTGGAATGAAAATCAGAATGCATATGAAAAAATCATATGAAAATGAGAAAAGAATCAGTAAATATTTCGGACAATTTGTAATTTTTTTCAGATCAGATTTCAAGTGTTTGAAGAAAAGGTGTGGGAGTGCCAGAAATGCAAACAGGAGAGAAGTGAACAAAGGGCTTGGGAGAGTGCAGAAACTAGAGACTTTTTTTTAGGAGTAGAGGGAAACACAACTAGATTACAACATGCATCCTAGGCAACTTGGGCTATATTGTGTATTAAGTAAGTTGTATGTTTATTTGCTAACTATATCTATGTTCTCTCTAATCCCACAAGTCTGGGTTGTTTCCAATTATTCATTCATGATTTCACATCTGACTAAAAATTTTCAGGTTGATAAAACTAGGAGAAACACAAAATTCAGAAAACATCTTGCATTGGAAGATTTAATCATTTTATATGACGGAGTGCTATATCTTATAACAGGCATAGTAGGCTGGAACTCCAGTGGCAGTCAGCACGCGGTACTTAAGGCATAGTAGGATTTGATCACTTCTGCTACAAAAACATTTATTTTTCATGCTAAGTTACAGGGAAAGGTCTTTTAAACAGTTCTGTTTATTTACCTAGAAATCGAAATATGTGATTTGGGAGGTTGCATGGTGGTTAGAGTACCTGACTTGTAAATATGAGGTCCTGAGCTCTGTAGCCACCGTCACATATGCTAAAGTAATGCTCTGGTTCTTTCTTTCTTCCTCTCGTTTACAAATACATCTTTTAAAAGGAAAGAAATCCAAATATTATCTACCTATTACACCAAATATTATACCATACCTGTTGTATAAAATATAGTTGAATAGTTACAGTGGTTAACTGTTTCCCATATATAAACCAAGTTGTGCTCAAGAAGCTGATCTTACAATTGTTTTTAATTCCCCAAAGGGTACAGTGCTCCTGGAAATGTTCCAAATGGTCTTAATAGCTTTTAATATTGGTTGTTGCTTTTTTAATTTCCCTGTACAGTGACAAGAGAAACCAGGAACCTCAGCAAAGCAAAAAACTGGAAGGAAATGTGGGCCTCAGACCTCAGAAGGTATGGGAAGGGGAACGTAAGCTTACTAGTTATGAGGTACATTGTTTGGTACTCAGAACGCCTCATTTCTTGATTGTATGAAGATTTGGGGAACGTTAGAACTCCTAAGTAGGAGAATGTACATATGAACATTTTTTAAGTGGAATCGCAGCACGCTCTCAAGCTAGGGATTAGATGAGTCATTACTTGTCAAGAGCACTGCCTGGTAGGCATTAAGTTTCATATAGGTGTTTGCTATTTCGTATCATTCTTCTGAGAATATATCAGATAGTTTAACTAGACAGTTAGGACTGGTTTTCATTTTGATAACTGAAGGTGGTCATTCATTCTTAGATGGCAAATGATAACAGAAAAAAGGAAGTTAGATTGAGAGAAACTCTTTCTATGAATTTAAAAATCAGACTGTAATAGGACTATATAATTCATATGCAGTATTTTTTTTTTTTGCCTCCAGGGTTATCACTGGGGCTCAGTGCCTGCACTATGAATCCACTGCTCCTGAAGGCTGTTTTTTCCCTTTTGTTGCCCTGATTGTTTATCATTGTTGTTGTTATTGCTGTTGTTGTTGTTCCATAGGATAGAAATAAATTGAGAGAGAAGGGGAAGAGGGGGAGAGAAAGACACCTGAAGATCTGCTTCACTGTTTGTGAAGCGACCTCCCCTACAGGTGGGGAGCTGGGGGCTTGAACCAGGATCCTTACGCTGGTCTTTGCACTTCATGCCATGTGTGCTTAACCCACTGCTCTACTGCCAAGCCCTGATATGCAGTATTTTACTGGGGTTATAAACTAATAACTTGGTTGACTAGACAGTACATTTTAGTTAAAAAATACACCACAGTTAACTATAGAATGTTCCCCATTGTTCTAGCCTTCTGTCACCAATTTTCCCTTCTCCCTGGTCCTGCCCCCAGGATTACCAGTTCCTTGTGCATTACCAGATTTTAAAATGTTTCCTTTAGTGCTTGTGTAGATTTTGAAAGTATACTTTAAAATCTGACCATCAGGCACAGTTCCCTTTCTCTGGGGTGCATGAGTAATAGAGCCAGAGATCTGGTCATCTGGTCTGCTTCCTACCCACTTCAGAGATGGGGTCTCTTTACTGTGTTGGGGATATTGGAGATTCACGATGCATGTAATCTGAAAGAGAATCATGCTGCAGTTAGTTGGACACACTGCTCTAGAAAAGCCCAGCCTAGAGTATGTATGGATTGACCTGTCAACACCCATGTTCAGTAGGGAAGCAATTACAGAAGCCAGACCTTCCACCTTCTGCATCCCACAATGACCTTGGTCTGTACTCCCAGAGGGTTAAAGAATAGGAAAGCTATCAAGGGAGGGGATGGGATAGGGAGTTCTGGGAATTGTGTGGAGTTGTACCCCTCTTACCCTATGGTTTAGTCAATGTTTCCTTTTCCTTTTTATAAATAATAATAAAAAAAATCTTCTGTTCACCCTCAAAAAAAAAAAATGAAGAAGGAAAAGCCCAGCCTAGCAAATAATGTGTATCTCAGAGGTGTTTCTTCTGTTATTTTAGATACCTAGATGGCATTGTGGTGAAGTGCTTACTTGGGTTTGCTTGTGCCAGATGAGAATACTCTATGCTCTCCCTATGAAAATGAACTTCAAACTGGGGAATAGCCTATGAACTGTTGTGTTTTTTATCTTTGGTCATAATGCCTAAAATCCAGATACTATTACCCCTGTACTCATGTCAAACTCTCCCATTGCTTACAGGAGGAAAACCAGACTTCTGTTATAATTCTAAAAGGTTGTTGAACCACACCTGCTTTGACTTATCTTTCTCCATGGTGCCCTGAAAACTCCAGCTCTAGGGCTCTAGGGCTCTAGGCCTTTAGTTTCCCAAGGTCCCTGGCTTGCTCCTAGCTCCCAGTGGTTCTTGAACCGGAGCTCTGCTTATTCTTAGGTAATCATTCCACCCCTGACTTCTTATCCAGCTCATGCCTCCTTGTAATGAGCTTGTTCTCTTTAGGTGGTATGGTTTGGTCTGAAGAAGCGCAATGTTAAAGGTGAAATACACCTCTCTTATCTTTTTCTCCAAGAATTAACTGAATTGCCTTGTTCGCTATAACAGCTAGAGACCTTGTCATTTGTGGGCAGTGATGGCATGAAACACCCACTTCCAAGGCTCTTTAGAGGTCCATGTAGGAAGTGAATGGAGGTGGAGAGGCTTGACATTCATTTCTGTAATTTTATGCAAGTCTCTAGATGTGATTACCACTTCCCTCTGGGAATTTGCCTGCAACAAAGACTAGAACCTCCTTCTGCCCACTTGCTTCCAGGCCTGGCTGTTGCTGGAGATCAAGAACATTTTATTGTTGTGTTGTTCATTTGTTTGGCAGGGGGCATTGTTTTTGCAGTGCCAGGTCCTCACATATGCACTATTTCACTACTCCAGGCTACCTTCTTACTCAAATAAAGAAAGCAGAAGGAAGGGAGTCCGGCTGTAGCACAGTGGGTTAAGCATAGATGGCAAAAAGCTCAAGAACTGGCGGAAGGATCCTGGTTGGAGCCGGTGGCTCCCCACCTGCAGGGGGGTCGCTTCACAAGCGGTGAAGCAGGTCTGCAGGTATCTTTCTCTCCCCCTCTCTGTCTTCCCCCTCCTCTCTCTATTTCTCTCTGTACTAACAACGATGACATCAACAACTACAACAATAAAACAAGGGCAACAAAAGGAAATAAATATTAAAAAAAAAACAAGGACAACAAAATGGAAAAAAATGGCCTTCAGGAACAGTGGGTTCATAGTGCAGGCACTGAACCCCAGTGATAACCCTGGAGGCAAAAAAAAAACAAGAAAAAAAAAACAAGGAAGAGAGTCCACAGCCCCAGAGCTTCCTCCAGTGTGGTAACGCTCCTACATGCTGCTGGGATTCAAATGCATGGAGGCCCAGGGATATGCTTTGATATTATTCTGGCAAGGAAAAACAAAAAAGAGTCAAGGGACAGTCTGCAAAAGTAAAATCTTATAATGCATTTCAAAACCAGATAGAAATGGGCTGTTTTCACCTAGGAAAGTTGTTAACAAATGATCAGATCAACAATATCACTAATTGAAAATAAGATGTGCAGTTAAATAGTGATTCAAATATTTATTGTATTTTTTTAGAATAAAAAAATTGTATTGATCCTATGAACTGAAATCACCTGTGCTTTCTCTTGTCCCCATATTTTAATTAATTAATGTGTAAGCAACAGGAGCCTTTCACTTGTGTTTTCCAGCAGGAACCACTGAAAGATTGATGTTTGACAACATGCACCACCAGTGGCTTCTGCTGGCCGCATGCTTCTGGGTGATTTTCATGTTTATGGTGGCTAGCAAATTCATCACATTGACCTTCAAAGACCCTGACGGTAGGTAGTCTTCCTCATGGAAAGGGTCTTAGCTTATCCAAATCTTGGTGTGATATTGTTACTGGGCACTAACACAGATGACCTCAGTCACAGAATCAAAGCACTGTGTTGTCAGAAGTGCCCTTAGGGAGTCAGGTGGTAGCACAGCGGGTTAAGCGCACAAGGTGCAAAGTGCAAGGGCCCGTGTAAGGATCCCGCCCCGGCTCCCCACAGGCAGTGAAGCAGGTCTGCAGGTGTCTACCTTCCTCTCTCCCTCTCTGTCTTCCCCATCTCTCTCCATTTCTCTCTCCTATCCAACAATGACGACATCAGTAACAACAACAACAATAATAACTACAACAACAATAAAACAACAAGGGCAACAAAAGGAAAAAAAAAGTAGCCTCAGAAAGTTCATGTCACAATGGTCAATTGAGGAGGCAGATAGGATGGCAGAGTCTTCCCCAGAAACAGGAAGGACAGGCTTTCTTCATTTTTTTTTAAGTGACTTCTTTCTAGTAATGCCACAGGTCAAGACTTTCCTGGAGAGTCAGTCTCTCTCTCTTTCTTTCTCTCTTTCTCTCTCCCTCTCCCTATCCCCCCCTCTCTTCCTTCCTTCCTTTCCTTCTTTCCTTCCCTTCTCTCTCTCTCTCCCTCCCTCTCTCTTCCTCTCCCTTCCTTCCTTTCCTCTTTTCCTTCCTTCCTTCCCTCCCTCCCTCCCTCCTTTCTTTCTTTCTTTCTTTCTTTCTTTCTTTCTTTCTTTCTTTCTTTCTTTCTTTCCTCAAGCATTTGTTGAGGATTCTCCTCCAGCAAGTCTCTTTTATATTTTGTCAAATATCACATGGTATACTTGAGTGGGCCTGTTTCTCATGTCTTCATTTTGCCACATTGATCTTTGCACCTGCTGCCCCACAGAAGACATTCTAATCTCTCTGTCTCTAGTGTACAGCGCCAGACAGGATTTTCTGTTCATGACGGCCATGCCAGATGAAGAGAAACTGCCTGAGGAGAAGCGTTTTTCCGAGGAACTAAAGGTGGGCAAGTAAGATAGAGGGCACTGTCCTCTGAGGAGCAGGGCTGCCTCTTTCTCTTCTTGCCAGTATTGTCTTCTCTCTGGCTTAGTGGGTCCTCTGGGCAACTAGCCTCCTGTCTCTCTCTTTGCTTTCATCACCTAGTTTCCACTTACCATCAATTGTGCTTCAAGTGGCTACTTTTATTACTTCTGCTTATCTTTTTAATTTATAGTTGAGGGATACACTAGTACCACTTGTTTCATGTTCTTCTCTGTGCTGCACACATCATGGGTATTATGTAAAAGTTGATTGGGTTGAAATGCTGATCTTTTGAGAATGAACCTTGCTAGGGGAATTGAGGCTATTTGCAAGGTCAGAAGGAAACCAGAGTTAGCTGGTGTTTCTCTGAACTGTGGTCTAGCAAATTCTTGAGACCTGAATCCAAAGCCCCTGACTGTGAGTCAGAACTCTAGAGCACTGCTGTCTCTGTGAGAGCAGCCCTATGGTTCTGCTTTCTATGTTAATGTCAGGCATTAGGACAGGGAGCAGCAGGACCTCCTGAGTGATGCCTGTCAGGACTCTCTCTTGTGTTCTACTAATGAAATTCTTATGTCTGTTTTTGTCTCATTATTTACAGCCAACTGGGAAAATGCTTTCAGACAGCCAGCTTGTTCAACCTCTTGTCTATTTAGAGCGCCTGGAACTTATCAGAAATGTCTGCAGGGATGAAACCCTAAAGAATCTCTCTCACACTGCAGTCTCCAAGTTTGTCCTGGACCGAATATTTGTCTGTGACAAGCACAAGATTCTTTTTTGTCAGACTCCCAAAGTGGGCAACACCCAGTGGAAGAAAGTGCTGATTGTGTTAAATGGTATGTGTAACTCCCCCCAAGATGTTGGTCAGTGGACATCTCTGTGAATCTGGACAGGGAAGACAGATGAGGACACAGAGCAGGCTAAGAATGGCTGATGAGCCATCTATCAGTTCTCTGTTGTTTTTCCTGTTAGTATTTGCTTTGAAAATTGGTGAGGTTCAGGTGGATACTGATTGTTTCCAAAGGTGTTCAGCTAAGGTCAGGCTAGCTCTGCATGGGGGAATCCCTATCTCAGGAGACCCACCCACCCATGTTGATCCTGTTCTTTTCCTTCATATTCATTGTGTTGTTTCTTAGTAGTCACGAGCAGTGACCAGTTAAATCAGAATTCTGTGGGGGCCAGGTGGTGGCTCACCTGATTTAAGTACACACATTACAGTGCACAAGGACGCAAATTCAAGCCCCTGGTCCCCACCTGCAGGGGGAAAGCTTCATGAGTGGTGAAGCAGGGCTGCAGGTGTCTCTGTCTCTTTCCCTCTCTACCTCCCCGCCCCTCTAAATTTCTCTCTGTCTCTATGCAATAACAAATTTAAAAAAACCTCAGAACTCTGCACTCATTGAACCACCAGGAATCTGCCTTCAGAGCTGACCTCTCTGTAGTGAGAAGCATCCATACCCAGTGCTGAGAGGAAACTGTCAGGTGGACGTAGGGTTCTTCAAGCTTAGATGAAGTCACATGGGTAGACAGAGCATCCATATTGAAAGGATCAGTTTATTTTAGGTAATCTGATGTTTATTTGAGAATAAGTCACTGAAAAGTGACCTCATAGACTACATAATTTGATTACTCACTACTCTTCAGACATCATGTTTGTTTATTTAAATTCTAGCTAACCAAAATTTATTCCATTAAATCCAGCTTCAGAAGGAACAGATCCAGTTGAATGTAGTTGATTCCCTCATTCAGGGTGGTCTGACCAAATCCACAGAGCTGGTTCTTCTGTTTTCTCTATGAGACCCCATGTTCATCCTGCTCACTTTACAGTCCTCTGCAGCAGTCACCGTTAGTGCTACCGTGTTCAAGATAGGAATGAGTATAACAGATACGGCTGTCTCCACAGTTTAGATGACCCAAAAAGAGACAGTCTCTACCAGACTTTGAGTTTAATATAGTAATATTTAGCACAAAGATGGATGGAAAGATTTGTAATGTCTTAGCTGCAGCCTTCTCAGTTGATGATACTTTATTTCCTTTCACTAAAGAAGAGAAAAGAGTAAAAGCCCTGCTCAATTCACCATCCCTGTGATGGATCCCCAGGTTCCATATAGCCCTGCCTTCTCCTGAAATACTCTTTGCCCTCTTCTGCTCCATCTCTAATTCTGTCACGTTGCTCCCCCAAGATGAACGAGGTTTTTCTAGCACCAAGTGCCTTTGCCTCTTGCCAGCCTGGGGTTGCGGTAAGGTTACCGAGGGAGCACAGTAAGCCTAGGGAAGTGGTGCCAGAATGCTTGCCTAGCTTGTGAGAACAAAATAGTATTGTTGGCTTTAGGCTGCAGTGATTACCCCTTATATGTGTGTGTGTGTACAGATAGATAGGTAGATAGATAGATAGATAGATAGATAGATAGACAGACAGACAGACAGACAGGGAAATTGACAGAGAAGTGAGAGAGAGCAAGAGGAAAAAGACCTGCAGTATTGCTTCACCACTCGTGAAACTTCCCTCCTGTAAGTGAGGACCACAAGTTCAAACCCAGGTCCTTGTGCATAGGAATGTGTGCACTGTAGTGAGTATGTCACTGCCCAGACCCACAGTTGTCTTTGAAAATGTCAGATTTAGTCAGCATTGGTGCATTGCCAGGTTGATGTTGCCTGCACTTCTATTCCCCCCCCCCACCTGCCTGTTTCTTGTAGTTGTTCTGTGGATTGCCAGGAACTTTGCTTTACACTCTCTTCCTGCTAACAGAAGCAGATGAGATTTAAAGACCTAACTTGGCCTTTGGGAGTACCTCATAGAGAACATGGATTCCAAGTTAAGAGATGAAGCATGTTTCTTTTGTGGTAGCACTGAGGTGGCTGATATGGCTTTCTCCTTTCTTTACTTGCCAGGAGCTTTCTCTTCCGTTGAAGAAATCCCTGAAAATGTGGTCCATGACCATGAGAAGAATGGCCTCCCTCGACTCTCTTCCTTCAGCGATGCAGAAATTCAGAAGCGGTAGGAGCAGGTTCCTCAGAGGGAAAGGGCACTGTAATAAAATCTAGGCTCAGTTAGGCTCAGATCTAGACTAGGCTCAGATCTAGACTGCTTTGAAGCAGTCTTAAGTTGGAGTCTGTCAGTTTGCATTGTGAGAAGCGATTGAATATATTCCCAGCATTCAGTACATTTAAATTCACAAATTTTATGAAAATTTCAGAATGTTTTCACTATTCTTTAGCCTCACACAACTCATTAGAATGAAGGTTACTTAATTTTCTTAATAGGAATGATTAATTTTTGGTTTGCTTGAGTTTGATTAAGTTTCAGAAGATCTTTACTGAGTATGGCCTGTATTTCACCTCTGGCTATGGTAGTGTGGAGGATTGAACCTGAGACCTTAGAGCCTCAGGCATGAGAGTCTTTCTGCATAACCATTATGCTATCTGTCCTACCGTTATGGCCTGTATTTCATAAGAAAAGGGATTAGGCTGCAGGAAATTACACTTTTCATCTTTTCCCATAGTGTTATACCTCTTCTTTGGTTTCTGGCCCCTGGGGGTGATTGTGTGGCCTAGGAGAAACAGACTTTACAAGGGTAGAGACTGGCATTTTAAAATTTACTTAACTAGTCAGTTGAAAAGATCTCTTTATTAACTGTGACAAGGCTCTGCAAACAGTTTCCTTGGATAAAACACATAAGCATCAAATAAATGCCAAGGCACCAACTGAATGTCAAAATCAGCTTCTTGCCTTTCATTGCCCTGGTTATTCAGTTCTCACAAATTTTACAAAACCTTAGAATGTACATATTGAATGCCAGCTCATAAATCCTTCTCAATAAAGATTGGCTTCTTGCCTGCCTTCCCTTCCCTTCCCTCCCCACCCCTCCCCTCCCCCCATGCCCCTCCCCCTCCCCTCCCCCCATACCCCTCCCCCTCCCTTCCCTTTCTTCCCTTCCTTTTCTTCCCTTCCTTTTCTTCCCTTCCTTTTCTTCCCTTCCTTTTCTTCCCTTCCTTTTCTTCCCTTCCTTTTCTTCCCTTCCCTTCCCTTCCCTTCCCTTCCCTTCCCTTCCCTTCCCTTCCCTTCCCTTCCCTTCCCTTCCCTTCCCTTCCCTTCCTTCTTATAGAGAGGGAGATAGGTAGAGGGCTTGAAAGAAATCATGGTACTGAAGGTTCTCTCAGTGCTCAAATTCACACACATGACAAAGCAGCACACTATCCAAATGAGCTATTTTGCTGGTGCAAGACTGGCCTGTTAACTCTTTAAGCACTTCGCTCTTGGGGCTTTTCTGTGATAAATGAGTTAAGACAGAACGCTGAGAACAGCCTCCGACTTGGAGGAAGCACACACTATTACCACAGTGCCATCTTGTTTCGTCATCATCATTATTAACTACAGGCCCTTCACATAGGCACCACTCCTGGCCGCTCATTGAGGTGCTTTCCTGTCAGCTGCTGCCTCAAGCTTTGCTATCTCACTCTCTCTCTGTCTGTCTGTCTCTCTCCCTCCCTCCTCCCGTTTCTCTTATGACTCCACCCTTTTATTTTTTCCTTCCCCTAAAAATGTTGAATTGAATTTTAAAAGCTATTTTCCTAAAACAATTTTCTCTGACTTCAGCTTCTGCTAACTCATTCAGAGTTCCTACACTTATAATGTTCATAAGCAAAAATTTTAAGGTTCTTGGAGTTTTGAAATATCCAAGTAAAACAAAACAGAGATTAAGTAGTTGTCTTTCAGTGACTTCTTAGGTTTGTGATCCTTGGACAGTTATGGTTTCCAAGCCTCCATTTCCTTACCAGTAAAATGGTTTGTGACAGGATCACCTTTCAAAGGCCGTTGAATGGATTTAAATAAGAGCTGCATGTAGTGCACCCATCATAGGGCTCAGCCTGAGTGAGGAGTTAGGAAATGAATTCTTGAACTGCTACAGGCTGCTGCTCTAGATGCTATTCTTCCCAGCCTCACAATTGTTAATACCAACAACATCAGGTTAACCTCTTCTTTGTTTTTGTTTCCCCCCCCCCAGCCTGAAAACATACTTCAAGTTTTTTATTGTAAGAGATCCTTTTGAAAGACTGATCTCTGCCTTTAAGGATAAGTTTGTTCACAATCCACGCTTTGAACCTTGGTATAGGCATGAAATCGCCCCTGGAATCATCAGGAAATATAGGAGGAACCGGACAGAGACCAGGGGCATTCAGTTTGAAGATTTTGTGCGCTATCTGGGTGATCCAAACCGCAGATGGCTGGACCTTCAGTTTGGGGACCACATCATCCACTGGGTGACATATGTAGAACTGTGTGCACCCTGTGAGATAAAGTACAGTGTTATTGGGCACCATGAAACCCTGGAGGATGATGCCCCTTACATCTTAAAAGAAGCTGGTATAGACCACCTAGTGTCATACCCGATCATCCCCCCAGGTATTACAGTCTATAATAAAACCAAGGTAAAACACTACTTTCTGGGCATCAATAAACGAGACATCCGTCGACTCTATGCACGTTTTGAAGGGGACTTTAAGCTCTTTGGTTATCAGAGACCAGACTTTTTGCTAAATTAATGTGTAGGACTGTGGATTAGAAAAATCTTTGCTAGACTGGAGGCTGAACAGGTGGATCTGAGTACAGAAATAACAGTACATCACACTCCTTCTGAAGACTTTTTGCACTGTCCCATGACCTGTGCATGCTTCGACCATTGAAGCTGGACTCTGACCATCACAATGTATTTTGGACATCAGCTACAGTGAGGATCCTTGCCCCTACCAATGATAGAAGACCTTTGCCCACCTTATAAGGAGAAAAGACTAAACATAAGCAGTCTGACAGACTGATCAGAATAATTATATGACATTGTGAATCATTTATCTCAGTTTCAAAGAGGCAAACACACATACATCTCCTATGGATGTTGGGATGGCCCTGGCTGTCATCAGTGGACTGTAGGCATAGGACACAGCACTTGTGAGAGAGATGGTGAAGTCAATGGCCTGCAAAAGTCATGGGATAATGCAGGAGCATATCTGAGTAATAACACTTCCAACTTTCATCTTGGCGCTGCTATAATCACAGAGGCAAACCATTCCTTCCATGACTGTTTTGATGTGAAATTCAGGGATGACCCAAGGACACTTTTCAGTGGTTCATGTTTTCAGAATACACACTCATATACTGCTAGTCCTATTTCTGACTCTCTGCCTACCAAGTGGTATTCTCATTCAGCTAAAATACGATTTTGGAAAAAGGAGATGTAATCTGGGGAATTGAAGGCATTTTATATTCTTTCCACTTAAGGAATATGGTGGAGGAGGGGTTAAAAGAATATGGTATGGGGGAAAGCAGAGCTGGTTGAGTCCTGTAGTTGATTGAGTCCATCCTGATTATTGCCCACCTTGGTCTTTGTCACATCTGGATAGATACCAGGGTTTTTTCTGCCTTCCTGTTCCACGGCCTTCTTCTGAAGCTGAAGACAAACAGGGACTACATGCCAGCATTTCAGATTCAATGTGTTCTACATATTTCAACTTCTTTCATCTCAGCCAATTATTCATCACTAGATCCATTTCTGATAATGCAATCATCCTGGAATAAATGGCTATAAGACTGATAAGTTCACCAGCAATAAAATCCTGGGCTGAGGCAACCTCCAGTAACATCTTCCAGGGATTGAGGAACAAGCCACAGCTACTATTTCAGATGCCAATCACCAATGAGGGCCATTAAGATATGGGACAGCTTTCCCATGAAAAGTCCCAAGTGCCCAGATCTGCACAGTGCCCAAGAGCCTGCCTTCGCCAGGCAGTCATTACCTTCCCTTTCTCAAATAGCTTCCTGTAAATGTGAAAGTAAAATAAAATAAAACATGTGCCAAACCTGACTTATGCTACAATTACAGGGGAAACTGCTCATACACATGGTCCCTGACTCCTGGGGACAGTGATGAGAAGTATAGGCCTGTTGGGATGGCTGCTGGTGACAGAACTGTAGAAGGGAAAGCAAGACTCAAATGTTGCTGACAGTGATACTGATGCAGGCAGTTAATGTGATAGCCCTTTCACCCGTAGCTTACATGCAAAGAATGTAATGCTTGAACAGTTTTTCTATGAAACTTTAGCAAGGTGTTAATGACAATCATTTCATACCTATGAAGTTAATTTGTTTTCTCTTTACTATTTGAGGTATAACTGTGAATAATGTGTATGAATTTAAAGCTTTAATGTTTTTAATTTAAAATTTTTGTCTCATAAATTAAAGTTTAATCACTTAAGTATCCCCTGCCAGCAATGATATATGTTTTCCTCAGTTTTAGGGAAATCTTCAGCTATTATTCTTTCAAATAAGAAGTTTGTTTGTTGAATTTTTTTATTTTTTATTTTTATCCCATGGTGTAAATTAAGTTTGGAGAATTCATACTATTTATGAATTACTGCCAGTATCAACTCAACTTTCATTATTTGCTTTATTCCTTTATTTCTCCCTATAATGCTCCACCAATTCAGTTTATTCTATTCCATTTGCTCTTATTCTGTACTTTCTGTAAAGATGTTGCCTGAAATCCCCCTGTTGGGTAAGTTTCCAAAACTACCTTTGTTCTTACCTTCCTTACTCTTAGAATCCAAGATCTGAATATTACTCTTCATCTGCAACTGGAGGTAACTCAAAAGTTCTGACTACTTCAGGCTCTGTTTACAGACTCAAGGCATCATTGTGTCATCCCATATTGAGTAAGTCCAGAGCATGGTGATCAAGGATTGCCATCTTGGAAGGTAACTGCAAAACCTACAGATACAGACACTCTAGGAAATAAATACTTTGTGTAGTCCAGCAGAGGGAGGCAAAGATGGCCTCCTCCAAACTACCTCAGCAAACCCTTGCTCTACCCCTCAGTCTAACAGTTTACAAGTACCAAATGATAAGCAGGATTCAAGATGAGAATCTGTTTACCTGTTCTTGCATTCAGAGCAAAGCTGCACCAAAACATGCACAGAAAAATACCTTAATCAACCTAGAAGTATAAACTGCAATAAGGGACAAAAGAATAGTAATCTGTTGGTTGGGATACAGAGAAATGCCCTTGCCAATAAATAATCCAAGGAGGAACAAGAGGCTACAATCAGAAAGATGCCTAAAATATGGAACTTTGCTCTGGTGAACCGGGGAACAGGTTGTACCAAACCCTTGGCATGCCAATCTTTGTATAATTTTACTGCTAAAAGGAGACAAGAAGCCAGCCTATGGAGCAAGTAGAGAACCTGGACAATCATCTTCCAGATGACCTCTGCAACCTTGCTGAGAATAGCACTGATGGGAACTATATTCAGTGTACATCATGGTAGACTCTGAGGGGAAATTCCAATAAGAGAGCTCAACCAGACTAGCCAAAAGAAACTAAACTAGTTGTGTGCTGTCAGTAACAGGCCTGTTCTTCACCAATCCACATCTGATGCTAGTAAGCAAGTGAAACTCTTATAGTAAGAAAGCACCCTTCACCCCCCCCACACACACACCCATGCCCTCTGACTTTAAAAGCTAGCAAGAAGACCACTCTGCATGCTGTTTCCCTTAATGGTTTACAACCTACCCACCTACATCCTGCCAACCCTCTCTGTGTGCTCTGTCACCACCTGGAACTGAGAACCCAGGCTCCTTTTAGACTGGAACTCTTGCCCACTGCTGCTTATTCATTCCTAGGCATTCTTAACCTTGAACAGCCCTGATCATCACTCAGACTTGCTCTAGCAGAGACCTTCCAGACCAAGTCTTCACTGAGCACCAAACATAATGAATGATAAGACAGAGAAAATCACCCACACTGATGAATAATAAATAAAAACGAAAAACACCCAAACGCCACATGTACATGTAAATTTCCTAAAGACTTTAATATTCCTAAGGATGCTCACTGAAATAAGATCAGAAGAAAACTTCAACCATGCCAGAGAAAGTATGAGAAAAGTTCTAAAGGAAATCATAGGACAGAATGCAGTAGCTGGAAAAGAAAACTACAAAGAGGAGGCTTAACAGAAGAAAAAAAGTAAAAATATGGTAAGTTAGCTGGAGGATGAAGGGAAACATCAAAAATGACAAGCAAAGAGTAAAAAGGACTAAAAGAAGTAATATAATAATATAAAATAATAGGTGGCATTATGAGGAATAACATTCACATAGGTATTCTAGATAAGGAGAGAGGCACAGATTTGGTTGTTGTTAGTTTGAGGAGCTGTGACCTCATGCATATTTCACTGTTCCCATGACAGCTTCTTCATTCAGATAGAGAGGGAGAGTTGCTACAACACTGGAGATTCCTCAGGTACCGTGGTGTAAAGAGGTGGTCAAAGCTGGTTTGAAGAACCACAACAGCTCAGAAGGAATATGCCAGTAGCTGTGGCTTGGGTGATGAGCAGGAATTGGTCTGGTGACCGACCATCTTTTGACGTTGAAGGGCCAAGTCTCTCCATTGTCCAGGTTCAAAATGGAAACCCCAATTTGGTGCCACAGCCTAGTTTTTTCTTTCCTAGGAAGAGGCACTACTAGTCATCACCTAAGTTCACGTGCCACAGAGAAAAGAGTTAAGCCTCTGTCTCATTGTCTTGAGCCTTTAAAATAGTGTATATAAGTCTGCCACTTATAATTTGTAAGGAAAATTGTGTCTCTTGTCGGAGATCCACTATTTCTCACCCAAGAATTAGAGGGTTTTTTTTTCCCCTATCCTGCTTTACAGGTAGAAGAGTAATTCAATTTATATTGTTAATTCTGTTAATATTATAAATGGAGAGTTAGGCAGAATTATCTATTGAAGGAATTTCAGTTAGTCCAGATGGTTTCATCTCTCTCTAATGCTATCATTAATTAATTACAGTTGTTAACATGACAAAAGTTAATATTGACTACTCACTTTAATGTCTGTACTTGACATAACTCCAGAATATTTTCAGTCATTCCAATAATTCTGTAAGGTAAATATTACTACTATACCCATTTTCCTATGGATGTAAGGTAGGAAGAAATTCAGCAAATTGTGCAAGATCATAGTCAGAAATGACGGAACAAGAGAATTTGTGTCTATTAGCACAAGATTTATGGCTGCCTTTATACTTCAACTATCTGCCTCCAAGCCCTTCCAGTCATTATGTCCTGGTATTATTTCCTATGGTCTGCATTAACAGGAAGGAGCCACTTGGCCCATCCCTTCCTTTATAGCCTCACAGCAGATCTGTCTTGCTACATCCAGAAATTTTCAAGTTTCAAGCTTTTCATGAAGGATGTTCAGCATGACAGTATTGTATGCTCCTCACTTTATGAGCTATTTTTTACTAAATGTTTTGTGAATACACATATCAAAGCACTAGCCTCCTGCTCTGCCCTAAATAGCATTTAGGAAATGTCTTTAATAAGTAATTTTCACAAGACATCATAATCTGAAACTCACTTGATGGGATTAGTATCCTTATAAGAAGATGCTTATAAAACTCTACTCCTCTCCTTCCCACTCCGTGCTCTCATATAGCTAGAAAGCCAAACTTGCTGGCATAGTGATCTTGATCTAAGCTCCAGAACTGTGAGAAATAAATTCCTATAGGTTAATCCACCTACTATATAATGGTTTATGACAGTCTGAGCTGCTATAAGGGATAGTAGTGTCCTTTATCCTGACAAGAATGCACAAACCTAATTGCTAAATCAGGGAACTTGCAGTTTAAAGGTTCAGTACACATCTCAAGGTGGTCAGTTACTGTAATAGCAAAGTTCACTAAGGATAGCATGACCTGTAAATATCAGGTGGTACATTTCTTGTGAGCACACCAGCAAAAATGTATTAAAAATGAAAATCTAAAGAAATTAACATCGGGTAGGGGTAGATGGTTATGCAAAGAGACTTTCATGCCTGAGGCTCCGAAGTCCCAGGTTCTATCCCCCACATCACCAGAGCTGATCAGTGCTCTGGTAAAAAAAAAAAAAAAAAGAAATGAACGTGAACACTAAGTCATGCCAACCTTACTCTTCAATTTTAGACCTTGTTAGTTTGTTTCATCATCCTACTTAAGACAAGAATAATCAAACAAAATGTTCTCCTTCTGTGTTTACTATGAATATTGCATGCTATATTACAATATTTGTTCAAAATACATTTTTATGAACTTCCAGAGGTGTGATCATGATAGAGCAGCCACCTCATGCCTCACCTAACAACCAGAAAACACAACAAGAACACGTGAAACCTCATCAGATCACAGCTGGGATTTCTGGAAGAAATCTAGACTAAAGGCAAGTGCAAACCTCTGGCTAGTGAGTAGAAAAGCTAAGAGGGGGGTGCTGGGCGGTAGCACAGCAGGTTAAGCACACATGGCGCAAAGCTCAAGGACCGGCTTAAGGATCCTGGTTTGAGCCCCCAGCTCCCCACCTGCAGGGGGGGTCACTTCACAAGCGGTGAAGCAGGTCTGCAGGTGTCTTTCTCTCCCTCTCTCTGTCACCCCATCCTTTCTCTATTTCTCTCTCTCCTATCCAACAGTGGCATCAATGACAACAACAATAATAATAACAATAAACAACAGGAGCAATAAAAGGGAAAAAAATAACCTCTAGGAGCAGTGGATTTGTGCTGCAGGCACCGAGCTCCAGCAATAACCCTGAAGGCAAAAAAAAAAAAAAAAAAAAAAAGCTAAGAGGGACAGACAACACGGGGCTTCAGATTCAGTGTTTGCCTCCTGCCAGTGCTATCTTGACAGCTGTGCAGGAGGGTTTAGGGACATGTAGAGACTGAAGCTCTTAATCCCTAACCTCAAGGGAACATTCTCTGGGGACCCAGGTGCTGAACTAGTCACAAGGATTCATTTTTGTGACAGAAAAGAAAGCTAGTCAACAACTGGCGGTGGCTGCAGGAGTTAAGTATTAACAAAACAAAACAAAACAAAAAACATGACCACAAATATGCAGGCCAAGAAAGTGACTGCTCTGCTGAGCATGAGCAGCAAAAGGGCTCTTATACTGCAGGTCCTCCAAAGACAGGATGCTGGGTGGAACATTTCTAGTAGACCCTATAACTACCAAGTGTTACTACACAGCAACACCAGGTTTTATATTTGGTCAGCACCCCCCCACCACCACCACAGTGAATGAGCATACCTTTTAGTCAGCATCCTCCCTGCCATTTCTTAGCTCTCTTTTCTTTGATGATAATTAGAAAATTCTAGTAAATTTCAATATATCAGTGTGACTTAGGGGCCAGGCAGTAGCACAGTGGGTTAAGCGTATATGGCACAAAGCACACGGACCACAGTAAGGATCCCGGTTTGAGTCCTGGGCTCCCCACCTGCAGGGGTGTCTCTTCATGAGCAGTGAAGCAAAAAAAAAAAAAACATATATATGTATATATATACATATATATATTATCAGTGTGACTTTGATTTGCATTACCACTATGATTAGTGACCAAGTCCTTTGCCTAACTTAACCTTGGGGTTTTGTTTGTTTATTTGACTATTTATTATGTGTTGTTTTATGCTTTGTATATTGACCACTTACCAGAAGTGTGATGTACAGTATTGTCCCCTTTCCACAGGGTGACACTTTGTAATATCTGTTGAGCCTCTTTATGCATTTATTTCTATTTTCTTTCTGGCTTCTTGATGATTACATTATTGTGCATTTTCAGGCATTCTTTTTTTCTATCAATGATAAGTCAATGATAAATTTATCATATATGATGCTAATATGCAAAATCAAATTGGTGAAATTGATAATATAAGTAATTTTACCATTATCAGTTTGAGTTTTGTGGATTATTTAAAAAAGTAAGATTCAAGAGAGAGGCAGACTGGGAGTATGGACTGACCAGTCAACGGCCATGTTCAGTGGGGAAGCAATTACAGAAGCCAGACCTTCCACCTTCTGCAACCCACAATGACCCTGGGTCCATGCTCCTAGAGGGATAGAGAATGGGAAAGCTATCAGGGGAGGGGGTGGGATATGGAGATTTGGTGGTGGGAATTGTGTGGAGTTGTACCCCTCCTACCCTATGGTTTTGTTAATTTATCCTTTCTTAAATAAATAATAAAAAAAACCCAAAAAGTAAGATTCATTATGGATTCAAAATATCAGTGGGGTACATACATATGGTGGGGTCAAATCATTGATCTACAGAAATTCAGTTTTATCTATGATCATATCACCCTGAACACACCTGATCTCAGCAATTCAGTTTTGATTCAGGTTTTGGGGAACATGCATTTCCTTAAAAGGCTCTGTACCTTCATACCTAGTGGATTCCATTTATGAAGTACAGGGATTTATTCAGACTTGCTTGCAAGCTATAGGACATGGAAGTCACAGTGGTTCTGATAATTCTGCTGTTAGCAGACACCAAGACATCCACTAAACTCCTGCTTTTTGCAGGGAAGATGGTTGTTTTCTCTCTCAATGAATAACCAAATAGGAAAATAGAGACTGTGTTAGGTGAATAAGATCCAACTTGACTCCCAATTTCATTATCTCCCCCTCCTCTACTTTAAGGTCAACATAGAGAGATTTCCATTTTCCACTGTTTTTGTTCTCCCTAAAGATTAAGAACAGAAACAGCTTCCATTCAGGCTACAATTCAAAAACTAAAAGGTGAAGTTGCCAACCTCTCATTGCTAAGAGTGACCAGGTGAATTTCACGTCAATGACATATGCTGTGTGGCATTAGGGAGACTGCTCAGACATGTAAATGGCTGAGCTGGCAGTCTGGCAGTACTATCTGCCCTCCTATTATCCTATCTACTGTCTGGGGTGTAGACATGGTGGCTGGTCCAGGCTGGAGGTAGATAGCCATCCTGGACCATAGACAACCCAGATGACAGAAGCCTTATGCAAAGATGCTACAGCATACATATCTGTGAGCTGTAATATTGGTAATATCTGATTAATTTTTACTACCTGTGTCTAGGTTTCTTTACATGAAACAACTTTCTACTTTTTTCTCGCTAAAACTTGGGGTATGTAGATTTTGTGGAATAATCTTAACTGTAACTGAAGAAAGAGTTTGCTTCTGGTACCACTGTGTGACCTTAGAGAAACGGGCTCCTTCTCAAGATACAGTCTTTTATGCAATGTGACAGCAGCATGGGTAGGGATGGTTTAAGTGATCCTGGTATTCATGTTTTTGCCATGCTGATGGCCTTGAAATTTTCAGTGGGAATGGGGTAGATGGGATAGATGGGTAGATTCTGGATGAAGAGCAGTGAGTTATTCTTCATGAACAGACTCATGGAATGTTGTCCACATATGAACATATCTGGCATGTCAGACACATGCAAGCAGATTCACATCTCCACAGCTATCTTAGGACCCCACATGACCTCTTTTTTGTCTTTCAGGTCTTGAGATCTGATATGTGGTGGTGGTTCCTACCTCCATTTGCTGGGCAAACACTGGAGGTGGCACTTGCAGTGTGATTTTGGTACCCCCTGTCCTGCCAGCTGGAGCCTAGACCCTTCTCAGCTAGCTAGCCTGTCATGTCCCCAGAGAACTGCCAGCTTCAACCTGAGGGACAAATGACTATGCATTCATTTCATCTTTTCTTACAGAAGAATAGTATTTTGCTGTGTATATATATACCACACCTCCCCTAATCACTCATCTATCCTTGGATATTTAGGTTGTCTCCAGATCTTGGCTGTTACAAGTAGCACTACTATGAACATAAACATGTAGATCTCTTCAGATACTTGCTTTTTTGGTGAGGTATATCTTTAGTTCTTTAGAGATTATGTTTTAAATTTTTTTATATTTATTTATTTATTCCCTTTTGTTGTCCTTGTTGTTTTATTGTTGTAGTTATTATTGATGTCATTGTTGTTGGATAGGACAGAGAGAAATGAAGAGAGGAGGGGAAGACAGAGAGGGGGAATGAAAGACCGCCTGTGAAGCGACTCCCCTGCAGGTGGGGAGCCAGGGGCTCAAACCGGGAAGAGATTATGTTTTAATAGCATCCTCAGTTTCCATTTACATGACTCCTAGATTTCTGGAACTTAATTTGATGTTCTATTTTCTGCACTTCAGGGGGAAAAAAAGTTCTTATTTTCTTATTGGTGGGAATGTGAATTAATGCATTCACAGTAGAATTTTCCACAAGAGTAGGAAATGCTTTTCAAATTCTTTTGTTACCAAAAAGTAATGAAAAATTTCTCTCTCTAAAATCTGGCTTCTCCAACTCCTGTTTTTCAGTCATGTGCCCAGTATTTCCCTACTCAATTTGGATTTGCTACTGACAGTTGTAGCACTGTTTTTCTGAGGAGTTTTTTTTTTTGTTTGTTTGTTTTTTAACCAGAGCAGCTGTGGCTTATGGTGGTGTGAGGGATTGAACCTGGGACTTGAGAGCCTCAGGCATGAAAGTCTCTTTGCATAACTATTATGCTATACCCCCACCCTAAGGGAGGTTTTCTTAAAAGTATAAGTCATTATATGATTCTCCCACCCATATCACACCCATACAGGAATTTGTAGAGACCTCTCCCATTTTGCCAGTTCTCTATATAAAGCTTTCCATACAAGTTGGAGTCCATTGTTAGACTTGGGACTTGAGAGCCTCAGGCATGAAAGTCTCTTTGCATAACTATTATGCTATACCCCCACCCTAAGGGAGGTTTTCTTAAAAGTATAAGTCATTATATGATTCTCCCACCCATATCACACCCATACAGGAATTTGTAGAGACCTCTCCCATTTTGCCAGTTCTCTATATAAAGCTTTCCATACAAGTTGGAGTCCATTGTTAGACTTCTTTCTCCTGTACATATTGCATACTAAACAAGGAATCTGTAAGTATCTATTGTTGGCATGGGATTTGATCTACTTATTTATGTGTTGAACTGTGTCTTCTTGTATCTTGCCACTTAGTTTTATTGAAGATGTGGCTTATGAGTTTTTCTTTTGCTGTCCTGTTTTTTATTATTCATTCTTGGGTGAGAATTTAAAGGAAAGCTAGAAAATTATGATGCCATCATGATTTTTGCCCCAGTTAGAAATATTCCCTTACATCCCCCCTCCCACTTCAAATCATGTTACTCCTAAACTTCATCTTGAGTTGAAGTTCTTGACACTCAGATTCAAACTTTAAATTCTAGCTTTAGCCCTTCAGGCATGCTGTTTAGTCTTCCTAGAGTCTGAACATGTTCTGTCCAAGTGGATAGTCTTGATTTGCTCCACATGCTAAAGAATTCACTTACCTGTGGATACCTTCTGTGACAGTGGTTATGCTGTTTGAATCCAGCTACCCTTCCAACTTCTCTCCAAGTCATATGAACAATTAACCATTAGAGATGATGTTGTTTGTACTCCCCCTTATCTTATAGACACAAAAACAAATAATTAAACTATTGAAAATATTCATAGTTCAGAGATTTTTTTTTTCTGCTACAAAAATATTTACTAACTTACTTGTTACCTGTGACCTCTGGCAGGTATCACTTCTGTGCTATTTTTTACTGAGCCTACGCAGAGCTGCAGAATTACCATGAATACAGTGTGCATGGCAGTCACTTCTAGAGACTTCTAATTCTAGTCATTTTTCTTTCTTTTTAAAAAAATTTTATTTATTCATGAGATGTCATAGGAGAGAGAGAGAGATGAAGAATCAGACATCAGTCTGTTACACAGCTGCCGAGAATTGAACTCAGGACCTCATGCTTGAGAATCCAAAGCCTTATCCACTGCACCACTTCCTGGACCACCTAGTCCTTTTTTCTAAAACACACCAATACTGCTCTTAGCCTTCACAACAAATAAACTGACCTTTTATATGACTTCAGTTGTGGTTATCCACTGTGTTCCTTACATCCTGTCCTCTTGTCTTAAATAGAAGGCAATTCCAAATGCATTTTAGTTTCTCTCCTCCTGTTTGTATTGTCTGTCCTTTATTTGCTGCCCTGTATTTGTTATTTTTTCCTTTGCATATCTTCCCTAACCATCTTTTGACAATGAAATGAAAGACTGAGGTGAGGAAAACTAATGTAAAACCATAAACGAGAATTCAGAATTGCTCACCAACATCTGTGAGCGGATCAGCATGTTTTTCCCTGAGGCCTTGCATAAAATCTTTTCACAGTATCTTCAGCATGACTTATACGGATTTGAGTGCTTTTGCCACCCACTTGTTTAGTCATGGTATTTATTAAATTGCAAGTCTGTATGCTTCAGTACATCTTATATTGACTATCCAGTGAGAAGAGGCTTTTAATGTTTTATTAAAGCCTCTTTCATTTGTTGCCTACTCTCACGGTCTCCCACTGCTTCTGTACATGTACTGCATGGCTGAATGTTCATTTGGTTCAGCCCGTAGGTTTATTAAATCTGCTCCCATTTTGTAGTCAAAATTTCTCTTCATTATTTTATTTTCCTCTTTTTTTTTTTTTTTTGCTTCTTGCCAAGGTCTCATGCATATCTGATTTCACTATTTGTGGAAAATCTCAGTGGACATTTTTTCCCCCTTTCAACTTCAGATAAAGACAGGGAGAAAGAGAAGGAGAGACACCACCATTCACAGAACTTCCACTGGTGCTGTACATAGTGTTCCTATATGGTACTGAGTGCTCAAGCCTGGGTCTTGCCATGGTCAAGTGTGTGCTCTAGTGGGTGAGCTGCCTACCATCTAATCATGTGTAACCTCTTTTCTTCTATCTTATCCTCTCTCCATTCTGACTCACTTTAGGCTAAAAGTAATAAATGTACATTCCTTATCTATATACTTGATTTTTTCTGGTAGTTGTTATATATCAGCATATCCTGATATGATTTAATATGGTCATGCTAGCTGTAAGATAGAATTGAAAAGAGACGATCTCACCCTGGCCCTGGCTAGTCTAGGAGAAGGCTAGGTCTACATATTAAGCAGATTTACAGAAAACATGTAAATACATAGAGAAAACTAAGAAAGCTTCAAGTTTTTCAAAATAATCTAGGAGAAGCAATTTTCACTTTTGTCTTGGATCATTCTAGCATGCACAAGAGCTGGGATGGATCCCTAGTCTTGGGCCCAAGTAATAGAACTCCACTCAAAGACCTGATAATAGCTCCTTCTAAAGGCTTAATGAGTCCAAAGGTGAGTGGGGGCTCACCTACAGCCTGGTGAAGGGAATGGAGCCCTTTATTCGTAGGTGCAGCCAACACCAAGCCCTATGAAAACCAACATCATCTTGGGTTGAGGAATGAAGGAGTTAACAATAAGATGTACATTGACTCAGGTGCAGGATAGGGTAGATGCTCCCAGTCATGCCCACAATACTCCTTTGAGATACATATTTATGAGCCTTAATTTATTGGGAATGGCTAGTAACAAGTTTTGAGATAGTTAAATTTTTAAGGCAGAATCAGGATTCAAATTCAGGTCTTCTAATTCCTTAACCTCTTTTCTTAATTCCCTTTGTGATCACATCTTCTTGCCCATCCTCTGTGATAGTAAGGGGGTAAATAAGTAAACAGGATATAAATGCCATTTTTCTATTTTAGTTTTCACCACAGCATAGCTCAGCTAGTGGTACCAGGGACTGAGCCTGGGATCTAAAAGTCTCATTCATGAAAGCCTTTTGTGTAACTGTTTTGTGATCTCCCTTGTCCTAAGTGTTACTTATTTTAACTTGCTGTGTCTTCATTTTGGTTGGAAATTTATCCCCCTTTGGTATAAACTCTTGGTTATTTTAGTCTTGTTTATGTACAACCGAATGTATGTTTCTGTCCTGAAATTAGAAATTAGCAGGAAACCAGGTATGGTTCCTATTTAATATATCTTTAGATTTCACTTAGGTTAGTTATGTGGGTTGTCCCATGAACTATTATTGACTGCCCATCAGGGAGACAGAAGCTCAGGCTTCAAAAGCAAGTCAATACTGCCTCCTCCATCCAAGTGATAATTGTATTCTCTTTGACTCCTTTAATCTGGCTGTTGTTCATATAGTCTCCTTTTTATGCCTGACAAGATGCTGTCTCTGGATGCTCAGAGATGTCTCTAACAGCTCTCCACTGTTCTATGAAGAATCTGGCTTGTTTTGGAACTGTGCTTCATTTTGACATCAAACATGGGTCTGGTTAAAACTCATATTGCAATTCAACAGTTCTGAGGTAGGACTCTAGTTATCTCCTTTCTAATCTGCTCCTAGTGATGTTACTGCTGCTGGTTGGCAGACAGCCCTTTGAGAAGGTCTGAGAGTGGAGCCATGTTCTCCTGCCTGTTTACAGAACAGGCTACTCCCAATGATCAGGTGACCACATATAGATAGACACATGTTGAAAACAAGACCAAGGCAGCCGTTGGTTATCCATGAACAAATTAAAGATGGCAGCAGGAATCCAGATCTGAGGAGCCTATCTCCCCAGCAGGTTCCCTTAATTTGATTGAAAATTAGGGAGCAGTTAATTAGAATAGATTCCCTACTGTTACAGTCCAGAAGAAGAAAGGCCCAGGTTTGTCACTCTCTGCGGAAGATGAACAAAGAGCAATTGCCAGCTATGTCCTCTAGCCAAGAAGGACAGAATTTACCAGGACCTGCTGAACCTCTACAATAGTGAACCCACAACATGTGTCCCCCAAAGCACTCATCAAAGTGATCCTTGCAGGTGGACTTGTGAGGGTCCCCATCATGACAAAACAGGAGTTTCTACAATTTGACCCTAGGGTGCTCACCCACAGTTCTGACCAGACTCGACAGAGGGATCAGGTTAGCAGATGCTGCTGTAGGTGGTGAGTAATTTGACTGGCTTCTCTTAATTGGGAACATCTCTTTTTTGGTCTAAAATTAGAGCTTTGAAATGTCTGCCTAAAAATCGGCATTCTGTCAAGAGAAGGTTTTTGGTGAGATCAGTCAGTGCCTGCTTCGACCTTTCTGGTCATTTAAGACGATTTCCTAAATCAATGCCAGGGATGCGTGACGTGCTGGGTTACTTTTCCTCGGTTCCCTTTATAACCACAGTCACAAGCCACAGGGATGCAGGGAAAGGTTGGGTGCTGGAGCCTTCTGGATATCCTTCTGGCCGCTGACACCTGTTTCCAGGCCTGTTGGGGAGCGCGCGAGCGCGCGTGCACTGCGCGTGGCCGCCCCGGGGCGAGCAGGGAGGGTCTGCGGGGACGCGCCTCTGGAAGCCCGGTCTCTGCGCCCCACGGGCGGCGAGGGCTCCGCGCGCAACCGGGGCGAGGCGGGTGCGGCGCGTGGGCAGGTGCTGGGGCCGCGCTTGCTGGACCTGCGCCGCCTGCGTGCGGGTGCGGTCGTGGCCTTCCCGCCCTGCCGCCGGGAACACTGCCCGCGCCCGCGCCCTCCCCCTTCCCTCGCCGCCGCGGCTCCGTGCGCGCCGCCCCCAAACGCGCGTGGCTCCGGGCGAGCGAGGGCGGCGGCACCCGCCTCCAGGCCTCGCAGCGGCGCGGCTCCTTCGCTCTTCCAGCGCCCGTGGCGTCGCAGCCCCGCGATCATGAGCCCCGAGCCAGTCCCGCCGCCGCCGCCGCCTCAATGCCCGGGCGGCGAGTGCGGGGAGCCTCTGGCCCAGCGCTTGGAGACGGGGGACGAGGCCTTCCGCGCGGGCGACTACGAGGCGGCGGCCGAGCTCTTCCGCTCCGTGCTGGCCGGCCTGGCGCAGCCTGAGCGGGGATTGTGCCTGCGGCTGGGGGACGCACTGGCCCGCGCCGGCCGGCTCCCCGAGGCCCTGGGCGCGTTCCGCGGCGCCGCTCGCCTGGGGCCCCTGCGGCCCGAGGAGCTGGCGGAGCTGGCGGCCGGCCTGGCGCGCGCGCTGGGCCAAAGCGAGGGGCGCCTGGCGGCCGGGAAGCCTAGCCGCGCCCCCGAAGCTCCGGGCGAGGCCCGTGTGGCGCCCCGCGACCTGCTGGGCTGCCCGCGCTGCCGGCGGCTGCTGCACAAGCCGGTGACACTGCCTTGCGGGCTCACGGTGTGCAAACGCTGCGTGGAGCCGGGCCCCACCCGGCCCCAGTTGCGGCGCGTCAACGTGGTGCTGAGCGGCCTGCTGGAGAAGTGCTTCCCGGCCGAGTGCAGGGCGCGCAGGCTGGGCGGCCAGGCGCGGAGTCTGCAGCGCCAGCAGCAGCCCGAGGCCGCGCTGCTCAGGTGCGACCAGGCCCTGGACGAGGGTAAGTGGCTGTGGGGACGGTCCCAGCACACCTGTCGAGCGGCACGGTGAGGCTTGGGGAGCTTTGTTCAGGCGTGTGTCTGTGCATGTATGTGTGCGTATGTGTGCTGGAGGGGGGATGCTTTCTAACGGTTTTAAGATGAAGACGCGACATGGCTGGTATGGAGGCCAGGTGCCCCCCACTGCTGTCTGTTCCAGGGCCCCGTATGTAGCCTTCCTGCGCAGCTCTAAAAGGCCACTGCTGTTTTTCAGTCCCTCCCATCTCTTTAGGAGTGGGAGGATGATACACTATTCTACTGTCATGTAGGGCATTGCGAACATGTAACACTTTAAGATAGCAGAAAAGAGTGCTCTGTAATGCTTTAAGGTTTTTTTTTTTTTTTTGTAGCTGTAGAATCCAGGAAGCACCCTACCCCCATACACACAAACACACCCCTACACCATACCAATCTCCTTTTGCTGCACTATCAAATATGATTATGGTAATTAGCTTGTTAGATAGTTGTGCTAATTAGTAACATTTTTTTATTATTATTTAACTAAAGCCTGTGACCACCACCAAGGCCTCTCTTTTCTTTTTTGGGGGGTTCCCTCCTCAACCCCCACCTGATAATTTGTAATTTAAAGGAAGATCTGACTGAATGAGAATGCTCTGTTGTGGGTGGAGAAATGTTATGTGTGGAGGGTGACTTGTTTTCTGAACTGAATGGCTTTGAAAAGGGGACATAAATTATTTAAATCACTGATTAAGAACACTTGATCTTCTGTGAATAAAAATTCATCTTATATGCTCTAGTCGTCTTGTATTCCATTCTGAATTTAAGATTAAGGTTTTTTTTTTTTTTGAAGGCACACCTATATCTAAACTGGAGTATTCTTTAATAGAACAGTTAAATTGCCTTATGTAACAGATACTCTGTACCACGATTGCACTTAGGATATCCATATTTTAAATGGCTTTGTATTTTTGAGTTTCCAACTCATGTTTACATATCTGTGGTGCAGAAATGTTTATAATATATGTAGTTTAATTTTTCTTGTAGCCATTTTTTAAAACTGATAAAATTTAAACAATATTAACCCTGTATATCTTAAATAATATTATTTCAACATACCTTCAGTGAAAAAAATTAAGCTTTTAAAACTAGGTCTTTGTAATCTATCCTGTGAGGTTGTTTTTTTTTTTTTTTTTTTTTTGTCACCAGCATTATTCCTACGTGACCCCACTGCTTCTCTGCTTCTGGTGGCTTGTATGTGTGTGTATGTATATATATGTTATGAGACACTATTTCACATATATTATGAGAAATGGGGAGAAACAGATGGGGAGACACAAAGAGAAATGGAGACACACAGCACTGCTTCACCACTTGTGAAGCTTCCCCCCCCACCCCTCGCAGGTGGGGACTAGGGGCTTGAATCCAGGTCCTCCAGTGTAACAGCAGAGCATAACAGGTATACTCTGCTAGGTGAGCCACTCCCTGGCTTTAATTGGGATGTTAATGGTTTACAATACAAATGTTGGCATATGGTCCAGTTTCTCACCTCATCATGACAGGTGTCTGCAAAACACTCTCACTCCCAATTTAGGTCCTTTTCCATCATCTTGCAGTAGGACCTGAAAGCCTCCACGCCCCACACTCTAGCCCTCTCCCTGCCCTCCTTCCCCAGAGTCCTTTGCTTTTGTATAATACACAAAACCCATCCAAGTTTTACTTTGTGTTTCCCCTTTCTGCTCTTGTTTCTTAAATTGTGTGAGATCATACCATATACATTCTTCTCTTCTGGCTTATCTCACCATGATTCCTTCAAGTTCCATTCAAGATGGGGTGAAGAAGGTGAAATGGACCTACCCTATGGCCTCACAGTTCCTCTCCTGGGGATGTAGTCTAAGGAAGCAAACACCCATCCAAAGAGATCTGTGTATACCTATATTCATAGCAGCATAATTTGTAATAGTAGCCCAAATTTAAAAGCAACCTATGTGTCCAACAACAGACGAGTGGCTAAGAAACTTGTAGTACATATACATAATGGAATACTACTCCGCTATTAAAAATGATGGGTAAGACTTTTTTAAAAAATACCTTTTATTTATTTATTGGATAGAGAGAGCCAGAAATCACAAAGGAAGGGAGTTGGAGAGAGGGAGAAAAACACAGAGACACCTCCAACACTACTTCACCACCCGTGAAGCTTGCCCCCTGCAGGTGGGGAGTGGGAGTTCGAACCCAGTTCCTTGCACATTGTAACATGTGAGCTCAATCAGGTGTGCCACAACCTGGCCCCTAGATAAGAAATTTTTCAACTAATTTTTGCAATTCATTCAGTCCAGCCCTATTGGGAACTTAAATTTTCATCAGAATATTCCCTCTATACATAGATTTCATAATATTTAGAGTTGAACAAGTAGGTTTCCATAATAAAGTTGTTAAATATTAAAGTTTTCCAGTAGATGAAGAATATCAGTGTCTAAACTGAAACTTCTTTTCGTTGATGTTGTGTTCTGGGCTTCACTGCTTTAAGCCAACTTAAAAAAATTGATTAGTGATCTGCAAAATTACAAGACAACAGGGATATAATTCCACACCATTCCTGCTACTAGAGCCCTATACCCCATCCTCCTCAGTCAGAAACTACCATAGTTCTCCCAGATCATAGATAATCATTTTTATTCACTTCCATATCCCTACATTAACTTCCTTTCTAAGTCACACCTACACCTATTATTACTTCCAAGTGTCCTTCCTTTTTCCCCTCTTCCTTCTCAGATAAAAGCAACAGTGCCTGACTTCCTCTAGTGTTTTCCAGATTCTTTTTCTTCTCAGTGATGCTATAAAAACAAAAATTTCTGGTGACAAACGTTCTGGATCCCTGTGGAATTTGGGTTTGGAGTCTTTTGTTCATCATCCCCCTAATGTTTTCCCCCTTTGGAAGTATGGACCAAAATCCTTTTTGGCATGTAGAAGAAAGTGTTCTGCTTATATATTTGCTTCTTTGCTGCAATGGATGTTGGCAGGTTGAGCCATAACTCCTAGTCAGTCGAACTTTTTCAGATAGAAAGACAGACATCACAGCACCAAAGTCCACCGCAGTGCTGTGAGGACCAGAGTCCAAACTTGGATCACATGCATGGTATAGCAGGTGTGCTGCCAGGTGAGTTATCTTGCAGGCCCTGAAATTTCTATTAGTTAAAATTTAAAAAGGTCCCAGCAACTGGGAGAAGATATTTGCACATTATGTATCTGTATAAAGCTCATATAAGGAAATTATACATGTCGACAACAAAATCCAATACAATGTGGGCAGAAAAACCTGCATAGACAGTTTTCTAAAGAAGATAAAATCTGACCCACAGATGTTTGAAAAAAGAATGCTTCACTTAACATTAGAAAATGCAAATTAAGATCACATTGAGATCTCCCTCAAACCTGTGAGAATGGCCTACATCAGCAAAACAGAACATGGTAAATGTTGGAGGGGATGTGGAGAAAAAGGAACTGTTTGGCATGCAAACTGGAGCAGCCGCTATGGAAAACAGTATGGGATGCCATTAAATAAAGATGGAAATACCTTATGATCCAGTAGTAACACTCTTAGGCATATAGTCAAAGGATATGAGAACACTAATTCAAAGGAATATGTATTCCTATATGCATTCTTCACAATACCTAAGAAGTGGGAGTAACTTAAAGGCCAATCAGTGTACGTCTACATAAAGAAGCTATGGTATATTTACTCAATGGAATACTACTCTGGAATTTAAAAAGATGATATTGTATGTTTTGGGGAAAAATGGATGGAACTGTAGGTGATTGTGTTTAGTGATGTAAGTAAAGAGGAAGAAGACAATTACTGGATGGTTCCTCTCAGTAGAATATAGAGAACTGAGACTTTCAGAAGAAGTGAACTTTCAAAGAGGAGGAGAGGAGGAGTAACAAAAAATGTCTCTAGGACTGTCTGAGAGCTATGTTAGTTGAGTGGGCATAAGTCTGGTGGTGAGTGCAGTGTGAAAATATACCCCTGTAATCTTATCATCTTATAAACAACTACTAAATCAATAATAGAACAAAGTTAACAATTCAGTGTCCTTGTTATACTTGTCTCTTTCCATATGCCCACTAGCCACATGAAGCTGCTGCCTTACATAACAGTATAGAGAACTTAAAAAATAAATAATTACTGGAAATGTAGGCCATCATAACATCAGCTGTTGGAGAAGATGTAGAAACTGATTATATGCTGTTGATGGGACTACAAATTATACCCCCTGGGAAGCTGTTTATAAAAATGTGTATTGTGACCAAGCTGTGTTAAAGAAGTTTATACATATGTGCATTGAAGAGAATATATACAAGTATATGTTAGCATTAGAGAAACCCCTGAAGTAGAAACATCTCAAATGTACAATAAGCTCAGAATAAATGAATAAATATAATATGGTGTCTTTATGGATTATTGTGCATATGAATACTATTGCAGAACAACCAAATAGTTATACACTATAATGTGAATGGGTCATGAACATAATATTACATGGAAGGGGCCACTTAAAATATATGATTGTATTTATAAGTCCAACCAGGAAAAATTACCATAGCATATTAGAAATATGGGCTGTGCTTACTTGTGGAGAAGGAAAAAAATAGAATGCCTATGGTAAATATAAGAGAGGTCTATTAAAGGAATCCATTAACACTAAACTAGCCATCCGGGAAATATTAAAGGTGCTTATATAAGAGGCAAGTACAAATTGCTCTCTCCTGTGGAGTAAATAAACAAAGGAATGAGTCAAATAAAGATAAGGTTTTGTCCTGAGACTGCAAAACTGAGTTTCCCCAAGGGGATGAGGAAGAGTGAAGTGCAGGCATCTACCAGGTCCAGTTGACTTTGGTGGAGGGATATTGGTGATTGGTAGTAGGTGAGGTGTGGTAACTCATTTTGAAGAGTTGAAAGATTATACTTTTAAGACATTTATAGTCTTATAAATCAAGACTACCTCAAAAACAAAGTTAACACAAATCAAAGGCGGAATAAACCCTAGATTGAACATATATCATGATAAGAACACCAAGAACATAGAAAATGGCCAAGCCACAGAGAAAAAAAAAAAGTACAAAGCAGATAAGAGAAATGCAGATCACAGACAAAAGATAAAAAATCTATGAGATTTGAATCCCAGGAGAAGAAATAGAGAGAAGGGGCAAGAGTAATATTTTAAGAAAAAAAAAAGATAGACTTTTCCAAATTTGACAGACTTTTTTACTCACTGAATTGAGAAATGCAGTAAAGCCAATGTGTACAACTCAAGCTCTCAGACAACAAACAAAGCATATCTAAGTATATTGTAGTCACATTATTGTAAATCAAGGAGGCAAAGGAATATAAAAGTAGCTAACTCAGTAGAGCAGTCATCATACTATGAACAAATCCCAAGGTTGAAGTCCTATCACCACATGGGAACACCATGATACTGGTAGTGGTGTATGCTCTACAAGTAGTAGAGTGGTGGTGGAGTGTCTTATGCTTCTTCCCCCCCTCTCCTCCCCTCTCCCTTCTCTTTTTGAAATGTAGGAAAAGAATGAATTTTTATTAAAATGTTGGTCTGAGAGCAGTGGAATCCTACATGCATCAGGCCCTAGCAACCAAAAAAAAAAAAAAAAAAAAGGCTTCGAGGAGACTGAGACTGTGAGACTAGACATATTAGAAGCTGCCAGGTGGTGGTACACTGGGTAAAAGGTGCACTTGTTGCCATGTGCAAGGACTGGAGTTCAAGCCTCCAGTTTCATAAGCAATTTAAAATTCTGCAGACTTTGCTTTATAGCAATTTTAATAATCTATGAGAATTATTATTTTTTGTATTAACAGGGCATACAACCTAATTATCATTGCTTTCAAGTCATTCAACTCTTTTACAATAATATTTGTACTATTCTGCATTTCTTATTATTGCCCACTGATTTGACATGTATTAAAGTAGTAACTATAGTTTCCAGCTGAGCAGTGGCCCTGGGTCACAATTGGAGGACAGTATTTTACCAATCCTGAACATGACCATAGGGAGTAAATAACCTCTCTTCTTCACTAAGCCTTTATTAGGCTTTCTTCCCTTGATTCTTTCCCACACAAAGGGTAACTGGTAGACGAGATATATATATATATATATATATATATATATATATATAGCGACGGATTGGGTCCCAAGCTGGGCTTCTGTTTGTGGAAGAAGGGCACAGCACCAAGCGGGCGACCTGCTTCCTTCCCTCTTGGGGGCGGGGCTAAGGGAAGCCCCATACCTAGTTTAAATCCCTGTTTATATATATATATATCTGTTTATATATATATATATATATATATAAAAATATATATATATTTATATATATATATATTTATATATATATATAAAAAATCCCTGTTTATATATATATTTATATATATATATAAATATATATATATATTTATATATATATATATTTATATATATATAAATCCCTGTTTAGATATATATATATCTCGTCTACCAGTTGGATATATATCCAACAGATGAATGTTTTTAGCTAATTTTGGTGACAGGGAACAATAACTTTGAACTTTAAGGAAGAGATCCTTCTGAGAGACTTTCTGTTTAGTGAATCTGTATTATTAAATGAAATACTAAATTATTGATAGAATCTTAAGAATTTTTGTTTTCTTCTTCTTATGTAAGTATTAGAACCATAGTGTCAAATTTACTGCTTGGCATGCTAAGACTAAAATATTTACTGTTTGGCTGGGGGTATGAGTCGACCTGTCAACACCCATGTACAGTGGAGAAGCAATTACAGAAGCCAGACCTTCCACCTTCTGCACCCCATAAAGATCTTTGGTCCATACTTCTAGAGGGAAAAAGAATAGGAAAGCTTTCAATGGAGGGTAGGGGATACAGGACTCTGGTGTTGGGAATTGCACCCCTTTATACTGTAATCTTGTCAATCATTATTAAATTACAAATGAAAATAAAATATTTATGTTTGACTTTTTACAGAAAAAAGTTTCTGACTCTTGCTTTTTAAAAAAATGAGTCAGTTTCTACTGTTTGACTCATTTCTTTCCTGCTTCCTGACTTCTACCCTGGTCAGCTCTTTTCTGTATTACACACATACACACACATGTGTGCATTTATAGTCAGTGCTTTTTAATTATGTTTTTTGTATAAGCATGTGTCCTCATTTTCCTATGTATATAAACTTAGAGGTCATATAATAGCTTTCAAAAATACCAGGTTTGAGAAAGTTCAAGTATTTATTTGTTGTCTTTTTTTTTTGTCTACTTTAATAGTTTTAGTAGCTAAAGATGACCTGTTCTTTTTTAAAAATTTTATTTATTTTTTATTTATAAAAAATAAACATTGACTAAACCATAGGATAAGAAGGGTACAACTTCACACAATTCCCACCACCAGAACTGTGTTTCCCATTCCTTCCCTGGTAGCTTTATTCTTTAACGCTCTGGGAGTATGGACCCAAGGTCATTGTGGGATGCAGAAGGTTGAAGGTCTGCCTTCTGTAATCGCTTCCTGGTTGAACATGGGCGTTGACAGGTCGATCCATACTCCCAGCCTGTCTTTCTCTTTCCCTAGTGGGGAAGGACTCTGGGGAAGCGGAGATCCAGGACTCATTGGTGGGGTTGTCTGTCCAGGGAAGTCTGGTTGGCATCATGCTAGCATCTGGAACCTGGTGTTTGTAAAGAGAGTTAACATACAAAGCCAAACAAATTGTTGACCAATCATGGACCTAAAGGCTGGAATAGTGCAGATGAAGAGTTGGGGGGTGCTCCATTTTGTAGATAGCTAGTAGGCATATTTTAGTTATATTCCAAAGGGCCTGTGGCTATACTATTGTTTTTTTGTTTGTTTTGTTTTTTCTGAGCTTGAAATCTGATATGCAAGTGGATCTTAATTATTGTCTGGGGAGGTGGTGTCATGGCTGACAGAAGGACCAGAAAGCTGGATCAGGGAAGAGAGTGGCTCCCAAATATAGGAAAGGGGTATAAATATTGTTGACTGTAAACCCCATCAATTTGATGTGATCTGGGGCCCATATTCAGATAGGAGCCTGTGTGACCTCTGAATCCCTGTAGATCTGAGCTCACATTTTGTGGTCATAAGTAGGAACATTCCAAGCTGCCCCAATATTAGGACCCATCTTCCTCAGGTGTAGCATAGTGTATGTTGTCCAGCTTCCCTTTGGAGGATGGAACATTCTCTACCATTATTGATCCAAGTTGAGGGCAGGGTCCTGTGGGGGCCCACAAAGGGGTCTGTTGTGTTGTTCTTTCTAGGAATGACCGGTAACAATGGAGAGAGGGATTTATTCGAGGTCTAGGCCCATCATGTCTGTTTGGGAATCTCAGGACTCCCCGAATAGGGCCCCTGCTGATGGGGTGGCATCGTTAAAGTATGCCAGTCTCTTGCCCTTATTCAACTTTTGCAGTCCTTGTTTTGATGAGGTTAGCTGTGGAGTGAGTGAGAGAACTGTAATAGGAAGTAGGTGAGGAGGGTATCTAAGTCTAAGTAGACACTATTTCATTATGAACTTTATACTGACTCACTATAGATTATTGTGTGTTTTTGCTTTCAGGTATATATTTTGCCCTAATTTAAGGATACATGTGAACATATGGTCTATCTTATGGAACCTGGTCTATATCTAGGTTTTGGGACTTTGTTAGGAAGTAAACTTCCTGGAATGGAATTTGAGAATACTATGAAAGGAAAGGTTTTACCTGAGTAATGAGGGTGAAGGGCCTCATTACTCATTCCATGCCTGATGTCTCTGGACATAGTCTGAAGTGAAGCTTGCTGAGTGGGTGCTCATTGCGTTGATTAGGTTGGGATCGGTGGATGCGATTTCATTTGGTATGAATTGAAGGAAGCATGGAGGAAAGTGATTCCCACCCTAGAGGTTCCAGAACTGGGGGAAATATAGGCTCTAAAGAGAAAGTGGGAGGTTCCTGCTGTCTTAGCATTTAAGAAGACAATAAATAGTTATTGCTATAATCACATTATTTGGCAATTGGGTTAACTTTGAAATATCCCTTTGTTAGAATTTGCTGTATCATACACAACATCACTATAATTTATGTCCTCTGACATTATTTGTATATAGCTGTGCCACTGATTGCTTCTGTTCTCCCTGGTCTAAGCTTTTTTTTTTTTTTAAATAATTTATTTCTTTATTGGGGAATTAATGTTTTACATTCAACAGTAAATACAATAGTTTGTACATGCATAACATTCCCCAGATTCCCATTTAACAATACAGCCCCCACTATGTCATTCATCATCTTTCATGGACCTGTATTCTCCCCAGCCACCCACCCACCCCAGAGTCTTTTACTTTGGTGTAATACTCCAATTTCATTTCAGGTTCGACTTGTGTTTTCTTTTCTAATCTTGTTTTTCAACTTCGGGCTGAGAGTGAGATCATCCCATATTCATCCTTCTGTTTCTGACTTATTTCACTCAACATGATTTTTTCAAGGTCCATCCAAGATCGGCTGAAAACAGTGAAGTCACCATTTTTTACAGCTGAGTAGTATTCCATTGTGTATATATACCACAACTTGCTCAGCCACTCATCTGTTGTTGGACACCTGGGTTGCTTCCAGGTTTTGGCTATTACAAATTGTGCTGCCAAGAACATATGTGTACTGTTGTATGCTTTACATTGGGTAGTTCTCCCCCGCCAAGAGAATTGCATCAGTCCTGTTAATTTCGCGGGCCCGCTTGGCCCCGCCCCGGAGGAACCCCGCCAGAGTTCCTGAGTTCGAGAGTAAGGGAGAGGGTTCCTGAGTTCGAGAGTAAAAGAAAGAGTGCTTGCGCCGCCGCAAAGAGACAGCAGAGTTCTGTTTGGTGATTAGTTTGTCTTAGTTTATGAATCGTTGTTCCTGAATAAAGAAATACAGCTTCCCTGCCCAGCTGTTGTCTCCTCGTCTCTGTTACCCGCCCGAGAAGCTAGCCCGGCAAGAGCCTTCCGAAATTTTAACAACTGTACACAGATCTTTTTGGATGGATGTGTTGGGTTCCTTAGGATATATCCCCAGGAGAGGAATTGCAGGGTCATAGGGTAGGTCCATTTCTAGCCTTCTGAGAGTTCTCCAGACTGTTCTCCACAGAGGTTGGACCAATTTACATTCCCACCAGCAGTGCAGGAGGGTTCCTTTGACCCCACACCCTCTCCAGCATTTGCTGCTGTTCCCTTTTCTGATGTATGACATTCTCACAGGAGTGAAGTGATATCTCATTGTTGTCTTGATTTGCATTTCTCTGACAATCAGAGACTTGGAGCATTTTAAGAGAGTCAGCATACCAAAAGACTCAGCCTATGTATTAAAAAGACTCAGCCTGTGATATAAAAGGTTTGAGATATTCAATCAATTTCCCCCCCATATTAATTAAATAGTGATTTATATGACTAAAAATTGATAGGAGTGTACATAAACACCATTTCCACCACCAAAAGACTGTGTCCCATCCCACCCCTTCCTCCCCACTCCCACCCTATGAAGCTGAACATCCACCCTCATTCTCAACCCAGGGTTTTTACTTTGGTGCCCTACTCCAAATTCAGTCAAATCCTGCTTTGAGTTTACCTTTATGTTATTCTTTCTCAACTTCTGTTTATGAGTGAGATCATCCCATACTTATCTTTATCTTTCTGACTTAGCTCACTTAACATAATTCCTTCTAGCTCCATGCAAGATGGGTCAGAGAAGGTGGGTTCATTGTTCTTAATAGCTGCGTAGTATTCCATTGTGTATATATACCACAGCTTTCTCGCCACTCATCTGTTGTTGGGCTTATTTATTTATTGATGAGAAAGATAGGAGGAGAGAGAGAGAACCAGACGTCACTGGTGTGCTGCCGGGGATTGAACTCAGAACATCATGCTTGAGAGTCCAGTACTTTTATCTATTGCACCACCTCCTGGACCACAGATGACTTGTTCTTATATTCAGTATTTTCTGTGTTTCCCTGTCGCTCATGTCTTTCAGCTCCTGGTGATTATTCATTATTGCTGCTGCGAGCAGAATTATACTTAACCATGAAGAACTATGACCAAGCTCTACAGGATGTCACTATAGTTTGTCAGAACGAACCTCTCCTTACTAAGGTATTATACTGATTTATTTTAGCCATAATAAATGTAAGTTTATGGGATTTTCTTTTAGATTTAATAAAAGTATTTTATTTTAATGACAGAGAAAGGTCAGAGTACTGCTCAGCTCTGAATTACTGTGAGGCTGGGGGTTGAATGGGATTTTCTTTGTAAAAGTTAGATAACTGTGACTTGTTATTGTGCAGACCTTTAAAAGTATAGCAAATTATAGTAAAGGTACACTTTGTAATAAGCTATCTCTAAGTTTACAAACCAAGTCTACAACTGTATCTAGATAAGAAACAAAAATGTAGATGATTTTTAGTAGATATTTCACCAAATAGAATACCTTATACACCAGAAAAGCGCACATACACAAAGGGAACAAAACAGACCAAATAATACCTGACATGTAAAGAAACAGGAAGTTGTGACTTGTACTGTCCCATAAAAATTGTCTGAGTGGATGCAAAGGTTTCATTTGGGAGGGGAAAAAAACTATAAAGTAGTTATTACATAGAACTGAATTTATGTTTAAATAACTGTAAGAAAATTTAGAGTCTTTGAATTAACTGATAATCTCAACAGTGAAATTAAAAATATTAAAGGGGATTCTAAAAATAAAAAGAAACTCTAGATCTTAAAAATACAAATTTTGACATAGAAAACTTGTAGAGGGTACTGGGAAATAGTTCACCTGGTAGAATTCACACTTTGCCATTCTCAAGGACCTACATTTCAGCCCTCAGCCACTTCATAGGAGCACCTTCATGGGGAGGCTTTGTAAGCAATGTAGCAGTACTGTTTTGCCTCTTCTTTCTGTGTCTCTCCTCTCTATCTCCCCCTCTGTCTAAAAAAAGAGTCTGCTGGAAATGGTGTAGCCATGCAGGTATAGAGTCCCAATTATAATCTTGATGATAGAAATGTAAAAACAAAAAATAAATAGAATTTTTTCAATTGTTAGATGGGGCTAGGAGATAGTTGAGCACACAGTTACCATGTGAGAGGACCTAGGTTCAGGCCTCTGGCTACCACACAGGAGTACCTGCCCACAGGAAGCTTCACAAGCAGTAGAATAGTCCTGTGCTATTTCTTGTCCTCACCTTAAATAAGTGTCAGGAGTGGTAGAACTGTGTAGGAGCAGAATCTGGTGGAAAACAAAAATATCAAAAATGCTAACTAAGGTTAGTAAGTGTTGCATATGCTAGTGAAATTGAGGATAGATAAAAAGAGATTACTTGGGGTCAGGCAGTAGCACACCAGGATAAGCACAGATGGTGTGAAGTGTGAGGATCTGCCCAAGGATCCCGGTTTGAGCCCCTGGATCCCCACTTCGGGGGGGGGTCACTTCATAAGCAGTGAAGTAGGTCTGCAGGTACCTATCTTTCTCTCCCTATCTCTGTCTCACTTCCTCTCTATATTTCTGTCTGTCCTATCCAACAACAACAATAGCAAAATGGAAAAATAATGGCCACCAGGAGCAGTGGATTTATAGTGCAGGCACTGAGCCCCAGAAATAACCCTGGAGGCAAAAAAAAATTACTTAGTTCAAAAATAGATAAATAATAAGAAGAAAGATTAAAGTATAAAGATTCCTAACAACTGTGGCACAGTATAAAGTAGCATAATATATGTATATTTGGAGTCCCACAAGAAGTAGTTTGAAAAATGGTAGAAAAATTGATGTCATGGTCAAAAGCTTTCCAAACTTAATGGACACATGAATTACATATCTGAGAAGTTCAGCTTAATGCAAGCTTAGTATCTACAGAGAAGTGCAATCTAAACCCAACATAATGAGACTGCTTCTCTGTAAAATAAAGATAAGATATTCTTGGAAACAGGATAAAAATGACATAGAAACAATGCTATAAAAAGCAATAAAATTTATAAATGATTTTATAGTCATTCAGCATTGAACAACATATTCAAAATGCTGAAAGAAAAAAGTTTTCACCCAAGAATGCTTTATCCAGAGAAAATGTCCTTTAAAATGAAATTGAAGTAAAGGCATTCCCAGAAAATTAAAATGGAAATGGTTGCCAGAAGATATGCACTATAAAAAAAAAAAGACAGGAGTGGTGAGGAACTGTATTCCTAATGAAAAAGGAAGGAAGGAAGGCAGACAGGCAGGCAGACACAGCAAACTGGGAGATGTTATAGATGTATCAACAACTGTATTTATTGTAAACCATTAGTCCCTCTAGTAAAACAGAGGAGGAAAGGAAGAGGGAGAGAGAGAGAGAGAGAGAGAAAAAAAAAAAGAGAAGCTACTAAAAAAATGGATCCACATTGTATTTTGTTTATTTCTGCTTTGGTACTTCAAATATTGTTATGGGTTTTTTTTTTTTGTTTGTTTGTTTTGCCTCCAGGATTATCCCTGGGGTTTAGTGCCTGCACTATGCTATGAATCCACTGCTCCTATGGTCATTTTTAATTTTTTTTTGAATAGGACAGAGAGGAATTGAGAGGGGAGGGAAAGACAGAGAGGGAGAAAGATAGACAACTGCAGACCTGCTTCAAAGCCTGTGAATTACCGCCCCTCCCCCGGTGTGCAGGTAGGGAGCCAGGGGCTCAAACTGGGATCCTTGTGCAGATCCTTTTGCTTTGTACTATGTGCACTTAACCCAGTGCACCAAACCCAAACCCCTGTTGTGTTTTTTTTTTTTTTTTTTTATGTTTGGCCTTTAAACAATGAGTTTGAGTTACACAGACCTACTTACACCAGTGTATTTTTGTAAGCAGTCTTCATAAACATTAAAACATTGATAATAAAGTACGCATAGTATTTTCCTTATGATTCTAAGCATCATTTATTATGATAACGTACCCAATATATATGTAATGTGAAAAACATCAACAGATTGACTGCTTTTGTAAGCAGGGAGGCCTCTGGGCAGCAGTAGGCTATTAGTATACTTTGATGGAGCCCAAAGTTATATATGAATTACTGACAGTGTGTGGCATGTCAGCACCCCTAACCACTGTATTAAGTCAACTGGATTAATTCCTGGTCAAGTTTACATCTCTTAAAAGACTGTATACACATTGAAGAGAGGATTATGGTAGTAATCTGTGATTACTAAGTGAATTTAAAGTTTATAGTTAGCCAGTATTCTCTCAGTGTGTCCTTTGAGACTACTTTGAGCTTGAATTTTATCTGTGTTGACTCCTGTGTTCTGATGACATATTGTATTTTTAAGACATTGAAATTAGTTCAGTTTCCAGGGTAGCGCTAGAGACATCCTTACAGGCTTTTGTTTAGTATATGTACCGTGGACATACATGATTCTAATGATGTTTGAGTACTATTGTTTGCAAGTATATAATCATGCTTTTCAATTACTTAATAAAAAAAATCTCTTGATTAATCTAGGGGCACCATGTGAAAGCTCAGGCTCTTTCTGGTTTGGGAAGAAGTAAGGAGGTGTTGAAGGAATTTCTCTACTGCCTCGCTTTAAATCCTGAATGTAACTCAGTGAAGAAAGAAGCACAGAAGGTGTGATCTCCTTTAATTCAGGGACTTTTCTTTAAACCTTACTTACAAGCCTTGTGATTTTGCTGAGTAACTTCTACATATAAAAGAAACAAATAGAATTCTGAATATTTATAGCAGTGTGGTTAAAAACAATAGTAAGCCATCCAAAAATGGGCAGAGGATATGAACACAACACTCACTACAGAAGAGATCCAAAAGGCTAACAAACACATGAAAAATTGCTCTAGGTCAGTGATTGTCAGAGAAATGCAAATAAAGATAACATTGAGATACCACCTCCCCCCCGGTGAGAATGGCATACATCAAAAAGGAATAGCAGCAACAAATGCTGGTGAGGTTATGGGAACAAAGGAACCCCTTTGCACTGCTGGTGGGAATGTAAATTGGTCCAACCTCTGTGGAGAGCAGTCTGGAGAACTCTCACAAGGCTAGACATGGACCTTCCGTATGATCCAGTAATTCCTCTCCTAGGGATATACCCCAAGGACTCCATAACACCCAGCCAAAAAGATATGTGTACACCTATGTTAATAGCACACAATTCATAATAGCTAAAACCTGGAAGCAACCCAGGTGCCCAACACCAGATGAGTGGCTGAGAAAGCTGTGGTATATATACACAATGGAATACTACGCAGCTATTAAGAACAATGAACCCACCTTCTCTGACTCATCTTGGATGGAGCTAGAAGAAATTATGTTAAGTGAGCTAAGTCAGAAAGATAAAGATGAGTATGGGATGATCCCACTCATAAACAGACGTTGAGAAAGAAGAACAGAGGGAAACTCAAAGCAGGATTTGACTGAATTTGGAGTAGGGCATCAAGTAAAAACCCTGGGTTGAAGGTGAGGGTGGATGTTAAGCTGCACAGGGTGGGGGTGGGGGCAATGGGATGGGACACAGTCTTTTGGTGGTGGGAATGGTATTTATGTACACTAAAGAAAATAAAATTAAAACAGTAGTAGGGATAGTGATTTGGTTAATGATAAGATGCATACATTTGTTAGCTTTCATGTGTAGATGAAAGCTGAATGTTACCTGAGATAGCACAAACAGCTCAATTCTGTTGAAATGGTGATAGAATCAGGTGAAGCTAGACTCAGAGAAGGGGAAAGACAGCACAGCACCAAAACTCCCTCCCATTGTGGTGGGGGCCAGGCTTGAATCTGGGTCAAACTGTCCCTGTGAGCTACTTTACAGTCTCCTACTTTGCTATCTTATTCATAAGACTTTCAGGGGTTATTTATTTATTTTTTTAGCAAATGTGTAAGCATTAGACAGAAAAAAAAAGTCTAATGCAGGGCCGAGTGGGGCACACCTAGCAGATTGCACACATTACCATGCTCAAGGACCCAGATTCAAGCCCCAGCCCCATGAACAGTGAAGCAGTGCTGCAGATCTCTCTCTTCCTCCCTCTCTCCCCTTTCCCACTCAGTTTCTCTCTCTCCATAAAAATAAATTCACTGGGGGTCAGGCGGTAGGTAACGCAGTGGGTTAAATGCACATGGTGCGAAGCACAAGGACTGATTTAAGGATACCGGTTTAAACCCCTGAGCCCCCACCTGCAGGGGTTTGCTTCACAAGTGGTAAAGCAGATCTGCAGGTATCTATCTTTTTCTCCCCCATCTTCCCTCCTGTCTCAATTTCTCTCTATCCTATACAACAACAACAACATCAGTGTCAATAATAACAATAATGACAACAAGAGCAACAAAAGGGGAAAAATGGCCTCCAGCAGCAGTGGATTTGTAGTGTGGGCACAGAGCCCCAGAAATATTCCTGGACGCAAAATAAATAAATAAATAAATAAATAATAAAAATAACTAAATTCACTAAGTTAGAAAAGAAAGTATAATGTATATTTTGTAACTGGTAAGATGGAAAGGGACTGGAAGTTAAAAATGCTTAAAACATTGCTTATGGCTTCAGATGTTTGAATTTCAAAATACTGGCAATTGGAATTTGGTAACTATTCTGTTAAATAGTTTATTCCTGTCTGATTTCATGGTTTCTTCCGAATCTTTAAGGCACAATATGTATTTTTTTTCCCAAAAGTGCTCTAAAATATATTTTTTCTTGGCAATTTCATAGGTAATGTGTGAAGTGCTTTTTCTAGCTTCAGAAAATATGCATCAAAACTTAACATCTCCCATCCAAAGCAGTGTGCTGAAAACCAAATTACAGGCTCAGTGTCAAAGCCACGTAAACACCCAGCCTTCTTTGGAAGAAGACAGTGATGCAGGCTGTTCTAAGGTATGAAGTGCATGTGCTTATGAATATCATCTTGGTTTTTTTTCAGTAATATCTTGACTAAGCTTTATGCAACTCCTTCAAGTTGATTTATTTTATTTTATTTATTTATATTTTTACCAGAGCACTGATCAGTTCTGGCTTATGGTCGTGCTAGGGATTGAACCTGGGACTTTGGAGACTCAGGCATGAGAGTCTCTTTGCATAACCAGTATATTTCCCTGTCCGGCAGCGATACTTTTAAAAGAAGTTGGTGAAAGTAATGATGATGGTTGAGGGCTGTAAGAAACATATAGCACATCTTCAAATAACCCCTGCACACCAGGAGACTTGAAATTACTTTTATTTGTAGAAAAGAAAGCAGAGAGGAATGATTTGAGTATATGAAGATTGGTGTTCCATGCCAGTGAGATAGCTCACCTAGGAGGGTGCCTACCCTGACATGGTGTAAGACCTAGGTTTGAGCCCTATGTATACCAAACAGGAAGGCGGTGACACTGGGGATACTTGAGTAGGATCCCTCTCTTTCTCTCCCTCTCTTGTTTTTTATCTGAAAAAGTTGGCCCATAGTGGTGATCCCTGGTAACACTCTCTCACTCACTCTCTCTCTCTCTCTCTGTCTCTGTGTGTGTGTGTGTGTGTGTGTGTGTGTGTATGTATGTATGTATGTGTATGTATGTATGTATCTGGCCCAGGACCCATAGCACAGGAGCCTGTATAACCTCCAAGTCTCTGTCAATCTGAGCTCTCAGTCCATGGTCACTGCTGGGAACATTCTAGGCTGTGTTCATTTCAGAACCAGTCTTTCTCGAGTGGCAGGGTAGAATGATCCAGCCTCCCTTCAGAGAGTGGGGCAGTCCCTACCGTTGGTAGTTCATGGTGAGTCCTGAAGAAGCCCATAAGAAGGCTTATGATGATGTTCCTGTTGGAAGTGACTAGTGATGGTGGAGAGAGGGGTCTATCAAAGGGTTAGGCCCATTGAGTCTATGGGAGAATCCAAGGATTCCCTGACTAGGGTAGCCTTGCAGTGACCAGGAGGGCCATCATTGAGTGAGCCAGTCTCTTGCCCTTTTCCAGCTTTTGTGTTCCCTTTTTTGCCTGCCAAGCTTTCTCCCAGTTGTTAAATCATTGAGTGTCACTTGTTGTATCTAAACCAGTATTAGGTTTATTCTCCGCAAGGATTTTACTGCACGACTTTATAAGCCAACTATTTTGCTTTCTTCTGCCATGATTTCTTGTAATTCTTATAATTTCTAATATTCAGAATTTTTTTTCCCCTTTACTACCAGACTCCACCTGAGAAATCTGATATGTGTAGAAATACCAATGCTTCAATTTTGTATTTTATACTGGGCCTACACTGTGAAGAGGACAAAAAGGTGTTAGATAGCATCCTTCCAACAGTATCCAGCAATGGTTTGAAGAGACAGTTTCCAAATGATTTGGAGGATGTGCATGACTCTGACATGCCTGAAAAAATCCCGAAGAAAGGTCGGTGTGTATTTTATCATACAGTTGTGTAACTCTGGAGTGAAAGAATATTAGCTAGTGGTCAGTGTATTTGAAAGTAATTTTCATAGGTTTAAAATTAATTTAAATTATTAGATGCAAAAATGTACAATAGCTTAGATAATAATATTAATTTTGCAAGGACTTCATAGTCAAAAATAGAAAAATTGTGTAGAATTGTTGCATGCTATTAGTTCGACAGGAATTATTCCTGCCTGGCATTATCTTATATTGTATAACTTTTTTTTTTTACCCAGAGGACATACAGTTTTGCCATGCCAATATGCATGTAAAAGTTAATTGTAACATTTAAAACCTTTTTTCAGAGGCAGATTCCTCACCTCAAAGGAACATGAACTCTAATACAGGAGAAATTCCAGAACTCTTAATAGATGTAACTGACTTTGAGTGTGCCCTTTGCATGAGGTAGGAGTTTATGCACCTCTGTAAAAGATTTAATTTTCCTGAATTTTTTTCTTAAAAATAACAAAGATTTTTTATTAGAGGAATTAAGTATATTTCATAAGTAATTTAAACATTTGTAAATGAAAATAATGTATTAATTATTTTTCTAGAGCAGCTAGAGAATTTGCTTGTGGAATTTATATAAAATAAATAGATTATTTGAAAACCTCCTATAGATATTTCTTGATAAAAACTCAGAAGTTGCTTTTCTAGGTTACTCTTTGAGCCTGTCACCACACCATGTGGACATACATTTTGCCTGAAATGCCTTGAGCGCTGCCTGGACCATGCCCCACATTGTCCATTATGCAAAGAGAAACTTTCTGAAGTAAGTATATGGCATGAAGTGACAAGATGACTCAGCCCCTCTGCTCATCGGTAGATGCTCACTTCACAGTTGGCTTTCCTTCTCCCACCCATCTGTTAAAGAAGTCGAATTTCTCTAATCAAACATAATCTTTTCCCCATCCTTCTGATGTCTCAAAAATATGTAAAGGAAGTCAGATACTGAAACATCTAAATTTTATGTAAATATTTAGGCTTAAAGTCCAGTTGAGACATATTGAAAAGAACTGATATTATTTAGTGTTTCCTATGTGTTAATCACAAATAGGTGAGGTAACACTACTGAATCCTTAATGTATGGTTAATACAGAGTTCAGACTACATTATGACCTACTTTGTGTGCCAAAGATTCACTCCTTTATCTCATCTTGAAATGGATGTGTGTGGTGTGTGTGTGTGTGTGTGTGTGTGTGTGTGTGTGTACACACTCATTTTGGCTAGTGCTAAGGACTTGATTCTTTCTAACTTCTGAAAGTCCCTTGTTATGGATGCCAGTAAAGAAAAAACTTGTTAACAAAATGCTTGAAATAAGGCAGTTTAGAGAGAGTGTGTGCATGTGCACAGGTTAATATTCCTTCAGTCATGTATGTCCTTTTATTCCATGGATGCTAGTATATTTTAATTTTTATTCAGCCTCCACATTTCTTCCTTCACATTTCTATTATTATTATTATCATTTATTTATTTATTGTATATAGACAGCCAGAAGTTGAGAGGAGGTGGGAGATAGGGAGATAGATACCTGCAACCCGGTTTCACCACTTGTGCAGCTTTGCCCCTGCAGGTGGGGATCAGGGGTTTGAACTTGGGTCCTTACACACTGTAATGTGTGCTCAGCCAGGTTGCCTGCCCCCGCCCCCCACCTTTCCTTCATATTTCTCATCTAGCTTTCACACCTTGGTCCCTTACTTCCTATGTCAACCCAAATAAAATCAACTATATCTTTTGTTTGTTTGTTTCTGTCTAAGTAAAATTAAGCTAGAGAAAAGCCACATAGTTGGACAGTTTGATTTCAGTTTAAATTCACAATCTTAAATCTTAGACCCCAAACATTATAGTCATCCTTCTTACTGTTTTTCTCTAGTGCCCTCTAGTTCTTACTCTAGTATTATTACTTCATGTTTCTTTCCTCTTCCACTTTCATTCTCTTAACTAACATTGTAACACCTAAGGAAGGTTGGAATTGCCCGGCCCTTCCACCAGGAGGTGACCTTCACTTCACAGTGGATGAATTGTCCCGTCCTTTCTCTTGCTTTTCCCATCTCCCAGCCCTCAGCCCCCATTTCTTTTGTTTTCTCAGACACTCCACTTCTTGGCCTCTTTGTTGGTTCTTCAGATTTTAGAGTACTTTGTCCTTTAGAATCACCACATATTAATTAGAATTAATTAACATCTCATTCTGTTGCAGTTGCTGGCAAGCAGAAATTTTAACATAACCATTCTGGCTGAAGAACTAATATTTCGCTATTTATCTGATGACCTATCTGACAGGAAGAGAATTTATGATGAAGAAATGACAGAACTGTCCAAGTAGGTCTTCATGCTCTGTATATTTGATCTTGACTTTGGTTTAAACAAGCAAATGAAAAACAGTATTTGTTAATCTCAGCTTTAACTTTATCTCAGGTATTTTTCCTTCACAGAGATATTTAAAAACTTTCAATTAAACTCAGTATTAGTTGCAGAGAGTTTATAGGAAAGTGGAAAGAAGTTATAAAACATATTTCCAAAAGTGCATTTTAGCAAAATTATGTTTTTGCTTTTTGTATTTTAATCAGATATTGAAATTTTTAGAATTGAAAAGACACACTTTCTTCTCTCTTCTAGAACTAGAAGCAAATATAGTACTGAGAATTGCTATTCATAACAGACTCAACAATTGTTTTTTGCCTAGTAATTTTCTGTTGTAATTACCTTGAACTATTGAGGTGTCATATTAATAGTTCTTACAGTCCTTTTTATTTTGAACTCATTACCTCTACACTACAGTGTATTTTCTTATACTCAAAAGCTGTAATGTTTTTTCTATAATGTTTTTTAATAATTGTTAAATTATTCAGCTCATTCTCTATCACCTAATAATATGGGCTTAGCAAAAAAAAAAAAAAAAAGGGAGTTGGGCGGTAGCACAGTGGTTAAGCGCAGGTGACGCAAAGCACAAGGACCGGCATAAGGATCCCGGTTCAAGCCCCCGGCTCCCCACCTGCAGGGAAATTGCTTCACTGGCGGTGAAGCAAGGTTTGCAGGTGTCTTATCTTTCTCTCCCATTCTCTGTATCCCCCTCCTCTCTCCATTTCTCTCTGTCCTATCCAACAACGAAGACATCAATAACAACAACAATAAAATAACAAGGGCAACAAAAAGAGAAAATGAATAAATATTTTTTTAAAAAATGTAGGTAAGCTGATAACTTCTCCTGCCATGATAATTGACTTGCTCTGACCTGACAGAACTGAAGCAGGCCTGAGGGCTTTTCTTTTGTACATGTGGAAACTAAAGTGTGGCTAGCTTTTGTTGCCTTACAGTGACTAGTACTTTCTTCTGATTCAAAGAATTCCTACATATGAATTAACATTTTTCCCCTCTTTCTATAGTCTGACCAGAGATGTCCCCATCTTTGTGTGTGCCATGGCCTTCCCCACTGTCCCATGTCCACTTCATGTTTTTGAGCCCCGCTACCGGCTTATGATAAGAAGATGCATGGAAACAGGCACCAGACGGTTTGGCATGTGCTTATCTGCTGAACATGCAGGGTAAGAGTTTAAGCATACAACGATCCTCATTCGATGCATAATTTCTTATTTTTCTTCAAGAACAATTTAGGATAATATTATAAATCTCCAGTGACTATATATACTATAAACCATTAACCCCCCCCCCTCCATAATGAAGGAGAAGGAGGAGAAAAAGAAGAAGAAGAGAAGAAGAAGAAGGGGAGCAGGAAAATGTTACACTACAGATCTAAGTAGAAGTGTCCAGTGGGCAGGTGGCTTTGTAGACATTTAACTTGGGAATCATCACTCATCGTTGGTTTGTAGGTATATGGTAGAGATCCTTTTCCTTAGCGTCACGCAGCCTTGGCTTTAAGTCTTATTGTGACCTTAGAGAAGTTGTTGAGTTTATCAGAGTCTTCACGTTTTTGTGAGCCTGGGAATGAGTACAGATAGTTCACCTGGTAGAGTGCACACTTTATCATGTGCAGACACCTGGGTTCAAGCCTCCAGCACCACATGCAAATGCCTGCACTTACTTCATGAACAGTGGAGTGGTACTGTGATGTCTCTCTTCCTCTCTGACTCTGCTTTTTTTGCCCATCTCTGTCTCTGTTTTCCATCAGAGACATCTGTCTGAAATTGAAAGGAAACCAGGGCGTGGGGTTGGGAGGAGAGGAGTCTGCCAGGAATAGTGGATCAAAAAGATCCCAGATTGGTTGGCAAAATTGTTCACTTAGTATTCTTCTTTGATATGTGCACTACCCAGTTTGATGCCCCTGGCTCCTACTATGTTGAAGAAGCTTCAGTGCTATAGTCTGTTTCATTCTCTCTCTCTCTCTCTCTCTCTAGCTATTTATCTGCATATATATCCATGAGTGGGGATAAAAGAAATGAGTTATTATCATAAACATCTCTATGTGGTGATTGACATAGAGTAGATGTAATCAGAATCATCAGGGTGCAGATAACCGGTAACAGAGAATGGGGATGTTCACCTGGGAGTGAGATACTGTTAACCCAGGATGTGATTCAGGGTTCCTGTGTAGAAGAGGTGTTCTATGGAAAGAGATTTAAGGGATGGCCTGGCTTGAGAGAGTAAAATATTGCTGCAAAAGGACAAAGGGTACGAGGACAGCAGTAGATCAGCAGGATCATATCCTCAAAGACCAAATAAGTATATACCTCCTGACTTTTTGCCAGAAGTCATTTGTGTCTTCTAATGGAATTGTTTCAATGGAAAGGTGGGAGTATCTGCAAGTGAAGGAAAGACAAGAAAATGAAGACAGTAATTTTAGACCACATCCTGTAGAGTTATTTGGGGAGGATGGATCTGCAGAAGGGAAAATCGGGAGGAAGGAATAGAGCCTGAGACTTGGGCCCCTGGGGAGGCAGGCTTTGTACTCTCTGGATATACCAGCTGATAGTGCTCTGGCCAATTTTCTGAGGGGCCACCTTTAAAATTCTGTTTCTTTCCATCTCTTGAGTCTTTTTAAAGCACCAGCTCATTTCAGCACTAAGGCACATGTTAATTCTCTCCTCTAACCTTAACTCTGTTGCCCTGACACACTAGTATGATTCACATTAACAGAAGGATGATCCATAGGTGTCTACAGACCTATGGATATACAGGTATCTATAGTCTTGCAGTTCCAATGTAGAAATACTATGCATTTTGTTTATTTGTTTTTCATTGTTAACTTCTAGAATTTCATCCAGAAAAAAAAAAAAAAAAGAAGAAGAAGACTTAATTGCATTTTAAGAACCTCCATCATCTCCCCCCTACTGTCTTGTTTAGGATTTCTGAGTATGGCTGCATGCTGGAGATCAAGGATGTTAGAACGTTTCCTGATGGGAGTTCAGTGGTGGATGCAATTGGAGTTAGTCGGTTCAGAGTTTTAAGCCACCGTCACAGAGATGGTTATAACACTGCAGATATTGAGTATCTTGAAGATGAAAAGGTAAGGTTTCTTTTGCCAGCATGTGTTTAGAGGTCAGCTATCTTGTTTCTCTTGCATTATGAAAAAAAAAAAAAACTTGGTCACATTTGGTTGACATTACTTATTTCCTCCTTAATTTATTATATTATGATTATATTATGATTTTTTTAACCTGAGTTAGAACTGGTAGATAAACCCTCTCTTAAAAAAGAGATCTTACTCTTACACATTGCAAACTGGACTTGTGCGCTGATCATTACTGTGGTTTTCTAGCCTAGGCGTTGGCAAACTTCCTGTCGTGGGCCTTAAAGTAAAATTTTCAGGTTATTTGGTTTCTTTCACACTTTGCCATTGTAGCTCAGAAGCAGCTAAAGAACATATAGAGGAATGGGCATGACTGGTTTCCCATAAAGTGTCTTTTACAAAGACATGTGATGGACAGGATTTGATTTATGAGCAAAGTAGTCAATTCTTAGTCTAGATACTTATATTCAAAGTGAGATACAATATTAAGCAGTATTTAACAATATTAAACAGCAGTGCTTTAAATGCTTCCTAGAGTATAGAAGTCATGGATCACTTACCTCTTAAGAATTGTTTATCTGGGGAGTCGGGCTGTAGCGCAGCGGGTTAAGCGCAGGTGGCGCAAAGCATAAGGACCGGCATAAGGATCCCGGTTCGAACCTCGGCTCCCCACCTGCAGGGGAGTCGCTTCACAGGCGGTGAAGCAGGTCTGCAGGTGTCTATCTTTCTCTCCTCCTCTCTGTCTTCCCCTCCTCTCTCCATTTCTCTCTGTCCTATCCAACAATGACAACAACAATAATAACTACAACACTAAAACAACAAGGGCAACAACGGAATAAATAAATAAAATAAATATTTTAAAAAATTAAAAGAATTGTTTATCTGATGAAAATATCAGATTGTCTAATTTGACAGATTATAAAATGTTTTAAAGGGATTCTCATAAAGACTTGTCCATATGGTCTTGTCCATTGATTGCCAGAAGATGAAAAACATCTCAGATGTTCATCAGTAAGTGAATAGATAAACTATAGTATATTTATACACTGAGATCAACTTAGGGTAATACAAATGAACAGAATACTGATGCACAAAAAAAAAAAGCAAATGAATCTCATCAATATTGTGCTAAGTGAGAGAAACCAGACACAAAAAATGCATACTCATTCTAAAGCAGGCAAAACTAGTCTTATGTAATGGAGGTTAGAAAAGTGGTGGAAAGGGGGTCGGGCGGTAGCTCAGCGGGTTAAGCGCACATGGTGTGAAGCACGAGAACTGCTGCAAGGACCCATGCATGGACCAGCACATCTGCAGGTGTCTGTCTTTCTCTCCCCCTCTCTGTCTTCCCCTCATCTCTCCACTTCTCTGTCCTGTCCAGCAACAACGACAACAGTAATAATAACCACAATGATAAAACAACAAGGACATCAAAAGGAGGGGGGAGAAAGTGGTGGGAAGTTTTAATTGATTGGAAGGAATGGAAATGTTCTGTATTTTTTTTTTTTTTGGTGCTGGTTATATTTAATTCACGTGTAATCAGGAAATGATAGAGTGCTTCTCTTTTTATCCCCATTGTCTAGGTGGAAGGCCCAGAGTATGAAGAACTTACCACTCTTCATGATTCAGTTTATCAACAGTCTGTTTCCTGGTTCGGTGCACTTCAGGAGCACATGAAAGAACAAATCTTAAGTCATTTTGGCGTAATGCCAGACAGGGAAGCTGAGCCTCAGGTATCTTCTTCTTGTTCTTTTATAATGCTGTATCACTTTCTGCACTGTGTATTAGTGGTGCAAGATACACTCATTATGATTGTTTATGGATCAGTTCAATCAAGTTATTTATTTGTGCATTTTATTGTTTCCTAATGTGTGTTTGTAAGACTATGAACTTCCCTCTCAATACTGCCTTAGCTGTGTCCCAAATATTTTGATAGCTTGCGTCTTCATTTTCATTGAACTCTTGAAACATTTTGATTTCTTCCTTTATTTCCTCTTTGACCCAGTAGTTGTTAAGTAGTGTACTGTTGAGCTTCCACATTTTGGGACTATTCCTACTCTTTTGGACTCAGGGTCATTATGGGGTGCAGAAGGTCTTGCTTCTGTAATTGCTTCCCTGCTGATCATGGGCATCGACAGGTTGATCCATACTCCCAGCCTTTCTCTCTCTTTCCCTAGTGAGGCAGGGCTCTGGGGAGGTGGGGTTCCAGGAAACACTGGTGAGGTCGGCTGCCCAAGAAAGTCAGGTTGGTATCATGGTAGCATCTACAACTTGGTGGTTGAAAAATCATTAAGATATAAAGCAGAACAAAATGTTAAATAATTGGGAATCTAAAGGCAAGAATATATAGCAGATGAAAGTTGGGGTCTCCATTTTGGAAAAAAGCTAGTAGGTATATTTTAGCTATATTCCCAAGGGACCCATAACTTTACTAGTTTTTGCCTGAGCCTGACAGCTAGAAGTGCAAATTTGCACTTAGACATACAAATAACTTCTCTCCTTCATCTGTGGGTGATAGAGCCCAATGGTGGCATGGTTTAGGATTGTGACTGAGAGTATAGTGTTCCTCCCAGTATACAGGCAGACAGACAGGCCTACTATGGAGAAAAGGGTAGGGCAGGCCCACCAGTTTTCAGCATGTTTAGGATAATACAAAATAAAATGTCTCTGGCACCTTTTCCATCCATTTTTATTTTCTTTACCTCTCTGCTAAGGGTTTCTGTATTTTATCTCTACCTGGGTTATGTCTTTTGCAAATACAGGATAGTTCTTCCAGCCAAAACCTGCTTCTTAAGTCTTTGTTCATCTTTCACTCTCATAATTTCTCTTCCCACTTTGTTGTAGCTCAGAATCAGAAAGCAGGTTGATTAGACTAACTCATATTAAAGTAAAAAATGATTTTTCTGGGAATTTTTGCTTAAGGGTTCCAATTCATCTTTAATTGTATGATATGTTAACTCTGAACTTATAACAGATTATATAGATGTAGTGGCTGAAATAATAGAAAGTTATTATCTTACATTTATGGAGGTCAGAGGCTCAAAAGGGGTTTAAAAATGAAACAAATGGAAAAATCTAAGTGGGTGCTCCGAGGGCAGACAGTAGAGAAGATTTGTAGATGTCAAGGTTGAAGTGTCTTCAGTGTCTCCTAAGCTGTAGCACCTTTAGTGTCTCTAGATACTTAAAAAAAAAAAAGATGTCAGTCACGAGGTTTGTCCAGCCAAGGTCATTGTGGCAGTCTTTGAAGTCAGCATAAAACTTTCCATCTCCAGAGTGTGTGGTTTCAGGAAAAAGGATATTTAAAAAAAAAATTCTTTATTGGGGGCTTAATGGTTCACAATAAATAGTAAAGTACAGTAGTTTGTACATGTGTAATATTTCTCAATTTTCCACATAACAATTCAACCCCCACTAGGTCCTCCTCTGGCATCATGTTCCAGGACTAAACCCTCCCCCACCCCCGTCCTAACCCCAGAGTCTTTTACTTTGGTGCAGTACACCAACTCCAGTCCAAATTCTGCTCAGTGTTTTCCCTTCTGTTCTTAATTTTCAACTTCTGCCTATGAGTGAGATCATTCCATATTTACCCTTTTGTTTCTGACTTAGCTCATTTAACATGATTCCTTTAAGCTCCATCCAAGATGGGGTGAAGAAGGTGAATTCACAATTTTTAATAGCTGAGTAGTATTCCATCGTGCATTGTATATAGACCACAACTTGCTCAGCCACTCATCTGTTGTTGGACACCTGGGTTGCTTCCAGGTTTTGGCTATTACAAATTGTGATACTAAGAACATATATGTACACAGATCTTTTTGGGTGGGTGTGTTGGGTTCCTTAGGATATATTCCCAGGAGAGGAATTGCAGGGTCGTAGGTCCATTTCTAACCTTCTGAGAGTTCTCCAGGCTGCTTCCCACAAGGGTTGGACCAATTGACATTCCCACCAGCAGTGAAGGAAGGTTAAAAGGATACTTTTGGGTCCAGGTGGTGGTGCACCCAATGCAGTGCACACTTCACCCTGCCCCTGTAGAAGGGAAGCTTCATGAGCAGTGAAACAGTGCTGTAGGTGTCTCTCTTTACCCCACCTTTTTCTCCCTCCCCCTCTCAATTTCTATCAAATAAAATAAATATTTTAAAAGTTATTTTAAAAAGAAAAAGAATAGTCTCCATTCTTAATATAAATAAAAAAGGAAAACTGGAAATGGTAGTTTGGAAAATTATAGCCAGATATTAGAAAAATCTGGACCTACTCTCACTCATAGATTAAAAAAATAACCATTTTAAGAAAGCTAGAGTCTAATTATAGAATATTGTATGTAGCTAAAACACATTTTTTTCTTTCCACTTTCACCCCTCTTCTACCAAACAGTTATGATAAATTTATCAGTCTGCAAATTAAGCCTGACTTTAATAAACTTGATCAGTTATTATTGCTTAAGTATAGTAATGCAGATAATCATATCAATTCTTCTAGTTTTCCTGAGGAATCTTAGATTGAACTCTTAGTGAACTCAAGAGCCATGCCAGCTCTCACCATCAGATTCTATCCATGACTCCTGTATTTTGGGCAGTTCTTCTCTTCTCAGTGTTTAAAGACTATTCTCAGTAGTTTCTTTTTTAATTTCGGAGAGGGTAAGAAACCAAGATGGAGAGAGAGAGACAGAGAAAAGGAGAGACACTATAGAATTGCTCCCTCATTTAGGGAGCGCCCCTTCTGTATGGTGCTCCTCGGTGTCGGTGTCTCTAAGGGCTTGAACTCAGGTCCTTCTGTATTCTGTTCGGTGAGCTCTCTCTCAGCTCTCCAACAACCACAGATGTTTTTAGATTGCTTTTGAAATCTTTGTCACTGGTTAAGTAGATAATTAGTAGTAGTTGGTGGTGAAGTATCAGGACTTATTTTTCTTCCTGTCCCTTTTACTAGTCTTAACTCCTGAAGCAGCATGATCTTTAGCCAAAGCTTCTGTAATATAAGCAGTTTGTGTCTGTTACAGAGAAAGATGTCTTCCTTGATTTATGCAAACACATTGCCTTGAGAAATAAAAGACATCCTCATTCTGATGATGTGAAGAAAAAAAAATAAATGGTTCAGTTCTACTCACAAAAAGATGAAAACCGTAAAGTTGGAAAAGGTTTCAGTCAGCTCAAAACTTCTTTTCTTAACCTAGAAAGGGCAAAACATCATTTGAAACAAAAAAGTTCTTAAAATTACATTTGTCACAGTGTCCAATCTCATGTAGATAACCATCATCTCTTGTGTAAGTCTAGTTTTCCCCATATGTTTTGCAGCTTTTTACCTTCAATTTTATGATAAATCTATATTCTGAAGTATAGATATCCTCTCCTTGAATTTTTCCAAGCATAGAATTAACCATAATTTCTATAAATGATGGCAATATTTAAAATGATTATGAAGGGGGGTCAGGCTAGGTAGCGCAATGGGTTAAGCGCACGTGGCGCAAAGCCAAGGACTGGCGTAAGGATCCCGGTTTGAGTCCCCAGCTCCCCACCTGCGGGGGAATAGCTTCACAGGCGGTGAAGCAGGTCTGCAGGTGTCTGTCCTTCTCTCCCCCTCTCTGTCTTCCCCTCCTCTCTCCATTTCTCTTTGTCCTGTACAACAATGAATGACATCAACAACAATAATAATAGCTACAACAAGGCTACAACAACAAGGGCAACAAAGGGGGAAAAATGGCCTCCAGGAGCAGTGGATTCTTGGTGCAGGCACTGAGCTCCAGCAATAACCCTGGAGGCAAAAAAAAAAAAAAAAAAAGAAAGAAAAGAAAAAGAAAAAATGATTATGAAGGTCTCAGTAAAATTAAAAAAAAGCAATTGATAAGGAAATCAGGATTTTAGAATAATAACCTGAATTCATAGAACATATTAGAGTCTCAAGAAGTTTCTGATTATTTTATTTTATTTTATTTTATTTTATTTTATTTTATTTTATTTTATTTTATTTTATTTTATTACCAGAGCACTATTCAGCTCTGGCTTGGTAGTACTATTCAGTTCTGGGACCTTGGTGTTTTTTTGTTTGTGATTCAGTAGTGATTTACAAAAATGTAAGATAATATGGGTATAATTCCATACCATTCCCACTACCAGAGTTCTGTACCCACTTTACCCTCCAGCAGAAACTGCTATAGTTCTCCTAAGGTCATAGATTTATTTATTTTGCCCATTTTTATTCACTTCTACAGCCCTGCCTTCACTTCCTTTCTAAGTCACACCTAACCTATTACTACTTCTGAGTGTCTCGATTTTTTTCCTTTTTCCTCTCAGATAAAAGAAACAGTGGCCAACACCCTCTGATGTTTTCCAGATTCTCTTTCTTCTCAGTGATGGTATAAAAAACAAAGATTCCTGGTGACAAATGTTCTGGGGCCCTGTGGAACTGTGGTTCAGAGCCCTTGTGTCTTCCCCTAACACCACCACCCCCCCACCTTTGAGAATATGGACTAAAAAATTATTTTGAGGTGCAGAGGGAAGGAGTTCTGGCTTCTGTAATTGCTTCTCCTCTGCATGTTGGCAGGTCAATCCACACACCCCTTACCCTGTCTTTATTTTTCCTTAGTGGCATAGGGCTCTGGAGAGGTGAGGTTCCAGGACATATTAGTGAGGCCATCTGTTTAGGGAGGTAAGGGTGGAATGATAGTAGCATCTGCAACTTTGTGTTTGAAAGGTAGTAAGGTATAAAGCAATACAGAATGTTTAATAGACAGGAACCAAAGAGTAGGAATAGAGCCAATAAGAATAGGGACTCTAGGGTGGATGTCTTTCTTAGATATGTTCCTAGGAGCCCAGGACTTTAGTAATCTTTGCTTGACCAAAGTATTATCTAAATATATAATAAGGTCAAACATTTCTCCTTATGTGACAGCTTTTCCCATGAAGTTTCAGCATACCAAACAGACCCAATTTATATGTGTATCTCTTTCCATAAAGACAGAAAACAGTTACTGTGTGTTGTTAAAATTTCGGAGGCTCTTGCCGGCCGGGCTAGCTTCAAGGCGGGTAACAGAGACGCGGAGACAACGGCTGGGCAGGGAAGCTGTATTTCTTTATTCAGGAACAACGATTCATAAACTAAGACAAACTAATCACCAAACAGAACTCTGCTATCTCCTTTTGGCGGCGCAAGCACTCTTTCTTTTACTCTCGAACTCAGGAACCCTCTCCCTTACTCTCGAACTCAGGAACTCAGGAACTCTGTCACTCTCGAACTCAGGAACCCTCTCCCGGGGTTCCTTGGGGCGGGGCCAAGCAGGCCGGTGAAATTAATAGGACTGATCCAATTCTCTTGGCGGGGGGAGGGCTAGAACAAACCAATGTAAAGCATACGACACTATGAAGCCCCTTGGGAGTGCTTCTAAGACTTGCCATATTTTTTCTTTCAGTCATTAAAGATTTTACTTTTTTTTTTTTTTTTTTTTTTAGAATTTTGATTTCTAGCAAGTTCGTAATAAATATTAAGAGGTCCCAAACATACCGACTGCTGTGAATCAGTAGCTAATTATCTACTTAGCCAAAGTGACAAAGATTTTAAAAGCAATGTAAAAATATCTGTGGTTGTTGGAGAGCTGAGAGAGAGCTCACCCAGCAGAATATAGGAGGGCCTGGGTTCAAGCCCTTAGAGCCATCGAGGATCACCATACAGAAGGGGAGCCCCCCTTATGAGGGGGCATTTCTGTAGTGTCTTCTTTTATCTGTGTCTGTCTCTCCACCTTGGTTTCTTACCCTCTCGGAAATTAGAAAAAATTAAAAGTGTCTATCAGGAACAGTGGAATTATGTAGGTATGAAAACCCTGTGGGAAAAACCAAAATCATTTATTTGTTTTTGTGTTTTCTTTTCTTCCTTTTTCAGAGCAATCCTAGTGGTCCTGCTTGGTCCTGGTGGATCCTGGCAGTGCTGCCACTGGAACGCAAGGCTCAGCTGGCTATACTCGGTATGACGTCACTTAAAGAGCGTCTGCTAGCCATTCGGCGAATACTAGTCATCATCACACGTAAGATGAATAGTCGGCAAGAGATGATTAATAGCAGGGAGAGGAATAATTGATTGTGTCTTTTTCTCAAGGCTTCTGGGAGTTCTTGTGCTTTTATGAAAAGTTCCAGGCATGGATGTGTAGCAACCCATTTGTCATGCTTTGTAAAATGCTTGTTGATAAGGCTACAAAGTGGAACACTGCCAAACATTAACCCCCTACTCAAAGGCTAAAAAGTCTGTGCCTGGTGGAATCTGACTGTAAGAGCTGACTCCAGGTTAGCCTGAAGTTTGAACAGAGCTCATGGTTGGAAAACAAACTGTAAAAATCTCTTGGAAGCTGATGCTTCTTACATACTGTTCACAGAAAAAAGGACATGACAGACAAAAGTTTTGTGTTTAGATTCTATAGGAAAGAAGAACTCCCTTTCCCATAAAGTTATCTTGTATATTAGATATGAGCAGCATATTCCAGTGGCTAGACAGATAGTAAGGGGGAAAGTGCATTTTCATATGGAAGCAGATTTCTCAGAGCACAGGCTAATTGAAAACTTTGTTATGCTTTTGTGTCACTGTGAGGTTGTCTGTAAAGTTGAGGAATCAAACCATTGTCCAGTGCAGGAGCTAAAATTAACCCTTACTCCAGAAGTAGTCACTACCGGATAGAACTGTGTTTTGTGTCCTGCGTTTAGTTCAGATGTTGTAAACTGCATGTTGTAATGAAGTGAATATCAAATACAAAAGGCACATCCTGGATGTAGAAACATCTGAGTACATCATAGTTGATTTGAGGATATATATATGTGTGTGTGTGTGTATATATATATATATATATATATATATATATATATATACACAAAAAAAAAAAAAAAAAACCCAGTAGAGCAAACAAAAGTGAGTTAACACTATATGTGTATTGGGAAATGAAAAAAAAAACTGGTACAAAGAAACCTATCAGTGTATAACTGTTTCATTGATCCAGTGATGATTAAACATTTAGGAAATGGTCATCCTTCTACTAGGATTTGCATTAAAAGTTAGACCCATCAGGAAACTTGAGTTACGTATCTGCTAATATAAGAAGACATTTCAAAAACTACTATGATATGGATACCTGTCTCTAAGGGAAATGTAGCAAGAGAGTATTCAAGGAGAGACATGGGACGAGATGTAAATACTCAGCAAAATTGTCTCCACCCTAACCTAAAATTTTACCGTTGTTTGTTTCATTGAGCTTTCTAATGATCAGATCAGGTGTTGGTTATCTATCAAAGAGAAATATGTGAAGCTTCCACCTTCTCATGCAAATTGCAACATTGATTGAAATAGTCATAACTCAACACTGAACGTTATCATTGGCTTAACCACCTGGTGCATTTAGTTGGCTTCTTCCTTGGTAAAGTGCATGTTCTTAGTAAAAGATGACAAGAACAAACTAAAGAGCAGACTAAAGAGCGAATCACAGATCTAATTTTTACATTATTTATTCAAAGAATCTGGCAGTTGAGCATTAAATGGTAAGTTATGTAGTTCTAAAGGGTGGTGGTCTGCTGATCTACCAGAGGGAGCTAACTCTGGTCCTGCACTTGGCACCATCACACTCACATGTAACACAAGTAGAATGATCCTTTCTAAGCACCTACAGTCCATAATCTATTAAGAATTCAAACAGAGGAAGGGATAGCTCAAGTCACACTATGAAGGGAGAATTGAGTCTATTTCCTTCTGCTCTTGTCCTCTACACCACTTCGTTTCTATCATGCAGATGTCATTTTTAGGATTTCTCAGGAGATAATGTGATCTCTTGTTCAGAGTCTGGATGTTCCAGCTTAAATTTACTGACAATGTTCTGATATTCTACTAGTGTTCCAATATTAGTGCTCTAGTAACTTAAGAATAAAAACAAGATCTACTTAAGAATTACCACAATGTGGGGGAGTAACTTTTCTTCTTTTAATGTGAAACTTGAAATACTTTTCCATTCATTCTCCTAAGTAGATTAACTCAATTTTATCCAGTCCATGTTCTGCTTTTCTGCTTTGTGTTTTCCCTTCTGTTCTTGTTTTTCAACTTCTGTCTGTGAGTGAGATCACTCCATATTCTTCCTTCTCTTTCTGATTTGTCTCACTTAACATGATTCCTTCAAGGTCCATCCAAGATGAGGTGAAGAAAGTGAATTCATCATTTTTAATAGCTGAGTAGTATTCCATTGTGTATATATATTGTTACGGGGAACGTGTCAGAAACTACCCAAGACCAGTTTAGCCAAATTGAGAGTCTTACTTAGCTGGCCAGTGACTGTACCCATAGCAAACTACTGTTCAGAGTGCAGCCCCAACTTCACTGTAGCATAAGCCTTTATAGGAAAAAAACACATCCTTGTTTGTGAAAAACAGGATACAGGAATGGGAATCAAGCAAAGCAACATTATTACAAAAGCCACAGAATGCCATTAATTGTAGAACAGAAAACAACCTCATCCTGTTTTGCAAGTCTGGGGTACATGTGATTAATTTAAATTTTTTCCACAGCTCCAGGACTTTCTAGAGACTGGGTACCCTGTCACAATACCACAGCTTTCTCAGTCACTCATCTGTTGTTGGACACCTGGGTTGCTTCCAGGTTTGGGCTATTACAAACTGTGCTGCTACATAGGTCTTTTTGGATGGCTTTATTTGGTTCCTCAGGATATATCCCCAGGGAGGAATTGCAAGGTCATAGGGTAGGTCTATTCCTACCCTTCTGAGAGTTCTCCAGACTGCTCTCCACAGGGGTTGAACCTATTTACATTCCCACCAGCAGTGCAGGAGGGTTCCTTTGTTCTCGCAAAGTCACCAGCATTTGTTGTTACTATCCTTTCTGTTGTGTGATGTTCTCACAAGAGTGAAATGGTATCTCATTGTTGTCTTTCTTTGAATTTCTCTGATAATTAGTGACCTTGAGCATTTTTTTTCATGATGATGGACCTAGTTTAGGGGTGAGAGTGTTTTGCAGACACTTTGGTGAGCTGATAAACTGTACCCGTGTACCAACAACTGTGCCACAAACCATTAACCTCCAAAAATATATGTAAGAGAAAAATTCCCCCAAATTTTCCCCCCCCCAAATACTATCACCAATAGTTCCTGGAAGTCCATGTGACAATCAGTAGGTACACACTAACAACAAAACATAAGTTAAAGGACACATTCTTCAGCCAAGGGAGAAGGGGAACTGATGCTTCGAACCTATCTTCTTTCCCTAATGACTGAAGAATGACAAATTTATCATCTCATTTTCTGCTAAGCATTAACAGAGAAAGACTATGGCGTGTGAAATAAAGCCATTGTGCTGTCTGTATTTTGAGGTCAGTGGTGAAGAGAGATAACTGCCTCTAGGTTTCTCCTGCTTCAGGATAGTGGGGCATTCTCCATTTAGAGTGTTTCAGATATTCCAGAAAGACTCAGAAATTGGGGACCAGAACTGTGGGTCTGAGGACATGGGTGGCAATATCTTGGTGACGTATAGTAACACTTAATAACACACGTCATCTTGGTGACATATGTATGTTTGGAACCTCAGGATAAAGGTCTTAGTAGAAATCTGGTGGTAGTGAGGAGGAGATAATAGGAGAATACAAGAATTTGGATTAAGCAGATACTAAACCCGGAAACAAATTAAAGTCCCTACTATCTAAGAAAGATGTCCTTGGTTCAGCTAGTCATCTGGGAGAGATCAACCATGGACAGAAGTTTCAGTGTTGGGGATAAAGTTGTCTCTAATAGTGAACTCACAACTGGGGATAGCTCATCTGAGTGAATTTCTGGGCCTACACAATGCTGTCTGAGATCATTTTATATTGAACCCCAGGCCTCTTGTGCTTAAAGCAGTTATTCTTCCGCTGAGCTGCCTCTCCATGGGTATCTATTTTAAGTCAATACTTTAGTTGGGTTGCTGCACATCTATCTGCATTTCTGTTGTCTGGTTAAAACAATGATAATCTGGGAAGTTGGTAATTTTGAACCATAAATGTGAAAAGACCAGAACAGTAGTAATATGACCGGCAATCAACAGAAAGGTGTACAGCAGTGCCTGGAAGAGCTCTGGCTTGTTTTGGTTTTGTTTGTTTCTTTAATTAGAGTTTGGGTTCCTTTATGTTCCTTATCAGATGAGTAGCTGTGGAAGGGTCTGTGCCCATCATATAACCATCCCCTCAACCCTTATGGGATAGGAATAGAATTGAACATTTATAAAGAGAAAATTATTGAATTGCATAATGATTATTGAAGACAAAACACATCTTTTATTTTTGAAAAAGGGTTATAGATAAGGTTTAATCCCCCAAGACTTTACTAGATAAATATTTAACAAATATACTTGTATATATTTAAAGTGTATAATGTGTGATTTGATATACATATACCTTGCATCAAGGAGCTTTTCCCCTGTGTGTCTTCTTCTGGGAGTTTTTTAGTTTCAGGTTTATTTCTTTGTTTATTAATTTTTGCTACCAGGGTTATTGCAGGGGTTTGGTTACCTGCACAACTACCATTCCTGGTGGCCACTTTTTTTTTGTTTAAAGATCATGAGAAACAGAGAGAGAAAGAGAATGAGAGAATGAGAATGAGAGACACCTTCAGCACTATTTCACCACTTGTGAAGCTTCTTCCCTATAGGTAGGGACTGGGGGCTTGAACCCAGAGACTCACAGTGGTAAAAAGTATACTCTACTGGATGAACCATCACCTGATTTCCAGTTTAAGGTTTAATATTTAAGTCTTTAATATATCTAGAGTTAACCTTTTTTTTTTTTTTTTTGGCAAGGGATATAAGATAGGGTCTGCTTTCATTAATTTCCAGGTGGATACTCATTTTTCTCAGTTCCATTTACTGAAGGGACTCTTCTGTCCCTTTTGTGTTTTTTTAAATTTTTTAACATTTATTTATTTTCCCTTTTGTTGCCCTTATTTTTCATTATTGTTGTTGTAGTTATTATTGTTGTTGTTATTGTACAGGACAGAGAGAAATGTAGAGAGGGGGAGAGAAAGATAAGACACCTGCAGACCTGCTTCACCGCTTGTGAAGGGACTACCTTACAGGTAGGGAGCCGGGGGCTTGCACAGAGATCCTTACACTGGTCCTTGCACCATTTTGTGTGTTTTTGACACTCTTGTTGAAGATAATTTGACCACATACAGCTTAGTTGATGTCTGGGATCTCAAAGACACAGCTGTTTTTTTATTTTCTAAGCTCACTGAGTTTAAGAAACCTCGTTGTTTCTATTACATTCCAAATACTTCTATGCTACCTGCATACATACTGTTTTTTCCTTGGCTGACTGGCATGTCTGTGTTGGTGTGGTTAGTTCAGCCTGTTGAGCAGAAGTGGTGGAGAGAAGGCAGCCACTTTTGCTAACTTGGAGAGGCTACTGTACAATCTGTGTCCAAGTTTAGAGGAAATCACTCTGTTCCCCTTTGTACACTAACAACCACACAAGGAACAGACAGATAAGAGGAAACACAGAAAGAAAATTTTAATGATAGGCATACTTCCTGTGCTCCAGAGCCCATCTTTAGATGAACTAGATACAGCAGAAGAAAGTGAAAGTCGGGGAGGTTATCTGGGAAGGCACAGTAAACAAAGCATATAGATTTCCATTGAGAAAGCCTTCCAGGGAGATGACCGGGAGACCTTGTCCTTTGTATATGTAAATTTCTTTTTCTTTTTTCTTATATTCAGTTTCAGGAGTGAACCAAGGACTTCATGCATGTGCAGTACAGTCGAGCTGCTGAATTTTCTTTTTGAGTCTGTATCTTTAGAGAGAGAGAGGCAGAGACAGAGAGAGAGAGGAGAAAGAAAAAGAGGAGAAACACCAAATCACCACTCCACCACTCATGTGGTCCCCCATGGACTTACCCATTGTGCTCTCATATGTTGTCAGGGATTGAACCCAGGGCCCCAAGCATACTACAGCATACTCTATGTGCTTAGCTATCTCCCAGACCCTGTCAGTGTGCTGCTCAATGGCTACGCCCATAGAACCTTCAGCTGCCTTCACATGAAGTCAGCTCTCTGCCAATGACAAAGTTTTGGCCTGTAGATTTTGTCTCTCTGCACCTCCACAATATGCACTTGAAACATTTTTCAAGTGGGACCCATAAGTTTACCAAATTACTACAGCACGACTAGGGCGATTTCCTGCAAGTTCTGTCAAGACAAGTAGTTGGGCAGTCAGTGTGATGTAGACATGAGGCAGATGAAGGACCTCATTAATAGGTAAGTGACTGGTGGAAAAAAGGTTGTGTGTTGTTGATATTTTAAGGAGGACTTATACAGGTGGAGTACATAACTGGTTAGGGGGGCTCCATAGATGAGAGAGACAGACAGACAGACAGACAGAGACATAGAAAGAGAGAGAGTTTTGTAGTAAAAGCAGAGCTCCTTGTGGGGGTCTTGGAGTGTCAGCCTTCTCAATGTGGAAGTATGTTGGTTTAAACTAGTGAGCTTATTGGTGCTATTAATGCACAATATGAAAATTCTTTCAGTTATTTTTAAAAATCACTTTGAGGAAATGTTGATTAATACAGTTGTTATTGTCACAGGGGTACAGTTCCACATCTTCTTAAGATAGATGTTAGCATATATTTCTCACCACCAAATTGTCATCTTCCTCCATCCACCATAGGACACAGGACTCTCAACCCCCAGTCAGCCACCTCTCCCCTCCCCCCTGCAAAGGACTTTAAAAGGAAGTACTTGAACTTAAGCACCTAAATGAGAATCTGGAATAAGAAGGAGCTGTAGTGGGTAGCCTATGATGTCTCTCCAGAAACTGCTTAGCGTTTGGTTATTAGAATAATGATGGTGGACTCTTGTTGCTGGTACCTCGCCATGGGCTACCGGGCAAAGGAATTACTTGCTGGAATTTAACAGCCAAATAGAGGAAGTAGATCAGACTGGGCACCCTGAATTGGTTAGTTTTCATCTGAAGGTAAACCATTTGTTGCTAAGAATTGGTTTGTCTTCGAAAAGGCAGTCTCTCCTTAGTCAGAGAAGCCCCCAAGATGTCAAAATTTACAGAAGCATTTTTAGAAAACATAATTAAATAAGCTCATTGTAGCATTTACGGCTATAGCCTCAGATAAAAGGTTTATACTCTCCAAATAAGTGGACAAACACTCAGGAAGAAAGATCAGACTTACATAGTAACATAACACAGTGAGGAAGTTGAAGTTTGCTGGAGTCATGAGGCTGGATTAGCATATGCAACCCTTCAGGACAAAAATGGAATTTGCAACAGAAATTATCTGTAACATTTTTCTTTTCAGGGACCATCCTAAAACAGTACATTTGGGACCTTTGATATTTCCTGTACTCTTTCAGTTTCGGTGTTTGGATTAGGTTTTGCACTGCGAGCAATTTGATCAATGGCTAGTTTATCTTACAGACTGCTTTAGACCCCAACCTAACCCACCTACCCACGACCATTCATATACAGTTTTCTGTTGAACTCTGGAAATAAAATTTCTTAGAGAGATTGGCTAGGTCTTATTTCCTTTCCTTCTTTCTTTCTTTCCTCCTTTTTTAGCAAGCAAAAATTTATTTCAGAGTCAAAACTGTATTTAAATCCTTGAGTTTGGATAACTATGAAATTTTCATACAGATTACTGTAAATCTGGTGGTTTATAAGAATAAAAAAATTATTCTCTCAGAGTTCTGGCAATCAAGTCCAAACTCAGATTCTCTAAGACTAAAACCAAGATGTGATGTGTCGGGTGTTTTCTGGAGGCTGACGTATGTTCTCTCTTCCTTTGAGCTTTGTGTGCCATACATACCTTGAAGCTCCACACCTCTGACTTGCCTGCATGGTCATATTGCCTCCTTCTCTTCTACCTTTCCCAGTTTCCCCTGTCTGGTTCACGTGGATAACTCTATTTGTATATTGTTCTTCTCATGCTGTAGAGGATGGTGTCATATTAGCATCTTCATTCTGTAACTGTGAACTTACTTTATCGCTTATGAATTTGATGTGTATTTTTTATATTTAATTATAATAGCGGGTTTGAACAAATTAGTAGCTGTCCATAAATTTAAAAATCATGCTTTTACGTGTGTAGAGATGTTATCATATTCATACAGTATAGATGATTATTTAGTCTTCCTTTTATTTCCCAAGTTCAAATAATAGTTATAAAGATGTAATAGCTATATTTTTCATTTCTTATCCTTTATGTGATTCCTATCTTAAATGTTGCAACGTTTACTTTATTCCTGTACTATTCATTTTCACTAATTGGAATTGTATATCTATCATGTAACATTCTAAGTAAATAAAACGTACTGTGTTGTAATCTTCTTTAATAAATAGTTACATCCACATAATGGGGCAAAATTACTGGGCTGTAAATCAGATCAAAGCATAGTACATTAAATTAGTTTCCTGGGACTCTTCCAGACAATTACCACAAACTTGGTGTGGTTTAAAGCAACATAAATTAATTTTGTCACAGTGGTAGAGATTAGAAGTTCAAAATCAAGGAGCATCTTTCCTTCAAAGGCTCTAAGGAGGAATCCTTCTAGATCTGGTCATTTCTAGATCTGGTGGGGGTGGCAATCCTTGGTTTGTGGTAGCACAAGTCCTTTTTGTCTCTACCATCACATGACCTTCTTTTCTTTGTGTATCTGTGTGTCCAGATGTCCCTCTTCTAACACAAGAGCATCAGTGAGCTTAGTGGATTTAGAATCTACTGTAATCCATTGGTCATATCTACGAAGACCCTATTTCACCAAAATGGCACATTCACAGATTCAGGTTGGACAGGCATGTGGGAGAAGCACTATTCAACTTAGTATAGGTGTAGGACTTAATTCCTAGTACACGGTGAAGGAGAGAGGCTATCAGTATCTTTCTTACAAAAAATTACTTTGTCTGGTTAGTTCTGTGTACAACAGATAAGACTTCACAGTAGAGAGTCGGGTGGTAGCACAGCAGGTTAAGCGAATGTGGTGCAAAGTGCAAGGACCAGCATAAGGCATAAGCCCCCGGCTCCCTACCTGTAGGGGAGTCGCTTCACAAGTGGTGGAGCAGGTCTGTCGGTGTCTATCTTTCTCTCCTCTTCTCTGTCTTCCCCTCCTCTCTCCATTTTTCCCTGTCCTATCCAACGATGACATCAATAATAACTACAACAATAAAACAACAAGGGCAACAAAAGGGAATAACTAAATAAAAAAAAAAAGACTTCACAGTGACAGGAGCTAGCGAGTTTCTCTGGGGAGGACAGGTCACAGAGGAAGGATGAGAGGGCACTTGCTTTTCTGTGTATGCAACCAAGGTTTGAGCATCTGTCCCCACAACACCAGAGGAAGCTTTTCTCTGTCTCTCTATGTGAAAAAAGTCATCTTGGAGTAGTGAGGCCCCAGTGAGAACAAAGTGAGAAAAGCAAATAAGTACGAAACCATAAACACAAAGCTGGGTATGAAAGTCCATATTTGTTTATAATTTTAAAAGAGGATAAATTACTATCTTTAGAGCAAGTATGCACAATCATCACACAGTAGTAAAAACTATATTAATTGTTTGATGCATTTATAGTTTTTTCTGTCCAGCTCGTTAGCTATCAAACTCAAGCAAAAACTACCATAGTCGTGGGCCTCTAGAAACATGCCTAAAATGAACTTCTAGCTTCCCTCCACCGTAAGATCCCTATTCTTACCTGCTCTATTCATACGTTTTGGTTCCTGTTCATTACTCATTTTGTTCTACCTTTATTTTGCCACCTTTCAGTCACCAAATTGCAGATGCTACTGATTCCATCTTGATCTTCTTGGGCAGACAACCTCACCAATATGTCCTGGAACCTCACCTCTCCAGAGCCTTACCCCACTAGGGGTAGAAACAATCTGGGGGTAGAAAAAAAGATAGAAACAGGCTGGGGATATGGATCGACCTGCCAATGCCCAAGTCCAGCAGAAAAGCAATTACAGGACTCCCACCTTTTGCACCCCCAAAATAATTTTGATCCGTACTCACAGGGGGGAGAAATGATAATGGGAAGATAATGAGAGGGCTCGGAACTCCAACTTCATCTGTGTCCTGAGGCACAGAGAGAGGAGGAAAAAGGGAGTGGTATTTGGATGTAGTAACAGATGTATTGCGTGACATGGAAACAGAGATGGGCTCATAGGAAAAAAGAAGAGCAAATATATGCAAATAGTTGTAGAAATAATAGTTCACCCATATCTGCATCCCTAGAAGAACTGCGGTAGCTTTGATGGAGGGATTGGGGATTCAGAACTCTGGTGGTGGGAACAATGTGGAGTTGTACCCCTGTTACAATTTTTTAAATCACTAGTAAAAAATAAAAATTGAAAAAAATAAATTGATAGAAATATTGTCTGAGCAACCCCACCAAAGTGTCCTGGACCCCCCTTCCCCAGAGCCCGACCCCACTAGGGAAAGAGAGAGACCGGCTGGGGGTGTGGATCGACCTATCAACACCCATATTCAGCGGGGAAGTAATTACCTTCCACCTTCTGTACCCCATAATGATTCTGGGTCCATCCTCCCAGAGGGTTAAAGAATAGGAAAGCTATAGGGGGATGGGATGGGATACAGAGTTCTGGTGGTGGGAATTGTGTGGAGTTGTACCCCTAAAAGTCAGTCAAATCTGGTAAGGGTATTGTTGGACTTACTCAACATTTCACTTCTCTCTCCCCACACCTGCCATTCTTTCTTTTCCTCCTGTAAGAGTTGATTTCAAAGGCAGTCCTTACTGCACACGAAACTATTTCTAAATTTGTTTTTCACCTGAATGCTATACCACCACCTGGAATGGCCTATAGAACCAGAGATAACTGGATGCTCCCTCAATGTGACTGCAGTGGCCCAGCCCCTCCCTTCTGGGACTCACCCACCTGCATTTCCATCTTATCAACACCTGGAACCAGGTAAGCAAATGAGAAATAGTGTTTGTGAGAGGATGGATTGAATATCCCATTTTGGAGGAGAGTTCCCATCAATGTCCTTAGTTGCAGTGACCCTAGTAGCAGACTTGTGCTTGCTTGCTTGCTTGAATCCATGCTTCCTTCCTTCTTCTCTCCCCCCACCCCCGCCTCTCCTCTTTTGCCACTAGGGTTAGTACTGGGGCTTGGTGTACACATGACTCCACCATTACTGTGGGCCTTCCTGCTCCCCTTTTCCTTTTTGATAGAGATTGAGAGAAAGAGATAGAAAGGGGCAGGGAGAGACACCTGCAACACTCATCCGTTACTATAGGTGGAGGTCAGGGGCTTGAACCTGTGCCCTTACAACTGGGCACAATGTACACATTCTACTTAGTGAACCACCACCCAGCCCCTTGTGGCTAGATTTATTAAAAGATTTCTGACAATTACCTGGTAATTCCAAGAGAATCAGAACACCAGGCCCAGGTGATCAGCTGACAGGAGCAGTGAGCAGCCTTCCTGCTGGGTCAGAGACTGTCGTGAAAACAGTTACCAGGCCACTTGCCAGCTGCAGACCCAACAGCATCCATGATGCCCACAGCTCAGGAGCACTCAGGGGGTACATCCTAGGAGTCTTACATTTTCTCCACCACGTTTGCCAAATCTGGACCTTTGGAAATTCCTCCCCTTGTTCCCTTCCCCACTGAGGTTGCATTTTGAGGAGGAATAGACTGCAAAAGTCATTTGTCAGCTTAAAGCTTTGATGGGCTGTAACCCACAGGCACACCCTGTGATCTGGCAAAATATGACCCAGTGTTGGATTTAGAGGGCATTGGTAGAGCCATGGGCTTGCTGCTCCACTGGGAAGCCCAGCAGCCTCTTGTAAGGTCCAGGTTCCTGCCAAGGCTCTGAGTCTGCCTGCAAGAAGAAGCCTATGAGAGACATTGCTCTCGCAGCACCTGTGTCAGACTCCTTCAGTTGTACTTTTTTTTTCTTACTATATGCTGGGCTTCTCAAGAGTGGGTACCATGTCTAATTCACCACCCTAGTAGCCAGCTCCACCTGAAGACTTTCATAGATACTTTTCCTCCTATTGTATTAGTGATTTTAACAGTTTTACAAAATGAAGAGATTTCAGAGGTATCATTTCACAGCTATATGTGGTCAGTGTAAGTCACCATACCCTCCACCAACATTCTGTGTTTCATTGATGATGAATCAGCTAATAACAGAAGAGAGAGAAGGGGCAGAGAAAGGAGGGAAAGAACAGCAGGGAAGGAAGAAGAGAGGGAGCAGCCATCTTGATGAAATTCCTCTTTAAAGGACAAGAGATATTTTGTGGCATCTACTGGGCATACTGAAAAGAACAGGCATAAGGCATTTGACCCGTCTGATGGGTTTTCTAAAGAACTCCACCAAAATGGTGAAAGTCTTAGCTGAGATCCCATGACAAATGGTTTCAAGAGAACAAAGGACAACTGATTGTGGAGGAGGGGCTTCTGCAGATTCTGTCATCATTTCTCATGGTCCGAAACCCCAGGCAAAGCTAAACCCCCTTTAAGGGGTGAGGTAAGGTGGACACTTCTGGTTGTAAGTGAAACTGCTTTTTCACTGAGGCTGGCTTTATACCAAAGCAACAGTCTCTTGTGCCTCTTTTCTGAGAAGCAGTAGTAACCTGGTCTGAATGTGGGAGGGGTCAGGCAGGGGAAGGGAAGAAGCAGATTTCCTTAGCTATTCAGATCACCACAAAGCTGTCCCCCCAAGTACTGTGGTCAGGGGAGAGGGGCACTGGCCACAGGGGTCAGCCTGGCAATTTGCCAAAAGTGAGAGTTGTTTTTGTAGCCTCTTCCCCATGGAATGAAATGAACTTGTCAGCAGCTGGCTATGCTGGGAAATGGCCACTTGGGGTCACTGCTCTCTCAGGAATGAAAGGATATCACAGGGCCTGTTTCAAAAGCATTTGGTTTTAGAAACAGCTGCCTGTGGGGAGGAATGGAAGACACTCTTTCTGTCAAGTTAAGCTTCCTACACATGACAGAAGGAGAGAGTTGAGTGTGGTCTTCCACCCAGCAAACAGCCTGATTTGAGTATTACTGTGATTATTGGTCATCATAGAATTTTGGACTCCTACATCATTTTTTTAGTTCACAGATGATGAAAGGCTACATATTGATCCCCTCTCCAAATGCCATATACCCCATACAGTAAATCAAGGCCAAAGCCTGTGACACAAAGAGTTGCTGAGTGTCTCAGGCATCTGCAGGTGGACAGTGGATGGTGTACAGTGACAGAACGGCCTGCTGTGCAGAATCCCATGCAGGCTGGGCGAGCTCTTCACTCCCTAGAGCCTTGATGAGCTTATTCATAAAGTGAGGATTCTGGTCTCTTATCTGATCTGGATGTAAGGTGTACAGAGCACAACGAACATTTAAGCATACCACTCTCAAGTTAGGGAAGAAAAGGCTTGGGGAGTCTGAACTTGGACAGGAAACTGGGCTTGCTTGCAGTATCCTGGAGGAGGCAGGGGAAGAGCAGCCTGCAGGTGGCGCAGGAGAGCTGCGGCTGTTTTCCAGGATGGTACAGATGAGGGTCATGGGGCATAAATCAGGCCAGCACAAGCTGGATGATCAATCTAGATGCCATGTCAGAGCTACAATGACAAGCTTGAGAAAGCTAAGAAGCATTGCTGGACCCTTAACATTATGCAATTCTAACTGTGTGGTCTCTCAAAGTTCCTAACACAAATCCTGGATTTGGTGCCATCAGGTAGCTGACATAAAGCCAAGGGTGAACTTCAGAATGTCTGGTCAGTTTGGAAGTGTGTCTTTGGAAATGTCCAACAAGGCACTCCTAGCCCCACACCATCACATCGTTCACTACTTTATTTTTACCTACAAAAGATTTCATTTGGTTCAAAAGGCCTCCTGACTTTAAAACATTGAAGATCATTGATCTCAAGCAACAGAGCTCAAAGAGCATCCCTGAGCCAGCAATTTCAGCATCACCTGGGGACTGTCTGGGCAGGCAGAAGTCTTGGTCCCCAGCCAGATCTGCCATATCAGAAAGCTGGTAAAAAGCTCAGAATATGATGTTGATGTATTTCAAAGTAAGGAAATGCTGATGGAGGGGGCCAGGCAGTAGCGCAGTAGGTTAAGCGCAAGGACTGGCATAGGGATCCTGGTTCAAGCCCCCGGCTCCCCACCTGCAGGGGGGTTGCTTCACAGGCAATGAAGCGGGTCTTCAGATACCTATCTTTCTCTCCCTCCTCTGTCTTCCCCTCCTCTCTCAATTTCTCTCTGTCTTATCCAGTAACAATGACACCAATGACAACAATAATAATAACCAATAACGAGGATAACAAAAAGGGGGGGAAATGGCCTCCAGGAGCAGTGGATTCATAGTGTAGGCACCGAGCCCCAGCAATTACCCTGGAGGCAAAAAAAAACAAGAAGTGCTGATGCTGATGGAAGAGAAGCATAAAGATAGAAATTGGGGGTAGGGAGAGTTAGATAGGAAAAGAGACAGAGAGACACTTGTAGTCCTGTTTCATCACTTGTGAGGCTTTCCTCCTGCAGGTGGAGACCAAGGGTTTGAACCTGGGTCATTGCAAACTATAATATGAGCGATTAGGTGTGCCACCACCTGCTACCTCCCTCCCCACCCAGATTCTCTACCTGCCACACACATGCTTCCTGAAAGAGAAAATCAGAACCACAGGGAGGGGAAGCACAGGACTTTGGTGATAGGTATGAGCTATAACATACCCCTGAATTTATATGGTTTTGTAAATCATTGTTCAATCACTGATAACAGTTATTAAAAATAAGTAGCTCAGGGCCAGGTACGAGTGCTGGGGTATGGTGTGGACATCGGACTCCCCTCAGTGGCTAATATGAATTTATGGCCATGATGGTTTAAGAAGCACAGTAGCAGTGGTAACAGTGATAGCAACAACAGATATGCTGCTACAGGTGTGGGCACACAGCTCTTCATTAAGTCCCCCTCACAGCACACCCTGGGTTCATACCATTCACCTGGTGAGGCTACAGGAGAGCTTCTGAGGAGGCAGAGCTGGGAGAACAGCTTATTTAGACTGATCAGGTCCACAAATGTTAAATGGTGCAGGCACTGCTAGCAAACATTTGTCCCCTCATTCTCAGGTTGAGGAGGGTAGCACCCATTTCTAGGGTTACTAAGAGGATCTGATGAAGTCATTTACCTGAAACCCCAGAACAGAACCAAGTGTTCCACTGATCTCAGGGAAAACAAGAAGTCAGAGAGTCTGTCCCACCTTTGGGGTGCCACCATGCAAGACTGTGGCAGATCTTGTGTCATGCTATAGTAATATGAGGTGCCAACGGTCAGGACATCCAGAGAAAAACCATGCAGGTAGCAAGAAAGATATTAATTTTAAAGTGTGTTATGGCCATCCCGTATTCCTGCCCTGTTACCAGGGCCACACAGCCACCCAGGTGAAAGGAGAAATGTTTGCTAAGAAATTCGTCTATTCTAAGCAGGGATACAGAGTGGACAAGGTGAAAGAAGCTTCAAGGTACTGAGACATGGCTTATTCAAGTAGGGATGCAGCCCCCCCACCCCCCCACGTGGTTTTTCACTGCCCTTTTTATACATGGGAGAACACACCTAGCCACAAGCCAGCATTAGACGGTGCAATCACGGTTACCCAACAAGACACATCTGAGCCCAGACCTTTCTATAACATTTGCAATCACGGTTACCCAACAAGACACATCTGAGCCCAGACCTTTCTATAACATTACTCACTACTATATAACAAGATACATCTGATCTTCAGTAGGAAGACCTGTCCAACAGCATTTGCCTTACAACAACTGAGAAAGGACAGCCTTTCTTTTTCTGTGGTGAAAACAAGCCTGCACCCCTGAAAGCATCCACAACACAGATGTAGGAGCAGAAGTGGAGCACAGTGCACAGTCATGGATGGGACCCAGCAAATGTCTAGTCCAACCAATCCAAGGAGACAGGTACATTTCAAATGATCATTCAATCAAACTATCATATAGGATGTGCTCCTCTGTGTCTGGCCTCTCTCATTCACTACAGGGTCTATGAAAAGTATTCTTATAGTCCTATGTTCCAAGGATTAATTTCATTTTTTTCTTTAATATTTTATTTATTTATTAATGAGAGGGATAGGAAGCAAGAGAGAGAGAACCAGCTATCACTCTGGCACATGTGCTGCTTGAGATTGAACTCAGGACCTTATGCTTGAGAGTCCAGTGTTTCATCCACTGTGCCATCTCCCAGACCACAGATCCATTCTTTTTCAGTTGCTGCATAGTATTCTTATGAATGAGTGTATATAGTTATTATATATATAGTATAACTTAAAAATTATTTATTCCCTTTGTTGTTTTTTATCATTGTAATTATTGTTGTTGTTATTGATGTCGTCATTGTTGGATAGGACAGAGAGAAATGGAGAGAGGAGGGGAAGACAGAGAGGGGGAGAGAAAGACAGACACCTGCAGACCTACTTCACCGCTTATGAAGAGACTCCCCTGCAGGTGGCGAGCCAGGGGCTCGAACCGGGATCCTTACGCCAGTCCTTGCGCTTTGCACCAAGTGGGCTTAACCCACTGGGCTACCGCCCAACTCCCAGATGTATAACTTTTAGTTGCAGTGGATCACATATGTGGCAGTAGTCCCTCTACTGAGCCTAAGAGTATAGTAGGTTGTGCTGTCTAAGTTTGTGTGACTCTAGTTAGAGCATATCTTATGGTTCAGTGAGATATGACTGTACATGGCAGAATACACTGAAGGTCAACTAACTTTATGTATTTTCCCTCCTTTTAAAAAGTGTTTCAGGGGCTGAGGAGACAGCTTTATGGTTATGTAAAAGGCTCTTAGGACCGAGGCTCTGAAGTCCCAGGTTCAATCCCCAGTACTACCACAAGCCAGCGCTGAGCAGTGCTCTGGTCTTTCTCTTTCTATCTCTCTCATTAAAATAAAAAAATTTTTTTTAAAAAAAGAGTTTCAAAAGGCATATAGGAACTATGTGCCACTAGAAGCAGATCCTGACAGCTGTGTGCTCATTTGAATTCTAGCAGCAATCTATGTGTTACTGTCTGGTTTCACCTCATGTTAGAGTGCTTTGTGTGTATGTGTACATTCTGAGCTAGTCTAGAGGGCTGGAAGGTCGGAGGGGGTAGTGCCATCGGTTCACTGATGAATTCCTGATTATAATCTCTCCAAAATATGTACCCTTCATATCACCATGTACATATCATATATATGTACACATGTGCATGTGTTTATCTTATGCAAAAGATTATACTATAGAATTGGCAGATAGTTCTACTACTTTTTACTGTAAATTCCACATAAGCAATTGAGTCTCACAAGTTTTTAGAAGACTTTTTTTCTTGGGGGCCGGGCAGTAGCGCAGCAGGTTAAGTGCACATGCTATGAAGCACACAGACCAGCCTAAGGATCCCGGTTCTAGCCCCCGACTCCCCACCTGCAGGGGGAGTTACTTCATAAGCAGTGAAGCCGGTCTGCAGGTTTCTGTCTTTCTCTCCCCCCCTCTCCGTCTTGCTCTCGTCTCTTGATTTCTCTCTGTCCTACAACAACAATAATAACAACAACAACAATAAACAACAAGGGCAACAAAAGGGAAAACTTAGCCTCCAGGAGCAGTGGATTGGAGGTGCAGGCACTGAGCCCCAGCAATAACCCTGGAGGCAAAAAAAAAAAAAACTTTTTTCTTGACCTCTTGAACCTCTAGTGATCCTGTGATTTCACTGTGATTTGATAAGCTGTCTCAGTGTTTCACTTGAGTGTTGGTGTGTGTGTCTTTTTTAACTTACATATAAAAATCTTAACAGATTACTCTTTTATTCTGATGTTTTAGGAATTAGAATAATTCTAATTGTTAGTAAAATTCCTGATACTACTTCAGGAGTAGGATTTTAAAAAATTATTTACAAAATGGAAATATTGACAAGACTATAGGTAGGAGGGTACAATTCCACACAATTATCACTCCCAGAACTCCATATCCAATCCCACAATGCCAACCTGACTTCCCTTGATAGCTTCCCTATTCTTGTTCCCTCTGGAAATATGGACCCAAGATCATTATGGGGTGCAGAAGATGGAAGGTCTGGCTTCTATAATTGCTTCCCTGCTGAACATGGACATTGGCAGGTCGATCAATACTCCCAGCCTGTCTCTCTCTTTCCCTAGTGGGGCAGGGATCTGGGGAAGTGGAGACTCGAGGACACATGGTGGGGTCGTCTGCCAAGGGAAGTCAGGTTGGCATTATGGAAGCATCTGGAACCTGGTGACTGAAAAAGAGTTAACATATAAAACAGAACAAATTGTTGACTAATCATGAAGTTAAAGGCAAGAATATTGCAGATGAAGATTTGGGATCTCTGTTTTAGAAAAAGCTAGTAAGTCTATGTTAGGTATATTCCAAGGGGCCCATGACTTTACTAGTTTTTGCCTGTGCCTGATAACCAGTATGTAGGTGGACCTAACTTATTGTCTGGGGATATGGTGTTATACTTGGAAAAAGAACTAGAAAGCTGGATCAGGGAAGAGAGTAGCTCCCAAGTATGGGGAAAGTGTATTAATATTATTAACTGTAAACTCCATTGATTTGATCTGAGGCCTATATTCAGCACAGGAGCCTATGTAACCTCTGCATCCCTGTAGGTCTGAGCTCGCATTCTGTGGTCATGGCTAAGAACATACCAGGCTGCATTAATTTCAGGACCCATCTTCTTCTGGTAGTAGGTAGAGTATGTTGTCCAATCTCCAGCCCCTTCATCCTTCAGAGAATGGAGCATTCCCTACCATTGTTGATCCACATTGAGGGCAGGGTCCTATAGGGACTATTAGTGATCTTGTTGTTTAAGTTTCAACGTGACAGTGATGGGTGCAATGTGGGACTATACCCTGTAACTTTATAATCTTGTAACTCACTATTAATCACAAGTAAAAAAAATGGTTTGAAAAAAGTTTAGATGTGATGTAAGTTTTAAAATAAATAGCGTGTTTCACCTTCTCCTATAAATGACTTTATATGTTGTGCAAAATCTGCTTCTAGTCCTTTATACTCCATCACCAATAGTAGTGTCACAAAACAGACGACAAATGCTTGATACTTTGTGAATTGGCAAAGCAATTACTCCCATCATTGTAAGTGATTAGTTTCAATATAAATATTTGATAATTTAGCTTATGTTATGTAAGTGCAAAGAAAAGGATGTATGTTGGAACTTCACTCATCTGTCAATGACCTACGCAAAATCAGAGAACAGTTTTCAAATATTGCAGGGACATCTTGTCAGTGTTTGTGTAGTTTTGCAATGCAATCACTACAGGCACAGCACATTTAAAAATGCTTTTAATTTTAATTATTTACGTAGCTTTCATCACTGTCTCAAGTGTAGACCAGCACACTAATAAATCAAGCTTGTTTGTCGTATTTACCATTTCTGTTGGTGTATATACTCTCATCATGCCGCTGACATGGTGTCACAGAGAAGTTCATCTTAAAAGCTAAATGTTGGTGGAGTGGATCATGGATGGGCTGCTTTGCAGGCATAGAGAAGTGTGCAGAGATGCCTGCAGCACCAGTTGAGCACAAGGGCCCATGCTCAGTACATGGAAGACTTGATGTACCCAGCAGAGTTGGTGGTAATGAGAGCTAACAGTCACTGAATGTAGACAGATGCCGGTCATTGAGGTAAGCATAATCTCATTTGTCCTCACTAGAATCCAACGAGACAGGAAACTATGATTCCTTTATTTATCATTTTTAAGCCTGTGAAGGACTCCCCTGCAGGTGGGGAGCCTGGGGCTGGAACCGGGATCCTTAGTCTGTCCTTGCGCTTAGCGCCACCTGCAGGTGGGGACTAAGGGCTTGAACCTGGGCCCTTATCTGCTGAAACATGTTGCCTCAATCAGGTGCTCCACTACCCAGCCCCTAAAATACATTCCTTTTTGTTTTTCATAAATAATGTTTTGTTTCATTTTATTTATTTACTTTGATGATAGAGAGTGAGAAAGATAGAGCTTGATACCAGAGTACTGTTCAGCTCTGGCTTATGGGGATTGAACTTGGAACCTCAGAGCCTCAGGCATGAAAGTCTTTTGTATAACCACTATACTGTCTTCCCAGGCCATTCATGTGTAATAATGTATCACAGAACTATTTTATTTAGGCCAAGGCTGACTTTTTCAGATGGAGACAGACAGAGGCAAAGAGAGAAAGACCCCAAAGCACCAAAGCCCCGTTCCCAGTGCCATGGGGGGTGGGGTTTAAACATTGATGTCACACAGGGCAAAGCAGCCCTATTCCTCCATTCCCAGGGAGTTATACACTGTATTATTGATAAAGAGGTTTATTATCAGGAATGTAATTGCTGCTCACATGGATATGGAGAAGATCCACAGCCTGCCATCTGCAAGTTAGAAAGCCAAGAAAGCTGGAGCTGGGGCACTAGGCGGTAGCACAGTGGGTTAAGTGCACATGGTATGAAGCACAAGGACCGGCTCAGGGATCCTGGTTCAAGCCCCTGGCCCCCCACCTGCGGGGGGATGTCTCTTCAAAGGCAGTGAAGTAGGTCAGCAGTTGTTTATCTTTCTCTCCCCTTCTCTATCTTTCCCTCTTCTCTCGATTTCTCTCTGTCCTATCCAAAAACAATGATAGCAACAACAATAATAATAACAACAACAATGACTATAAACAACAAGGCCAACAAAGGGAAAAAATAGCCTCCAGGAGCAATGAATTTGCAGGCACTGAGCCCCAGAAATAACCCTGGAGGAAGAGAGAGAGAGAGAAAAAGAGAGAGAGAGAGAGAGAGAGAGAGAGGAAGGGAAGAAAGCTGGAGCTGAATTTTAGTGCAAGATCAAAGATCTGAGTACCAGCAGAGCCCATGCTACAAGCTAAGTGCAAGGGCAGGAGAAGATTGGTGTCTTAATGACCAGAAAGAGAAGGGACAGATTCTCTCTGCCTTTCATTCTATTATCACTGAGGAACAGCCTCAAAGACAAAACATATGACCAAATGTCTACACTCCATGGCCCAGTCCATTGACATAAAATCCATCACAGTTCCCAGATGGACCAGAGGCTAATCTGTCAGTGTGGACTGTGCTGGGGGTCGGGGGGAGAGAAGCTGGGCAGGAGATTATGGAAGGGCCAATGAGCTTCTGAGTAGGCAGCATCTGCAACACCTCTGGGGGTTCCCCCAAGAGGAACTGTGTGTTCACAACTTTCAGTTGTGTCAGAAAACTCAGGCATGGCAAGATGGTTGGTGGGATCTTGCCTTCAGAACATTACAGGAAGGTACAGGGCAGAGCAACCTTCCTGGAGGAGAGGGGAAAGCAGATGGTGTTGGCCTGAGCCTGTTTGGGAGGTGACAGCTGGGCCAGCAGGAAAGGTTACTTCTGTAGGCTGCCCTGAAATGCAGGAGAGAAAGGCAGTAGCAGTCTGAGAGGTGCTCTGGTGCTATTATGATTCCATCCTGACTTTCCTGGGCAGACAACCTTACAAATGTGTCCTAAAACCTCAACTCTCCAGAGCCCTACCCCACTAGGGAAAGAAAGAAACAGGCTGGGGGTATGGATCCACCTGCCATGTCCACCCATGTCCAGCAGAGAAGCAATTACAATAGCCAGACCTTCCACCTTTTGCAATCCCAAAATAATCTTGATCTATACTCCCAGTGGGGGAGGAATGATAGGGGAAAGATGACCAGAGGGCTCTGAACTCCAACTCCATCAGAAACTGGAGAGAGAAGAAGAGAAAAAAGGAGTAGTATAGTAATAGGTGTGTGTGTGTGTGTGTGTGTGTGTGTGTATGTCTTAGAAAGGAAGAAAAGAGGGGCTGGGCAGTAGCATAGTAGGTTAAGTGCACGTGGCGCCAACGTGGCCAGTGTAAGGATCCCACTTCAAGCCCCCAGCTCCCCATCTGCAGGGGGGGTTGCTTCACAAGTGGTGAAGCAGGTCTGCAGGTGTCTATCTTTCTCTCCTCCTCTCTGTCTTTCCCTCCTCTCTCGATTTCTCTCTGTCCTATTCAACAACAACAACAGCTATAACAACTACAACAAGGGCAACAAAATGGGAAAATGTTCTCCAGGACCAATGGATTTGTAGTGCAGGCAACTGAGCCCCGGTGATAATCCTGGAGAAAAAAAAAAGAGAGAAAGAAAGAAAGAAGGAAAGAAAGAAAGGAAGGAAGGAAGGAAGGAAGGAAGGAAGAAAAGATAGGGTCAAAAGGGGAGAGGGGCAAATATATACAAATATAGACAAATAGTTGTAGAAATAATAGTTAACCCATATCTGCAACCTTTTGCTGTAGTTTACAATGGAGGGACTGGGGATTGAGAGCTATGTTGGTGGGAATGGTGTGGAGTTGTACTCCTGTTATTTTGTAATTTTGTAAATAAATATTAAATCACTAATAAAAATTTTAAAAAGTGCTCTGGTGCACCCCCAGGGTTTATTTCAAATGTAGCCTTGTTCCCTGCTGTAGATGTGAGCCTGAGTTTCTTTCCCTCTTTCTCTCATTACTGGTCTAGAAAGTCTGTTTTCCTCCTCATCTCTGAGAGCCATCTTCTCCAAGACTGACTCCAGTGTGGGATACAGCTCTCATGTACTATAACCTTTCTTCTGACCCCTAAAGCTTATATGTAGGACTCTTCCACTTCCAAAATAGTTTTCAATTTCATGTGAGATGAGACAGGTTACAGAAAGCCCCAGTGGTCAATTTACGAAGTTCCCTAATTTTTGCATGGGTTGGGGGAGACAGCATAATGGTTATGCAAACAGACTCACATCTGAGGTTCCAAATTCCCAGGTTCAATCCCCCAATCACCAGCAATCATCAGCAACCAGGGTAGTGCTCCGGTTAAAAAAAAAACAAAAAAAAAACCTAACTAAATTTTGCAAATTCTTGTATTTTTATGACTTTTATGTTGGTGGTAAAATGTAGAGTTCACAGGACCTAGGGACAGATTTTTTAATGATATTAAATAATACAGGTACCAAGAATATATTCTATACCATTGGCCCATTATCAACTTAATCAAATCCTCACCTGCTTCTACATTTGAATCATATATATATATATTTTATTGTTACCAGAGCACTGCTCAGCTCTGGTTTATGTCAATTTGGGAGATTGAACCTGAACTTTGGAGCCTCAGGCATGTGATTCTTTTTGTATAACCATTATGCTATCTCCTCCACCCTTATATTTTATTTTGATAGAAACAATAAGACAGAAAGAAATGGAGAAAGGAAGGTGAGATAGGGAGGGAGGGAGAGAGAGAGAGAGAGAAAAGAAACTACCATTTGTTAAATTTCTTCCAGCAAGTGGGGACTGGGAACTTGAACATGGATCATTGAACATGGTAACATGTGCACTCAACCAGTTGAACCACAATCCAGCCCCAATTCATATATATATATATATATATATATATATATATATATATATATATATATAAATTACCACCATGCACAATGAATCCACCACTGCTATCAGGCTCCTCTGACTTTCTTCCCTCAATAGAGGGAAGGAAAAGATAGGAAGAGAGAGAGAGAGAGAGAGAGGAGAGAAGAGAGAGAGAAGCCAACCTGTAGCACTGCTTCACTGCGCGTGAAGCTTTATGGATGGAAAATTTTCTTTCTTCTTAATATATTTATGTATTGGATAGAGTCAGAGAGAAATTGATAGGGAAGGGGGAGGTAAAGAGGGAGAGAGAAAGAGAGACACCTGCAGTACTGCCTCACCAACCATGAAGCTTGCCCCCTGCAGGGGCTTGAACCCAGGTCTTTGCACGTGGTAATATGCACTCTACCAGGTACACCACTGCCCAACCCAATATTCATATGTATTTTTAAGAAGTGAAAAATGATAATAGAAGCAGGTCTGCAGGTGTCTGTCTTTCTCTCTCCTTCTCTGTCTCTCCCTTCCCTCTCAATGTCTGTCTGTCCTATGGAATAAAATAGAAAAAAAAAAAAAAAGGAAAAAATGGCCACCGGGAGTGTTGGATTTGTAGTGCCAACACTGAACACCAGTAATCACCGTGGAGGTAAAATAAATAAACAAATAAACATAAAAAACTAAATCTCTCACACGCACTTTATCCTTAAACTTGGATGCAGCATTTGCACTATTTATCTGCTGTTTCTCAGTAAGACCAAAAAAGTAAACTTATTAGAGAGTTAGCTTTCAGACTGGCACCAACCTTTAGCAATGTTCTGTCTGCACCTACTATAATTTACTTTGATGCTCAACTTCAACGATAAATATAGATGATGTGTAACTATGCCTCCACTTGCACATCATTCTCCCATCCATTTCCAGCACTGTGCATTGTGAGATGATTTTAATTTTAGGTAGTCTTATGTGATTGAAAGGGTACTTCACTGTGGTCTTAATTTATATTTCTGTGTCTAGTAAGGTTGAGCATCATTTCATATTCCATTAATCATTCTTCTTTCTCCTTTAAGAACTGTCATGGCCTTGGTGTGTGGACAGTTTTTCATGTAAGAATGTCTGTGAAACATGTTTCTATCCCAGAGGAAGGAGCTATTGAGTGGGGAAGACTAAAGCTACAGGATGAGAGTGAAACATGGGGCTTGGGGAGACAGGAGGAGAGGGGACTCAGAACATAGGAGGAATATTAGGTTGAGAGAAGAGACCATACCTCAGGAAAGAAAGATGAAATAACAGTTCAACAGGTAGAGGAACCTGATGGGAGGTGAAGGAGTTTCACACACAGTGACCTCAGTCTTTTCCATTGGAATGGTGGCCAGGATTTGAGGCAGTTGTAGGACTGGAGAGAGGCCCTGTGGAATGCAATGGAAAGAGCTAGACAGACCATAGAGGGATCAGATAGTTTTAAGAACCTCCAGAAGGTTGCATCATCTGTCCTGGGTGGAAACCATTGTTTTAAGAGAGCTACTTGGTAATTCACAGAGCCATGAACTGTGATCATTAACTGGGAAAGGTTGCTCTTAGGACCCATTTTCCCAAGATGTGGCAAAGAAGGTATCTAGGAATCTTTAAGTGGAAATGTCTTACAAGCAGAATGAACCCAACGAGGAAAATATTCAGTAAAGGTAGGAGCTATCCTGAGAGTCTGAGGGTTTTTTGTTGGTCACTTTCTCAGGCATCGCCTCCATTTACTCAAAATAATCTTCAGGTGTTCTAACAGACTGGGGCTAGTCTTGATTTCAGTCATAGCCATTCCACTGAACAGCTCTGTTTAGAAGCCTCTGCAGATGAGGCCCACTGTGTTCTCAAAGAGAATGTGTGTTTTGCAAGCAGTGTTCGCACAAACTATTAATATTTGTGTTAATTATTTGAATGGCTACCCTAACAAAGGATGACAAAAGGAGTGACTTCAAACAACACAAATGTATTCAGTCACAATTCTAGAAATGAGAAGCCCAAAACCGAGCTGTTGTAGAGCTGGAATTCTCTTGGAGGTAGAAGGTAGGAGAGAGAATCTGTTCCCTGCCTCTTCCATTGTCAGCATTTCTTGACTTGCGACCACCTCACTGCAGTCTCTGCCTCCATCCTCACATGGTTTCTCTTCTGCATGTTTGTCTCTCTTCTTTGGTTCTGTTAAGATATTTATTGTTGGATTTAGGCCCACTCAGATAATCCATGATGACCTCTCTCATGTTAACATCCTTCATGTCTAATTCCCAAATGAGTTTACATTCACAAATTCTGGGAATTGGAATATCTTTAGGAGGGATACCATGTGGCATATTATATTGGTTGTTCAGGCAAATGTCTTGGAAAGCAAATGTAACTTGAAGCATCTAAGGTACTCTACTTAGAGACCTCTGCAAAGCAAGAGGTAGGGGTTCTGTAGAAATCTCATCTAGTCTGTTACAAAGAGGAGAAAGCTAAGAGCCAAAGAAGGGAAATGGCAAAGCTTATTACAGACCAGTGTAGTTCTTCTCAGAAACCAGTGTCATATGTGGAAACAATGTCCACTTATACAACTAACCTCCTTTGAACATTTTATCTTCAATCCAAAATTGAAGGCCATGCACAGACTCAATGGCATATATATTTAAGTCAGAACACAGGGACCATGACTTACTGATTTTGGATGAAATTCAACACTTCCTGGCTTCTGTAAATGACTGTCCTATTCTTAAATTGATGCTTGGCTCCACTTGATTTTCCTTGAAGAGAAAAGCTGATTTAAATGTCATTTGTTGTACCCCTATATGGCTATGGCTGACTTGCAATACATTTCAGTATATTTGTCATCCTTAAGTGTTTGTTTGTAGAGGGAGATGGGGGTATGTATAACAAGCTGGATGAAGGGCCTGTGTTTGGAATCATCCCTGATCTCTTACCTACTTTTCTTTTCCAATTATCATTTAATAATGATCAACAAGATTTTAGGATAAGAGGGGTACATACAATTCCTACCACCAGAGTTCCATATCCCATCCCCTCCATTAGAAAATTCTCTATTCTTTATCTCTCTGGGAGCATGGACCCAGGATCATTATGGGGTGCAGAAGAAGGAAGGTCTGGCTCCTGTAACTGCTTCTTTACTGGACATGGGCATTGACGGGTCGATCCATAAGCCCAAGTCTGTTCCTGTCTTTTCCAGGTTGGGTAGAGCTCTGGGGAGGTAAGGTTCCAGGACATATTGGGGAGGTCCTCTGCCCAGGGAAGTCAGATTGGTGTCATGTTAGCATCTGCAACTTGGTGGCTGAGTATAGGTTACTAAGCTGTATCCCCAAATCAATTAGCTAACTTCTCTGAACCCCCTCTCTCCACCTCTAAAATTGGGCTAAAGGTCCCTAGCTCTCAGCTTTGACTCAAAGGTGGTTAAGGCATTAGTTATGAAAGTGTCTGACACTTAGTGTTACCCATCAAAGAGTTTGACTTCTGGTGGCTTTTAAAGGGAAAGTGCTTTCAGTCTATAAAGAAAGATAGGATGCGACACTTAACAATAGCTAACATAAGTTGAATCTCATCCCCTCCTATCATTCTCATTTTTCAGATAAGGAAACTGAAGTTTAACATGGTGACATGAGCCCAAGCTCACTCAATTGCTGCATGGTAGAGCTGTACCTTGAACTGAGACTCAAGTATTCCTGAGTCTCACGCTACACTGCCTGCCAGCATTTCACAGGGGGTTATAAGGGAAGTGAAAGAAGCTCAGGGTGGATTTGCAGGTTCAGAGAGAACACTTCTGGCTGGAGAAATACAGAACGGTTCTAGGATGCTGGTGCCATCCGAAGGGTTAGACTGGGTTCGAGTAGACATGGTAGATAACACAAGCTTAATCAGCAGGTTAGGGTGGGTTCTCCCCCAACCTCCCCCAGTCACAATCACCACTCCCAACACCCTCCAGAGCTTTGGGAAAATGAGCCAACTACTCCAGTAAATGGGGAGGAGCTATTTCAGACAGGTCCATTTTCAGAGGTCTTCTGGGATTGTGCTGGCAAACTAGAGCCTCCAGTGTCACTGGCACTGGGAACAGTTGCCTGGGCCAGTAGACCACAGTCCTCATGCCCCGATGGCAAACACAGCTTAGGCGGGGTTTCAGGAGGCAGACTCTTCGGTAAAAGTGTCTCCATCAAGCACAATATGGGTGATGATGGACTCTTTGGAAGTATCTTGCTTGGGTAGCCAGAGGGAGGCCAAGGAAGGCCCCTCATTTGCCTGGTCACACAGAGACAACACACTATACCCCCTCCTGTGTTTTGGGAATTGAGAGGAAGCCCCAGGTAAAAGATCTTAACCCTAAACTTTCCACTTAGATGGGACTTTCTTACTTATGAAAGGAAGACCCCAGTGGGCTCACAATTTGAGTAACACAAACAAGAAAGCCTAGTGTCTGCTTCAGTTACTAGAATAATCCAGGTAAAAATAACCTTGTGGGTTGTTTTTCTTCTCACCAAAGAAGAAACCCTCGCCTTGGGAAGATTTGTGGTGTTTCCCATGCAAGCATATGTCCCCAGTACTCTCAGTTCCCCTTTGCCCCTCTCACCAGGGAGCAGAACTACCTTGAAAGAGGTGATAGCCATGTGCAAGGAGGCACAGCTGTTTCCAGGCCTTTCTCAACTGGTCCCTCTTTGGTGGCATCCAGTGGGGCTCTGCTTGAGGAGGGGAACAGGCAGCCTGGTCAGCAAGGCTGTGTTCTCAGGGGGAGAGCAGCATACAGTTGAGGCTTTAAGGATTTGGGGGTGAAGATAGGCTAGTTTTGTAGAGTCACAGAGAGGGTAGAGTACCACTGAGGAATCTGAGCAACCGAGGGCAGTGGAGATACCAAGTGTCTCTTGATCACACCACATCACATCAAGGCTCCAGGTGTGCCTTCTGGGTCATAGCGTCTTGAGGGACCAGAGAAGAGAAGGCTCTGGAATCTGAGTGGGAGGAGGAACAAGGCCAGTGGGCATCACCGTGATGACCGAGGCCTTAGTGAGTGGCCTCATTGACAATCTACTCTGGGCCATCAGACTCCTCCTGGTGTCACATGGGGAGTGGGGTGGGGGCACAGCAAGCACTTGTCTTCTCTTGGAGCAGGATTTATCCTCTAATCAGAGGCATCCCACAAATTTGCTTTGTCTCCCAGGGAATAATTAGAGTGTGTTAGTATGATATCAGAAAATTGCTAATTATGGCGAGGAGCGAGCACAACAATCTGGGAACTTGTGGAGCTATGGTTAGTGATGACAGGAAAGGAACATATTTGACTGTTTGATACTACACCCAGGTCTTCAGGGGGAGGTGAGAGACGAAGCTGGCACTATGCCCTTAGTCCCAGAGACTGTCTTCCTCCTGAGAGCATGGCTCAGAGACTGCCTGTTAGGGGCTGCAAGATACGTGAGGAGTTGACACACACAGCCCCTCTCTCTGGTTTTCTTGCTCTCTTCCTCACTCTCTCATACACACTTTCATCTGGCCTCCTGCACATGCCCACACACCACACATTCAGACTTGCTCTCACATGCTCACACAAGTTCTCAGCCAAATCAGAACGCTCCTTTGGACCCAGAAAGATCAGGTGGTCACATCAGTGTTCTGACTCAGTGCCTTTAGTTAGATCAGATTCTCTGGCATAAAGAGGATTGGGGGGGGCAGGGTAGTGGTGCACCCAATGGAACATGCACATTACTATGTGCAAGGAAGTGGATTCAAGTCCTCCCTGTTCCCTACCTGCAGGAAAGAAACTTCATGAACAGTGAAGCAGTGCTGCAGGAAACTCTTTCTCTCTCCTGTTCTTTCTTTCTTTCTTTCTGCCTTTCTTTCTTTCTTTCTCTCTTTCTTTCTCACTGTCTTCTTCTCTCAGTTTAACTCTGTCCTATCAAAAGAAAGAAAGAGAGAGAGAGAAAGATAGAAAGAAAGAAAGAGAAGAAGGAAGGATGGAAGGAAGAAAAAGAAATAAAGAGAGAAAGGAAAAAAGAAGGAAAGGAAGGGAGGAAGGAGAGATAGAAGGAAGAAAAAGAAAGAAAGAAAGAAAGAAAGAGAGAAAGAGAGAGAAAGGAAGAAAGAAAGAAAGGAAGGGAGGAAGGAAGGATGAAAGGAAGAAAAAGAAAGAAAGAAAGAGAAAGGAAAGAAGGAAGAAAGAAAGAAAGAAAGAAAGAGAAGGAAAATGGCTCCCTGAGTTATGTATTATGTATTTACACTGCAGGCACAAAGCCCTAGGAATAATCCCGAGGCAAAGACAATAAAAACAAACAAACAAGAAGAGAGAGACTGAGATACAGGGGACTCCAAGACACTAAAACCCCAGTAAATGCTGGTGTAAATAATGCTAGCAAATCTTTGCATAGAAAGGCATTACAGTGGTGAATAGGTCCTGGGGCTGAGTGCTGTATAGTGTGAAGCCTTAAGAGCCCATGAGAGACCAGCAGCAGTCTGTGTCTTTGGTGCTGAGAGACAGGGAGAGTCAGGGCTGAGAATCTGAGTGAGGCTAACTAGTGGCTTTCAAACACCACCACACACCAGAACCTCACAACCTGATGTTCAACCAAGCAGCCAGATCTTGGTGTCTAACATCACCCTCCAGGGCTCATTGAAGGAAGAACTGACTTTTGGGTGATAAGGGGAAATACCCAACATGAGTCTAGATTATCTTGTAGTGCCAGAGAATGTGGAAGGTACAAGGAACACAAGCCAGGAACATGTCTCAGGGATATAAAATCTTTTGCCCAGGAAATTGAAGCTAAGATCCCAACAGCCAAAGATGGGCAGTCTGAGCAATAGAAACATCCATGAGTCAGAACAGCTGTAAATAAATGATTAATTAAATGAAAAATTGGGAAAGTAGACAAATCTCCCATACACATGAGCAAATGCTCCTCTCCTGAGGATAGAAAGCATCGTTCCTGCCCCCTATGCATGATAACTTCTAAGGAGTATGGCACAAGAAGGGAACAGAGGAGAATGTAACAAACCCAACCTCAGCCAGGTGATCTGGTCAACACCTTCATAAGTGCTGAAAACACAGTGGTCAAGTCTTGATTTTTTTTTTTTGCTTCCAGGGTTATCACTGCAGTTCAGTGCCAGCACTATGAACCCACTGCTCCTGGTGGCCATTTTTTTTTTTCAATTTTATTGGATGGGACAGAGAGAAATTGAGAGAGGATGGGAGATAGTGAGAGAGGTAGAGAGAAAGATAGGCAGTTGCACGTCTACTTCACCACTCATGAAGCTTTCCCTCTGCAGGTAGGGAGCAGGGGCCTCAAACCCAGGCCTTTGTAAGGGTTCTTGCATTTCGTACTATGTATGCTTAACTAGGTATGCCACCACCCAGCTCTTCAAATCTTGATTTGTGACCACCTCTGGGTGAGGGTCTTCATCCCTAGCCCATTATCCCAGACAAACCAAAACATCATTAATCCCAAATCATCTACAAAACCTGGTCGGCATTCCTCAAATATTAGGGGGATAAAAAATAAGAAAAACCTGAGATATTGCCACAGCCCGGAGGAGCATATGGAGACATGGTTTCCTAGGTGGAATCTGTGACATCAAAGAACATTATGCAAAAATTAAGGCTCTCTGAACAAAAAAAGAAAGAGTCTCAGTAACTAGAAGGTTCATCAGTTGTGACAAAGGGACCAAAGTAATGTAAGCTGTTAACAGAGGAAGCTTGGTGAGAACATGGAAACTCTATACCACATCATAACTTCCCTGTCACTCTAAAGCAAAATCTTCATTTATTTTATCTTATGAGAGAGAGAGAGAGAGAGAGAGAGAGAGAACAGAGTAGTACTACTCTATCAAACAGTGCTGGGAATTGAATCAGGGCCTTACACATACAAGCTACCTCCCCAGCCATAAAATTCTCCTCCTCCTCCTCTTCCTCCACCTCCTTCTTCTTCTCCTTCTCCTTCTTTTTTTGCTTGCTTGCTTGCTTATTTTTTTAATTCTTTAAAAAATTATTACCTTTATTTATTTATTAGATAGAGACAGAGAGAAATTGAGAGAAATGGGGAGAGAGGGAGAGAGACAGAGAGACGTCTGCAGCACTGCTTCAACACTTGCAAAGCTTTCCCCTTGCAGGTGGAGACCAGGGCTTTGAACCTGGGTCCTTGCACACTGTAGTATGTGTGCTCAGCCAGGTGTGCCACCACCTGGCCCTGCTTGCTTATTTTTCTAAATTCTCATTCTATTCCTACCAGTGAAATCAGTATTTGGACTTGAAGCTGGGCATCAGGCCTTATTTTTTTTTACTTGATTTAATTATAATCTCTAAGTCCATTGGATAAGAAAAGTACAATTCCAAACAATGCCCACACCAGAGTTCTCCATCCCAACCCCTCCAATGGAAGCTTTCCTATGCTTTATCCCTTTATGAGTATGGACCCAGAATCTTTATGGGGTGAAGAAGGTGGAAGGTTTGGCTTCTGTAATTGCTTTCCCATACTCCCAGTCTGTTCCTATCTTTCCCTAGTGGGATAGGGCTCCAGAGAAGTGGAGTTCCAGGACACATTGGTGAGGTTGTCTTCCCAGGGAAGTCAGATTATTCATCTGCAGCTTTGTTACTGGACAACATTAAGATATAAAACAGAACAAATTGTTTAATAATCAGGAACCTAAAGGTAAGAATATAGCAAATGATGGTGTATTGCACCAAAGTAAGAGTCTCTGGAGTGGGTGGGGGAGGGTCCAGGTCCTGGAACATGATGGCAGAGGAGGACCTAGTGGGGGGTGTATTGTTATGTGGAAATGTCATGCATGTACAAACTATTGTATTTACTGGTAACTATAAAATATTAATCCCCAATAAATTACAAAAATAAAATAATATAAAACTTCTATTTTACTGTCAACTGCAAACCACTAATCCCCCAATACAGAAATTAAAATAAAAAAAAGAATATCACAGATGAGATGTGGGGTCTCCATTTTGGAAAAAAGAGAAAGTCCATTTTAGGTATATCCCAAGGGGCCTATGACTTTACCAGTTTTTGTCTGAGCCCGACAGCTAACATGCAGGTGGGCTAAAGGTATTGTCTGGGGAGATGGTGTCAGAGTTGGACATAGGACTAGAAAGCTGAGTCAGGACAGAGAGTAGCTTCCAAATATGGGAAAAGTATATAAATACCATTTACTATAAACACCATCCATCTGATATGGGGCCATATTCAGCACAGGAGTCTGTGTAACCTCTGCATCCCTGTAGGTCTGAGCTCATATTCCATGGTCATAGCTAGGAATATTCTAGGCTGCACTCATTTCTGGACTAGTCTTCCTCAAGTAGCAGAGTATGTTGACCCAGCCTCCCTTCAGAGAGCAGGGTAGTCCCTACCATTGTTTCACGTTGATGGCAAGGTCCTGTACAGATTCTCAAGAGGGTTTATGATGTTCCTGATAGAGATGATCAGTGATGGTTGAGAGAGGGATCTGTTAGAGGTCTAGGCCAGCAGGGCCTTTTTTTTTTTTTTTTTTTTTTTAACTCCAGGGTTATTGCTGGGGCTCAGTGCCTGCACTACAAATCCACTATTCCTGGAGGCCATTTTTTCTGTTTCTGTTGCCTTTTTTGCCGTCATTATTGTTATTGTTGCCATTGATGTTGTTGGATAGGACAGAGAGAAATCAAGAGAGGAGGGGAAGACAGAGAGCAGGAGAGAAAGATAGACAACTGTAGACCTGCTTCACTGCTTGTGAAGTGACCTCCCCACACAGGTGGGGAGCCCAGGGCTTGAACCCAGATCCTCACACCGGTCCTTGAGCTTTGCGCCACATGTGCTTAATCCACTGCACTACTACCACCCGACCCCACATCAGGGCCTTTTTAAAGCTGCTGGATGATTTTGATGTTATAGAGCCCTCGGGACTGGTGGCCTCTCCTCATGTCAAGATTTTTTTCTTTTTCCGGGGATTCATGTTTTACAGTTGATAGTTAATACAATAGTTTGTATATGCATAACATTTCTCAGTTTTCCACATAGCAATACAACCCCCACTAGGTCTTCCTCTGCCATCATTTTCCAGGACCTGAACTTTCCCCCACCCCACCCCATACCAACCCAGAGTCTTTTACTTTGGTGCAATACACCACAGATTGTTTGTATAGTCTTGAGCCTGAGCCTGTCTGGAGCTTGGGCTATGTGTTGGGACCTTCTAGGTCTCCCCAAAGCAATTGAATGGAGATGGGGATGTGTCCTTGTGCGTATTTAACCATCTGTTCCACCAGGTGGCGCGCTGTAACCACCGTCCTGCAGCCTGGTGCTTTCCCTTTGAGGTCCTCAGGGTCTCTCAGCTAAGCCTGTTCAAAGCCATTTCAAAACTCATCCGTTGCTTTCTACAAAGTGTATGTGTGTGTGTGGGGGGGAGCAGAGTGTCACCCTGCCTTCCCCAGGTGGTCCTCGTGACTGAAGATTTGCCTTGGACCTTTTTCCTTTCGAAATAACATCTTATATTCTTCCCGGCTAATGAAACCGGGCCATTTATAAAAGGCTGAGTTTGGTCCAGCATTTGCTTTCCTCCTTCCGTTTTATAACACACCTGGGCAAATGGCTCTCCTCCAGAGCCAAGGGAGAATGTCTGACTGCTGGGAGAGAGATTCCCCTGGCTCCCTTCTGTCACCACCTAAGGTTCTTTCCAACAGATTCACATTCATTGGCCCGGGTCCAAGCACACAGTCACACACAGCCTCTGGCTCACTGCAGCTCATGATAGCTCACACTCCTTCAAGAAGGAAGCCACCAGCCAGTGAGTCCTCGCCACCACCTGGAGGCGGGTTAAGAAGAGATTAGATGACCTGTTTTTGTTTAGTGGGGAAAGGGGGGAGTCCCTTCTCAGCCCAGGCCCCAGACAGGAAGCCTCTCTTCTCTGCCAGGAGGATGAATCTGCCAGAAGATGAATCTCTTGAATCTTGACAACAGGTCAGCTGTAAGGAAATCAGAGCTAGATCCAGGATGAGCTCGGGGCCCTGCGGGCTGCAGGGGGCGCCTCCCAGCCTCTCCAGACAAAGGAAGGTTCTCTGTAGAAACTGGGAGGGAATGAGACCTCTGCAGTCCTGCCAATAAAAACCTCTGGAGCCAGAAATGTCATCTCAGCACAGACTTTGTGCGACAACGTCCAGAGATGAGAAAATGAAGGAGTCAGGTAATTCAGACCACCAGCTCAGAGGAGATGCCATCTGTCTCTCCTCCACACCCAGTTAGAGGTGTTGTCATGTTTGGTTGTTTGAGGAATTGAAAATGAATGTCAGCATCTTTTAATACTACCTAGAGACAGTTTTGTGTAGTTATGTCGAGCTTACCTGTAACACAAAAACCATCTTTTTTCCTCGTTTGTGGAAAGAGGGCCTATACCTTTAACCGTATTTGTTGAAAACCATGTTAACTGGAGCTCTTCTGAGGCTTGTCACAAATACATTTCTGGTTCAGCTGTCCAGAGGAGCAGTGGAGTCAGTAGCTGCATGCATAGACTATTCTTCTAAGAAACCATTCTTGTCTGGCTCTCCAGGTAGTCCAGGACTGTAGGAGGGAACATCAAGAAACTGCTTCTCTCTTTCTGGTTTCCCTCTGCAAGGAAAGCGATGACTGGTTTATCCAGAGGTGCAATCTCAATGACCAGGAGTGAGGGACAGTGGGGCAGACAAGGAAGAGAAAACAATTAATGGTTACTCCATGGGGGTTTGGCACATTTGGTTAAGCACAAATGTTACCATATGCAAGGACTTGGGTTCAAGCCTTCACTCCCCACCTGTGTGTGGGGGGGATGGTCTTCATAAATAGTTCTGCAAGTACTGCAGGTATCCATCTTCCTCTTTAAGAAATTATTTATTTATTTATACCAGAGCACTGCTTAGCTCTGGCTTATGGTAGTGGTAGTGCAAGGAATTGAACCTGGGACTTAGGAGCTTCCGGCATGAGAGTCTCTTGGCATAACCATTATGCCATCTACCCCCACCTTTTTAAAATTTATTTAATAGAGAGAAAGATGAATCAAGAAGGAAGGGGGGAGATAGAGAGAGAGAGATAGAGAGACAGAGAGATACCAGCAGCACTGCTTCACCACTGATGAAGATTTCCATCTGCAGGTGGGAAGGGGGGGGCTTGAATCTGGGTCCTTGTGCATTGCAATATATGCACTTAACCAGGTGTGCCACCACCTGGGCCCTCTATCTCCCTCTCTGTCCCCTCCTTTTGATTTTTCTCTGTCCTATTAAATAAGGGGAGGGGGGAAGAGAACCACCAGGAGCAATGGATTCATCATGCAGGCACCAATCCCCAGTGATAACAATGGTAGCAATTTAAATAAATAAATATGTAAAGGTCACTCACTGAAACTCCGAAGACTCTTCAACAGTAAGAGTCAGACCTTTTGTTCATTAGGGGCAGTGAAAGGAGGAGTTGTGTCCTTCTTATCTCACAGACCCAGGGGGGTATTAATACCCTGTACTTCCAGGTGATGTGTAGGAGACAATTCCCACCAGTCCCTCAATACTTTGGAAAGAAGGCCTGAGTGAATGTGGCCAGGCAGACACTGCAGCTCTCTGCACTCTGCAGGGAACTGGTTCCCAGGGCAGTGCCTGGGCTAAGAGGGGAGGCTGATAGGAGCTGAAGTGATGAACAAAGGTGTCCCCCTCACAGGCACAGGTCTAAACATAGAGTAACTGGCAGATGCTCAGACCACAGCTCTGTTAAATGAGTGAGGCTCAGCTTATTCCTGTGGACCCATCCACAGTCTACTTAAGCTCCAATCTTAATGAACTTGCTGCACAGGGAAAATAACATCAGCATCAGCGTTTTGTTGTTGTTGTTGTTCCCTCTATGGAAGACACAGGAAAGAAATCCCATTGAGTATATGTAGAGTTTATTTTGAATGCCAGAGATTGGGGGAGGCAGGTGTCTATGGAGAAATTAGGGTTAAAGGCTCATGGAGCTCCAGAGTCTCTGGCACTTTCCAGAGATACAGATACCAGGGAGTAACCAGAATTTTGGCATTTATCTCCACAGAAGAGCAGGTATGCCCATTCTTGGATCACAAGTACCACTTTTACATCATTCATTACCCAGTTTTGACTAATGTTTGGCTCCAGATAGAAAGGGAGAGAATGTTAGAAAGTGGGTAGAATTTCTCCTGGAGAAACTCCACTGAGATGCAAAAGGAGGAGAGTGAGGAAAAGTAGAGAGAGTGAGGATGTGTATGTGAGAGGGAGGCTGTTCCTCATGGAATTGGTAGTTCTATGTATGTACCGTAGTTATCCCTTATCTGTTGTTCTGTTCCCTTCCCTTCAGTTAGCCCCCCCCCCACTTATGACTTAGTTGCATACAGGGTGGAGGTGTGAACCTGTGAACTAGTGTCCAAAAGTATCATGTAGAATGAGAGTTATTTTGAAAGGAAGAGAGACTACATTCACTCCAGATCCACTGCAGCACAGTTGAACAACATAGTAAGGGTCCACTTACATGTACTTTTATTATGGTTCCTTGTCCATAGACACAATCAACTTCAGCTATCAGCTTTCTGCTGTTGCTGTTAAAAAATGATTTACAAGGCAGTTGTCATATGAGTACGATTTCCCGTCTTTCTGTGACAGGTATGTGCACTCCACTCCCACACCCACTCAGGCTCCTCAGCACCCTCTCCCACCTCATCCCTCATGTTCTTGGCCTGGTTGCAACTAGGTGAATCTGTAGATGCAGTTGAATGCACACACAGCTGATTATGATACACTTGGTCCTCCATGGGTTTCTGATTTCCCCAGAATTCCTGAATTTGTAGATACCCAAGGGGCAATAGTAACTACGTTTGGGGGATTCAAAAGTTATATGCAAATTTACAATTTTGAGAGCTAATGTCCCAACCCCTACGTTGTTCAAGTGTCAACTCAGTATCTTATATGTATTTCATTAAACTATTGCTGTTGCCCATCTCTGCCTAGCTTATAAATTAAACTTCATATAGATGTGTACTTGGTGAGTCTTAAACACACATGACACTACAAAGCTGGGCTGAATTTCTATAGTGCTGTAAACGAATGGCAAATCAATATCAAAAAAAGAAAGAAAAAAAAGGAGAAAAAATGTAGCCTATGTAAAGTTTGGCATTGTCTTTGTTTCAGACACCCACAGAGGGTCTTCGACCAGATTATCCTTTGTGGATAAGTGATGCCTGCATTCTCAAAGAAAGGAGGTTGTGATCAGAAGCAACCTGTGCTGTGAAGGGTGCAGGGAGAGGGAATTCTCATACACTGTTCATGGGGTGGGAACCAGTGCTGCCCCTATAGAAAATGACATGGAGGCTCTTCAAAATATTAAAATTAAAGATTTAATTTCAAAAGAAGTGCCACTCGTAGCTATCTATTCAAAGAATATAAAATCACAAATTGGGAGGGGGCCAAGAGGTGGCATACTGGTTAAGCGCACACTTTATAGCGCACAAGGACTTAGGTTCAAGCACCCGGCCCCCACCTGCAGGGAAGAAGCTTCACAAGTGGTAAAGCAGGGCTGCAGGTGTCTCTCTGTCTCTCTCTCCCTCTCTAACCCCCCATCTCCCCTCTCAATTTCTCCCTGTCTCTATCCAATAATAAATAAATAAAAAAGAAACAAAACCACAAATTGGAAAAGGCATATGTACTCCTCTGTTAATAGCGATCTTGTTTGCAATAGTCAAGATCTGGAAGCAATCTGCATACCAGTGTGGCATATAAACCCAATGACACCCTACTCAGCTATAAGAAAAGGTGAAGCCCCATCATTTAATGATGATATTGGTGGGACTGGAGGGGCTCACGCTGAGTGAGATGTCAGAAGGGGAAAGACAAATCATTGGTGAAATTCCCCATCTGTGCAATATAAGAAAACAAAGCAAGGGAACAAAATCAAACCACACCCTTGAACTCTGTCTAGCTGCAGAACTGGGATGACGAGAAGGAGAAGGGAGAGGGGAGCTTGGGGGTGGGATAGGCTCAGTGTATTCCGGCAGAGGGGTCTGTGCTCTTCAGTGGCGGGTGTGATGAGACACTTTGCAGAGGTGTGACCCTGTACTCCTAAAGCATGTTTAGTGTTGTACACCAACATTACCTTGATTTTAATAAAGATGTAGAAGACTGGGACACGAGGCACGTGGCATATGTTCCAGAAGGAAGGAAGGAAGTGGCAGGAAACAGTGGGACCCGGAAGTCTTGGCCACTGTAGGACTGATAGCACAGAGTAGGAGGGAAAACAAGTGGAGTCATTGATTATGTGGGTGGAAGCGTGTTTTCTAGGGTGTCAATGCAGGTGTGTGCTTCCCAAAGGTCAAATGGCATTTTAGTTGAGTTGTTATCATTATCAATCATCTTTATTATTATTATTATTTGGCACTGGGGCTTTGTGCCTTCCTGATTCTACCATTCTCAGTGACTTTGATTTTCCCCTTTTAATTTCAGATAGAGACAGAGAGAGGGAGAGAAAGAGGGATAGAGAAGGAGAGACACTACAGCACCAGTCCGTTGCTTGTGAAACTGCCATACATGGTGCTCCAATGTGGTGTCAGGGGCTCTAACCTGTATCATTTAAAATATATATATATAATTTATTTATTCCCTTTTGTTGCCCTTGTTTTTTTTATTGTTGCAGTTATTATTGTTGTTGTTAATGATGTCGTCGTTGTTGGATAGGACAGAGAGAAATGGAGAGAGGAGGGGAAGACAGAGAGGGGGAGAGAAAGACAGACACCTGCAGACCTGCTTCACCACCTGTGAAGCGACTCCCCTGAGGGAGGGAGCCGAGGGATCCTTACGCTGGTCCTTGTGCTTCGCGCCACATGCGCTTAACCCGCTGCACTATTGCCTGACTCCCTAAAATCTATTTTTAAAATTTATTTGTTATTGGATAGAAACAGAGAGAAATTGAGAGGGGAGGAGGTAATAGAGAGGAAGAGAGACAGAGTGATACCTGCAGCCTTGCTTCACCATTCATGAAGATTTCTCCCCAAAGGTGGGGACCAGGAGCCTGGACCTAGTGTGTGTGCCCTTAATCAGGTGCATCACCTCCTGGCCCCTCAAACCTGCATTTTCATGCATGGTAAGAGTGTGTGAGATACCTCTCAACCCATCAAATGGCATATTTTTAAATAAATTGCTAGTATCTTATTGCAGTGGAAGAAAAGAAAAGCTTTGGGCATCCCCACAGTGTCTAGATTCTATTCCTGGAATGTTCTCACAGGTAGAGATTTATATAAAATACACAGCAGAGATGGTAATAGATTTTGATGCATATTTCATAGTTGTAAGCTTATCACTGATCTCATGGTTTTATGAAAACCGCATTTATCATACAATACCCATGTTTTGCTATGTGTGATTACAATGCGAGGAAGAGACAGTTATCACAGAGCTGAACTGGCAGGAGGGACCCAGATCCTTGCCTTCCTTTACTCACCATCACTTCCCTCCTTGGGTTTATCGCTTTTGGGGTCATCCTGCCCTGGGGCAGTCTCTACCTCCTGTTCAGTCTGCTAAAAAAATAAATAAAAATAAAATGTATTTTATTACTTTCCCACCAGGGAAGTCAGTGGATGAAGCAGAGTATAATAACATCATCGGAGAGACGAGCCCTGAATCTTATCTGAGAGAGAAAGGAGTCTAGCTTCTTATTTAGTCGGCCACACTCAAGTTATCTAGGAAACCACAGGCTGAATTCATCCTGGGACTGTAGTGCTCCCAGCTCCCAGCTCCCCAGCAAGCCTTCCCTCTTCAGAAACCTGAGAAGGTTCCCTTCAAAAGGCCCTCTGGGCCAGGACTCAAATTGGCCTGGCTCCCCTCTGATCTCCTGAGCCTGTGAGCAGGGGGTCCTGCAGCTGTAGTAACTCAACCTCCGTGCACAAGCTCACATCTTTTCTTTTCCTGGACGAGATTTATAATATATGGCAGGGTTTAGTCTTACCGTAGACATTCCCAGGAGAGGCCCTGAACTCCCGTGTCACACAGCGCCTTCAGTCGGTCCTGCAAGCTAACTTTCAGATGGGTTTGCAGATAAAGTTGGGTTGGTACTTAAGGGAAATTGAATTTGTGTGTGATTGAGAAACCACTTTACACAACATGCTGGCCTGGGCTGGCCCTTATCCCCCCTGGAGCAGGCTGGGAAACCTGACATGCAATCTGCAGTTTAAGAGTCTTTGTCTATCCTGCTGAGGTCTGCAGCAGCAGAACATTCGGGCCTGCTTACAATCAGAAACAAGCCAGAGCTGAGTATTTACTTATGTATTTATTTATTTATTGACACTGGGGATATTGCTGGGACTATCAGTTCCTATGCAATGAATACTGTCTGCTCCTGATAGCTTTTTTTCTTTGTTTTTCCTTTTCTCTCTCTCTCCCTTTCTCTCTCTTTCTCTCTCTCTTTCCTTCTGTTTTCTTTTTCTTTTCTTTGATAGAACAGAAATAAGTTGAGAGGAGAGGGGAAGGCAGAGAAAAAGAATGAGAGAGAGAGAGACCAAGAGAGAGACCAGCAATACTGCTACACTGCCCATGAAGCTTCCCCTCTGCAGGTGGGGGGATTGGAGCTTGAACCCAGGTCCTTGCACATGTAATGTGGGTAAACCACTGCCTGACTGCAGGAACTGGGCAAGGTTCCTCAAACTCTCTGTGCTCAAGTTTTCTTACTTGTAGACAAAGCTAACAACCTCACAGCCTTGCAGTAGAATATGAGTTTTAAAGGAAGGGAAGGGGCAGGTCAGTCACCCTGAGAAGTGAATGCTGTCCCCATCCAGAGGGGCCAACACCCAGGAAATCAGTGCTGGAGCCAAGTAACAGACATGGCTTGGCTGTGGTGAATCTCAGCCCAGGGCTGGACCCAAATAAGCCTGGTACTTGAACTTGATGGCTAGGGATGTTGGGAAGGGCAGGGGTACTCTATGATAGACACCAGTGAATTACATGGTGCGCCAAGTGGATCCCCCCAAGCACAGGCGTGTCTGTTGGGGATGGGGGGACTGTAAGGTGGTCCTGTGTGCCCTGGTGCAATCCTTGCAGGACACAGATGTGCTCAGCCTGTAGTGAATGCCCTTTTATTTACGTGGCCAGGTCGGTTCCCAGACAGCCAGGGGTGGGGGATGGGGGGGTTTGCTGCTGATCTGAATAGCAATCAGCTCCTTGCAGCTCCCTGTCTTTACAAGAACTGGGGACACTAATAACATCCCTGGGGAGGGGCCGCAGCCTTGCAGAGTGTCTGCCTCCCTATATACAGCTGGCCTCTTTCGTCCTTGGAGGCAGCAGCAGGGGATGAAAAGGATTTTTTTTAAGTTGGTTGACAGTTTCATTAAAAAAAAAAAAAACTGATTTCAGTTGGTCACAGTGGAACGACATTTGTATTTTTAAACAACTACTCGAAATTCTTTGTTAAGAAGCCTCCATTTAATTTTTTACATTAAAACTGGCACAGAAAAATAACTGAAGTCGGGGGTAGTGTAGTGGGTTAAGTGTATATGATGCAAAGCACAAGGACTGGTGTAAGGATCCCGGTTCGAGCCCCCAGCTCCCACCTGCTGAGGGGTTGCTTCACAAATGGTGAAGCAGGTCTGCAGGTGTATATCTTTCTCTCCCGCTCTCTGTCTTACCCTCCTTTCTCAATTTCTCTCTGTCCTATCCAACAACAACAAGAAGAAGAACAACAAGGGCAACAAAAATGGGGGGGGAATGGTCCCCAGGAGTAGTGGATTTGTAGTGCAGGAACCGAGCCCCAGCGATAGCCCTGGAAGCAAAAAAAAAGAGAGAGAAAAATAACTGAAGGCTGTTGATTTATAACTCAGTACATCCAAGCAACTATGATAACAAACCTATAGGTCTCTCTAGGTCTTGGATATATAGAGTGGGTTGCATGGGTGGAATCCACATATGTGTGTAAATGCCCCAAGAAAGGACCCAAGTTGTTGTCAGGATGGTTCCAGTTCAATATCCCTGAAGTTGAAGTCAGTCATTTATTCAAATGGATGGACCAAGATGCTGCCCCCCAGAACCTCTATGAAAGGCAAAATTCTGGAAGCTTCAGTCTGATGATTGTTTGTGCTTTTCCTGCTGTCCAGCCCTCCCTGTTGAGCCCACCCACAACTAAACAAGCTTGGGAGTGCTGTCCAGACAAGGAGGTGAAATGCCCAGCAAACAGCTTAGGGCACCAAAAATTTTGGCTCAGTGAGTCAGGAGCCTCCCTGCGGACTCCCAGCCTTCACTGTGCCTGTCACCCAGGCCCAGGGAGAACACAGATAATTACTGCAAGGACTTCTGGAGTGGCTTCCATTCCCCCAACTAAATTTATTCCATCAGAGCATTTCCTTTGCTTAAGTCTAATTGGTGTAGTCATTATGTCAGAGTGAATGTTATTGTTTTGGTCAAAAGCAGTAAACTAGAAAAGACATTCTGCATTACATCTCTCCTCTCTATCCTGGAATTGGGACCCTCAGGAAAGAGCCAACAGGACCCACTGATGACTGCAGTCAACAAACCAGGCTTTCTAGGGTCCTCAGAGAGCAAACAGAAAACTGACTGTTGGGTTTGCCCTAAATTATCTTCAGTGAGCTGATGAAAAAAAGAAAGCTCCATACTGCTATTTCTTGGATTCATTTATTCCATCCTGCAGGATTCCTTGCCAATGGGGTGTCGAGTACAGTGGTGTGTGTGTGTGTGTGTGTGTGTGTGTTGTTATGCTCACATTGCACAAAGCAAATGCAGCACCAGCCTCACCTCAGGCAAGCTTGTGCCCTGCCTGCCTATTGGGTGTTGGATGACATGCACCAGCGAAGGGGGAAAATACAGACAGGAATTCATGTTTATCTTTCCATCTGGCAGCATGCAGATCAGATTACAGGAAAAAAAAAAAAACAACAACAACCAGAATGTCTGTAGGTAAAATTACACTGCAAAGTTTTACAAAGTCATCAAGGTAAATCTTATTTTGTGAAATTGTGAATGTTCTCATGGACCTAATTCAGAATACATTTGTTAAACAAAGAACATCTTGATGTGATTCCATTTGTTTTGGAGCCTATATTCTGCAGATTTTTTTTTCTCAGTATGGTATAAGAATGTGAAAATTATGGAGAAGCAAAACAATTATATCCTTCTGTCAGTTATGTAGATTTTACATGGAGAGCTAAAACATGGCTACATATAAACGATACATATTTAGTCTAATTGCCATCTGATATTTGGAACTTTCTGTCCCTTCCCTGCTCCTTCCCAGGCCTTTCCCCACGGTGTCTGAATTAACCTTAGAGACTTATTCCTTTGCATCTTGTAGATCACTTGGTCTCCTCCGGGGATCTCAGCCAGATTATAGTCATGCTCTGGGGAGGTAGCAGTACACTGTGTTGTTAACTCTTTCAGTACAGGGTCTTTCAACCTTCATGCCACAAACCTTATCTGTCTAAATAGGATCAAACAGTGAATTTTTATGAAGCTGTATCTCATCCTGTCATGCTAGTATCTCTAAGTTAGATTGTTGAATTGTTGGGGGCCGTAAGATGTGGAAAGATAGTGTCATGGCCCAGACTTCCCTGGACAGATAACCCCACCAATGTGTCCTGGAGCTCTGCTTCCCCAGAGCCCCAACCTACTGGGGAAAGAGAGAGGCAGGCTGGGAGTATGGTTCGACCTGTCAACGCCCATGTTCAGCGGGGAAGCCATTACAGAAGCCAGACCTTCCACCTTCTGCATCCCACAATGACCTTGGGTCCATACTCACAGAGGGTTAAAGAATAGGAAAGCTATGTCTGAGGCTCCAAAGTCCCAGGTTCAATCCCCTGCACCACCATAAGCCAGAGCTGAACAGTGCTCTGGTAAAAAAAAAAAAAAAAAAGAATAGGAAAGCTATCAGGGGAGGGGATAGCATACGGAGATCTGGTGGTAAGAATTGTGTGGAGTTGTACCCCTCTTATCTTAAGGTTTTGTTAATGTCTCCTTTTTTAAATAAATGAAAAAAATTTAAAAATGATAGTGTCATGGCAGGGAGTAAGAGCTTTGAGGGCTGAGGGAAGGTCAAGATGGTATAAGTGCCCCTCTCTACCTCTGTACCGAAACAGAAGACTGGGACATAGAAGGTCCCACTCACACAGGACTTGGAGCTGAGACCTGAATCACTGCAGGTGCCCTTTCAGGCACTGGGAAGTGACATGGCATTGGAGGAGTGATTGTTTTGCAATTGTCTCTTAAGTTAATACTTTTTTTTTTATACCTATTAAGATGAACTGTCTGGTATATTAAAAAAGCCATCATACAGAAGGAGATGGAGTCTGTTTTTCCAGGTCTGCCTTGCTGACTAGATAGCTCATGAGAGTGCAAGAACACTGTGGGTCGAGGCAGGGATGGGAGGCACGAATGCAGACAGAGCCAAGAATCAAAGGCAGCAGCATCACGGGGAGAGGACCAGGCATTGCCAGGTCTGTATTGGACTGTTCTCCTTCTGGTGAGGTGACTTTCCTGACCACTCCTGACCTCCCCATCCACTAAAGCTTGCTGGAGCCCTGCCATATAGCATTGTTGTGAGGGTCAGGCTGGCATAAAATACATCATTATGACTCTGCTAGTGTTGACTACTTTACTATTCTCACTAGCCCCGTCCTGGCTGGCAGGGGAGACACAAGTTCTGCAGGACTGTTCCAAGTCTCAGCTTTCTGAGCAGCAGGGAGGCTGCAGACCACAAGGAGCTGAAGGGGGTGGTGAACACCCGGGGTTGGATCAATGGATGTGTTGTGGGGCAGTCTCCCTCCCCCAACATTGGGGTGGCCAGGAACTCAGGCTCTGAGGCTGCCTGCCAGTTATCACCTCACAGGCCTTGGCTTGTTAGTCTAACTTTTGTCCATGTGATTTTCACCTCCAGCCACTCATCTTGAACTGTCTTCTCTCCTGACTGACACACTTACCTTCACAATTTATGCTCTTTTCTTTCCAGGCTCCCCCTTCTTTCTCTCTCTCTCTCATACTTGGGGAGGGGGCCAGGCAGTGTCACACCTGGTTGGGCACACACATTACAGTGTGCAAGGATGCAGGTTCAAGCCCCTGATCTCCACCTGCAGAAGTAAAGTTTCACAAGTGGTGAAACAGTACTGTAGGTATCTCTCTGTCTCTCCCTTTCTACCTCTGCCTCTCCTCTGAATTTCTCTCTATCTGTAGCCAATAATTAATAAACAAAAATATTAAAAATAAACAAATTGTTCAAGTATGCCTGGGGAAACAGATGACCAGGATGACTAAGAAGTACTGGAGAGACATGAATTACAAAAGAAAGACGTGGCAGAGCAGGCTACAGTTCTGAAGCTCTGTCTGTCCCTCAGGCGTGATCTGATATGGGACATCACTCTTGTGGGGGAAGAAGAAGCTTTGCCTGAAACAGCCATCTTAAGTCACCCCTTGCCCCTCTTTTTAAAAAATACGTATTTGTTTATTCCCTTTTGTTGCCTTTGTTGTTAATGTTGGATAGGACAGAGAGAAATGGAGAGAGGAGGGGAAGACAGAAAGGGGGAGAGAAAGACAGACACCTGCAGACCTGCTTCACCGCCTGTGAAGCGACTGCCCTGCAGGTGGGGAGCCAGGGGCTCCAACCGGGATCCTTATGCCAGTCCTTGCGCTTTGTGCCACGTGCGTTTAACCACTGCGCTACCACCTGACTCCCACCCCTTCCCCTTTTATTGCTATTACTACATGCTAAGAAAAGCAGACCTGCTGCAACTTCCTGTCCTTTGAATCTGTCTCCACTCCTATCTTGTGGCTCGACTTCTCAGCATAGCCACATGCAGGTTGATTGTCTCCTTCTCCTTCCACAGCTCTGGGTTTTACCTTTCTAACACAACTGCAAAATCATCCAGGAAAAAAACCAGATCTTATCCACATTTGGTAGCCAACCAACCCAAACAAACCTCATGGGGGGGGGGGGGAGGGGTGCTATTGGTGACAAGTAGAATGTAGTAGGGCAGATGTGTTCTGACTCCCCTCTGACGCTGAAAGACTCTGTTATGCCTGGGGTCGACTCTGGCCAGATTCCCCAGACAGTTTGACCTCTTTCTCACTGGCTCGAATTTAACCTCCTCTAACAAGGCCTGGAAATGAGCCAGTTCTACTTCTGCCAAGAAACCCGACTTGTCCAGGTGGCCACAAGACCACCCCCAAAGCCAGCTTGGACCTCTGCCCCTGAGTAAAACTTGTCATAAAACATGTTCTATGTTTCTCTTCTCAGACACATGCTCCTGAAATTAACATGTCACCGCCCTTGCCAGGGTCACTGCCTAATGGGAGGCACAACTATATAAACGTCTGCATCCTTCAGCTATATCTGACTTTCTTTCTTTCTTTCTTTCTTTCTTTCTTTCTTTCTTTCTTTCTTTCTTTCTCCCTAAGGAACATATTTGCTTTTGTAGCACTACATATATTTCTTTCATTTCTGAAAATTAGGTTTTGATCACTGTGCTGTGTTCACAGTGCATGCAAGCATAATTAAGTCTATTCTAGCTAAGATTCATACTTAGAAAGTGTGAAAAGCATAACTCGATCAACAACCCCATGTATAAAAAGAGGTAGCATGCAAAGTTCGTTAGCATTAATCAGGCATTCTTTCAGGAATTATTCAGTAATTGCCAGAATTAATACCCCCATTAGAACTAAAAATGCCTTTTTGGACACTTTTGAATGACACCCTCTGGAAGAATATCCTGGTGTACAATATAGATGAAAACTTGTCCAAGGTTGCAGTAGTGAGGAGCTGTGTTGCAAATGACTAAAAGTATGGGGAGAGGGGGTGATCAGGAAATGGTTCAGTCTGACATATTGAAATAATTCAGCCTGGGGAAGAAAGACCCGAGTGAATGATTGTCTGAAAGTGAAGTTCACTTAAGTTTTGCTCGTTATGAAATTCATCTCGCTATTTTTAAGAAGAAATTTTAGAAGAAAACTAACCATAAGCCCACTATCTAATGATAACATTGATTTTTTAAAAAAAAATTTAATTAGCGAGTCAATATTGATTTACAAAATTACAAGTCAACAGGGGTCTAATTCCACACCATTCCCACCACCAGAGTTCTGAAACCCAAGTCCCTCCATTGCAAACCAAGGCATTGTTCATATTTAAAATTCCTTTATTCAGTCTATTTGTACACCCATTATTCCTACATTGTTGTGCTCAGATTGTATATATGTGTGATAGCCATGTCAAGGTACTCTGATGCAGATACCCCAAATAGCTCATTTTGTGATTGTGACCATAGTTGCTCTCTTCAAACCTTTTTCATTTATTTATTCATTCAATAGATATCTATGGATTCCCCCACCTAGGACCAGACCTTGGAAAAAATGGTCTGTCATAAAAATGCATATTCTAATTGGACAAGATCCAATAAATGGGTAAATATCTACTAAGTATGATGGGAAACCACTGGAAATTTGTTAACAAAGGACAGGTGAAACAGAGTTTATTGATTGGTTTAAAGGGCATTGGAGAGAAGAGTGGCTGGACACTCTTGGAGTCATGACTGTGGAGTTTGCTACTGGGTGTCATGGATGCATCATGTTTGTAAGAAAAAAATAAGAGAACACATCAGATCTGCAGTTATTCAGGCAGGCATGACTTGGTGCATGAGAACACTAGCTTCGTAGGTGAGAAGACTTGGGGTAAAATCAAGAGTACTGTTGTGGATGGGGAAGTTGAGCATTAATCCTTAAACTTCTCCTAGAAGCAGTGGAATCACACATACCATGGGAATGAAAAAAGGAGCTAAGAACAGTTAGTGGAAGTCTTTCTCTCCCAAATATTACTAATTCCAGTACTAAACACACACACACACACACACACACACACACACACTCAATTTTCAGTATAGATCTGACAAGGAGAGGGCTTGTGGGACTTGTATTAGGTGAAGTTTTCTCATAAACAATGATTTTCTGCTCTTCTTGTTTGCTTTCTTTAATGAGAAAAACTGGATGCATTGTAGGAAATAATTAAGCAGCTACCTATTTTAATTACTACAGATTTCTTATCTAATTTTCTTTTTTCAATTTTTTAAATTTTTTATTAGTGATTTAATAATTATTGACAAGATTGTGGTATAAGATTGGTACAATTCCATACAATCCCCACCACTAGAGTTCTGTATCCCATCCCCTCCATTAAAAGCCTCCTTATTCTTTATCCCTCTGGGAGTATGGACCCACAATCATTATGGGGTGAAGAAGGTAAGAGGCCTGGTTTTTGTAATTCCTTCTCTACTGGACATGGCCATTGGCAGGTCCATCCATAACCCCAGCCTGTTTCTATCTTTTCCTAGTGGGGCAGGGCTCTGGGGAGGTGGGGTTCCAGGGTACATTGATGAGGTTGTCTACCTAGGGAAGTCAGGTTGGCATCATGGTAGCATCTACAACTTGGTAGCTTAAAAGCATTAAGATATAAAGCAGAACAAACTGTTTAATCATCAGGGACCTAAAGGTAAGAGTATAGCAGATGTGATTTGGGGTCTCCATGTTGGAAGAAGCTAGGAAGTCTATTTTAGGTATATTCTAAGGATCCTGCAACTACTAATTTTTGCCTAGGCCAGAAAGCTAACATGCAGGTGAGATAAAAGTATTGTCTGGCTTCCCTGGACAGACAACCCCACCAATGTGTCTTGGAGCTCTGCTTCCCCAGAGCCCTTCCCCACTAGAAAAAGAGAAAGACAAGCTGGGAGTATGGATCGACCTGTCAAAGCTCATGTTCAGTGGGGAAGCAATTGCAGAAGCCAGACCTTCCACCTTCTGCATCCCACAATGACCTTGGGTCCATACTCCCAGAGGGTTAAAGAATAGGAGAGCTGACAGTCAGGTGGTAGTGCCCCGGGTTAAGCGCACGTGGCGCCAAGCACAAGGATCAGTGTAAAGATTCTGGTTCGAGCCCTGGCTCCCCACCTGCAGGGAAGTCACTTCACAAGTGGTGAAGCAGGTCTGCGGGTGTCTGTCTCCCCATCTCTGTCTTCCCCTCCTCTCTCCATTTCTCTCTGTCCTATCCAACAATAAGGACATCAATAACAACAGCAATAATAACTACAACAATTAAACAACAAGAGCAACAAAAAGGGAATAAATAAATACAAAAAAAAGCATAGGAGAGCTATCGGGGAGGGGATAGGATACAGAGTTCTGGTAGTGGGAATTGTGTGAAGTTGTACCCCTCTTATCCTATGGTTTAGTCAGTGTTTCCTTTTTATAAATAAAAAATTATATAAAGATAATATTTTAACATAGTCCAATAAAATAAAAATTAGAAAGTGAAAAAAAAAGTATTGTCTGGGAGGATTGTGTTAGAGCTGGGAATACCACCAGAAGGCTGGATCAGGGAAGAGAGTAGCTCCCGATATGGGAAAAGTATATAAATACTGTTAACTGCAAACCCCATCGATCTGACCTAGGGCCCAAGTCTATTCATATTTAGCACAGGAGACTGTGTCACCTCTGCATCCCTGTTGGTCTAAGAACATATTCATGGTCATAGCTAGGAATATTCTAAGCTGTACTCATTCCAGGACCAGTCTTCTTCAAGTGGTAGAGTGTATTGACCCAGCTTTTCCTCAGAGAGTGGGGCAATTTCTCTCTGTTACTCTACATTGAGGGCAAGGTTTTGTAGAGGCCCACAAGAGGGTGTTGCTCCTGAGGGAGATGACCAGTGATGGTGTAGAGAGGGTAATCTTAGATTAGGGAGACCAGAAACAATTTGTCAGTATATACAATATAGTTATTTGTAAATTGCACTAAATGACATAAATCATGGTAAGGTCTTATATGGAACTTCTGGGGCTTTGCTTGTTTCCCTTCTTGCTTCTTTTGATCCATACCATATGATACTGCGTCTGCTGACCTCAACCAAGTCCATGTAACCAGTGCTACCTCAATATGTTTTACTTCAGACGGTGTCCAGAGATACCAGAGTTCAGATGTCAACCATTCAGCTCCAATACTCGGGTGAAACCTTTCCTAGCTCATAAGACTTCTAAGCTCCATTTCGGGTGGCACACCTCCTGGCAGAGTTATAGAACCTAGATATAAACCAGGGCACATGAGATAGGGCACATATCCACATGTATCCATAAGTTAGAGGGAAGTATACACCTTAAAGTAAAAATGCATAATAGTCTACAGTGACTCAATAAATGCAACAAGCAAGTAGAAAGACCTAAAAAGGACACCAAAAAGTACTTAAGCAAAACAATGATAAAAAACAACAACACAGGGGTAGATAGCATAATGGTTATACAAACAGACTCTCATGCCTGAGGCTTCGTCAAAAAAAACAAGGGCAACAAAAGGGGAAAAAAATAGCCTCCAGGAGCAGTGGATTCATGCAATAACCCTGGAGGCAAAAAAAAAAAAGTACTGAAGCAAACATTCTCTACTTAAACCTAGATACCCTCTTCACCTATTTCCTATTTCACTTCCCTCAATCACTCTAAGCCTAGTCCTGTCAAATAAAGTAAGGACTACAAAAGCTGGATAAAGGCGAGAGTTTGGCACACTCTAATGTTGGCCACTTTGGTCACTACCAGGCCACCCCATCAGCTGGTGCCGTACTCAGAGAATCCCAGGATTCCCACATAAATATGATGGGCCTAGACCTCTAAGCAGTTCATATTTTTATAGTAATTAGCAATTGGAAAGTATTACTACTTGTTAAGATACTAATAATTCTTTATAGTTTAAAAATTACACCAAGTCTTCCAGGGTGGAGCTATGGTGACCTAATCACAGAAAGTTGACTTTCTTCCAGAAGAGAAATGTTACAACAAAATAACTCAACAAAATTCATCACAGAACAATGAGAATTTCTGGTAAAGAAAAGAACTTCCTATCTGAAGGTTGGTGATTGTGTGTGGACAGCAGGAGCAGGAGAGGAGGGAGAAACACAGCTCTGCTTTGCTGGCAGGCATCATATCTGCCACAGGGTGGACTTAAAGGGCCTGCTGGGAAATAGCCAATGAGTAGCTTCTGAAAAAGAGTTCAAATTCCCACCTCCTGCACCCCAAAAAAGAATTTTGGTCCAGACTCTTATGTTGCTGAGGAGTTATTCTGATGCAGTCTCCGCCCCCAGGTTTTTCTACGCCCTGCAAAATCCTAGAGTGCCCCCTTCAACCAATCCTGGCCCTACACGTCACCCCTGGTTGTCGCCCAATAAAAAGCCCCCTCACCACCCCCCCTCTGGGCTCTCAGCTCTCCCTCTCTGAGGTCTCGCTCTCGCCCCCCGTCAGGTAGTGGGGACGGCCATTGCCAGCTGGCTCCACGTGGTCTGAACCAAACCCCCCCCCATCCTATAATAAAGATTTGTGTACCCCTTTGCTCTGGACATCCTCTCTCTTCTCCATGGTGCAGCCCGACACCAGACCACCACAACAACACTCTTAGAGGGAAAAGTGAACTCTGAATGGGGTTCCAAACCTCCATTCCACCAGGACCTGAAGTGTTTGTCATGAGGAATCTTGTTTTTATACCATCACTGAAAGGGAAGCATATCTGGAAAACACCAGAGGAAGCCAGGCACTGTTTCTCTTATCCGAGAGAGAAAAGGAAAAAAGGAAAAACACTTAGAAATAGTATTAGGTGTAAAAGTGACTTAGAAAAGAAGTGAGAGCATTGCAAAAAGGGGCAAAAAATGTAGAGATATAGGTGTGAATAGATAGTTATAGATACAAAGTCAACCCATATCTGTGACCTTGGGAGAGCTACTATAGTTTCCAGTGGAGGGGGAAAGGGACACAGAACTCTGGTGGTGGGGACGATGTGGAATTATACCCCTACTATATTACAGTTTTTAAATCAATAGTAAATCACTAAAAAGAAAGAAAGAAAAGAAGGAAGGAATGAAGGAAGGAAGAAAAGGAATCCAGGACTGCTATTTAGAGCCGTAGAAGCCATGGGCTCTTGAGTAAGCCCGAGGGAGTCATCCAGGGGCACCAGCAAACTGAATTCTCTACCAGGAAGCCTACTAAACTCTAAGGTGTCACAACTGCCATAAAGACCCTGGTAAATTGGGTCAGACCACACATAAGGAAGGAAAGTGACTTTGACTTCAGAGTATTTTCCACTTTTAGGAATCAGTCTGGGAAGAGAAAGAAGTCTGATATCCTCCTCCCCCAAGCCCCCACCCCAGACTAGGGCTCTGTTTAAAGGATGGAGGTCAGGCACCATAAGACTACATCACTTCTTCAAAACTCCTCCCCTCCATGTCCCAACTCCCATACAAAACAAACCCAGCACCATCTGCTGACCAACAACAAAAATTAAAACATATGGGCAAAATAAGGGAAATGCTGGTTCCGCAAAACCAAGGTGACAGCCAGATGCTTAATGATACAGATGCAGAACTATCATCAGAGAAAGAATTCAGGGAGTGTATTGTCAGGAGATTTGAAAAAAAAATGCAATTCAATCAACTTTAATGTGGAGAAATGGATTAAGAAAGAAGTTCATGACATCAAAGAGTTACTTGATAGGAAGATGGAAAACTTGAAAACAGAATTACAGGTTGTGAAGGAAACTGAATGCATTCCTGTCTCAAATAGCAAGTCAAGGAAGTAGATTTACTCATGTAGAAGAGAGAACCTCAGAAATAGAAGACAAACTGGCCACTCTTCTTGACTTCAAAGCAGAAGAAGAAAGATTTAGGCAAAATGAAGCAACTCTTCAAGAGATTGGCTCCATTAGAAAAGCAAATAAGAATAAGAAGGAGGAGGGCACAAAAAAAACATAGTCAAAGAAATATGGAAATAATTTCAAAACTACACTCTGCTTCCCCAGAACCCCAACCTACTAGGGAAAGAGAGAGGCAGGCTGGGAGTATGGATCAACCTGTTAGCGCTCATGTTTAGTGGGGAAGCAATTACAGAAGCCAGACCTTCCACCTTCTGCACCCTATAATGACCCTGGATCCATATTCCCGGAGGGTTAAAGAATAGGAAAGCTATCAGGGGAGGGGAGGGGATATGGAGATCTGGTGGTGGGAATTGTGTGGAGTTGTACCCCTCTTATCCTACGGTTTTGTTAATGTTTTTTAAATAAATTTAAAAAATTCCAAAACTACAATATGGTCAAAATGCAGATGTGCTGGAAGTAGAGAACTCCCTTGTAAACCTATGATCTTGTAAACCATTATTAAATTGCTAATGAAAAATTAAAAAAATAAAATTACACACACACACACACACACACACACACACACAATCCTCTAGCATGGTCAAGTTACATTCTAGTGTGCTGTCCTAGTTGATAAGGATGGTGATGGGAAACGCAGAGTGAAAATTGTTCTCACTACTTGTAACTAAAATGAGTTCAGATAATGCGTTATCGAAGCACTACCACCCAGCCTCTCCGAAACTTAATTCAGCCTTTGGGAACATAAGTAGAAAACATCCATTCTATTGTTTTGTAAAAGAATTTTTAAAATTTCAGATTCCTAAAAAAAGCGTTACATATTTTTCATACCTTATGTGGTTAAATGCCCAGAGCTGATTGTTACTCTTCAGTATCATATTATGTTATAAGCTAACATTTCTCTGAATCAATAGAACCCTTAAGAAATATAAGTTCTTCATCTCTAGGATATTAAGTGGAGATGATACATCATGATTTTTTAATCACGAGACAGCTTGACTCTCTGCACCGTAAGTATATATACATATCTCCAAGGTATTTATTTATTTATAAATTTTTTTGAACCTGGGTCCTTGTGCATTGTAACATGTGCACTAACCAGGTGCACCACCACTTGGCCCCTATACCATAATTCTTTTGAATTACTTTCTCTTGGCTGCTAGGTGGGTAATGCATTTTCTCCATGTGTATGTTAACAATTTGAAGTCCTTTTTGAAAATTGGTCATGTCCTTTGAGTAATACCTCTGAATGACTCCATCAGTTTCATCAACTATATAAAATTACATTAGGGGGCCAGGCAATGATGCACCTGGTTAAGCACTACTATAGTGTACAAGGACCCAGGTTCAAGCCTCTGCTCCCCATCTGCAGGGGGAAAGCTTCGTTACTGATGAAGTAGAGGTGCAGGTGTCACTCTGTCTCTGTCTCTCTCTCCCCCTCCCCATCCCTCTCAATTTCTCTCTGTCTCTATCCTATAATAAATAAATAAATAAAAATTAAAAAAATAAGTAAACTAAAAAATAAAATTACATTATAAGAGAAACTAATTTACTTATCACTTAAGTTCTTGGTACAAGATGTTGATAAATCATTCTATGGTTATTTATTTTCTTCATACAAAAGGCACTAAAAGGGTAGCTTCTATATGTTAGTTATTGTATAGATAATAATGAACCAATAAGATAATGATATTGTTTTCACTTATTTATTTATTCATTATAATTATTATTATTATTATTATTTTTACCTGTCTGCTATTTTAAATTCTTAAGAATCTCACCAAGTCCTTCATAGGTTAATAGATATGGCATAGAGGCTGGGAGAGATAGCGAACTTGCTAGGGTGTGTGCTTTCCCATGAGATTAACCCAGACTCTGGCAATAGCACCACATGTTATACTACCAAAAGAAGCTCTAGTGGTGTGGTGTTTCTTTCTTTTTCTATTTTTTATTTAAGAAAGAATTAATTAACAAAACCATAGGGTAGGAGGGGTACAATTCCACACAATTCCCACCACCCAATCTCCATTTCCCACCCCCTCCCCTGATAGCTTTCCCACTCTCTCTATCCCTCTGGGAGCATGGACCCAGGGTCATTGTGGATTGCAGAAGGTAGAAGGTCTGGCTTCTGTAATTGCTTCCCCACTGAACATGGCATTGACTGGTCAGTCCATACTCCCAGTCTGCCTCTCTCTTTCCCTAGTAGGGTGGGTCTCTGGGGAAGCAGAGCTCCAGGACACATTGGTGGGGTCTTCAGTCTAGGGAAGCCTGGCCGGCATCCTGATGACATCTGGAACCTGGTGACTGAAAAGAGAGTTAACATGCAAAGCCAAACAAATTGTTGAGCAATCATGGACCCAAAGCTTGGAATAGTGGAGAGGAAGTGTTAGGGGGGTACTCACTGCAAACTCTAGTGTACTTCTGCTTTCAGGTATATATTTTGCAGTAGTTTACGGATACATGTGAACATATGCTCTCTCTCACAGAAACAGGTGTATATTTAGGTTTTGGGACGTTGTTAGAAAGTGAACCACCTGAGATGAAATTAGAGTATACTATGAAAGGAAAGGTCTCACCCAAGTAATGAAGCTGAAGGGTTGTCATTCCACACGTGAAGTCTCTGGACACAGTCTGAAGTGAAGCATGTTGAGGTGGCAATCGTTCTGTTGGTTAGGTTGTGATCGGCAGATGCAACATTATTTGATATGGATTGGGAGAGGCATATGGGAAAGTGGGCCCTATCCAATGGTTCCAGGACTGGGGGAAATAGAGGCTCTATAGTGGAGATGTGAGGTTCCTGCTATAATTTGGTCAGGTCCTGCTTTTAGTTTCCCTTTCAGATCTTCTTACTCAATTTCTGTTGATGAGTGGGATCATCCCATACTCATCTTTATCTTTCTGACTTAGCTCACTTAACATAATTCCTTCTAGCTCTGTCCAAGATAGGTCAGAGAAGGTGGGTTCATTGTTCTTGATAGCTGCATAGTATTCCATTGTGTATATATACCACAGCTTTCTCAGCCACTCATCTGTTGTTGGGCACCTGGGTTGCTTCCAGGTTTTAGCTATTATGAATTGTGCTGCTATGAACATAGGAGTACACACCTCTTTTTGGTTGGGTGTTATGGAGTCCTTGGGGTATAACCCCAGGAGAGGAATTACTGGATCATATGGAAGGTCCATGTCTAGCCTTGTGAGAGTTTTCCAGACTGCTCTCCACATAGGCTGAACCAATTTATATTCCCACCATCAATGTAAAAGGGTTACTCTGTCCCCACAACCTCTCCAGCATTTGTTGCTGCTGTCCTTTTTGATGTATGCCATTCTTACAAGAGTGAGGTGGTATCTTAGTGTTGTCTTAATTTGCATTTCTCTGACAATCAGTGACCTAGAGCAGTTTTTCATATGTTTGTTAGCCTTTAGGATCTCCTCTGTAGTGAATTTTTTGTTCATATCCTCTGCCCATTTTTGGATGGGGTCATTTTCTTTTTTGGTGTTAAGTTTGCTGAGCTCTTTATATATTTTTGTGATTAGTTTCTTGTCTGATGTATGGCATGTGAAGATCTTCTCCCATTCTGTGAGGGGTCTCTTTGTTTGTGCAATAGTTTCTTTGGATGTGCAGAAGCTTTTCAATTTGATGTAGTCCCATTGGTTTGTTTCTGCTTTAGTCTTCCTTGCAATTGGGTTTGATTCATCAAAGATGTCCTTGAGGTGTAGGTGGGAAACTGTTTTACCAATGTTTTCCTCTAAGTATTTGATTGTTTCTGGTCTGACATCTAGGTCTTTGATCCATTTGGAGTTGATTTTTGTTTCTGGTGAGATAAAGTGGTTCAATTTCATTCTTCTGCATGTTACAACCCAGTTTTCCCTGCACCATTTATTGAAGAGAGCCTCCTTTTTCCATTTAATCCTTTGGGCCCCCTTATCAAAGATTAGATGTCCATAGGTGTGGGGATTTATTTCTGGGCTTTCAATTCTGTTCCACTGGTCTGTGTGCCTATTTTTGTTCTAGTACCATGCTGTTTTGATGATGATGGCTTTATAATATAGTTTGAAATCTGGGAGTGTGATGCCTCCATTTCTGTTTCTTTTCCTGAAGATGGTTTTGGCAATTCTAGGTGTTTTCATGTTCCAGATAAATGATTGTAGTGTTTGTTCTATTCTCTTAAAGAAGCTTGGTGGAACTTTGATGGGTATTGCATTAAATTTGTTTATGGCTCTGGGGAGAATATTCATTTTGATAATATTTATTCTTCCAATCCATGAGCATGGGATATCTTTCCATTTCTTGGTATCAGTTTCTATTTCCTTGAGTAGCGACTCGTAGTTTCCAGTATATAAGTCTTTCACTTCTTTGGTCAACTTTATTCCTAGGTAGTTGATTGATTTTGCTGAAACAGTAAATGGGAGTGATTTCTGGATGTCTTCTTCTTCAGATTTAGTGTTTGCATAAAGAAATGCCACTGATTTTGTACATTGATTTTGTAGTCTGATACCTTGCTATATTGCCTAATAACTTCCAGTAGTTTTCTGCTGGATTCTTTAGGTTTTTCTATGTATACTATCATATCATCTGCAAATAGTGAGAGCTTGACTTCTTCCCTTCCAATCTGTATTCCTCTGATTACTTTCTCTTGCCTGATTGCTATGGCAAGAACTTCCAATACTATGTTGAAGAGTAACAGTGACAGTGGACAGCTCTGTCTAGTCCCCAATCTGAGGGGGAATGCTTTCAGCTTCTGTCCATTGAGTATGATGTTGGCTGTAGGTTTGCTTTATATAGACTCCACTATCTTGAGGAATTTCCCATCTATTCCCATTTTTTGTAGAGTTTTGAGCATGAATAGGTGTTGGATTTTGTCAAAGGCTTTCTCTGCATCTATTGAGATAATCATGTGGTTTTTGGCTTTGCTTTTATTGATGTGGTGAATGACATTGATTGACTTACAGATGTTGAACCAGCCTTGCATTCCTGGGTTCCCCGACCAGCGGGGTGGTGAACAGGGGCTAGGAACCTAAAGACCTGGAATGACAGGGACAAGAGATATGAAAGAACGACAGCAAGACAAGTTTCTGATCAAGCTGCAAAATTTTATTGTGTTCACAGGCATTATAAGGCTTTGGGAAGGGGGGGGGAGATGCTGGAGGAGGAGGAGGAGGAGGGGGAACAAACTTCAAAGTGGAATGTTCCTTGCAACAAACAATGGCCGAAACCATGTTTATTACCACAACTGTGTGTTGTCTCACTTGATTACTGATAAATGGTTTACCTGAGGGGAAATGGCCTGCCCAGAGGGGAAATAAAACTGTCTTGAGGGCTTCCATTGTTTCAAAGCTTATCATCTATCAAGCAGAGAAATGGTTCCTGGAACCTGGGATGAATCCCACTTGGTCGTGATGAACAATCTTTTTGATGTGTTGCTGTATCCAGTTGGCCAAGATCTTGTTTAATATTTTGGCATCTATGTTCATCAGAGATATTGGTCTGTAGTTTTCCTTTTTTGTTCTGTCCCTATCAGCTTTTGGTATCAGGGTGATGTTGGCTTCATAGAAGGTGGAAGGGAGTATTCCTGTTTCTTCCATCTTATGGAAAAGCTTCAGAAGTATGGGTACTAACTGTTTCCTGAAAGTTTTGTAGAATTCCTTTGTGAAGCCACCTGGTCCAGGACTTTTGTTGTTGGGGAGGTTCTTAATAATGGTTTCAATTTCTTTGTCTGTGATTGGTGCATTTAGATTTTGTAGTTCTTCTTGGTTCAGTTTTCGAAGGGCATATGCTTCTAGGAATTGTTCCATTTCTTCCAGATTCTCTAGCTTGGTGGCGTATAGTTCTTTATAGAAGTTTCGCAGGATTCTCTGGATTTCTGTGGTTTCAGTTGTGATATCTCCTCCATCGTTTACAATTCTATTAATTTGAGTCTTCTCTCTTTTTTGTTTGGTGAGTCTGGCTAGGGGTTTGTCAATTTTGTTTAATCTTTCAAAGAACCAACATTTGGCTTCATTGATCTTTTGTATGGTTCTTTTATTTTCGATGTTGTTTATTTCTGCTCTAACTTTAGTGATTTCTGTCCTTCTAGTTGCTTTAGGGTTCCTTTGTTCCTCTTCCTCTAAGTCCTTGAGGTGTGCAGTAAGGTCGTTCATTTGAGCTTCTTCTTGGTGTTTAATATGTGATTGTATGGCTATAAGTTTCCCTCTCAGTACTGCTTTAGCTGTGTCCCAAATATTTTGATAGGTTGTGTCTTCATTTTCATTTGTTTCCAGGAACATTTGAATTTCCTGCTTGAGTGAATCTCTGACCCAGTGGTTCTTAAGGAGTATGTTGTTTAGTTGCCAAATTCTGTGACTTTTAATAATTTTCTGTTTGTTGTTAAATGTTAGTTTTACTCCACTGTGGTCTGAGAAGATACTTGGGATGATTTCAATGTTCTTGAATTTACTGATGCTGTCTTTGTGGCCTAACATGTGGTCTATCCTTGAGTATGTGTTATGTGGATTTGAAAAGAAGGTATATTCCAGTTTTTTGGGTGCAGGACTCTGAAAATGTCCAAGAGGTCTAGTCTGTCAATCTCTTCATTCAATTCTCTTATATCTTTGTTGGTTCTCTGCTTTGTTGATCTGACTAAGTGTGAGAGTGGGTTATTGAAGTTTCCCACTATTATTGTATTACTATTGATGTATTTTTGAAATTCTCTCAGTAAGTGCTTGACGTATTTAGATGGTCCCTCATTGGGTGCATAGATGTTAATAATCGTTAAGTCTTCTTGGCTGATTGATCCTCTAATCATTATGTAATGTCCTTGCCTATCTTTTATTACTTTATTTAATTTGAAATCTATTGTGTCTGAGATGAGAATGGCTGTTCCTGCCCTTTTTTGTGGTCCGTTAGCCTGTATGATAGTTTTCCATCCTTTCACTTTAAGTCTGTGTTTATCTTGTTGTGACAGATGGGATTCTTGCAAGCAGCATATGGTTGGATTATGTTTTCTGATCCATCCCCCCACTCTGTGCCTTTTGATGGGTGAGTTTAAGCCATTGAAATTTATTGATATTATGGATTTAATGTATTGTAGTGCCATTGTTCAAAAAAAATTTTTGTTTGCTCTGATATATTGCAAGTATTATAGTGATGTTCTTGTTTATAAGAGGTCTTTTAGAACCTCTTTCAGGGCCAGTTTGGTGATGGTTGCCTCCTTTAACTGTTGTTTGTCTAAGAAGGTTTTGATCCCTCCATCTAGTTTGAATGAAAGTCTAGCAGGATATATTATCCTTGGTTGAAACCCTTTTTCATTCAGGGCTCGATAGATATCTTGCCATTCTCTTCTGGCTTTTAGAGTTTGAGTGGAGAAGTCTGCAGATAATCTTATGGGTTTTCCCTTGTATGTGACTTTTTGTTTCTCTCTTGCAGCCTTTAGGATCCTTTCTTTATCCTTACTTCTTCTCATTGTGACTATGATGTGTCTTGGTGTCTTCAGGTCTGGGTTGATTCTGTTTGGTACTCTCTGGGCCTCTTGAATCTTGATGTCCTTTCTGTTATTCAGGTCTGGGAAATTTTCTTCTATTATTTCCTCTAGAGTGTCTGCTTCCCCTTCCTCTGGCAGGCCAATTATATGAATGTTACTTCTTTTGAGATCATCCCATATGTCTCTGTTGTTGTTTTCAGTGTCTCTCAATCTCTTTTTAAGCTCTTTCACCTCTTTCTTAGCTTTCTTTAACTCATCCTCTGTCTGACTAATTCTGTTTTCTGCTTCTGTTAGTCTGCTTTCCCTTGCCTCAGCTTCTTTTTTCATTACAGCTATTTCAGCTTTCAGTTCTCTAATTGCCTCAAGATAATCAGTATTTTCCTTGGGGGTCCCAACTGTTGTTTCCCTAATACTGCCATTCCTTTCCTCCAATGTTGTTTTCATTTCTGTGATTAATAAGTTTATTATTGCTTGCATACTTTTCTTATCTATGGTTACTTCTGGCTGATTTGTAGTTTCTTCTGGGCTCTTGTCTTCATTCATTGGAGTAGCAGTTTTATTTGTTTTTGATCTACCCATTTTTTTGATTTATGTGTTTCTTTTTTTATGCTCTGTTGTTCCTCAGTTGTTGTGTCTTGAGCACAAGCAACACTGTACTAAATACCTTTATGACAATTGCACTCACCAACCTCAGGAATTACAGTAGCAACTGAAGCAAGTATTGAAGCAGTTTAATCACTATCAGCCAAACAATTTCTCCAGTCGTTTCCAGAAGATGTGGTCAGAGCTCAAGCCACTAGCAGCTTGTCAGTCCGCCATCTTCCCTCATTATTTTTTAAAAATATTTATTTATTTATTCCCTTTTTTGCACTTGTTGTTTTATTGTTGTAGTTATTATTGCTGTTGATGTCATTATTGTTGGATAGGACAGAGAGAAATGGAGAAAGGAGCAGAAGACAGAGAGGGGGAGAGAAAGACACATGCATTCCTGCTTCACTGCCTGTGAAGCGACCCCCCCTGCAGGTGAGGAGCCGGGGGCTCGAACCGGGATTCTTATGCCAGTCCTTGCGCTTTGCGCCACCTATGCTTAACCTGCTGTGCTACTGCCAGACTCCCTTTATTTCTTTATTATTAGATGGATAAATTGAGAGGGGGAGGGAAAGATAGAGAGGGAGAGAGACAGAAAGACACCTGCATCCCTGCTTTACCACTTGTGAGCTTTCCCACCGCAGGTAGGGACTAAGGGCTTGAACTTGGGTTCTTGTGCACCGTAATGTGTGTGCTTAACCAGGTGTGCCACTGCCTGATGCCTGCTTTCTTTTTAAAAATATTTTATTTACCTATTTATTGTAATGTGTACGCTCAACCAAGTGCACCACCACCCGTCCCCTTATTTACCTATTTTTTTACTGGATAGAGATAGAGAGAAATCAAGAGAAAAGGGGAAAATAGAGGAGAGAGAAAGAGTGACACCTGCAGCACTGCTTTATCACTTGTGCACTCAACTGGGTGTACCACCACCTTGGCCCCAAGGATACAGTTCTCCAGACTGCTCTCCACTGGGGTTGGACTAATTTACATTCTCACCAGCAGTGCAGGAGGGTTCATTTGTCCTCACAACCAGAGAGTACATTTTAAGCAGAGATGAATAACAGCCTTACTCTGAGTGTGATAATATTTTTCATAAATGCCTGAAGGCAGAAAAAGGATGGATCCACAAATATCTGGGTAGGTTGTTCCAGGCAGGGGAACAGCAAGTTCACAAGTGTGTTTGATGAATCTGAATCAAGTATAGAGTGGAAAGAGGTAAAGGGATGAATACAAGTGGAAAGACACCACAGAGTAGGGCAGGGGAAGTCTATAGGTCATAGCAAAGACTGACTTATTCTGAGCTAAACAGGATGCTTTGGATTAATTTTAGCAGAGGAGTGACATCATCAGACTTATGTTATAACAAGAGTATTCTAGCTGTTGTGGTGAGGATGGATTGTGAGAGGCAAAGATGGAAGCAGGAAAGGCAGCAAGGAGAGTCCTGGAGTCATCCAGACAAGAAATGGTGGTGACTTGTGGCAGGAAGGAAGCCATGATGGCTATTGATTCCATATCTGCAGTTTTTATTCTACCTTTGCCAGCCCCATGGAGGAAGAAATTGATGTATTTTAGAGACTAGGAGAGTCTAAGGAATTGGGACATTTTGAAAAGTTCTAACAGGAATAAACTTGAAAAATAAGTATGAAAAATAATTAGGATCCCTGGGTTCCATGCAGGAAGGAAGACAAATAACTGTAGTCCAGGAATGATGGAGAACCTGATGAGGGTTCTCCACTCTTACAATTTCTCCATGCTTACTAACTTACTTACTCCATTTCTATATCATGATTGGCAGTCACTATGACTATGCTTCTGAGAGATGAAAAAGATAGAAATTATAACTTCTTTGTACCCAGAATAGAGGAGAATGACAAGAAATGTGGTTTATGGTATCAGTTCTGAAAGTCTCTGATAATATGAGTATAAAGGTGTTTATTGATATTGATAAGTGTTCAGAGACCTCTGTGTTTCCCAAGAGGGAGGAATGACAGCAAGATCACATTTTTTCCTGAGGGATAGACAGCTTGGTTATGTTGTAGTGTCACCACCTGAGCATCTCCAGCTTTAGAGGAAAAACTATGGCCACCTCAGTGAACATCTGCTGCATTTTGTTTTGGACAGCAAACTAATGGACACTTAATTTCATCTTTTTTTTTTCCTGCACACTCACAAGTCAAGTTTTGGAATTCAGTGAGTTAAACTTGTCCAAGGGGAGGGGCAGGTGTTGACGCACTGGGTTAAGTGCATACAGTACAGAGGGCAAGGATCCATGCAAAGATCCCCATTAGAGCCCCAACTCCCCACCTGTAGGGGTCACTTCACAAGCAGTGAAGAAGGTCTTCAGGTGTCTATCTTTCTTCTACTCTCTATCTCCCCCCCCCCCGATTTCCCTCTGTTCTAGCCTATAAAATGGAAAAAATGGGCACCAGGAGCAGTGGATTCACACAGTGCAGGCATTGAACCCCAGGGATAAGCCTGGAGAAAAAAAAAAACTTATCCAAGAAAAGTTATCTAGATGCGACTTCCGAGAGGTGTGGCCATGGAATAACTGGGACCAAATCACCTCTCCTCCTTAAACAACAAATAAATACAAGAGACCCAAATGACGTCATAATCTACAGCTGAAAGTTCTGCAGCCTCAGGTGGGTGCTCGTGTGCTTTTGGAGCAAAAAGGGGCGTGGTTGTGGGCTGAAGAACAGCAAAGTCAAGGGAGTCGGTGGTAGTGCAATCGATTAAGTGCAGGTGGCACAAAGCGCAAGGACCTGCAGAAGGATTCAGTTTGAGCCCCCAGCTTCCCATCTGCAGGGGAGTCGCATCACAAGTGGTGAAGCAGGTCTGCAGGTGTCTATCTTTCTCTCCCCTTCTGCCTTCCTCTCCTCTCTCCATTTCTCTCTGTCTTATTCAACAATGACGACAACAATAATAACTACAACAATAAAAGAACAAGGGCAACAAAAAGGGAATAAATAAATAAATTTTTTAAAAAACAGCAAAGTCAAATCAGAGCTCTGGGCACTGAGCTGTTGGCGATTTCACTTTAAGCACAGCAAGCAAGTAACATTGTTCCTAGTGCCAGAAGAAAGAGACAGGGGCTTAAAGCCTCTCAGTCTTTGACTCAGGGGGGCTTTAGCTTTCTGAATTCAAGACAAAAACACAACATAAAACAGGACATTTGTGACCACAAGAAAGCCCAAAGCAATCATCCCCCTGCCCCACCCAATCCAAGGAATTACAGATTTAGAGAGACTCTCAGAGACAGACTACAGAGAGCTCATGATGAGGACTTTCCAAGAATTTAAGCAAGAATTAAAAGAGCATGTTACTATGGAATCAAAACACATGAGAGAGGAACTTATAATAGAGATCACTAAGAATCGTCAAATCTTGAAAGAAGAACTTCAGTCAGAACTCTAGGGAGTAAAAGACACTCTGACAGCAATCCATGCCCAGGTAGAAGATTTAGCAAGTAGATCTACATATTCAGAAGAAATAATCTCCAATACAGAAGATACGGCCAACCCACTCTTTCAATTCAAAGATGAGGGAGAGAAATGGTTTAGAAAGACTGAAGCAACTCTCTGTGAAATTTCAGGCTCCATCAAAAGATCTAATATAAGAATGATTGGTATATTGGAAGAGGAGGACAAAGTCAAAGACCCAGAGTACATTCTCAGAGCAATTTTAGCTGAGAACTTCCCTCACTTAGGAAACCATGATGACATTCTCATCCAAGAGGCAGAACGATCACCCAGATTTATAAATACACCATAATGACCCTGGGTCCATGCGCCCAGAGAGATAAAGCATAGGGAAGCTTTCAATAGAGGGGATGGGATATGGAACTCTGGTGGTGGGAAATGTGTGGAATTTCACCCCTCTTATTTTATGGTTTTGTTGATATTTTCTACTTTACAAAATTAAAGAAAGAAAGAAAGGAAGAAAGAGAGAAAGAAGGAAAGGAAAGGAAAGGAAAGGAAAGGAAAGATAAGAAAAGAAAAGCTATCTAGATGCTATAGTCACAATCCATTTGATTGGAAGGAGAAGTACTCATGGTAAGTGTTAACTCAGTGGAGACTTGGAAGTTCTTTTTTTTTTAATTTAAGAAAGGAGACATTAACAAAACTGTAGGATAAGAGGGGTACAGCTACACAGTTCCCACCACTCGATCTCCATATCCCATCCCATCCCCCGATAGCTTTCCCATTCTCTATCTGGGAGTATAGACCCAAGGGTTGTTGTGGGTTGCAGAAGGTGGAAGGTCTGACCTCTGTAGTTGCTTCCCTGCTGAACATGGGCGTTGACTGGTCGATCCATACTCCCAGTCTGTCTCTCTCTGGAAGTTCTTTTAAGAAATATACAAATGAGAAAAATGGAAGAAGTTCTGAATATATCTATGATAAGCAGTGAAAGCAATAGGCTTCACTGGTGAATTCTATCAATAATATGAAGAATTAATTCCAATATTTTACACACGCTTCCAAACAGAAAAGGAGGAAATATTTCTCAACATCTTTCTTTTTCTTTTCTTTCTTTTATTTATTTTTTTTATTGCCACCAAGGTTATTGCTGGGGCTCGGTGCTAGCACTATGAATACACCATTCCTTGTGTATTCATTATTTTGCTTTCTAATTTTTACTATATAAGACAGAGAGAAAATTGAGAGAGGATGAGTAACTAGAGAGAGTGAGAAAAAGGTAGATACCTGAAGATATGCTTCACCACTCATGAAGCAGACCCCTGCAGGTGGGAAGTGACGACTGGAACCAGAACTCTTGCGGTTGGTGTGCTTAACTGGGTGCAACACCATTGGGCCTCCTTTCTTGATACCTTCTATCAGTAGAACCATAATACTTAAAGATATTGCAAGACAAAAAGGTACTGACCAGTATTATCTTACGAAAACAGAAACAAAAACTCTCAACAAAATTGTAGCAAATCAAATCCAGCAATGTAAAAATAAATTACATACCCACCATGCTCATGGAGGGCTTCTTCTAGAGCTGCAAGCTTTATTTGTCATAAGATATTGATCAACAAAAAAATTGATCAATATTATATATATTCTATTAATAGAATAAAAGACAAAAATTACATGAACATGTCAACAGATGAAGAATACATTTGACAAAATGTCCCATCTCTTTAGGATATAAACATTCAGCAACTCTAATTAGAAGGGAACTCTCTAACTCAACATAGGGCATCTATGAGAAAGTCTCAGCTAACGTCACAATTAATGGTGAAAGACTAAATGCTCTTCTCCCTAATAATATGACCTAGATGAGGATGTCTACTCTGATTACTTCTGTTCAGTGTTGTACTAGAAATTCTGGCCAGACCAAATAGACAAAAGAAAGAAGCATCTGACTATAAAAGAAGAAGCAAGACAAATCTATTCACAGATGACATGGCTCTGTACATGGAAAAACGTAAGGAATCTACTGCATACTGGAGCTAATAAATGAGTTCAGCAAGGCTGTAAATTATTATTATTCAGGGCCAGGCAGTGACACACCTGGTTAAGCACACATATTACCATGTGCAAGAACCTGGGTTCGAGCCCCATTTCTCCACCTGCAGAGGGGAAATTTCATGAGTGGTGAAGCAAGTACTGTAGGTATCTCTCTCTGTATCTCTCCCTCTCAGTTATCCCCTCCTCTCTACATTTCTCTCTGTCCTATTAAATAAGAGAGGGGGGGGAAGCCCACTGGGAGCAGTAGATTGGTGACAAAAATAAATAAGCAAATAAATAAATAAATATTATCATCTAAAAATCAGTTGTCATTTTTACACAATTAGAATTAGCCATGAGAAGAAGAAGAAAAAAAAAACCTTTGTAAAACTATCCCATATATAACAGCATCAAAATGAGGCAAGAGACTCCAATTGTTTGGAGATCAAAAGATCAACTAGGGTGCACAGTGTGATGAGAATGAATTTTCCTTGATTCTTGGTGTTGACTTTGCCTCCTGCTCTAGTGACTCAAATATAATGGAAGATGCCTCATTCTCTGATAGAGCTTAATAGCTGATAAAGCATGTGCATTGTCTTATTTGCTCTTTATAAATAATGCAATGAAGTGAGTGTGAATGTGATTCTTGGATTCAGGGGAAGAAAATAGAACATAAATGACCACTTAAAGCCACTCTGTCATTACATGGTAGAGCCAGGACATAATCCCAGGCCTTTGAACCCCAAATCAATGTTCTTTCAGCGACACTAATGTGACAGATTTCAGATCATAGCGAGGACCCTTCAATGTGATATGATAATTATTTAAAAAATAGTTTTAAAGGAGCCTCTTAAGCCAACTGAAAAGTGAAGGGAAAATGGTAAAAAAAAAAAAAAAAAAAAAAGCGCACCTTTTTGGAAATCACTAGAATGCTTAGGTATGAAATGGCTAAACTGTGAGCCTGTGTTTGAGAATGTGCTGTTTTAATTCAGGCCTTCAATGCAGCAGTCATGTTCTGACAAATAAATTAAGGCAGGTTTCAGAATTACCCCTTGCTGGCTCGGGGGAGGGGACTTTGATTGAATCACTGTAAATCTTAGGAGAAATACTCAAGATATTAGCATCTGTGCTGTTCAGAGTCAACAGGACAGAACCTGACTTACCCAGGAATACTTGTGCTGGTGATTGAATGTAGGTCAAGAATTTTTTAAAGGTAAAGATTCTTATATTTTTATATTAGACACTATGTAGGTCATTGCCTACCTAAGGGCTTGATAGTGATATTGAAGCTGCTTGAATCAGAATTGTGAATTTCTGTTACTCAGGACATCAGTGGTTGAGAGCGTGGCTGTGTTTGATCTGGGGTGGGGGAAATGAAGAAGGGTGTGGTGTTGAAATGATACTCCTATAATTTTATAATTTTGAAAAATAGTTATTTAAAAAGAAAGAAGGGAGTCAGAGCCTGTTGCCTCTGGGTATTACAAAAACATCACATTCAGAGGGTGCCTCTTCTTGACTTCCTTGTTTAAAACTTTATCTCCAGGGACCAGGTGGCGGTACACCTAGTTGAGTGCACAGCTTACAATGCACAAGGTCCCAGGTTCAAGCCCCTAGTCTACACCTGTGGGAAGGGGGGTGGGTTGCATTAGTGGTGAAGCAGTGGTGCAGATGTCTCTTTCTCCCTCTCTATGCCCACTAGTGAGGTTTCCTGTTACCTCAGAGTTTCCTTGCCTGTCTCTTTTAAAAGCATTCACATTCAAGGAAAGCCCTTCAGGGAACAAAGGGATGTGTGTGGCTTTGCATTTTGATCAAGGCATCTAGGGATGTATTTTCAGCACACTCTTTCAAAATGCAGACTGTCAAGGAGAAAAAAAAAAAAAAAGGCCAGTCCTGGAAGGTAACCTTGGCCCCATCACTTCATTTTCTTCACTTCAATTTCTTCATTGAAATGAGAGGATTTGGGCTAGTTGATCTACTAGATCCTAGAGTATTTGCTAAAGAATCTCATCTTCTTAGGAAAACCTGCAGCATGGGGTTGTCGGCAGGAAAGGCCAGGACCATGTGCTGAGCCAGTATGTGCACAACCACAGCAATGGTTCTGCAAGGTAGGGGAGCATGCTGCATCCTGGATGCTGAGAAGGGGGTTCCCCAGTTCTAAAAGGAGCACTTGGTTTCCCTTTGACAGATGGAACTCAAGGATCAGGTTTTTTTTTTTTGGGGGGGGGGAGTTGTTGTTTGTTTTTGATGTCAGGTCTTTGCAGCAGTTTTGTGCCTGTGAGATTATACGACTCCAAGAGGACTCATTTGCTTTTCCCCTCCAGGGTTACCATTGGGGCCTGGAGTCTTCATTACAAATCCACTGCTCTTGGAGGCCATTTTTCCATTTTTGTTGTTGTTGGATAGGACAGAGAGAAAATAAGAGAAAAGGGGAAGACAGAGAGGGGGAAAGAAAGATAAACACCTGTAGACCTGCTCCACCATTTGTGAAGCGACTTACCCCCCCCCCCCCGCAGATGGGGGGGGCTGGAACCGGGATCCTTGCGCGGTCCCTGCGCCTCACACTATATGCGCTTAACCCGCTGTGCTGCTGATTGGCCCCGAGGTCACCATTTTTTAATAGCTGAGTAGTCCATTGTGTATATAGACAACAATTTACTCAGCCACTCATCTGTTGTTAGATACCTGGGTTGCACTTTCAGGTTTTGACTATTACAGATTGTGCTGCTACGAACAAAGATAGAAATCTTTTTGGATGGGTGTGTTTGGCTCCTTAGGATATATCCCCAGGAGAGGAATTGCAGGGTCATAGGGTAGGTCCATTTCTAGCCTTCTGAGAGTGAGTTCTCCAGACTGCTCTCCACAGGGGTTGGATTAAGTGGACTCCTCCCTCCCTTTTTTAAATTTATAAAGTGGAAACATTGACAAGACTATAGGACTCTTTTTTAATGTGGAGAGTGAGTGACAATAAGGGAAAGAGAGGAGACACCACAATACTGCTCCAATACTCTTGAAGCTTCCACCGTGCATGGTGCTCCTCTGTGGTGGGTGAGGACTAGAACCCAGGTCCTCATGGATGGTAAAGTGTGTGCTCTACTCAGTGAAATATCTCCTGGCCCTAGGAACCAACTTTACAGTGAATGATTGTAATACTGGTGAGCAACTAGTAAGAATGTCTGAGTTTGCAGAGGTTAAATGTCTGGGGACATAAGATATTAAATTATTTGATTTCCCTGGGCATCTCTATGTTAGTAAACTAGAATAATGAATTTTGTATATTCTACTTTATGGATTTCTTGTGAGGGTTAAAACATGAGAGCTGTCCTTTTGTTTTGTTTTTGAATTTTTACGGAGCCAGGACCTACTGACTGTGTACTTTTTTTTACCACTCTCAGGTAAGCTTTTTACTCAGATAGTGAAAGGCAGAGACAGGACAGCACCTGAACTTTCCCCAGTGTACAACACCCCCATGTAGTATCAGGGCTTGAACCAGAGCCACATTCCTGGCCTGCTGAGTTATCTCTTAAGTATATATGGGAACTTTTCAAAGCAGAGGTCCTGTTACATCACATTTTTGCAAGACTTTTATAACACAAACCTTAATGGGGGATCCCTCAGATAATATCTGTCTGATATTCAATTCTGAGTAGAGATCATACCCCTCTCAAGTATTTGCACAGCCATTACAGGGGAAAACCATGAAAACTGAGAAAGGAAGGGGAGATAGAGAGGGAAAGAGACAGAGAGACACCTGCAGTCCTGCTTCACCACTCATTAAGCTTTCTCCCTGCAGATGAGGACAAAGGGCTTGAACCCAAGAATCCTTGCTCACTGTAATGTGTGCGCTTAACCAGGTGCACTACCACCTGGCCCTCCCATTAAAGCACATCAATATGCCTTCAGCTGTGCCTGAGAGTCTGCTCATCAGGAAGGGCTATAAATCTTGGTTTAATAGATTTTTGGCTCAGTACAAAGAATAACTCACAGTGTTTGGTTGTGAAAATTCCTGGAATGGGGTGAGAGCTGGGTGGTCAGGAGAGCTACTTTGGATGCTGTAAAGGACCACCCAGAGCATCTTTAGGGGTGACAGACATGTCCCCTAAATTCTAGAGTGCTGCTGGAAAGCAGCCTTTGGTTGTCAGCCTTCTCAGCAGATAAGTTATCAGAGTAGGGGTCCACAGGTCCAGTTCATCTAACCTAATGGCTTGGGGCACCCACTGAAGGGGTGCTCTATGGTGCCTGTGGGGTTAGCAGAGGCTTTCATTAGATTGCTTCCCAGAGCAGCTCCTTACCCACCCTCCCAATATGTGTTTATCCTTGTAACACTGAGAGGAGCCCTGAGGACTCAGGAGCCTGGGAAGCTGGGAAGGGTGGAAGATGAGACAGAAAGAGGGAGTTTGAATGGGATGCCTGTAAGGTCCCCTGAATTTCTAATGCCAGTTCTACACGTTACAAAACTTGGTTGCTAGCTGAGTAGTCTGGATTGCTTTTGACAGGGCAGGTTCTTGAATCCTACCTTGACCTCAGCCCAGACGCCCCCCAAAAACCAGACTCACTGGGTCGAACTGTTAAGGACCTCAAGGAAATCCTTCCAACCACCCAGGGAGGATAATGGCCCTCCAAGAACTCTGGGTTCTTGGCTCTAGAAACAGGTACAACAGGATACAAAAATCCAAGTCCTCTGAGGCCAGTGTGGGATTCAACAGATGCTTTTCTGAGCAGTAAGGAAGTGGAAGTGGATAGGGACCAGTGTGCAGATAAATCTTTTCCAGGTGTGACCCTCACTGAGAGCATGTCACTAACCAGTGCCTGTGTCATCTTGGCTCAGCATGCTGTCCTCACACCTTCAGAGTAAAGTGACCTCAGGTTTGGCTGGGTTTGATGTTCATATTTCCTGCCAGGTCTTTTACTATGAATATTGAATAGATGTTTTTTTTGAAGAGGTAATTTACATACATTATATTGAAAAGCATGGGGAGTGTCAAAGATTATTTTCAACTTTCAAGTGCAATTATCAAAGGATGTTGATTCCTATCCAAAAAAAAAAAAGGAAAAACCTCTAATCGACTATTAAATATTTATAGGGTTGCCTTATTATTAATTTATTGCAGCAGAAACTCAGGAAAGCACCCAAATTTTATAGCCAAGCTGGTCATTCAGTTCTAACCCTGGCCACACAAAATGAGTATGAATCACATTAGCAAGTGTGCAGTGAAAAATTTAGATCTGTTTTATAGTTCTCTTAATCACCACTTGATCCTTGCCCTCCCCCCAGAAAAAACCCACTCTTTTCTCTGAACTTTTTTCTTTCTTTCTTTAACAAGACTATAAGCAGGGCACATGTACAGAAAAACACATTTTGGATTACACAGAACTGGGTAGGAATCCAGCTACAGCACTGAGTAGCCCCAAGGCTACTAGACATATGGCTGCTACTCACTCATCTTACTGAACAACCCTGTAAAGCGGGGCTAATCATCCCTTCTCTGGAATATTCCTACTAGGACCCCTAGTATAGACAGTCCTAGCACATAAAAGGGGCTGAATTGGTGACTTCTCTTTTTCTGTCTTCCAATGGCTTTAAGCTATGCTTAAGTGCATAGTAGGTAGTTAAATGCATCTTTCTTCTCCCAATTTTAGGCGTGTTTCAATTCCCAGAGTTAAGCCATAGGTGCAGAGTACCTTCACAGCTTTTCTACTCCCTCCTTATACAGAGAACAGTCTAAAGGAACAAATGCTATGTACTACATGAATGGCAAAGGAATAAACTTCTGGGATTAACCTTTCAGAAGCACAGGATCGGGGAAGCCCAGGATGGCTTTCAAAGGAAGGAGTTCTCAACTTCCATTGTATAATAACTCCATCTGAGGAACCCCAAAATAATGGGAATGCCTGGACCCCATCCCAAGGGACTCTGAATTAATTGGCTCAGACATTTGTATTTCTCCAAATCTCTCTTGAACCCAGAGTGCATCAGGAGGGGACATGCTCTGCTAAGGGACAAGTTTGAAAATGGCAGAATTCATTGGACAGTACTTTGCTAGTCCAAACTCTTTCACCTGCATGGTTTCAAAAGACCCAGACAGTAGGCAATGAGGAAGAGTTAGAACAGTGTGCAGTGACCCTCCAATGCATAGAGTACTGTGGCTCCGTGGTCCTGAACACTGTCAACTCCACCACCAGCACTCAGAGCTTAGGCAGGATGGATTGCTCCTTCAAACTGCTAACTGACTCATAGAAACAGGCAGTAGTGCACCTACGTCTTTGGGAATAATGCAGTTTGATGTGATGTCTCAAACAAACAGGGCAAATCACAAATTCAAAAATAAACACGATGTGTTATTAACTTTAGGGTAGACTAGCCCCTGGGAAGAAGTAGTGTGTTTAGCTCTGCATCAGGTTATGTAAATGTGCCCAGGACTAGTTCCAGGACTAGTGAAGGGTATGAGTGACATTGTGACCCATATCTATCACCATTGCCTCTTTTTAAATTTTTTTATTATCTTTATTTGTTGATTGATAGAGACAGCCAGAAAGTGAGAGGAAGGGGAAGATGAAGAGAGACGGAGAGAGATAGGTGGTCCGGGATGCGCAGTGGATGAAGCCTTGGATTCTCAAACATGAGGTCCTGAGTTCAGTCCCCAGCAGCACATGTACCAGAGTGATGTCTCACTCCTCCTATCTTTCTCATTAATAAATAAATAAAATATTTTTAAAAAAATAAGAGGGAGAGAGATAAGAGAGACACCTCTAACACTGCTTTACCACTTGTCAAGCTTTCCCTCTACAGGTGGGGACTGGGGCCTCAAACCTGGGTCCTTACACATTGCAACATGTGTGCTCATCCAGATATGCTACCACCTGCCCCCCTTTTTCTCATTTTTAAGACTTATTTATTTTTGAGAGAACTAAAGCCTCAGTCTGACTGTGTGTTTCCAGGGATGAAACTCAGAACCTCAGGCTTGCAAGTCCTGCCCTCTGTCACTACTCTACCTCCCAACTTAACTCCATCACCAGGTCATCACTATTAGAAACCCTGGTGTCTGCTCTACCTTGACTCTTTTTATATATAATTTTTAAATATTTATTTATTTTCCCTTTTGTTGCCCTTGTGTTTTTTTTTATTGTTGTTGTTATTGATGTCGTTGTTAGATAGGACAGAGAGAAATGGAGAGAGGAGGGGAAGACAGAGAGGAGGACAGAAAGACACCTGGAGACCTGCTTCACCACTTGTGAAGTGACTTCCCTGCAGGTGGGGAGCCGGGGGCTCGAACCAGGATCCTTATGCCAGTCCTTGAGTTTTGTGCCAAGTGCGCTTAACTTGCTGAGCTACCACCCGACTCCCCTACTTTGACTCTTTAATGTGTTTTAGATTTGAATGCTAGTTCCCCAGTGGGATTCACAGCTAGCTCAATTTTTCAGATAAACTTCTCCAAATACAAGTGTTTCTTTGCACCATGGGCGTTTTCCCAGGAAAGATGGCAAGAATCACCTTCTGCAGCAACGCTCAGGCCCACATGGAAACCCTGCTTTAGAGAGAAGCCCTCGGCAAAACTCCATCACTGCAAAGGGAAGCCTTTCCTGTGACTGACTATTGCCTCCAGCCAAGCATGGCCCATGTGTTGGCCCTGCCAGAAGGTTCTCTGCGATTCTAAAGCTGAGCATTGGTACGAAGTCCTGCTAGGGAGACAGGAGAGCAGTTAAGGCTGCTGGTGAGAGGGTAGCCTGAGGTCCTGCCTGAAGAGAGTGCCCTGGGGCCGGCAGGTATGGAGAGAGACAAGTCTGTAAAGGCACCTGAAGTGGTGCCCCTGGAGCCAAGCTCAGCCTGTGGATGACAGCAGAAGAATGAGCACTAGCCTCCTCACCTCAGCCTTCTGGCCTCCTCAGGTCCTACACTCACCTACAGAGGAGACATTCCTGTATCAGAGTCTGTGAGTCAGGGTGCAGCAACCAGCTGGTTTAATCCCACACTCTATTTGGGACTTTAGGGGAGGCTTTTTTGTCTTTTTTTTTTTTTGCCCCAGCAAATAATTAGAGCTGTCTTGCAAGGTGGTTGTGATGACTGAGAAGGAAGTGTGCAAGAGGCTGTGCATGGAGCTCTAGCTAGTGTAGTTGTTATACACACAACTAGCATTTTAGAGTCAGGTTGATTTGCTGAGTATTTATTTAATAAGGAAGGAGCAACGCTGCTTGTTCTTACTGGGAGGTAGATACTGAGGACTGCAGGGCAGAACGAGGTGACTGTGAGCTTTAGTTCTAGGAAGGCATTGAAACTGGAGAGGTGTATGCTGGTGCTTGGTTTTGAGCCTCGAGGGCTCGCGCACATCTGGCTCTGCTCCTAGCCAAGTGTGTGACACTTGGATGGCATTCTCCTCTCTGATGTCCAAGTGGATTCACTACCCCAATGGAAGGGTGGCCTGGGTAAACTCAAACTGCTGCTATGCTTTGTTTTGCCAATTGCAAAAGTCCATGAAAACACACCTAATAAACCAACTTTGACTTTATTATTGCACAGTAAAAATAGTCAATGAATGAATGAATTGACTGAATGGATATTATAAGGGACCCACTAAGGATCTTGCATGGTTCTAACACTGCCTACTGTTGAACTCTGAGCCACTTAAAAAAAAAAAAAAGCAAAACCCACAGCTAGTAAAAACTCATGTAGTCTCCGTTGCTCCACCTGCTGAAGTGAGCTCTCCAAGTTCTCACTGCCCATGTCTTCATTTGAAACTCTCTCAGGCACACTGATCTTGACCCTGGAATGTCATTCTCCATTACCAGGAACCAGGACTCCTTGGGAAAATAACAAATTTCAGATCTGAGGAAGTACAAGAAAAACCTAGATGATCTTGTTCAGTAATTAATCAAAGAGTGATGGGAGCAAAGAGTGATGAGAGAGGAGAGGGAAAAGCTTCTGAGTATTCTCACTGACCAAATCTGGGACAATATGGACAACAGAAATAATAGGGAAGGTAATTCTTGATTATTGTTTTTTTAAGGAGAGGCAGAGTTCCTCTCGTTCTTTTTTTAATTTTTATTTATTTATTATTAGACAGAGACTTTGTGAGGGGAAGGTGAGATAAAGAAGGAAAAAGACAGAGAGATGCCTACAGCACTGCTTCACCACTTGCGAAGATTTCTCCCTACAGGTGAGGACCAGGGGCTTGAACCTGGGTCCTTATGCACTGTTATGTGTTTTCTTAACCTGGTGCACCACTGCCTAGCCATGTTTATTATTATTATTATTATTATTATTATTTTAACTAGGGTTACTGCTGGGGTTTGGTACCTGTACAGCTCCACCACTTTCTTTTTCTTACAGAGACAGAGAGAAAAAGAGGCTGGGGGAGAGAAGGAGAGAAGGAGCAACACATGCAGCACCACTGCTTCACTGCTTGTAAAGTTTCTCCCCTGCAGGTGGGGTCCTCACACATGCTAATACATGTGCTTTATGGGGTGCACCACCGCTGGGTCCCTGAGAATACTTGATTTTTAAACCATTAAAATAATAGCAATATATGAACACTGCTAGTATAATATTGATTCACATACAAGCTTATATATATGTGTGCATACCTGCAGGAAGAGGAAAAGCTTTTTACTAAGGTAGAATGTCAACTAATGTCAAAATTATGGCTTTATTTACAAAATACCCATTTTGTATCATGGTTAATAATTGACTCAGACACATGATTAAATTTGCTAAAATTATTGGGTAAAATTTTGATGACAAACAATTATTTAAATAACAAAGGGGGAAATTTGGTAAATTTACTGCAAATGAAAAGCACAGTAGATACTGTTATCACCAAATGATCAGAGTTTACATCATAAATAATGTGACACCCTAACTTCAGGTGCAGGCATCTGAGAAGGGCAGTATCCGTATTAAATTTCTTGCATTAATATTCTGAAAGGGAGATATAATCCCCACCTTGATGTTCTTTCCTTGTGTGATGCTCTTAGGCTTTAAGGCCTATGACCTCTTTCTTTCCTTTCTTTTCCTTCTTTCTTTCTTTCTTCCTTCCTTCCTTCCTTCCTCTCTTTCTTTCTTCCTGTCTGTCTTTCTTCTTTTAAATTTATTAGTGATTTAATAATGATTAACCAGATTGTAAGATAACAGGGGTATAATTCCATAAAGTTCCTACCACCAGAGTTTCTCCTCCTTCTCCTTCTCCTCCTCTTCCTCCTCCTCCTCCTCCTCCTCCTTCTTCTTCTTCTTCTTCAAGAAAATCATCTGGATATAATTTGATCATCTTAAAATCTTTTTATTCATTTATTTATTTACTTTTATATATATAATTTTTATTTATAAAAAGGAAACACTGACAAAAACCATAGGATAAGAGGGGTACAACTCCACACAATTCCCACCACCAGAACTCTGTATCCCATCCCTGACACTGACAGCTTTCCTATTCTTTAACCCTTTAGGAGTATGGACCCAGAGTCATTAGGGGATGCAGAAGGTAGAAGGTCTGGCTTCTGTAATTGCTTCTCCACTGGACATGTATGTTGGCAGGGCCTATGATCCTTTTCTAACCAGCAGAATATGGCAAAAAGTCAAGGAATACACACTAGTGTTTTCCTCCATCTTTACATGACTGTATTACAACAGATTATAGCCCCATCTCACTGGGGTCTGTCATTCCTTGCTATTTTTGCAGAAACCAGTTGCCATGATTTTTCTGGCACTTGGAACTTGAGTTTGCCTTGACTGTCCTGTCTACTATTCATTTATGTGTAAGGGTGATGAGTTGAAACATTTATCCATGACCTAGTGGTTAAACTGGAACACCCCAATATTTGCAGTGTGCCAAAGGAATATCCACTCACTGTTTTAAGTACATGACTTCTGTAGAGCCACTGGGCTTTGGAGGAATTGGACTACTTAATACAATGGCCTGTAATTATGGTGTGCTGGTCTACTGGCTCAGGTCTTCCAGGGAAAGCCATCCTCTGCCAGACTTGCTCTGATGGTCCCCAGTCCCAGCTCACAGTATTTCTTACTGTTGTTAATATAGAGTGTGAAATAGAGAGAGCTAGATGGTGGGAGGGGGGAAGAGAGACACCTGCAATACTATTCCAACACTCCTAAAGCTTCCCCCCATACAGATGGGAGTTGGGAGGTTTGAACCCAGGTCCTCGCACATGATAACATGTATTCTCCACTGGGCAAACCACCACCTGACCCCTGATCAGAATAGTTTTATGGTTTAGATATACAAATTTTGGTTTTGAAGATTTTTGGAGAGCTATTCTAATGTGTTAGAAACCATATTTGCAAGATGATGATGGTACCAGAGAAGTCACTTGAAAGAGTTTAGACTAGGTGGTCTAAGGTGGTCTTAGTTGTCATTTGAATTGAGGCAGAGGGATCTGGAGCCCTGCTGTAGTTTCTTGGCCAGTGAACAGAATGCCACAGGCACCCTGCTGCTTGTTAAAAAGAAGTATCATCAAAGCACTTCACTGGAAATGGCTGCTATGTCAGGAAGAACTCCAGAGAGCAAGATGAGTCAGATAAATGAATCTGTGTTCCATCTGTGAATGGACCTCATTTCCAAAAGGGGCCATAGAGAAGCTAAGGGGATGCTGTTCCCCAGTGATGCAGCGCAGAGATAACTGGTATCATTGCTCCCCTCTCCTCATGCTCGAAGGGAGCTGTGGGAGCAAGAGGCCAGCTGCAGTCTCTGAGCTGGGATCAGCAGCCTTTTAACTTTTTTATTATTAATTATTTTCCCTTCTGTTGCCCTGTTTTATTGTTGTTGTAGTTATTATTGTTGTGGTGGTGGTTGATGTCATCACTGTTGGATAGAACAGAGAGAAATGGAGAGAGGAGGGGAAGACAGAGAGGGGGAGAGAAAGACAGACACCTGCAGCCCTGCTTTACCGCCTATGAAGTGACTCCTCTGCAGGTGGGGAGCCAGGGCTCGAACCAGGATCCTTACTCCAGTCCTTGTGCTTCTCACCATGTGCACTTAACCTGCTGCTACTAATTAATCTGCCTGACCTCCTAATTTTAATTTTTTATTATCTTTTTTTCTTTACTGGGGATTAATGTTTTACATTTGACAATAAATATAATAGTTTGTACATACATGGCATTTGTCAGTTTTCCACATAACAATAAACCCCCGCTAGGTCCTTTGTCATCCTTTTCCAGAATCTGTACTCTCCCCACCCACGCACCCCAGAGTCTTTTACTTTGGTGCAATACACCAACTCCAGTCCAGATTCTGGGATCAGCAGCCTTTTAATACACTATAAAACTATGGGTAATCATGCCCCTTTCATGGAAAGGGAAAAAAGCCTTTATTCTAGACATTCCAGTTTTCTGATAACTTTCAACACAGGCCTGGGTGTTCTTTTCTTTCTCTGGACAGATGATGGCATCATAACACAACTGTAGGAAGTGGGACCCAGAAGCAGCCTCCTTACTGAACTGAGCTTGAATATACTGGGTGAACCTTGACTTCCCTGTTTTGCCTTTTTTGAGTCTTGAGTAAAATGGATGAATGACAGAATCTTTGTATTTTCTAAAAGGTGATGTGGAGATCTAAACTAAAAAGTGTCCCCATCTCATTGAAATTCAGACTTGAACTCTCTACCTTGAACATGTCCAGAAACCCTTTCTCTAATTTTGGAAGCAGCAGCCTCGGGAGAGAAGCTACCCATCTGTCTCCTTAGGATGCTGAGCTGTTGGTGCCGTTGTTCACTATTTATTACATCTCCCACTTCATGTAAAACTAAGATTTTCTTTTTTGCTGGATATTAAGAATTCAGGCAGATTGGTATATAAATAGGGTTGCCATTTGCTTCTGCAGACTGATTTTCTGCACAGCATATTTTGGGTGAAGTTTGTAATTATTCCCAACTGCTTACACATTCTTGACTTGATATCTGCTCTGGCTGTTCACACTCATGTTACTGTCGTTATCAGGCACATCTTGTAGAAACTGTGTGGCCAGAGCTGCTAGGGAAAGATCTGTCTTTCTAGGCTCTATCTGTGTGCCCCCAGAGGCAAGGGGATGACACCGGAGCATGTCTGCCTAGCAGCATGCACAGCATCACATTCACAGCAGAGTCATAGCCTTTGAATAGGAAGTTTGTGACCTATACTTTAAAGAAGACCAAACGACCAACATTCAAGACATCTCCTTGTCCTCCTGGGCAGCCATAGCCAGGCCGATGTTGTGTTTATCAGGGCAGAGATGGGCTTCTTATGTCTGCGGCTTTCTGCTGGTGGGGGGAGGGGTCTCTGTAGGGGATCTTGTCACACCAGCATGGTGGAATGACAGCTGATAACACCGTCCTAGGATTGGAGAGTAGCCCTACCCTCTCCAGCACTGGAACACCTGGGGTCTGGAGGAAAGAACTGAAACCATAGTGCTGGCATTCTTGCAGTTATATCATTATCATTCCATCTGCAAGCTGGCCACTCACTTTATGTTAGCTGAGGCTCCACAGTGGTGTAATAGCCTCCCCCGATAGTGATTTCACTGCACCAGTGTCAGATCATTTTCTACCCAGCATCTTGCTGAGAGTCACACTCAGAAAGGAGAAAGATTAGTATCTTTTGCACCATAATTAAAGTATCACTTTTCTCAATGAAACATTATCTAGATGATTCCCCTGAAAAGTGTTTACAACAGTGACTACAAGTGTAATGTTGCTAGCTAGACTAGTGTCAAATCTATTAGTTACCATGGCCATCTTCCACAGTCCTTTTGATGTGTTACTTTGGTATAAACAGACTTATCTTTCCTGTCATATGGCACTGTCTTTAATTTAGTGGAGATGCTATTAAGATTAAATCTCTATTCAATTCCATATTGTACCATATTAACACATACAATTAGTAATGCTTTATCAGTTATGAAGAAAAATGATGAGTGCTTTTAAGTTAAATTACCTTTATCATGGTAGCACATAAAGGAAGTTACAAACATTTACCCAAGTGTGTGTTAATTCTTATTTAATTTTAACACTGCGTTTATCAACCAAATTAGCCAATGGATTTTATTAAAAGGAATGTTATTATAGAAGATAGCTTCCAATACTGCATTCCATCTGCTTTTATTTATATCATTTTGATTATTTTCTTTTCTCTTTCATTTCATTTTTAATTAAGGGGAACACTGGAAAATTGAACATTTGGGTCTCGTTTGAGTAGAACTTGGCATAATTAGACCTATATTCTTGTTACCATAAAGATTGTCAGGGACTGCAGGGCCTATGTTCATTTTAACATACATCTAGATGGGGTCTGATGGTGGGAGTGTTGCTTCTGCCTCTAAACTCCCAGGCAGATCATCCTCACGCTGGTGACTTAATTATTTAATTATTTATTTTTTAAAATTTATTTTCCCTTTTGTTGACCTTGCTGTTTTTTTATTGTTGTTGTAGTTATTGTTGTTATTGCCATCTTAGTTATTGTTGTTATAGCTGTCGTTGTTAGATAGGACAGAGAGAAATGGAGAGAGGAAGGGGAGACACAGAGGGGGAGAGAAAGACAGACACCTGCAGACCTGCTTCACCGCCTGTGAAGAGACTCCCCTGCAGGTGGGGAGCCAGGGGCTCAAACTGGGATTCTAACAGTGGTCCTTGCACTTCGTGCCACGTGCGCTTAAAATGCTGAGCTACCACCCTACTCCCAGTGATTTAATTTTTAAGAAAGCTTATGTAATTTCTAAAGTTTAAGAAATGCAACTTGCAGCATAAAGGGGCAGGGCATATTATGGCAGGAAGCAAAGACAGGTTAGATTCAGTCTTCCCAGCAACATTTTAACAAGCCTTATTTCCTCCACCTCTGGGTCTGCCAGGGACTTCTAACTGTGGGTGTATGTACAGATGGAAAGACTACAGGAAAAGCGCTTGTACTAAAGAGTTTTGCACCCTTCTTGGACTAGGACTTTTTCCCCCTCCAAATAAAATATTCAGCATAGTTAACAGTATGTTACTGGGTATAAATAGACTCTTGGGGTTTCAGTTTGCAATCAGAAGATACAAGTTCAAATTTTAACGTAGTTTAGAGTTTGAAATGATTCTCAATTTCTTATTTGTTCTTTGGAAACTTTCTGGGAGACAGAAATTGTGCTCATCTTTAAGTGCTTTTAGGAAGGAAAGCCAGAGGAATGGAGTGATTCTTTCAACAGATGGCCCTGGGGCCCTAGAGAGGCACAGGGTGAGGTCCCTGCAGACACTTCAAATACACCTCACTCCCCAAGCCTTGAGGCAGAAGACTGATTGTCTCAAACATTTCCTCACTTTGATCTAATGTTAATGATGCAAAAGAAAAAAAAACAACAATGTACATTGAGTCCTTTGCATTGACCCAAGGTGGCTAGCTCTAACACTAAAAGCCATGTATGTATGACTCATTCTCAAGATTGTCATGAAAGAACTTTATTTATTTATTTATTTATTTATTTATTTATTTATTTATTTTTCTTCCAGGGTTATTGTTGGGGCTCCGTGGGTGCCGGCACTGTGAATCCACTGCTCCTGGCAGTCAATTTTTCCATTTATCTATCCATAGATAGGCTAGAGATAAATTGAGAGAGGAAGGGGAAGATAGAAAGAGGGAGAGAAAGACACTTGTAGACCTGCTTCACCGCTTGTGAAGAGTCCCCCTGTGCAGGTGGGGAATAAGGGTCTTGAATGCTGATCCTTGTTTGTGTGGGTCCTTGAACTTCGTACTATGTGTGCTTAACCCGGTGCGCCACTGCCTGGCTCCCTGAAATAACTTTAAAAAAATTATTTATTTATTTCCCTTTTGTTGCCCTTGTTTTTTTATTGTTGTTGTAGTTATTATTATTGTTGTTATTGATGTCCTTGTTATGACAGAGAGAAATGGAGAGAGGAGGGGAAGACAGGAGGAGAGAAAGATAGACACCTGCAGACCTGTTTCAAGCTTGTGAAGCGACTCCCCTGCAGGTGGGGAGCTGGGAGATCAAACTGGGATCCTTACGCCGGTCCTTGCGCTTTGCACCGTGTGCTTAACTTGCTGTGCTATCGACTCTTTTTTTTAAAAAAGAATTTCCTGTACTGGAGCTAAAAGGTTGCTGATCAGGATACCTTTTCCCTTATGTGAACATTATTTGGATGAAGTTAGGTACGTCTTCTGGTCTCTCTAAGCCTAGACTCCTTCTCTGTACAATGAGGACATATAGCTGCCTACACTACAAAGTGTGACAAATAATATATGTTCAGAGTCTTCTATAGTGGCTGTAAAATAAAACGAGATAATTTGTGAATAGTTAAAAATATTACACAGGGAGTGGGGCGGTAGAGCAGCACGTTAAGTGCGTTTGCACTCAAAGTGCAAGGAACAGCATGGATTCCTGTTCGAGCCCCTGGCTCCCCACCTGCAGGGGAGTCGCTGCACAGGCGGTGAAGCAGGTCTGCAGTTGTCTATCTTTCTCTTCCCCTCTCTGTCTTCCCCTCCTCTCTCCATTTCTCTCTGTCCCATCCAACAACGATGACATCAATAACAATAATGACTACAAAAATCAAAAAAAAAAACAAGGGCAACAAACGTAAATAAATATTTTTAAAAAACATTACACAGCACAAAATATCATTGCTATTTTTTCTCAAATTCATATTTTTAATTCTAAGGCAAAGATGCTCTGAACATATTACTGAAAAACAAAATAGAAAATGTCTGTAGATGCAAGGGAATCATTTCTAATTCTAGAAGAAGTAAAGAGGGCATCTCAGGTAATTCAGCTCAGGTTTAGACGCTCAGGGCATTAATAATCCCAGAAACTTGAAAGTAGAAAAGAATATCTTATCAAATTTGGAACAACTAATTGAATCTAGTTCCTTTATGCTAATACTCAAGTAGCAGTTTGTTCTTCCTCCTTTTACCAGTAACAGTGTCATTATTTCACTGAGTTATGATAGTTGTCAGAAATTCAGGATTATAAGCAGTCTTACAAAACCATACAGCAGTCCCAAGTAGCAATATAATGTATCCAAAGACTCTCTCGCCTTTACTTAAATAGCACTTCATAGCTATGCTAGACTCATAAAATTCAGAGTCTGGAAATTTTATATATCATCGCTATAAAGACAGTGTGTTCTAGGGAGAAACCTCATTCTATAAAATGCTTCTGAGTGTCAACAACTTGAGTTGTATCAAATGGTTTATCAAATTAAACAGATTAATTTGACCCCAAGAGAGAAGATGAGAGAAAACCAACTGGAGTGAACTATTTACATTTTTATTTTAGAAGATGACTCCTCCACCTATGTTGATCTTGTAGTCAAAGATACACATTTTTCTCTCTATATAGCGTACATTTCTCTTTACTTTCATATGCCTTGCTTTTTAGGAAATGGTGATGCCTTAAAATTACATTTTAAAAATGGGAAAAAAAATCAGTCTTCAAATAATTAAGGAATGTAACCAGATTATTTGCAATCAACAACCACTTAATGCCTTATTACCCTAATGGGAGTTATTGTGAATGATGATAAAATTGTCAGAAAGAAGTTGTGCTAAGAGATGATAAAGTTGTCATTATTAAGTGATGAAAATTATTTTCCTTCTGCCTGACATTTTCATTTTAGTCTCTAATCTACCCAAATTCATCCCTAATGGAGGGGTCAGGCAGGGAGGGGGGTGGTTACTTAAGACACTTGGACTGACTAAGGTCACATGGACAGATTATCTATGTATCCCCACCTCACCTTCAGATTCTTATGAGGACATCCTAACCTCCAGTGAGACAGAGTTTGGAAGTAGAACTTTTGGAGATGATTAGGTTATGTGAGCGAAGCCTTCCAGGTGAGATTAGTAACCTTATATGAAGAAACGTGAGAGAAAAGATCTCTTTCTGTTAGATGAGGACAAAGCAAGAAAGATACCATCTGAGGTCAGATTCACCAGCACCTGGATCTTGAGCTTTTTTTTTTTTTAACTTTATTTATTTTGTTTGCTGGGACAGAGAGAAATTTAGAGAGAAGACGGAGATAGGGAAGGAGAGAGACAGAGAGATACCTGCAGACCTGCTTCACCGCTTGTGAAACTTTCTCTCCCTGCAAGTGGGGATGGGGGCTTGAACCCAAGTCCTTGCAAACTGTAATGTGTGTACTTAACCAGGTGTGTCACCACCAGGCCCCAATCTTGGGCTTTCTACCCCACTACCACCCAAAGTAAATGATAAATGTCTATTGTGTGAGCTGATTAAGAAGGGTAGACATCAACTTTCCCCTCAGCCAGAAGACTTCCCAGAGGGCAGAGGTGGGTAGACTAGACAAGCTTTGCATGGTTTCATCCATCACTGCATTTCTCTCTGAACCTGAGCAGAGGTTTTTGCTGTTGATCTGTGACTCAGATCAGAGTTTTTTTTGTTTGTTTGTTTCCCCCTTGTATCTGAAAAGGAATTGGAAAACAGAAAGGTAATTTTAGAGATAAGAAAACAAAAGCAGAAGTATAAACCACATACACAAGTAAATTAGTGGGGCCCTTGGGCCTGGATGAGATGGCTTCTCAGTCTCAAGTCTAGCGAGTGACAACTGAGCAATTGCTCTCCCTGTACCAGGTGACTCTCTAGTTGGTACCCATGTGACCCCTTCATCTCTTTTTATGAACACTTGTTCAGTAAGTAGAGTGAGGGGAAAATAAATAAACATTGATTTCTAAGTTAGTTACAGCTGACTCAGGCTTGTCTGTTAAAAGCCCCAAGGCCATTTTCATGTCAACATGTATGAGGTGAGGGAGGCAGACTTGAGTCTGTTTCCAAGGGCAAGACAAGTATCTGGAGAAGTGCGCGCTGGTGGTGGCTCCTCTTGTAGCTCCTGAGCTGTAATGCTTTTCAAAGTGAAAGTAATCTGCACTGAAGCATCTTACCCACTGGAATATAGATTCTCTGCAAGTGGCCAGTTTAGTCTGGTTTACTCCTTTCCCTGAGAGTTCAGTGGAGCTGGGGTGTGTTCAGGGTGGGATGGCCATAGATAAGAAAGGACTTATGGGGGCGAGAATACAGGTCCAGAGGATTGTATTGGAGGGGGTTGTATTGTTATATGGAAAACTGAGAAATGTTATGCATGTACAAACTATTGTATTTACTGTTGAATGCAAAACATTAATTCCCCAATAAAGAAATTTAAAAAAAAAAAAAAAAAGGACTTAGAAATGGCCATACCACCCTGAATACGCCGAGCTCCACTGATCTCTAAGTTCTTTCTCTTCCCCCACAATGGCCTCAGGCCTGGTCCTCTTGTCCAGGCAGCTACTCCAGCTGTTTCACTGCTCTCCCGCCTCCACCATACCTTCCACAGTCCAAGACTTGCTTGCTCTCCCCTGAGTCCAGCTGTGATCTCTCCCCGTCTGCTCAGGAGTGTGCAGAGATTCCCCACTATCCAGGGAAGAAGTCCAGGTCTCTGAGCAAGCACACAAAGTTGGCATTACTGAGCCCAAACACACCTTCTCACCTTTCTCTGGGTGCATAATATTTTGATGGGGTTTCACAGATGCCAGACACTGACAGGTTGATTTTTTTTTTCTTTGTAGATTTTACTATTCTCCAGGTATAGTGAGGCCATCTGTGATAGGAAAGATTATTTGATATCCATCATCCCAAGAGACAGGAGCAGGCTACACCATGCAGGTCCTCACAGGAAGTATCAGGGTGGCTGCGAACAGATGGAGCCAAGGCAATCAGCCCAAGTGGGCAAAAGCCTTTATGGTTTTCCTAGGGAGGGAATGAGAGAGGTAAAGCTCACAGGTTTAGCAGTGGTTAGTTTTGTATTGGGAGAAGGAAAGAGCCAGCGTTCGCTTTTCCAAACAAGTTCATCACACATTATTTCAACAAAGAGTTGAGGAGAAAGCATGCTTTTCAGGTACTTTAAAGCTTTTATTTGGGAAAATTGAAAACATTCACATGTTAGGGCATGAGAGAGAGACAGAGATAGAGAAAGAGAAAGAGAGATAAACAGACTTGATACTCACATGGTGATATCTGGACACAGAGAGAGTGAGCTCTCTCTCACAGATTTTAGCTTTTTAAAACCCAAGCCCTGCCTCCACCTTTCCAAGCCACACCTGTAACCACTCCTATTTTCTGGGGGGGGGGGTACTTTGCCCCTCAACAATTTGAATGCTTTCAGCAAGCTGTGAAGACACTAGAAGGATTCCTAGTTATCTAGTTCCTGACTTCCATTGAAGAGAGCAAGACAAGGAGAAAAGACCCCTGAATGTGAGCCTCACTGAAGAGGCTCTGAGGAGGTATAGTGGCTCTGAGCTGGTTAATTTGCATATGAATGACAGACTCTCTAGATCAAGGAATTGACTAGCCCCAAGGAGAGATATTCAGGCCCCTAAGTCTCAAAACGTCAGGAAATATAGACCATAAAAATTTTAAAAGGTGATAAATACAATGGTAACGTCTCACCCCCAAATCAATAGACTACTGAATGATGTCTAAAATGGTCAGCAGTGCCCCCCAATCCCAGACTCACTCTAATGCTGACTCCTCTGCTTCATTCCCAGATGTGCCCTTAATTGCTAGAAAATGCCCTTCCACATAGAGACCCTAAGCTGCAGCTGAGGGGCAGTTCTGTGTCTGAAAGCAGTTCTGTATCTGTTGTGGTCCATTTCCTTTACAATTGGCTATTAAGAATCAAACCCAATCATCTGTTAGCTAGGTATTTGCCATTTGCCAATTGATAGAACTGAAAATAGTCCTTTTAAACTGTTTTGTTAATTTTTAATAGGTTTTGTCTGAGTAGCTGGATGCTGATTCTTCAGAGCAGGGACTCTGCTCACACTCCTGATCATTTAAGAACTTGACCAAGCCCCCAAAGACTTCTTTTTCCATCTCATAGGCTTTTATTCTAGCTCCAGAATAGCATAAATTCCACCTGATTACTCATTTCCCTATTTTATTCACATTTAGTCATTAATCAGTTTAATTAAAAATGGTGACTGACCCAACTTAGCATTACCTATGCAGTTGGCTTTACCCTCGGTATTTGTCTGAGTAGTAATCTCTTGGATGATCTTTTTATTTTAACTATGGGAGGAGAAAACACATATGGACAATGAAAGGAAACAATGAGAGTGGGAGATTGTCATTTCTTCAAAATCTTTCTAACACAATATATTATCCTGCTATCTTAATCTATTTTACTGTATTTGTTAACTTTGACAAAATCTCCTATACATGTGTGTGGAGCAAAGGTCATAAACATACATATGAAAAGAAAGGTCAATGGGGCTGAGTATTGGTGCACTGAGTAGAGTGTACACATTACTATGCATGAAGACCTGGGTTCAAGGACCCAGGTTCTACCTGTAAGGAGGAAACTTTACAAGCAATGGAGCAGTGTTACAGGAGTCTCTCTCTCATCCCTATCTCCCTCTTTTTTCTCTCTGCCTGGAAAAGAAAAAAATGTCCTCTGGCACAGTGGAGTCATGCAGGCACCAAGCCCCAGTGATAACTGAGCCACTTCACCAGTCTTCCATATATAATGGAGACACTCCCTGGGGGCATGACACACTGTCTTTGATTGTCCCCATCAGTGCCCACTGCAGTGCAGGGCAACGTGTGGCAATGCAAAAAGGCTGAGGAAGACCCCTGCTTCCTAGTGAAGTTCCCTTGGGAGGATCACAGGAAAACCAGAACAGTCTGTTCTGACTCATGGGCCCACCAACTCCTTTGTTGGGTGACACTAAGCAAGTCATCTAACCTCTTTGAATCTCAGCTCTCTCATCTCTAAAGATGGGTATGAAATCTGCTTCCTATGGTAGTTGTGAAAACAAGTGAGAAAATCATTGTGAAAGTGTTTTGTAAACTGTAATTAATACAAATATAAGCAATTAAGCAAGTTCCAGTGGAGTTGCAACTCACTTCTGTTTTAGACACAGAAACCACGAGCTGCCTCCTCTTCAAGTATTTTCACCTTCTGAGGGCCTCCAACTTCTGAGTCCATATTGCGCAGCTCTCCTGGGAGAGCTGAGAATAAAGAGGGAAGTGTTTGCACTACTATGAGAACTCCAGCCCAAACTCCACAGTCCAGTGATTCTGCTGATCATGATGTATGTTGGGAGTCAGACTGTAACATTTTTTTTAATTTAATTTAATTTAATTTAATTTAATTTAATTTATTTATTCCCTTTTGTTGCCCTTGTTGTTTTATTGTTGTAGTTATTATTGTCGTTGTTGGATAGGACAGAGAGAAATGGAGAGAGGAGGGGAAGACAGAGAGGAGGAGAGAAAGATAGACACCTGCAGACCTGCTTCACCGCCTGTGAAGCGACTCCCCTGCAGGTGGGGAGCCGGGGTTCGAACCGGGATCCTTATGCCGGTCCTTGTGCTTTGCGCCACCTGCGCTTGACCCGCTGCGCTACCGCCCGACTCCCAGACTGTAACATTTTTACCAATAACCGTGTGGCCACTCTCATGACCAGCTGAAACAGTGCTGTTGTTAGCCCATATAGGGGGACTAAAGTGATCATGGGCTGGGGTGTCCTTCAAAGCTGTGGAGCCAAGAAATGGCAGAGACGGGCCACCGACCCACACAGTCTACCTCCAGAACCCCACACCTGACCACCAGGCAGCAGATTACCCAGCTCAAGACTGAACGACAGAGGGGCTCTGTAGGGACCTCCAGAGTTGTCTGCTCCAATCTGCCCACCCAACTGTGTCAGAGTTGAAGGTCCTAAAGCTGACACAGGCCCTCAAGGCATTTGTAAAGGGGCTTCCCAGACAGAAGGGAGAACTGACCAGTCTAAGAAAGGGAGCAGGACATCTGGGTGGGGTCTGGGTTCTGCCTGAGGGAAGGGCTGAGGGGGAAGGAGGGAGGAAGACCTTCCAGGTTTTGTATTTAATTGAGGTGAAATTCACAAAGCCTCAGTCCAACTGTTTTAATGGGGCATTTACTCCACACATTCTTTTGCAACCACCCACTTCTAATTAGCTCCAAAACACCATTATCACCACCCCACCCCCCAGAGGAGGCCTTGCTAGGGGAGGTTTTCAAGCCATAAGCTGTGAAGTATGTAATATATAGTCCCTGGCCTTGCCCCTCCAACCTCTATCTGCAGTTAGGCCCTTTGGGAGGCTTGTGCTGCTTCCTAAGTGAATTTCAGTCTGTTTGTGGAGAGGCTGTGGGGGGGGGGGGTGTCACAGGAAGTTCACATCTGACTGCAACATCAAGACAAGACGACCAAGGACCAGAGATAGCCCAATACATAGGGTTCAAGCCCCAGCAACACACAGGAGCTTAACCTACAATTACATGTTCATTCGAGCAGTTTTAATAAACTGCTCACAATGAGCCTTCCCAACTCTGTGTGAAGGAAGCTCTGTCCTATGGTGTGTCTTTCTCCCAGTCTCTATCTGAATGAAAACAGGGGTCCTAGAAATCACACGTGGAAAGAGCCCGCCCCCAGAAAATCTGTAAGAAAAATACAGAGGATTAGGGAGATAAGGTGAGTGGGATGGAGACTGAGAGTAAGCAAAGGCTACTACTGCAGCTCCAAGGTTGGTGAGACCCCACCTGTCATCTGCGGTTACATAAGCAATTTGTGTGGAAGAGGTAGGCAGCTTCTCAAGCCAGGCACAGAACATTTCTAGTACATGAGATGCCTGCTTCAAAGCTGTACTCATTGTATCTTGCATCACAGAAGCAACTGTGTTTCAGACAGCCTCGTAAATTGTCCATGAAGCAAGGGCTGCTTTCTGATTGGCTCTAGAATCATCTCCAAAGCACAGTCTCATCTCTGGCTGTTCCTGCCTTGGTCTGGAAGTGGTGCCAAGCCAGTCAGGAGGGAGGGAGGAGAGGTGCCAAGACCGCCTGACCTTTCTGGCTGGCTGTGACCCCCTAACCAGGCCTGGACTCCAGCCTCTGGGGGCTACAGCATCTCCTGCGAGTGTGGCAGGCTCCTCCCAGCGGCTGAGCAGAGCGCGCCCCTCCCCCAGACTGCGGCTCCCGCCGCCTACCCGCCCCCCTCCCTCCTGTCTGGAGTCTGAGGCACTTTTTTTTTTTTTTTTTAATTTCCCTTCTGGTGCATTTCTGGTATTTCTTCGTTGCTTTACCGAGAAGTCACTTTGAAAAACATCTCTATTCTTTAAAGCAAAGTATACCTATGTCCTCTTGAGCTAAAATTGTATTTTATCAAGGATTCCCTTATATTGTGATTATTTAATGGACAATCTGCCCTACTGGGAATGGCAGCAAATATAACTATTGACAGGGGGGAAAAAGATGCAATTTCTCAGACACATTTGGCAAAGTAAACCCAGCTTCTTACAAGAAAAGAATGTAATGAATTTCTCTCTATTTTTAGTCACGCATAAATCCCTTTAATATGTTTGAGCTCAAAACTCCATATTTGACTTGGTCTAAAGTTAAATCTACAAGGTAAGCTTAAAGGACAGCATATTGGACCAATTCTGTGCATTGAGGCTCTGCAGTGGGGAAAAGTCTATAGGACTCTGGGTATCCAGGAAATCCCAGAACTGGGACCCTCAGACATACCTACCTGGGAATTTAGTTTCCTCTCAGCTTTCAGAGAGCAGACTGGGTGGGGACAAAGTGCCCACTGGAGGCCTGGGAATACCAACTTTGATACCTACACATCATCATTCCAAGGAGATGATTTTTTAATTCAGTCCCTAGAGAATGTAAATGAAGGCCCAAATGTCAGGCCGGGAGATAGCTATATTGAAATTATAAAGAGGAGAGAAGGAGAAGGAGAAGAGCTGTATTATCAGAGTCAGTGTAAGACTGTAAGCCTACTTATTTAAGCAATTCCGTTATTTTTATGAGGTGGCTGGGTGGTCGCCCTCCTGGTTGAGTGCTCATGTTACAATGTGCAAGCCCCTGGTCCCCACCTGCAGGGGGAAAGCTTTGCAAATGGTGAAGCAGTGTTGCAGGTGTCTCTGTCCTTCTCGATCTCCCCCTTCCCTCTATCCTTTAAGTAAATAAAGATAATTTTTTAAATTAAAAAATGTATTATCACTGTTAGATGGAGAACCCTTGATTTCCCCCGAGAGGTAGAGCCAGGGTCCTGTAGAGTAAAAGAGGTGAAGCCAACATTCAAAGGTGGGACTCGGTGGGTGTCATACTCACAGGGAGGTAAAAGGCTGTGTTGAAGCTACAGTTGCATGGAAGCCCACCAGGATAGAGGCACTGGTGCTGCGGGGCTGGGTGGTGGCACACCTGGTTAAGCACACACATTACAGTGTGCAAAGACCCAGGTTGTGGCTGGGTGGTCGCCCTCCTGGTTGAGTGCTCATGTTACAATGTGCAAGCCCCTGGTCCCCACCTGCAGAGGGAAAGCTTCACAAGCGCTGAAGCAGTATTGCAAGTGTCTGTCTCTTTCCTTCTCTGTATCCTCCTTTCTCTCAACTTATGGCTGTCTCTATCAAATAAAGATAATAATAAAAAAAAAATTTTAAAGAGGCACTGGTGCTGGGAATAGTGGACCAAGAAGAGTCATGCTCCTCATTTTAGAGGGGACAGTCCTCAAAGGACACATCTGTCAGTACCACCAGAAGCTTGCAAGGAATCTAGAGGGTTTGGAGGTAAGAAAGGCAGCTGCAGATAGGCTAAGGATCCAGTAGACCCACGTACTCTAGAGCACCCCCTGCGGGTTGCACAAGCACCCAGCCTGAAGGTAACCATAACTTTTTGCACTGAGGCAGCAACACTGGGGTGGGTGGAGGGGAACAGCTCCATTTCACTGATAGTTCCAACTTTTATCACTTGCCACCTTCAGTGGGTATCAGATTTGAGCCTGAGCTCTAGGAAATGCTGATATCACTAGCTACACTATATGCTCCAAGTTCTCCACTAAGATCTACTCAAACTGTTTAAACTGAAAATACAATGAATAGGGGTCGTGTGGTGGTGCCACTAGTTGGGCGCACAGGTTGCAATGCACAAAGACCCAGGTTCAAGCCCCCCCGTCCCCACCTGCATGGGGAAAGTTTTGCCAGTGGAGAAGCAATGTGGCAATTCTCTCTCTCTTTCTCTCTTCCTTCTCCATTTCTGGCTGTCTGTATCCAACAAACAAATAAATATAATTTTTTTTTAAATGCACCTATTAAAAAAGTACACCTATTAAATCTCTCTCTCATACCTTTACTGCAATCAAGCTCTTTAAATGTCTTTTGTCTGTGCCCTCAGAGTATAAACAACTCCACCCCAAGCCCAGTCCTAGATCTCCAGCTACAGTCCAGCCTCAGTTGCAAAGCTATACGATGCCTGACTTCCTAGGTTTGTATCAGGCAGGAGACAAAAAGCACAATTTTGGTTGGTGTGGTCTCATTTTTTTGTGTATAAATTTCTAACTGGATTACCATAAGAAACACTCCAGGGGTTGAGTGGTGACACACCCATTAGAGAGCACATATTAAAGTGCATAAGTCTCTTCAAGCCCCCATCCCCATCTGTAGGGGGTGGGGGGGCTTAATAAGTGTTTATGAAGCAGTGCTAATTCCTCTCCACTTCCACCTCCCCTTTCCCTCTTAATTTCTGTCTCTATCCAAAATAAATAATAAGAAAAGAAATTGCTCCAAATTTGAAAATCCGAAACTTGCACAATCTGAATGATAAGGGGCACTTGAATCCCTTCCCTCAGCCCAGCCTTTGTCTTCCTCAAGGGCAGATATTCACTACCTGTTGTTCTTCCTAAAGTGGAGATAAGAACCAAGTCCTTCAGCAGAGCTCCCTCCTATACGATCAAACAGGAGTCATGCTCAGCAAGCATATTTGCATGTGTTAATAACTGCAAATAAGGCAGAAATGTTCCCATAACTTAAAACCAATAACAACGAAGCCAAGAAAAACCAACAAAGTTGATCTTCTGCTCCAGGGAGGCCTCTCCTTGGAGAGAAAGACTGTGCATGAGCTGTTTTCCATTCCCCACCCAGGAGGCTTCTCTCTCCTCCTCTACCCTCTCTATATGCCTTTGAGGTGCGCCCCCCCCCCCCCCCCCCCCGCAGAACTCATCACCCTGGCACATTCTCTGGTGGGTTTCTGGGTGAATTCAGCCACTGGAAGAAATGGCAGGAGATCGGAGGGCAGGGAGAGAGAGGAAGGGGTGGGTAAGAAAGGCTGGGGTATTTCTTCCTGACTTGCTCTGTACATAGATTGGTGCCAGGCATCTAATTATAAAAAGGTGTCTCAACTCTAGCTTCCACTTGCTCAGACAGTACTGCCCCCTCTAATGAGAGGCCATAGCTTCAAGCCCTACTACAAAAACCCTTACTGGTTCCTCAACTTGCCCACAGCTCCTACTCTGGTCCCATCACTAGCTCTGAACCATCTGGAATAAACTTTGCTTCCTGCTGGGACCTAGATGTAGGTTCTCTTTTCTACTCAAGATAAACTAGTGAAGCACCCTCCAATAGTCCTACACATTACTCTCTGATCCCACTCATCAACATTCCTGATGGTCTCCCTGTGAGAAGACAATGGGCTCACCCAGGGTTGAGGTTGACTGAGGCACCGTTTGGCTTCAGCACCTCTCAGAGTCTCAGACTCACTGTGAGCAGTTTATTGAAACTGCTTGAATGAACATGTAATTGTAGGTTAAGTGAATTGGGTCTAAATACTCTTCTGAGACAAACAGCACACACTTTACTTTTCACTTTTATTTGCACATTCATTAAGCACCTGCTACATGCTAGGCTGTGTGCCAGGTGGTAGGGACAGGACCATGAGAAGAAAGGAACATGCATGGCCCTCAAGGAATTTGTAATCTAAGGAAGTGTTGAGGGAACTGACAAGAAAAATGAGTGGTTACAAGAGTGGGTGACAAGTGCTTTGATTAGGGGAGGGAAGAGGGCTTTGTAAACATCTAAGAGAAATCCAGTCCGAGTTGGGAATGGGCAGTGAGGGCAGTCTAAGCCAAGGCTGGCAGCCTCAGATACCCACAGGACCACACAGCTAGGTCAGTGTGTTAATCTGTCCAGACTGGAGCTGAACAAACATAGAAAAGTAGTTCAACTACATTTCTTAGTATCCCCACGGAGAAGTAAAGCCAGAGATTGACTGCTGGCCAAGGGAATAGTATGAGATTAAGAGTGCTGGAGCTACCACTCAAGGAAGACTGGTCCTGAAATGAATGCAATCTAGAATGTTCCAAGCTGTGACCATAAACTGTGAACTCACACTGACAGGGACTCAGAGGCTCCTGTGCTAAATATGAATAGCTATGGGCCCTGGGTCAGACTGATGTGGTAAACAGTTAATTGTACTTACCTATTCTCTTCAATTTTGGGAGCTACTTTCTGCCCTAATCCAGTTTTCTAGTTCTATTCACAACTCTGACTACATCTTCCCAGACAATATTCTTAGTTCACTACCTTGTTAGCTGTTAGGCTCAAGCAAAAATTACTAAAGTCATGGGTCCCTAGGAACATACCTAAATTGGACTTCCAGGCTTCTTTCCACACTAAGATCCCTATTCTCACTTGCTTTATTTTAATTTCTGGTTCTTGTTTATTAAGCATTTTTCCTACTTTATACCTTTTAATTTTTTTCTAAAATTACCTATTTATTTATTTATTGGATAGAGACAGCCAGAAATTAAGAGGGAAGGGGGTGATATATAAAGAAAGAGAGACAGAAAGACACCTGCAATACTGCTTTACCACTTACAAAGTGTTCCCCCCGCAGATGGGGACTGGGACCTTGAACTTAGGTCGTTTCGCATTGTAACATGTGCACTCAATCAGGTGCACCACCACCCGGGTCCTGCTTTATATCTTTTTATTTTATTTTATTTTATTTTTTATTTAAGAAAGGATTAATTAACAAAACCATAGGGTAGGAGGGGTACAATTCCACACAATTCCCACCACCCAATCTCCATTTCCCACCCCCTCCCCTGATAGCTTTCCCATTCTCCATCCCTCTGGGAGCATGGACCCAGGGTCATTGTGGGTTGCAGAAGGTAGAAGGTCTGGCTTCTGTAATTGCTTCCCCGCTGAACATGGGCGTTGACTGGTCGGTCCATACTCCCAGTCTGCCTCTCTCTTTCCCTAGTAGGGTGGGTCTCTGGGGAAGCAGAGCTCCAAGACACATTGGTGGGGTCTTCAGTTTAGGGAAGCCTGGCCGGCATCCTGAGGACATCTGGAACCTGGTGACTGAAAAGAGAGTTAACATACGAAGCCAAACAAATTGTTGAGCAATCATGGACCCAAAGCTTGGAATAGTGGAGAGGAAGTGTTAGGGGGGTACTCACTGCAAACTCTAGTGTACTTCTGCTTTCAGGTATATATTTTGCAGTAGTTTATGGATACGTGTGAAGATATGCTCTCTCTCACAGAAACAGGTGTATATTTAGGTTTTGGGACGTTGTTAGAAAGTGAACCACCTGAGATGAAATTAGAGTATACTATGAATGGAAAGGTCTCACCCTAGTAATGAAGCCGAAGGGTTGTCATTCCACACGTGAAGTCTCTGGACACAGTCTGAAGTGAAGCATGTTGAGGTGGCAATCGTTGTGTTGGTTAGGTTGTGATTGGCAGATGCAATATTATTTGATATGGATTGGGAGAGGCATATGGGAAAGTGGGCCCTATCCAATGGTTCCAGGACTGGGGGAAGTAGAGGCTCTATAGTGGAGATGTGAGGTTCCTGCTGTCTTAGGGTTCAAAAAGACAATTGATAGTTAATGTTATCATCACATTATTTGGTAATTGGGTTAACTTTGAAAAGTCCTTTTGTTAGGGTTTGCTGTACAGTACCCAGTATCTTGTATATAGCTGTGCTATTGGTTGCTTCTGATCTACTTGGTCTAGGCTGTTCATAGCAGCACAATTCATAATAGCTAAAACCTGGAAGCAACCCAGGTGCCCAACAACAGATGAGTGGCTGAGAAAGCTGTGGTATATATACATGATGAAATACTATGCAGTTATCAAGAACAATGAACCCACCTTCTCTGACCCATCTTGGACAGAGCTAGAAGGAATTATGTTAAGTGAGCTAAGTCAGAAAGATAAAGATGAGTATGGGATGATCCCACTCATCAACAGAAGTTGAGTAAGAAGATCTGAAAGGGAAACTAAAAGCAGGACCTGACCAAATTGTAAGTAGGGCACCAAAGTAAAAACCCTGTGGTGAGGGGTAGACATGCAGCTTCCTGGGCCAGTGGGGGGTGGGAGTGGGACAGAGGGATGGGTCACAGTCTTTTGGTGGTGGGAATGGTGTTTATGTACATTCCTAGTAAAATGTAGTCATATAAATCACTAGTTAATTAATACGAGAGGGGGAAAATTAATTGTATGTCTCGAAGTTTTCAAAACACAAACTGAATCTTTTCAATATATAGGCTGTGTAATTGATATGCAGACTCTCTCAAAAGCCTGCTTTATATCTTAACTGCCCTTCAGACACCAAGTTGCAAATGCTACTATGATTCCATCCTGAACTCCCTGGGCATACAACCTCACCAGTGTGTCCTGGAACCTCACCTCTCCAGAGCCCTACCCCACTAGGGAAATATAGAAACAGACTGGAGGTATGGATTGATCTGCCAATATCCATGTCCAATGGAGAAGCCATTACAGAAGCCTCCCACCTTCTGCACCCCTCAAAAAATTTTGGTGTATGCTCCCAGAGGAGGCAAAATGTTAGGGCAAGATGACTAGAGGACTCTTAACTCCAATTCCATCAGGACCAGAAGAAGAGGAAAAAAGGAAAGACATTTGGAAGTAGTAATAAGTGTGGGTGTGACTTAGAAAGGAAGTGGAGGCGGGACCATAGAGAAAATGGGCAAAAATATAGATGAATAGACAGATTGTTATAGTCAATGCATATCTGTGACCTTGGGAGAACCACTGCAGTTTCCATTGGGGACATAGAGCTCTGGTGGTGAGAACAGTGTGGAATTGTTTCCAATATCTTGTAATTTTGTAAATTAATATTAAGTCATTAATTAAAAAATAGAGTGCTAGACTTGGGTAGTGACACACCCAGTATAGTGCGTACATTACGAAGTGCATGGACCCAGGTTCAAACACTTGGTCCCTGCATGCAGAGAGGAAGTGTCATGAGTAGTGAAGCAGTTCTGCAGGTGTTTCTCTTCTTTCACCTTCTATTTCCTCCACTCTCCCCTTCTGTATTTCTTTCTGATTCTAGTATAAAAAATTAATTAAAAAAAAAAGGAAAAAGGGCCACCAGGAGCAGATGAGTCATTGTGTAGATACTGAAGTCCCAGTAGTAACTCTGGTGACAAGAGAAAAGAAGAAAAGAAATGAAAAGTAGATATGCCCTGGAAAGTTCCCTTCGAGTGAGATCCCGCACCCTCTTTGATTTGTGTAATCAGTTTAAGGAAAAAAAAAAACCTTTGGAACTGAGTGGGGAAAAAAGTCACAGGTTGAAGATGGTCAAATCCAGTGGACAGTGCCTTGTTCCTAATGTAGCCACTGGAGAGAGGTTGCAAGAGTTACATTGTCATGGCTTTTAAGTCCTCATATTTTATTTTGTTTATTTGAGCAATTAGTCAACCCCAGTAAAGCAAAAAGCAGGGCAGGAGCAGAATAACAATTCTCCCTGCACAGGGAACATCAGAGAAAAGGTCACTGACTTGGGCCCTGAAGGCACAAACCAAGAGGAGAATTCCAGCAGGAGCAGATGGAGTCAGTGTTTGGAGACTGAATGTCGTTCGTTCTGAGAGCTGGAGTCGAATATTTGATGTCATAGTCCACCTCCGTACTCCTTCCCCGGCACACGTACCCAGAGATTCCGATCATCTAGCAGAAGTACCAGGAGTCATATAAATGTGGAGTCAAAATGTGAGGCATCAGACAGCCTGGGTGCATTAGCTGTGCAGGTGCTGGCCGCTAGTGCTTGCCTGGTGGCAGTGTGCAGTGCTACAAGTCAGGGATCCCAGACAGAGGAGCAGGCAAAGCAGCCACTAGATAGACCTGGAGGGTGGAATCCCAGAAGGGATTTGTCTCAAGTTCTCCCATAAAAGAGGGGAGAATGATCCTTAATATGGCCACTTTGCAGTTAACAGGCAGTTAGGACTCTTGAAGAATTTCACATGTGTGGCTCTGTAGGCTTTATCATAGGATACCAGGTATGGCATGGTCAGAGAATTGGAGAGGGAGAAGCAAAAGGGTAAAGGGAAGAAAGGCAGGTGAAAAGGGTAGATAGCACAATGGTTATGCAAAGCAACTCTCATGCCTGAAGCTCCAAAGTCCCAGGTTCAATCCCCCACAGCATCATCATCAACCAAAGCTGAGCAGTGCTCTGGTAAACAAAGAAACAAACAAACAAAAACATTAAGAACAACTTGAGGGTTGGTGAGGTAGCTCACCAAATAGGGCATATACTTTGCTGTACATGGGATCCAGGCTTAAAACCCCAGCACCACATGTGTGGCACTGTATCACAAGAGGATGTTCTGATGCTGTAGTGTCTCTCTCTTGTCTCTCTTTCTGAATTTAAACAAGCCCCCAGTCAGTGAAATTGCTCATGCATGAGGACTATGTTTTGAAAAAAGAAAATAGTGGAAGAAATGTGTCAAGATGACTAAATAAGGGTCAAACCTTCCTATAGTGTTCAGAAGATAATGACCAAAGGTCAACTGACCTCTTCTCCATGACCAATTGATAGTCTTACATTAGTGAGAAGGGTGAACATTTAGCCAGAAAGCAAGACAATGAGGAATTCTCCTTAACTACATACAAGCCTCTGGATTCCTATAGTTCCTGGGAAGGATTCAACCAGCTAAATAAAACTTACCTGACTCTTTAATCTCAGACCCAGAGACAATGACAGAGAGAATGAATGAAAATACCTTTCTCTGACTGATGCTCTCTTCCTTATTTTTTTTTGTCTCCAGGGTTATTGCTGGGGCTCAGTGCCTGCTCTACAAATCCACTACTCCTGTTAGCCATTAGTTTTCCATTGTTGTTGCTGTTGTTGGATAGGATAAAGAGAAATTGAGAGAGAAGGGAAAGACAGAGAGGGAGAGAGAAAGACACCTGCAGACCTGCTTCACAGCTTGTGAAGCGACCGACCCCCCCCCCCCCCCGCAGGTGGGAAGTCATAGGACTCGAACCTTTGAACGGATCCCCATGCTTCGCACTATGTGTGCTTAACTCAGTGCGTTACCCGCCCACACTACCCCCCCCCTTTTTTTTTTACATAGAGACAGAGAGGCAGAGAAAACAAAAGAGATCACAGCACTGAAGCTTCCTTCAATACGGTGGGAGCTGGGTTTGAACCTGGGCAGTGCTGCCCATGGCGGCAGTGAGCTATTTCACCGTTCCATGTTGTCCATCTTTTTCACATAGTCCTTCAAATGGCCCTGAGCTACTGATGGAAGCTAGCAAACAAAATTGTTTGGTATTAGTTGAACCTTATTACACTGGGCCTTGGGGACACAACAGAAAATACAAAAACAGAAGATAGGCAGATAAATGTGTAATTTAACATCAACTGGGAAAGTTCTGTAATGAAAGAAAATTAAAGCAAGGTAAGAATGTAGTTTGTGTGTGTGTGTGTGTGTGGGGGGGGGGGTGTTCAGAGAAGGCTTTTGTGAAGATAATGGAGTAGTAAACAGCTCTGCAGAAGTCCCTAAGGTAAAAGGCAGTAAGAATAGCAAGTGCAAAGGCCCTGAGGTGGGATAACTGGGTTATGCTTACCATCCCTCCCCTCCAACCTGATTCCAATCTTCTGCCCCATCCTATTTCCCCATCTCTACTGAGGTCAGTCATTGCACAATCATTGTTGACCTGTACAAGTGCTGTTACTTCCTCTCAGCACTGTCTCTCTGTCTGAGATTACAATGAAATGCTTGATGGCAGAATCCCTCCCAGGAGCTGCAGGAATCCAGAGGCTTGCATAAAGTTAAGGAGAATTCCCTTTTGTTTTGCTTCCTGGCTAAGTGTTAACCCTTCTCAGTAATGTAAGGATATCAGTTGGTCATGGAGAAGAAGTTAACTGACCTTTGGTTATTTCCTTCTGAATGCTTTCAGGAAGTTTGGCCTTTTAGGTGTCTTGACAGGCACCCTTCCACCACTCGAGCATAAAATGTGAAATAATACTACATTTAAAAAAATAATGCGGGGGTTGGGCGGTAGCACAGCAGGTTAAGCACACATTGCCCAAAGAGCAAGGACCAGCGAAAGGATCCTGGTTTGAGTCCCTGGCTCCCCACCTGCAGTGGGGTCGCTTCACCAGCGGTGAAGCAGGTCTGCAGGTATCTGTCTTTCTCTCCACCGTCTTCTAGTCCTCTCTCGATTTCTCTCTGTCCTATCCAACAATAATAACAACCATGATAAACAACAAGAGCAACAAAAGGGGGGAAAAAAGCCTCCTCCAGGAGCAGTGGATTCATAATGCAGGCACCGAGCCCCAGCAATAAGTCTGAAGGCAAAAAAAAAAAATGATGCTATAGTAAAGACTGATCTGATCTCTTGCCCCATAGAGCCAGAGAGTGGGTGAGCCACACACACTGTTCCTATTCTCAGAGTTTTTATTAGGGCTGAGTTTGTGCCTTTCCAATGTGCCAGCATGTAGTCAACCTTCTGGATTTATGGGTGGGAGAAGAGTCATAATGAAAATGTGGTGGGGTGTGTGTTGGGGGAGGGGGGATAGGAGAGAGTCCAGCTGGCAGGGACATGGGTCAGGATAGAATGGAGCTGTGGGAGGAGTCTGCAAGGAGCTAGAAGGCAGCTTGGGAAGTAAGCCAGGCCTGGGATGGTGCGGGGGTGAGGAAGTAGAGAGAGATTTGGAGAGACTTGTCTAGGAATTTACCCAGGGTTCAGGGAAGGAGGGTTTGAACCCAGGAAAGACTGTTCTATTCACTGCTTCCCCCTAACCTTCACAGAGCTCACACTACCCAGAGCTGTGAAGAAGTCATGATAGAGTTGTGAGCAGAAGGTCAATTAGCCCATAGGTTAGCTTGTCAAAAAGCAATGTCCTCCAAGCATCCCCTAAATTTGGGCCTATGACAAGTGTTTTCTTGGTACATTAAGCACAACTTGATGGGAAGAAAACTTTCCTATTTGGATTGAAAAGTTGCCAGGCCAGGCAATGCCAGGATTCTTTTTTCATCATAGGGAATTATTCACTAATGGTGAGCTTATAGATGACCATCCCTAGTGCCATGCCAGGGCTGAGCTGCTGCTTCTCTCTCTCTCTCATGCTAATAAATGAACATCACTGAGCCTCTTGGAACAGCATCACACATTTCTGGAGTAGGATGCAGACTCACTGGGCACATCTTCCTTTCTCCCGACAATGTGTATTCTTGTGCAATAATCTCCTCCCCATTTCCTTGAGTCTCTTCCAGCCAAACGATGACAAACATAACATAAACACTTGTGGAAGAGATGGTCTTTTATTAGTTCTTAGAAAGGCCTTAATTTTATTCTAAGGCTCATCTTCAAAACTAGGAACCAGCTGATGGTTGGAAGTGAAGCAAATAGATCAGAACAGTAAACACAGGGCTTTAGAAATATGGTGGTGCTTCTAATGGTAAAATAATGATATGCAGACTTTAGTTTACCCCCAGGAAGAATTGTACTATTACAGCTTCATGCAAGATTAAGACTGGAGTTTTAAATGATTTAATTGTATCTCTTTTGAAGTGGTGCCACTTTATCTCTAGAGATGGGGGAGAAGATAGTACTTAGTTTTGTATTTATGATATTTTCTTTTGGTGAGGAGCTGTTTGGATTTCAAGGCTGATTTTCTTGTTCAGGGGGAGATATAGGAATGTCAGGAAATTCTGCTGAGCTCTATTTTAGTGATCACCACTCAGAAAGATTTTGTCAGCTAAGCAACCAAAATTCCTGGTTCTGCTACATAGGTCTTTAAAAAAATTTTTTTTTTATTTAAATACAAGCCATGCCTAATCCCAGGAAACTCATTTCCTTACTGTTTATCATTCACCTTTCCAGCAAGAATTGAATTCAGTAGCCTCTTAGTAATAGGTTCTACCTACAATTCAAGCCTTCAGCTCACTCCCTTTCTGCCATGTGACTTTGCTGCTATCACTTGAAATTAACAGCCGTTATGGTTTATATTTTCGGGTTTCCCTGCCTCAGCCCAGATACTGCAGATGATTGGGGAGGGGGGCAAATGGAGGCTCAGGGAATGGGCATGCCCCAGCCCTCGTCACTTCACTTTGTTGCCTGCTCTGATAAAATGAAATGAGCCAGCAAGTGGAGCTTTTCCTCTGGCTGGGACATTGAATGCACGTGAAATGAAACAGTGCACTGGACCGAGACAAGAAGATCTCAGTGGAGAGACTAGTTTATGTGTGTGTCGTCACCATACTTCAAGGCAGAGACTCCAGAGGGTGGCAGTAGGCCAGATGACAATGTTCAAGGGTGAAGACACTGCAGGGACCACCCTTAGCAGTAAGAGAGAGAGACCAGAAATGGGCCAGTTACTACAAATCCCCTAAGCGAAAAGCTCCCCACCCAGGTGTGCATTGCCTAATAGAAATGGGTTCATGGGAGCAACTCCTGGGCCTTTACTGATGTGTCCTGACCTGGGTCTGCATGGTGAGAACTACAGGCAGTTTCTGTAGGGTCAGAGAGGCCGAGCCTCTGGAAGATTCTTGACATCTCTGGAGGCCTTTCCCTCCCTGGACAGGTCTGCAATTCCTTCATCACTCTCCTCCATGCAACAACAGGGCAAGGCCACGCCCAGAAGATCTGGGAAGAAAGCAGCTGCTTAATGAGTAACAAGTGAGTGCCATTGTACCTGAACTATAGCTACCAGCTGGAGGCAGAGAAGAAATGCTAGTGAGCTTTTTGTTTTTCACAAAACAGGTAGAAGGCTGTTACCAAAGAAGGTGCAATCTGTCAACAGGTGGAAGTCCCTAAGAGTAAAAAACGTTGCTCTTAGATAGCATAGCATTTACATAAGTGCCAGTCCTGGTTTGCCCAGGATGTGTCCAGTGTTACCTTCTCGGCAAAAGGGGGTGGGTGAACATCCTACCTATAGTTTCTACTGGAGCAGCTGGTTTGGGATAGTATAGTGTTAGATAAATGATACTTATTTTATTTATTTAGAACTGGATAACAAAAATCTAGCTGATGATTCAGTCCCTTAATAAATAAGTGTTAAGGAGCAAACTGCCCTCCCGCCCAGTGAGTCAGTTTAGCAGGGAGACTGAGAGACCTGAGTTCTAGCTCTGCCGCCTACTGGTGATATGAATGTTGGCAAGCTATCACCAGTGCCTATCACCAGTGCCTATCACCAGTCCACCTGAGGCATAGTTTCTTTACCCATTAAGTGGGGGGGAGGGGGGGAGACAGAACCTACCTAGAAAACCAACGATTGTCTGTGAAGTGAATGAACTAACCTGTGTCAGAGAGCGGTTTAGAACAGCACCTGGGATGTGGCAAGTGCTCAAAAGGCCTTAGTGATCGTCATGATAACTACTATCATTGTCATTATTATCTCTCTTTTTATAGTCCCAAATTAGGGCCAAGTGCAGCAAGGGTTAACATAAACATGGCTTTCAAGTCCACATTAAGCCGTCGTGTCATTACTGAACTGCTGTAATCCTTCATCATTAAACAGTGTTTCCCTTGAGACCTAAGAATGTTGTGTTTTCTCTTTTGGGCTCCATTCTGGCCTTTGACCACATCTGCCTCTTCCCACTAAGAGAATGGTTTCAGTGAACTCAAACGGCCCCTCTGCCCAAGCTATCCGTTTAGCTGCTAGTTCAAATATCATTACCCCTGCTGCCTTCTAGCTCCATTTGGGGCTCAAGCTACTCCTGCAACACACATACCCCACATACACACACCACTTTCAAACATCACACAACTAAACATACATATTCATGCAAACATACATACCCACCTACATATTCATGCAAACACACATACCCACCACACATACTAGCCCCAAACAAGAGAAACACATGCGTACATGTGTGCTACACGGCACACGCCTGGACACACACTAAATAACGCATTCACTTCACACAAATGGCACACAATATGCACAGTTACTATACACACATACATGATCCACATATGACTCTATACAGACATGCACAAATTGCATATAAACACATGTACTGATCACACAAACACTCAGGTATTGCCACACACACACATCATATCCATAGCCATACACACGCACACACACACAAACATATATCCAAAACTATGTACTATGTTCCAAGGAGATGGTGGACTCCAGGTCACTTCACAGAGTGTGGTGCAATCTTCTCAATATTTTCACATGAATTTATTCATGAGCAAATCAAAAATGATTACATTGAGGGCCAAGCAGTGGCACAGTTGGTTGAGTATGTACATTACCACGGATCCAGGTTCCAGCCCCCAGTCCCCACCTACAGGAGCGAAGCTTCACAAGTAGTCCTGCAGGTGTCTCTCTTTCTCTCTCCCCTCTATCACTTCCCTTCTCTCTCAATTCCTGTAGTATCAAATAAAAAAGGGGAAAAAGAAAAAACTAGTCACTGTGAGCAGTGGATTCATCCGGTAGGCACTGAGCTCCAGTGACAATCCTAATGGCAATAAATAAATAAGTATAATAATAATAATTAGATGTGTTTTTCTTCACCGTCACGTTACAAACTGCCTATTGTGTAAAAAGCACTCTCAAAACTTCTTTATGCTGGTTTATTTAATTTATTCAACATATCAACAAAATAGTGTATCAGAACACTTCCTGACAGGTCATTTTATCTAATGAGACATTTCTATGTGTAAGGTGTTGCATTTAGGACTAAGAATTTGTCTGACCTTGGACAACTGTGTACATGTCTGCTTAGAGTCCACTTGGGCTACTTGGGACTTAAGCAGACACCAAGAAATATTAACTAGAAGTGGAAGAATTGGAGGCTGATGTGGCTTCAAAAGTTCATGTTGTGGTCAAGCATTATAGGGAGGGAGGGACAGTGGTTCTGCTTTTAGAGCTCACTAGCTTGGAAGGACCAACCAGGCAGGAGGAAACTGAGTCCTGGCTCTCAAAGATCACTCAGTATCTGGAGAAGGAGATTTGGGGAGTGAGAGGCGAGGAAGCAGAGACAGAGAGGGTCAATGGTAGGCAGGGTTTAATAGCCAGCTGGGCTGGGTCTCAGGCCAGGACTCCACTGACTAAGGGAAATCAGGGGAGGGGAGGACCAATAAAGAAACTGTATGTGGAGGGGAGCACGAGGCGGGGGGGGGGGGGGGGGGGAGGGGGGGTGGCCCACCGAGTTAAATGCACATAATATGAAGCGCAAAGACCCATTCAAGGATCCCAGTTCTAGCCCCGTCCCGACCTGCAGGGGTTTCGCTTCACAAGTGGTGAAGCAGGTCTGCAGGTGTCTGTCTTCCCTTCCCCTTCTCAACTTCTCTCTGTCCTATCTAAAAAATTGAAGAAAAAAAAAAGGCCACAGGAGCAGTGGATTTGTAGTGCTCACGCACCAAGCCCCAGAGATATCTCTGGAAGGAAAGAGAGATAGAGAAAGAAAAGAAAAGAAAATGGAAGAGGCACCATCAACATTCATCCTCCCTTCTTGCAGCTTGAAAGGCAAAGAGATAAACACTGAGCAAGATTTACAAACCAAATGAGAGCAGTGACAGGTGTGACTTAGAAAAGTGGAGGTGGAGCTTGGGTGTTTATATAGACCTGTGGGCTTCTTGCACTCTCTGTCTCTGTCCAGGTCATCATGTGAGTATGAGCTCTTCTTTCTCCCCTTCCCCCTCCCCCTCCCCCTCCCCCTCCCCCTCCCTCTCCCCCCTCCCTCCCCCTCCCTGTGTGTGTGTGTATGTCTTTTTCTCTCTCTCTCTTGATCTAACATATGAATGTTCTCAATTTTCCTGAATAAAATTTAAATTTCCTGAAAATATGCTCTCTCCAATTTTTTGTTGGATTATGTGTGACGAACTTTTAAATGTTGGGGAAACAAGCACCAGTCCCTCCTTCCCCCCAAAACAATCCCTTTACCTTTAGTACCATTTTCCTGGCCCCCCTTTTGTTGCCCTTTTTTTCCTTTTTATTGTTGTAGTTATTATTGTTGTTGTTATTGATGTTGTTGTTGTTAGATGGGACAGAGAGAAATGGAGAGAGATGGGGAAGAGATGGAGAGAGAAAAACAGACACCTGCAGACCTGCTTCACTGCCTGTAAAGCGACTCCCCTGCAGGTGGGGAGCCAAGGGCTCGAACCGGGATCCTTATGCCGGTCCTTGTGCTTCATGCCATGTGCGTTTAACCTGCTGCACTACTGCCTGACTCTCTTTACTGGCTTTTTATCACTGTTTTACCCTGTTTCTTTCACCACACCAAACTTGTGTTTTCTTTTCTTTCCTATTCTTGCTGACTCAAATGCCTCTGACACTATGACTCTTGTATTTTGATATTTTATACATATTCCCTGCTCATCCTGGGGTTTTGAACAAAGCCCCTGATGTCGGGTTCCCATGTGATATCCCACAGTCATTCTCTTTCTTCTCTTAAAGCCTCTTTTGCTTCTGAGAAACTTAATCTTCCAGCATGTGCAGCTCCACTCAACTGAAGACGGAAGTCAGTGAATGTCACTCTTTTCACCAGAGTTGAGGCCCAGCAGCCTTTGCTTGGAATAGTAGACAGCTTATATTGCTTTTGTATCTCTGCTCCCACCCACACCTGACACCTGTCCTCTATACCAGTTGAATCTTCCTGTCTGTCCCCATTGGTCAGGACCTCAAGGGTCACTGTTCAACCCAGGAGAATGGAGTGACTTGGCTGTGGGGAGGACTTGGAAATAAAACCATCCCTGAGAAGTGTTTATGAAATCTTTATGACTAAAATGTGGATTTAAAAGGTTTGTTAGGGTGAGCTGCTAAAGCCTTACAAATGTTTAGGATAAAGCACAAATGAGAAAAACATGTTCAACTAGACTTTTTTTTTCTTTACTTTTCTCTCAACTATGTTCTTAATTCTCTCCTACTGAGATGTAAATTCTCTGATCAGGAAGAATGACCTCAGGCCAGATGGCAAAACCATTGTTTTGCTCTACTTGGGGTGATTTGTCCTCAAGGCTCTGTGCTCTCTCTTGTTCCTTTCGTTTCTCTACCCCTCTTTCCCTTCCTACCTCACTCCCCCTCTCCTGGTTTCAGTTCATGATAAGGAAAGTTAATATATGGGGTACTTGTTTAGTAAAACTGCAGCAAAACACAGTTTTCTGGGTCTCTGGCAACACTTTTAGATCTACATAACAACTCGAGAGAGAAGATTTTTTGCTAGTTAGGGCAGTTGAAAATAAACTAGCATATAAAACAAACACATGGGGAAATGATCAAAGTCACTGATTGTCAGAGGAACAAGTAACCCTTCTACACTGCAGGTGGGAATGTAAATTGTCCCAACTCCTGTGAAAAACAGTTTGGAGACTTCTCAGAACGTTAGACCTACCCTATGACCCACTAATTCTACTCTTGGGTGTTGAAGAAGTTTTCTAATCCCAGACTTTTTGATATTTGTTATTAGAATTTCTATTGATTTTACCTAAAGTCTGCATTTTATAAAACATGCCTGGTTGATTGTTAACAGGGTGCCCACTTAAGCAAAGCTCCAGGCAGTTCTTTTTGTCACACTCCCTCCCCCTTAAGACTGAGGTCTGGGGGGTTGGGCGGTAACACAGCGGGTTAAGCGCACACGTGGCGCAAAGTGCAAGCACCAGCATAAGGATCCAGGTTGGAGCCCCCAGCTCCCCACCTGCAGGGGAGTCACTTCATAGGTGGTGAAGCAGGTCTGCAGGTGTCTTTCTCTCTCCCTCTGTTTTCCCCTCCTCTCTCCATTTCTCTCTGTCCTATCCAACAACAAATGACATCAACAATAACAATAATAGCCACAACAAGGCTATAACAACAAGGGCAACAAAAGGGGGAAAAATGGCCTCCAGGAGCAGTGGATTCATGGTGTAGGTACCGAGCCCCAGCAATAACCCTGGAGGCAAAAAACAAAAAAGACTGAAGTCTGGAGAAGTGTCAAGTGTTGGAACTGGTAGCCCACAGGCCTTGAGATTATGCAAAATGCATATCTGTAACTCTGACCTCTGGCTCCTTTCCTGAAGGGAGTTTGTGCACAGTAGAGTGACCTGCATAGTTCTTGAGGCATCAGAAAATTGCACCTAACTAATGATATTCAGAACAAAGACTACTGCAAACCAAGGTTGTTTTTTTTTTTTAAATATTTACTTATTTATTTATTCCCTTTTGTTGCCCTTGTTATTTTATTGTTGTTGTTATTATTGTTGTTATTGATGTCGTCATTGTTGGATAGGACAGAGAGAAATGGAGAGAGGAGAGGAAGACAGAGGGGGCAGAGAAAGACACCTGCAGACCTGCTTCACTGCCAGTGAAGCAACTCCCCTGCAGGTGGGGAGCCGGGGGCTTGAACCGGGATCCTTACACTTTGTGCCATGTGCTTTTAACCTGCTGTGCTACCACCCAACTCCCACAAATCAAGGTTAACACATTCTTGATGTCATCCACACCTTGAAAGTCATTTGGGCTTTGACAATTGCTCCTGAATTGTTTACCTAAAAGTGTATATGATCTTCCTGTTCCTTTTTATTCGATGTGATGTGATGTTATCTATACTCTAGTTCTGATTACTGGCACACCTCACATTCTCTCGTCTCAGGTATCTAGGTGCTATCCCTCCAGACTCTTCAGATAAACTGTGAAGTAGCTGAAGTTATTTTCTCTCAACCCTGAGATGTTTCAGATTTCAGGTCCTGCAATCTGGTTAAGAGTCTCCTACCTGTATATAAGCTATATCTGGGGATATATCCAAAGGAAACAAATACACCCTCTGAAGAGATCTACATAGACCTGTATTCATAGCAGCACAATTCATAGCAGCCCAATCTTGCAAGCAACCCATATATCCACAACAGATGAGTGGCTAGGAAACTATATATATATCTTCATCAGTCTTAACAGCTGAATTATATACATATGTATATACGTATATAATTCAGCTGTTTAGACTGATGAAGTCACCTCCTTTGCTTGATCTTGGATAAAACTGAAGACATTATGTTAAGCGAGATAAGTCAAAAGGAGGACAAATACCAGATGATCTCACTTTTAGGCCGAACTTAAGAAACAAATCCAGAAAAGGAAAACACAAAGCAAAATGTGAACTAGATAGGCGTCTGCACCAAAGCAAAAGACTCTGGGAGGGAAGGGTTTGAGAGGGTGTGAAAAAGGTTTTGGGGTATTGATGTGCCCATATGTCAATAGCCCTAATGTAAACCACTACCCCTTCATAAAATGAAGAAAAAGAAAGAAAGAAAAGAAACTTTCATGCAATTGCAGAAAAAAGTAAATCATGGAAAGAAGAATAATCAACTTTGATAATTTTACTGTATTTTAAGTAGAAGCCTATTTGAATTACTATAATATGGCCACAAAGAGAAAATTACATGAATGAATCATGTGTAATCATTATCCAGATTTTAAAAAAATCACCACAGTCAGCTCCTCAGAACCTCTTTGAACCTCTTACATCACTACTATGACCTCCCCAGAGATAGTCACTGTCAAGTCTTCTGTTAGCATCACTTTTGCCAAGGTTATAAGTAATGCACTATTCTATGAATGGGTGACCTCCTGCAGCCTGTTTGTGAGTGCATTGCTGTTGTTTTTGTTGGTCTGGAGCAGCACTGGCTGACTGCAGTGGACCACAACCTGTTCCTGTATGGCCCACCAGCTAAGTATGGCTTTCACATCTGTAAAGAGTTGCACAAAACAGCAAAGAAAAATATGCAATGGGGGGGAGGGTCAGGCACACTGGGTGAAGCGCACATAGTACAAAGCACAGGGACCCGGAACAAGGATCCCGATTCGAGCCCCCGCCTCCCCATCAACAGAGGGGTCACCTCACAAGATATAAAACAGGGCTGCAAGTGTCTTTGTCTCTCCCTCTCTATCTCTCTCTCCTCTCTCAATTTCTTTCTGTCCTATTCAATAAAATGGAAGAAGAAAATGGCCACTGGGAGCAGTGGATTCGTAGTGCAGGCACCGAGCGCCAGCAATAACCCTGGAGGAGGGGAAAAATGTCTATGTATATGTACACACAGTAGGAACAATGTGTATTTACTCTGTTGACTTCTGTTATTGTCATTGGGGCTTCACCTCTCAGAAGTGACTTTTCCAGATAGAAAGAGCAAGACAGGATTGAGAGAGATGGAAAGACACTCAAGCTTCCCCTGGTGTGGTGGAGGCTATGTTTGAACCTGGGTTAAGTGCATGATAAAGGGTCACCCTCCCTGGTAAGCTATCTTGCCAGCTTTCTGTGGACTTAAAAAAAAAGTTTGTTGACACCTATTATAGACTACTGTGTTGTGTGACTATTACCACATCTTACTGGTTGATTTTACTGCCAGGGGATATTGAGTTGTTTTCTATCGTTAGCTATCATAAGGAGTGCTGTTCTGAATCTTTTTGTTTGTTTGTTTCTTTGTGGTGCCAGGACCTTGCATTTGTGTGATTCTACCACTGTCAGGTTGACTTCTTTTATTCCTTTTGTTTTAAAAGAGAGAGAGAGAGAGAGAGAGAGAGAGAGGTATCACGGTACCACTTTAGTATTCATGGAGTTTGCCCTGGTGCCATGGCTGTTTTTGTGTTACCAGGCCTTATGGTGGTAGTCAGAGAGATCCACTTGTGCATTAAAATTGCATAAAACCAAATACATACACAAATGAGAGCATGTAAAACTTAAGAAATCTGAATCAAATCAGAACATTGTATCACTCTCAATTCTATGGCTATGATTAAAAGCAAGCAAACAATCAAAACTCGCGGTCTAGTGGATAAAGTGCTGGACTCTCAAGCATGAGAGCCTAAATGCAATCCCTGGCAGCACATGTGCCAGAGTGATATGTAGGTCTCCTTTTCTCACTCTTTCTGTCCCTTGTATTAATAAATAAATGAAGTCTTTTTTTAAAAAGTCTTTAACAAAACACTAGTTAATCTTTTAATAAAGACATTTAGAATTTGGATAAGAATACATCTGATAAGGTAGAAAAGGAAGTAATATAATACCACACATACAATAAAGTGTAATAATATGGGAAAACATTTCATGAAAATCACAGTGAAATAATTTGACTATAGGTCAAAGGACCTGTTTTTTATCTCAAAGAACCTATTTTCTGTTTCATTCGTATTTAACTACTATTTTTCTTTCTACTTTATTCATTTATACTGTGATCATTGTTTAATTTCTCCTGATAATTTGAGATTTTGTTAGCTTTTCTTGTTCTGATTTCTTAAGGTTTAAATATTTTATTTGAAATCTATTTTATAGTCACTGATGTTTACTTAGTGTTATAAATTGCTTTTCTTTTTTTAATATTTATTTTATTTATTGATTCCCTTTTGTTGCCCTTGTTGTTTTATTGTTGTAGTTATTATTGTTGTTGTCGTTGTTGGATAAGACAGAGAGAAATGGAGAGAGGAGGGGAAGACAGAGAGGAGGAGAGAAAGATAGACACCTGCAGACCTGCTTCACCGCCTGTGAAGCGACTCCCCTGCAGGTGGGGAGCCGGGGTTCGAACCGGATCCTTATGCCGGTCCTTGTGCTTTGCGCCACCTGCACTTAACCCGCTGCGCTACAGCCTGACTCCCATAAATTGCTTTTCTAATATAGTTTAAGCTATATCCCACAAACTGTGGCTAGGTTGAGTTCATTTTTTATTCAAATTAAGATAATGTTAAAGTTCTCTATTAATTTTATTAGACCCATTGATCATTTGCAAGTCTCTTAATTGTTTTAAAAAATTGTAGGACTTTTTGTTATTTATTTCTTGTATTGTATCATAGTAGTAAAAAGTATGTTTTGGATTACTTCATGTCTTTAAAAATTATTGGCATAATTTTACAATCATGGTAAATAATCCATGTCCACTTAAAAAAGGTACATTCTGTTGCTAGTGAGTGGAGTATTCTTTAATGCAGATTAGTTCACCTATAGGATTATTCAAATCTTCTGTATCTATTTAGATTCTTTGTATATTTGTACTCTCAAATATGAACAAATCAGTGGTAAAAAAAAAACTACCGTTATTAAAGATATATGTTTCTGCTTGTAGCTTTTCAATTTTTGTTTCATAAAGTTTGAAGGCCTTTTATAGAAACGTAAATACTCGAATTGAATGTCCTCTTAGTAAATTTATCTCTTAAAATTAGAAGCGACCCTCCTGTCCTTAGCATTGCCTTCCACTTTGAAATTGATTTCCCTTAATAATAATATAAACAAATTCAAATTTTCTTTTTTTAATTAAAAAAAAATCTTTTACTTACTTATTGGATATTGACAGCCAGAAATAGAGAGGAGCGGGGGAGACAGAGAGGGAGAGTGACAGAGACACCTGCTCTACTTCACCACTCATGAAGATTTTCCCTTGCAGGTGGGACCGGGGTCTTGAACCCGGCTCCTCACACCTTGTAACACGTGCGCTCAGCCAGGTGTGTCACCACCAGCCCCTCAAACTTTCTTTTGACTAGTGTTAGTATGATGTATCTTTTTCCCATTTTTAGTTTTAAGTTTTATGTTTTCATTAGATTCTTGCAGGCAGCATACACTTGGATTTTAAATTTATAACCCCATTGGCAAACTGTGCCTTCATAACAAGTCTTTAGATAGCTGGATGTGATTGCAGATATGATTAGATTTCACTCCAGTGGTGTTTTGTTTCCTTTCTCTGTTCTTTTGGGATGATACAGTGTATTTTATGATTTAATTTTATCATTTGCATTGGTTATTAGCTACAACTCTTTGTTGTGTTATTTTAGTAGTTGCTTTAGGGTTTACAGTATACAGCTTTTACTTATAATCTATCTTCAAATGATATGTACCATTTTATATATAGTTTATAAAGCTTTCAGAAGATTATTTCATCCCTTTTGGGTTTTATGCTGTTGCTATCATACATTTTTCTTTATATATGTTACAAACACCATGTTATTATTTTCCTCCTACAGACAATAATAGGAAAAGGTGTCTGTATTTACCCATAGAGTTACCCTTACTGGCTCTCTTCATTTCTTTGTAAAGATACAGATTTCCTACTAGCTTCCTTCTGCTTATAGAATTTCCTTTAACATTTATTGTAGTGCAAATATAATTGTAGTGATTTTTTTCCCCAGTTTTTCTTCATGTAAAAATGTCTTTTCTTTGAGTGGTAGTACTCCAGTAAGAGATTTTTTTTTTCTTTCTGTATTTGAAAGGTTTCTCTCCACTGTTTTCTAATTTGCATTATTTCCACCAAGAACTCAATTCTGTCACCAGCTTTAACTCATTTCCTCTATACACAATTTATCTTTTATCTCTTTTATCTAGACATGTTAATGATTTTTCTACTGGCTTTAAGCAATTTGATCATGATTTGACCAATAAAAACACAATTTGTGCTTATTTCTATTATTGTATAAGAATTGTTAATAGGGGGGGTCGGGCAGTGGCTCAGTGGGTTAAGCGCATGCGGCGCAAAGCGCAGGGACCAGCATAAGGATCCCGGTTCGAGCCCCCGGCTCCCCACCTGCAGGGGAGTCGCTTCACAGGCAGTGAAGCAGGTCTGCAGGTGTCTATCTTTGTCTCCCCCTCTGTCTTCCCCTCCTTTCTCCATTTATCTCTGTTCTATCCAACAACAAACAACATCAACAATGACAATAATAATGACCACAACGAGGCTACAACAACAAGGGCAACAAAAAGGGGGGAAAATGGCCTCCAGGAGCGGTGGATTCCTGGTGCAGGTGAGCCCAGCAATAACCCTGGAGGGAAAAAAAAAAGAATTGTTAATAGAATACTTTACCCAGAGTTCACAATTTTTATCTGTGGGAACATTAATTAATCCAACAGAACGTACTCTACCATTACTGGAAACAGAAATTCTTATTTACAGCAGAATATTTACCAACCTCCATTGTGATGTCCTCTTTGACCCAAGTTGTTTAGAAATGTATTAGTTTTTAGTTATTGGTTGCTACTGATGTATGATTAATTTCACTGTTAAACTCCATCGAGGCTGAAATGGTGCTTTGCTGTTGTTCCTTCTGTTTTTCACCCTCTCCTCTCCTCCCCTCCCCTCTCCTCCCCTCCCTTCTCCTCCCCTCCTCTCTGTTTTCTCTCCTCTCCTCTCCCCTTTCCTCCCCTCTCCTCCCCTCCCCTCACATTCCTTCCTCTCTCTTCCCCTCTCCTCCCCTCCTCTCCCCTCCCTTCCCTGCCTCTCCTTTTTCTCTCTCTCTAAAAATATAGAATGAAAACTGATCTTAGAAGGCAGTCCAGCAATATCATTCATGTTTAAAACCCTGAGTTTATTTCCAGGCACTTCATTAAAAAAAAAAAAGAAGAAGAAGAATGAGGAACTGCCTTGGGGGCCAGGCATTAGTGCAGTGGGTTAAGTGCACATGCCCTGAATCGCAAGGATGGTCAAAAGGATCCTGGTTTGAGCCTCCTGCTTCCCACCTGCAGGGGGGTTGCTTCACAAGCAGTGAAGCAGATCTGCAGGTGTCTTTCCTCCCCCCCCCTTACTTTTCTCTCTCGATTTCTCTCTGTCCTGTCCAGAAACGACAACAGCAATGGCAACAATGGCAGTAACAACAACAAGAGCAACAACAACAAACAATGGCCACCAGGAGCAGTGCAGGCATGGAGCCCCAGCAATAACCCTGGAGGCAGAAAAAATAATAAGAAGAAGAAATAAGAAAAGAAAATGTCTCAAGAAAATAGCTACTGTCGAGTGTCAGGTTCAGTTTTTTCATCTTACCTTCCTTTTTCATATTTACTTCTTCAAGTCTTGGCTGCCTTTGCAACTCACACTTCTATTTTATCTGTTCATCCCTGAGAGATTATCAAAAGTTATTTTAGTTTTTCGGGCTGTTGACTGACTTCTTCTGCCCATCTTTACATCTTTTTCTCTGTGTACAAGTTAGTAAAATTTCCTAAGGGGAAGAATGTAATGAACAGTCCTCACTGCATTGAAGAAAGCTGTTCTCTCTATATATTTATCTGTTGCTATCTCTGTCTCTATCATCTCTGTCTCTTTGCACCTCTGGATGCAGCTTCTCTCACATCTGCACTTGTCTAACTCATGTCTTAGCTTGGTTTCCTCCTAAAGAGGACTCTGAGATAAGACTCTAGTACATAAGGTTTTTTTGGGAGGCAAAGGAAACATTAGTTAGGAAGCTGGAGGAGAGGGAAAGAAGTCAAAAAGAAGTATTATCAACCCCTCCTCTCCTCATAGCCAACAGTAACGTAACTACTGGGTAAGTGACCTAGGAAGGTGCTGGGGCTATCTATGCTGACTCCTATCTGCTTGTTGAAGGTGCTAGTTTGCTGGCACTTCCAGTCTTGCACAAGTGAAGGAAAGGGGGAATTTGAATGTCACAGAAACTCTCAAGTTTTAAAGAGCAGATACTGGTAGTTAGAAGTCAGATGAACATATTCTGAAGTAGATGACGAACTACATGCAAAATATAATGTAAATGGATTAAAACAAAAGGTGGAGAGATTGAGAGGTTTAATATCTCAAAGTTCTATCCCCCTACAAAATTGAATATTATTATTAGCCACGGTTCAATGAGTTATTTTACTACTGTAAGAATAACAGAAAAATTATGAAAACACTCATGAACACTAAAACTAGTAAGTATGAACAACTATAGTGAAATAAAAAATATCTGGGAGGCATTTATGTGCTTGTAATTCTCTTTTTCTTTCTTTCTTTCTTTCTTTCTTTCTTTCCTTCCTCCTTCCTTCCTTTCTTTTTTATTAAATTTGGTGGAGTGTTTCCCTTCAGGCCATTGTGGGGTGTCTTAAGTCTTATTCAAAAGGACATTGGGCCATGAAACATGGCAGTCTATTGCAGTTTGTTGTAGAGATGTTAAATTTAAAATAATCTTTACACTAGTGAATGTAGCATTTCCTAGTAGGGTGGTAGTGGTAAGCTACATCTTGAAAATAAGGTAATGATTTATTAGGGAGTCGGGTGGTAGCACAGTGGGTTAAACGCAGGTGGTGCAAAGAGCAAGGACTGGTGTAAGGATCCCAGTTCGAGCCCCTGGCTCTCCACCTGCAGGGAAGCACCTTCACAAGTGGTAACGCAGTTCTGCAGGTGTCTGTCTTTCTCTCCACCTCTCCGTCTTCCCCTCCTCTCTCCATTTCTCTCTGTCCTATTTAACAATGACAGCATCAATAACTTCAACAATAAAGCAACAAGGGCAACAAAGGGGAATAAATAAATATTTAAAAAATATAATGATTTATTGTATTAATACAAGTACTTTTCTTTGAACTTTTAGACTGAAGTAAACATTTTTAAAAATGTTTATTTATTCATTTTCTCTTTTTGTTGCCCTTGTTGTTTTTTTATTGTTGTACTTACTATTGTTGTTGTTATTGATGTCTTCATTGTTGGATAGGACAGAGAGAAATGGAAAGAGGAGGGGGATACAGAGAATGGGAGCGAAAGACAGACACCTGCAAACCTGCTTCACCGCCTGTGAAGCAATTTCCCTGCAGGTGGGGAGCCGGGGGCTTGAACCGGGATCCTTACGCAGGTCCTTGTGTTTTGTGCTACCTGCGCTTAACCACTGTGCTACTGCCCAACTCCCTGAAGTAAACTTTTTTTTTTTAATTTAATTTTTTTTTTTTTCCTCCTCCAGGGTTATTGCTGGGCTCGGTGCCTGCACCATGAATCCACCGCTCCTGGAGGCCATTTTTTCCCCCTTTGTTGCCCTTGTTGTAGCTTCGTTGTGGTTATTATTATTGCCCTTGTTGACACAATTCGTTGTTGGATAGGACAGAGAGAAATGGAGAGAGGAGGGGAAGACAGAGAAGGGGAGAGAAAGATAGACACCTGCAGACCTGCTTCACCGGCTGTGGAGCGACTCCCCTGCAGGTGGGGAGCCCGGGGCTCAAACCGGGATCCTTAGCCGGTCCCTGCGCTTTGCGCCACATGCGCTTAACCCACTGCGCCACCGCCCGACCCCTGAAGTAAACTTTTTATCAGGTTAATGTATTCTGATATTTTTGCCTTTTCCTAAATAAATTTATTTATAAAATGGAAACACTAACAAGACCATAGGATAAGAGGGGTTCCCACCACCAGAGCTCCATATCCCATCTCCTCCCCTGATAGCTTTCCTATTTTTTTAAACCCCCAGGAGTATGGACCCAGGGTCATTATGGGATGCAGAAGGTGGACGGTCTGGCTTCTGTAATTACTTCCCTGCTGAACATGGGCATTGACAGGTCGATCCATACTCCCAGTCTGTCTCTCTCTTTTCCCTAGTGGAGCGGGGCTCTGGGGATGTAGGGCTTCAGGACACATTGGTGGGATCATCTGTCCAGGAAAGTCCAGTTGGCATCATGGAAGCATCTGGAACCTGGTAGCTGAAAAAGAGTTAACATATAAAGCCATACAAATTGTTGATTAATCATGAACCTAAAGGCTGGAATATTGCTGATGAAGATTTGGGGGTCTCTGTTTTTGAAATGGCTAGTAGGTCTATTTTAGGTATATTCCAAAGGGCCATTGACTTTAATAGTTTTTGACTGAGCCTGACATCTGATATGCAGGTGGACCCAGGTTATTGTCTGGGGAGATGATGTCATGGCTAGAAAAAGGGCTAGAAAGCTGGATCAGTGAAGAGAGTAGCTCCCAAATATGGGAAAAGTGTATAAGTATTGTTAACAGTAAACCCCATTGATTTGATCTGGGGCCCACATTCAGCATAGGAGCTGTGTAACCTCTACATCCCTGTAGGTCTGAACCTGCCTTCTGTGGTCATCACAGGAACATTCTGAGTTGCACCACTTTCAGGACCCATCTTCTTCAGGTGGTAGATAGAGTATGTTATCCAACCCCCCTTCAGAGGGTGGAACATTCTCTACCATTGTTGATCCATATTGAGGGCAATGTCCTGTGGGGGCCCCAAAGTGGCCCAGTATGTTGTTCCTGATGGATATGACCAGTGATAATGGAGAGAGGGATCTATTTGAGGTCTAGGCTCATCGTGTCTGTGTGGGAATCCCAGGACTCCCCAACTAGGGGCCCAGCTGATGGAGTGGCCTGATAGTTACTAAAGAGTCATCATTAAAGTATGCCAGTCTCTTGCTTTTATTCAGTTTTTGTAGTCCTTACTTTGATAAGGTTAGCTTTGGAGTGACTAAGGGAAGTGCAATAGGAAGTCGGTAAGAAGGGTCTCTAGGTCTAAGAAACTATTTGATTTAAGGTGCCTTTTTTAGGTCTTTCTACTTGCTTGCTTCATTTATTGACTCACTGCAAACTATTGTGCACTTTTGCTTTCAGGTATATATTTTGCCCTAGTTTATGGATACATGTGAACATCTGCCCTATCTCAGGGGACCTGGTCTATATCTAGATTTTGAGGCTTGGTTAGGAAGTGGACCACCCGAAATGGAATTAAAGAGTTAATATGAGAAAGGAAAGTTCTCACCTGAATAATGATGCTGAAGAGTTGACATTCCACACCTGATGTCTCTGGACACATTCCAAAGTGAAGCATGCCAAGGTGGTATTCATTGCATTGATTAGGTTGGGATTAGCAGATGCAGTATCAGTTGGTATGAATTGGGAGAAGCATGCAGGAAAGTGAGCCCCATCCTAGAGTTTCCAGGATTGAGGGTAATTTGGGCTTTACAGAGGAAGCAGGAGGTTCTTGCTGTCTTAGGGTTTAAGAAGGCAATAGATAGTTATTGCTATAATCAAATTATTTGGCAATTGGGTTGACTTTGAAAATCCCATTGTTAGAATTTGTTGTATCATACACGATCTCACCATAATTTGTCCTTTGATGATATATATATATCATATATATCATATATATACATACATGATATATATGATATATATATGATGATATATATCATATATATATGATATATATGTGATATATATATGATATATATATGCATACATATTATAAAGTACCGCCACCAGTTACTTCTGCTCTCCTGGTCTAAGCTTTTAGGGGTGTCAACACTTCTAAGACTCCGCCTATGGTCTGTGCATTGAAAAGTTTGAGACATTCAATCAATTTCCCCCTCTAATATTAATTAAATAGTGATTTATATGACTACAAGGTAATAGGAGTGTACATAAACACCATTCCCACCACCAAAAGACTGTCCCATCCCATCCACCCTGTACCCCCCAGTGAAACTCAGCATCCACCCTCACCCTCCACCCAGAGATTTTACTTTGGTGCTCTGATCCTTTTGCCTTTTTTGTCATGCCATTTAAATAAACAAATGGATGGATAAATAAACAAATAAACAAACAACACTTTTTTTTTTAAGTTTTTCTTATTTATTTCATATGAGGTAGAGGAAAATAAATTCACAGGAGATAGAGAAGCCAGAGTAGCCCTGCAGCATATGCAGCACTGGGATGGAAGCAGAGCCTCAGACTTGTAAGTCCTGTGCTCTACCAACTAAGCGGTCTACAGACTACACAATCACACTTTACATTTTTTCATTGTCAAAATTTCAAACTCACTTTGAATGGAATCACTTTAAGTGACTTTATCTTTGACCGATCTTCTGAACATCCTCAAAGGAGGTTACAGGGGGCATTGTGGAAGAAAGGGATACCTCTTATAAGGTTTCCGAAGGTATCCCATTGAACTTGGAGTTGCCTTCTGTAATCACCCAGCCTAGGATTAAGATGCCAACTCTACCTTCTTAGCCCTTTGACCTTGGCATTGAGAACAACATCACTGATTCACATCTTTGAAGTATGTAGTCTGGGTGTTCAGTCCTTGGTAAACAGTTAATACCAGCACTTACGAGAATTACTAAAATTATTATGCCATTAAGAGTTCCAGTTAATATGTTGTGCTGTTAAGCACTGTATTCGTTTTACTAAAATGAAAACAGTAAATATTTTTTATGTTTTTGCCAGCTTCAAAATGATTAGACGCAGAATAAAATAATTAAAACAGGGTCTCTGCTGTTCAAAAATATAAAATTCATGTAGAAATATTAGAATGAGAGAAGCAGCAAGAAATTAAGAAGAAGAAGAAGAAGAAAGAAGGAGGAGGAGGAGAAGGAGAAGCCTGGAAAATAACAAAAGGGCATGCAAAGTAAAAAAATAATAAAAGTAAATAGGAGAAAAAAATCCTTCTCTAAAGGACAAATATCAAGTGAAACACAAACTCCAATTAAGCTACTTGTTTCCTACTGCATAAATCAAAATGACGAAATATTTAAATGAAAAGAACAAATAAAGGTGCTCAGGAAAATGCTAAACATAAAGGAAGCAGGAACATAGCATTTCTGTTCATGAACATTTAAATTCTGTGTGAAGTACATGACTGTAATGAGAAATTGAATCATTTTACAGATTGGGATAAAGTATAGATTGGTCTGTGGAGGTAGAAGCATTTATGTGCCTCAAAATATATAATCAAAATACATAAAGAAAATTAATTTAGACAGTAAGGCCAGGGAAATAGCTCAACCTGTTAAGAGTCCCAGCTTGTATGCCTGAGGCCCCTGAGGTACTAGGTTCAATCCCCAAGTCTGCTTTAAGTCAGAGCTAAGCAGTGCTCTGCTTCTCTCTCTCTCTCTCTTCCTCTCCCTCTCCCTCTCCCTCCCTCATGCACGGTATTTCTCTCTCCCCCCTCATCCACTCTGTTTCTCATAATAATATATTTGATAATTAACTGATATTTAATAATACTTAATATTTTAAAAATGTTAAAAGATGTTCAAATTATAGTCAAAGAATAATTAACATATATCAAATTCAACAATGTAATGACACATATATCAGCTGTAATGTACATGTATCAGCCAATACTGACAACATGATGCCAACTCTTAGCATTCATGCTTCAGAACAGTTTCCCAGTCAATAAACACTTGTGCCATTGGACCCTGTAAGACATTGCGTCATTTACAGAATTGAGAAGTGTTTGAAAACTTTGGCCCAGCTACCTCTAGCTTCAAGCAACTTTTGCTGGAACCTTCGAGAACTGCTTGAGGCAACTGAGTCTGAATGCATGGCCTGCTGTATGAGACAGAAACATTACAGGGAGCTATATCTGGCTCTCTCCAACAATTGCAACAATGCACTGCATACAAGCACGTGTCCGCACTTGGGCATTCGGTTCATGGCTAACTGCAGGGAGCTCTGACTCCTGTCACAAAGCAGGGATAATCGGGAAGGGTACCTGAAGAACAGGAAATATGGCAAAGATGTGGCTGAGTGGTGGGGAGGATGAAAAGCCTCTGCCATGATTCTACATGATTCCTTAGACTCTACTATGATTTGGGATATGTTTGGTGCTTTGTAGTGAATATGCCTTTCAGTGGTACATCAGAGCGACTCCTCTAACAGTGTGTGTACAAACTAAAGAGGAGTTTTATCAGTGTAGTGAACACTGATGTACCTTTAATTCTATGCAAATGCATTCACATGTCACAATTTTAATAGGGCATCTCCAAGAAATGAAGAGCATTAGATTCTTGGGGCCAGGTGGTGGTGCACCCAGTTAAGCGCACATAGTACTGAACACAAGTATCCGAGTTTGAGTACCCTCCTTCTGCAATCTGCAGGGGGATGCTTCACAAGTGGCGAAGCAGGTCTGCAGGTGTCTCTTTCTCTTTCCCTCTCTACCTCCCCTCTTCTCCCAATTTCTCTCTGCCCTATCCAACAAAATGGAAAAAATGGCCACCAAGAGCAATGGTGCCAGCACTGAGCCCCAGTGAAAACCCTGGAGAGAAAATTAATTAATTAATTAGTAAATAAAAAAGACTATTAAATTCCTTAAATACCGTTTTAAGGCTGTTTTTTATGTATATGAGAAAGAGAGAGAGAGAATAGAGCATGCCCACGTATGGTGTATAAGAATTCCTTACTCTACACAGCCTTTCCAGCACTGACTGTGTCTTGTCTTTTGGGTCATAGCCATCCTCTCACTGCAGTTCTGATTTGCATTTACCTGATAACAAGAGAGGATGTGTCTTTTAGCCATCTGTTTTCTTTGGAGAAGTGTCTATTCTGACTATTTTTAAAATTGAATTGTTTGATGCTATTGAGTTTAATGAGTTGTTTGTTTTGGATACTACCCTTACTCATGTGATATGCAACTACCCTCTTCTATTTAACTCATTTTGATGAAAGTTTTGGTGAAAGTACTGTTCAAAAGATTTGTCTATAATATGGATGTTATGAAAAAAAGAAAATGAACGTTATGTTTATGAAGGCTTATATTTAACCTATATAAGAATTGATAATTTAGTATCTATTTTATAATATTAGTTGCCAAAATAAGACTTCAGTACACAAGCAAAGTAATATATAAAATAAGACAGGTAAAAAATATCAATCAACATTCTAAATAGAAAGCCACATACCCATGTTAAAGCTCAGTACATCACTGAAAATGTATTTGGGTAACATAATGTAGTTAAGCCTACGTGGTATCAATTTAATTATTTTCTCCCACTGACAGTGCTTTAATAACACGTATGAGGTCTTATCATAGTCCTGTTTCTGTGCTTTCCACGACTCATTTACATGCAAATTCCCTGGTATGCAACTTATTCTCTGGTAAATGCGACCAGTGGATTGAGTATCACAGTAATTATGTTCCATCCCTGTCTACCCTATTTGTTTCTTATTAGATCCCAGCAGCAGTTCCTCTTCATGCTCCTCATAAATACAGAGTGGCTCTGGTGCACTCCTCTTAAGGGTGACGGCCTGCTTGCTTCCCTTTAAAGCCTTGCTCAATTTCCCTTATTTATTTATTTATTTTTGCCTCCAAGGTAGGGAGGGCTTGGTGCCTGCACTACAAGGTCGTCTCAGGATTACAATTTCACATCTCCCCCAGATAGGTACTAGCTCACTTTGCCTACAACGGAAGTGCCATTTCACTGTAGTGCAGGACAGTGCAGCTCCTCTGCTCTACAAACCTCCCCCACCACCCCACTCCTTAGCACCCCAGGCCTGCAGACATGGTTTACATAGGTCTCCCCTTGTGTGTTCCTTTGCTTTGCTTCCTAAATCCCATATAGGAATGAGAAAACCTGACATTGCAAATAGTTTCTGAGAGTCTATAGGTAGAGCAGACACGATAGAGACAGAGCTGGCTTCCTCTCCTTGCCAAATTGCCAGTCTCCTGGAGAAGATGCCTGGCCGAGTAGGTGCCATGGCAGAGGAAGTACAGTTATTAGATAGTGTGCCAGACAATTTGCCAGAGGCTGGAAATAAATGTGAAAGAGTGAATCCGTGGTCAGTCCCACCTCCAGGAATCTGAGACTACACACACTTCACTGTCCACCTTCTCATCTATCCAGCCACTGTCCACCTTCTCATCTATCCAGCCACTCATCTATCCAGCCACTCAGGGCCACCAGCATAAACACAGAGGGACACTGGGTCGAGAAATTGGGCAGCCTCCTCTGAATGCTCTGTGCCAAGGTATAAACAGAGATGAACTTATGAGGAAGCACAGACACTCCAACCAGCCTGCCAGCAGTAGGTTAAAGCTGGGTGAGCAGTATGTGTGTGTTTGTGGGAGTGAAGGAAGTGGAAAAGCAGAGAACAGGTTGGGAAGCCTTCCCAGAGGTCTCTGCATAAACAGCTGGCAAGCAATGAACTTTTATTACAAGTATACACTGTAATTTTTAAATTTTTATTAGTGATTTAATATTGACTTAGAAAATCACAAGATAACAGGGGTATAACTCTGCATCATTCTCACCACCAGAGTTGTGGATCCCCAATCCCTCCATAGGAAGCTACAGCAGTACAGTTACAGATATGGGTCAACTGTTATCTCTACAATTAGCTATCTATATTTGTCCACTTTTTCCCTATGGTCCCATCTTCTCTTCCTTTCCAAGTCACACATACACGCCTATTATTATATCCAAATGTCCCTTTTTCCTCCTCTCTCTCTCTGGTTCCTGGTGGAGTTGGAGTTCAGAGCCCTGTGATCATCTTCCCCTATCATTTCTTCCACACTGAGAGTATGGATCAGACAATTTTTGGGGTGTAGAAAGTGGAAGTTCTGGCTTCTGTAATTGCTTCTCTGCTGGACATGGGCATTGGGAGGTCAATCCATACCCCCAGCCTGTTTCTATCTTTCCCTAGTGGGGCAGGGATCTGGAAAAGTAGGGTTCCAGGACACATTGGTGAGGTCATCTGTCAAGGGATACACTACATTTTTTTTTAAGAATTTTTATTTTATTTTATTTTATTTATTTATTCCCTTTTGTTGCCCTTGTTGTTTTATTGTTGTAGTTATTATTGTTGTTGTCGTTGTTGGATAGGACAGAGAGATATGGAGAGAGGAGGGGAAGACAGAGAGGAGGAGAGAAAGATAGACACCTGCAGACCTGCTTCACCGCCTGTGAAGTGACTCCCCTGCAGGTGGGGAGCCGGACACTGTACATTTTTTAAAATGAATTTATTATGCCTTATTGAGAGTAGCTCCTTATCGTATGAAATCTATGAATTTTACAAGGAGTTTTCAGAATAGTAAAGGAAACGTGTAAAGTGGCCACAGTGACGTTCCCTACTGCTCACTGAGTACTTAATCTTTCATCCTGCTCATACATGATGTCGCTTAATGTACACACTCACCCTCTGAGGTAGATGGTGTGAAGATGAGGCAACTAATGATAAGGACTTTACACAAGAAACCACAGCTAACAGAGAGTCAGGATTCAAACCCAAATCTTTCTGACACCAGAGACCATCCTTTGAAACACCAGCCCATGTGAAAACAAATGGCTTCGGGGCTCACATGGCTAGTGAATTCTGCTTCAGTGAAGAGCAATAAGGGAAAGTATTTTAACATCCAAATGGGGATTTGCCAGAGAAGCTGTGGAAGTAAAGACATCCACAAAAGAGCAAATACCATAGGAGAAGTTAAAGCAATGGAAAGGAATTTGAGTGTTCAGGAAATCACCAGTTGTATGGTGATACTGCAGGTACAGAGGCACCTGGGGACCAAGCAGAATAAGAGGTAGTGTGGGAGAGGGAAGTGCCTATTCTCTCATGAGGGAACCTGGGCTCTTCTGGAAGGTATGGGGTTTAAGGACTGGACGTGTGATAAAGGAAGTGCAAGATTATCATTTTCGCTGTCTCTTGGAAAGAAATTGTGTTGGCAGCTTGGGAAGAACTCTGGAGCCTGTCACCAGTCACCTGGGAATTGAGTTTGGAAGTCCCACACTTCTTTTCTTTTTCTTTCTTTCTTTCTTTCTTTCTTCCTTTCTTTCTTTCTTTCTTTCTTTCTTTTTTTTTTTTGCCTCCAGGGTTATTGCTAGGGCTCCTTGCCTACACTACAAATCCACTGCTCCTTAGGGCATTTTTTTTTCCCATTTTGTTGCTCTTGTTGTTATTGCTATTGCTGTCACTGATGCTGTTGTTGTTGGATCCAACAGAGAGAAATTGAGAGAGGAGGGGAGATAGAAAGGGGGAGAGAAAGATAGACACCTGAAGATCTGCTTCACCACTTATGAAGTGACACCCCCCCCACACACACACACACACACACACACACTCCAGGTCAGGAGCCAGGGGCTCGAACCAGGATTCTTGCACCGGACCTTGCACTTTGTACCATGTGCTAATTAAACTGCTTCACTACCGCCTGACCCCCCGGAAGTCTCACATTTCTAATGGTTCACCATCCCTACTAAAGAAGCCCTCCATGCACATACCCAGCAGATACTCAATTCACAAATCATTCATTGCAATACAGTTGCCCTCAGTGAACACCTGATATGATCAATACTGCAGCTGAGTGGGAGCAGTTTCAAGATGTTTCCTGAAGTGAATTCAGCTTAAAGATATGGTTGCCCTACTTAGATGAGGATAACTGAGGGTCAAAACTGACAAAGCTATTCACCACGTGCAGTACAAGAGTCTAGGAGGAGGAAGATTCAGAAAGGGGAAACAAGGAACAAGAGAGGAAAGATTTCACAGGCTACAAATGATGCAGAGGGCCACAGAAGAGTAGACGCTCAGGTGTTTAGGGGCATGTTTAGGGGTAGGGCAGCAGAGACAAGTGGCCATATGGATGTAAACTTCGGTAGCAGAATTTAGCAAGTAGAAGAGGCTACTTGTGGAGAACACGAGCCAGTGGGCTGAGAATGGAATCCTGGTAGTGGACAAAAAATAAGAGGCTGAGGGTAGATAGCATAATTGTTATGCAAATGGACTCTCATGCCTGAGGCTCCAAAGTCCCAAGTTTAAGCCCCACACACCACCAGAAGCCAGAACTGAGCAGTGCTCTGGTTAAATAAATAAAATAATGTTTTAAAAAATAATAAGATGTGGGCAGAGATGAGAGCTAGGTGATGGCACACTTGGTCGAACACATATGTTACAATGGGCAAGGGCCTGCATTCAAGCCCCTGGGCCCCACCTGCAGGGAGGAAACTTCACGAGCAGCGAAACAGTGTGACAGGTCCCTCTCTCTCTCTCTCTCTCTCCCTCCCCTCCTCTCTCAGTTTCTCTCTGTCTCTATGCAAAAATAATAAATAAATACATTTTTTAAAAAGATGTGGGTAGAAAACTGAAACCTGACAACATAAGAGGTCACCTCACCCAAGCCAGGTGAATGCTGAGGCAGGAAGTTCCGGAAGGAAAAATACAATCACTGGTGGCAAGTAGTCTAGATTGACAATTTATATAGGAGCTGCAGATGTGTCCATGACTGAGCTCCCTGATGACATTAGCAAAAGGGATTCTAATAGGTAGCAGGGAAAGGCTGTGAGTTGAGTAGTGAGTGGAGATGAGGAGGTAACACCTTTCACAGAGAGCAGTCTTGGCTCATCTCATTTCTTATATAGTGCTCTTTCTCTTCTCCTGGTTTATCTTCAGTCTAGAAAATTCTAGGAGATTTATTAGTCCAGAGGCAATATACAGTTTTTGATTCAAAGATGCCTTGGCACTTTGAGGGAATCAGCATAAATTCAGACAACCCAATGATAAGAACATAAAAGAATTCCAAAATGCTTCTGGCATTCTTTTAGAGTCTGCATATGGTGTATTGTACCAAAGTAAAGAATTGGGGGAGGGGGTGTTTGCTGCTTTCAGGTCCTAATGCATAATGGTGGAGGAGGACCTAGGTTGGGGGTGAGAGTGTTTTACAGAAAACTCAGAAACTTACACTTGTACCAACAATTGTATTTACTATAAATTATTAATTCCTCCAATTAAAAAAAAAGGATTTTCATAAAGTTGACTGGAGGGTGGGCAACATAAAACTTCTCTTTTCACCTCTGAGACCACATTCTTCTGGTTTGTATCAAGTGTTCCTGGAGTGGGGTTCAAGCTTCTGCTTCCAGCCTTCTCGTAGACCTTGCACAACAGTGGGTAAGAGGAGGTTGGTTGGGCGTCTGGTAGAGAAACGCCTACTCACTTTCACATCCTCTATCAACACCTGCACACTTCAGTCATAACCACACATGTTCTTCCTGTTTATACAGAAAGTGCCATTCAGAAACTCAGGAACAAGAAGGGAGCTCCACCTTCAACCTCAGAAGAAAGAAGTTGAGTATTTTACTTGGGAGAGAAAGAAAAAGAGTGCCTTGTGAGTTGAACGGTAAGATCATGCCAGAGAATGTCTGGGGTGCCTTACCCAGAAAATAAGTGACCCTTACTTTGTACTCCTGGGGGGTGGCTCAGAGTAGCCTGGCCCATCCTCCTCAGGCTGAGTGAGCAGCAAGGAACAATTCAACCAATTCAGTCAAAATAACCCAGTCTTCCAGTGAAGACAGTCGAATATATTGAAAAGGCAAAGTTGGAATGGAAACAAAGAAAAAAAAAAGTTCACAGAATTCATGTGGGTGTCACATAAAGAGTGGACAAGCTCACTCACATGTGTGATGGTAACTGTACCTCTGGGTTTTGTGAAAAGTGTGTCTGAACCTTGCTGGGAATATGCTAGCCTTTATTGACTGTAAACAAAAGAAAGGCTGTGTGATTAGCAAAATGCCATTTTTAATTTTTACAATAGAACCTCACTTGGGATATTATCTACATCTCACAAGCAGGCCCCATGAGATGACCACAGACTGACTCCAGACAGTGACCCCAGTGTGTGATCTCAGAGACCTGATCACAGGAAGGAGAGTATGAGTGGTCAACACTAAAGTCATTCCTGCTTCTTTAAAAATAGCTCAGGTTGGGGGACCCTATTAAGTGCACATATTATCAAGCACAAAGACCTGGGTCAGAGCCCTGGCTCCCTACCTGCAAGGAAGATCACTTCATGAGCCATGAAGCAGGTCTGTAGGTGTCTTTCTCTCTCCCTTTCCCTATCTCCCTGTCCTCTTTAAATTTCTCTCTGCCCTATCTAATAAAAATTAGAAAGAGAAAAAAGAAAGGGAAAAAATGGCCCCTAGGAACGGTGCCAGCAGGCACCCAGCCCCAATGATAAACCTGGAGGCAATAAAAATTAATTAATTAATTAATTACAACTAAATGATAAACCTGGAGGCAATAAAATTAATTAATTAATTAAAACTAGCTCAGGGCATATGACCTCCTTACTGTCAAAAGCTGACAGCATTATTCAGGTTCCTTGGGTAGTGTGTGTATGTGTGTGTGTGTCTGCACATTTGTACAGACACACATCATGCACATGTACGCTGCAAAGTATATGGATATATTTGCATATATATGCATAAGTACATAGATCCTATAGTGCAAAATATTAAGTGACCATGTTTGTTTTTTTTAATTATTTGTGAGAGAGACTAGAGCAATGAGCATGTTTTTTAAACCAGAAAACAAATAGTGTAATAAAGGATCTTTTTCTAATATGTGAATTCCTAGCTATTCAGGTATCACCGTATAAAAGAAAAATATTCACTAGACTTTGGAGCTCAAATTTCAAGTCTAAATTCCCCATGGCTTTGGGAAAAACCGCTACATCTCTCTGCAGAGGATTTCTGGCATGTGTGAAATGGGTACCAGAACAGTCTCTACCACTCAAAGAAAGGTTAAACAAACTAATATATACAGTGCTTAGAGGCATATCCAGCCCATTAAAAGTCTTCAATAAGGGTTATCAGCCATTATTACTACTATTATCATTACCTTTTGGGCAACTAAGCTATCAGATTTACAGGACAATGGCAGGAAAGTGAGAAAAATTGAGGGTGCATAAATGAGTGCAGGAGACACAAAACTAAGTCAGAGGAAGGACAATAGCACGCACAGTCCTTGTCCCCTTGAGGTGATCAGGAGTGCAGGAGAGGAGCACACCACCTCCCCGACAGGAGCAAGCCCGGGAACTCAGTGGACCTGGCTACATGAGCATTTACACACCTAGAGTGTCCACCAGCACTGTAAAATCAGTGCATTTAACAAACAGCAGCAAGTAAGTAGCCAGTGTTGAGCACTTCTCAGGTATGAAGCATATGCTCAGGTATTGCACACCTTCCTCTATGTTCCTGCACCAGCTCCTTAGGATGGTGCTGGGATTTAGAAGATAGCTAGTAACTGGTATGAGGACAGTGCTGGGAGTGCACAGAGCTGGAATCTAACTCCCCTCCATACTCAGTTTCTGGCCCTCACACTCACCTCTCCAGTGTTCATCAAGTGATAATGAAATGTGATTGATGATATATCTGAGCCCCAGAAGATTAAGAAACAAGTTCAAAGTCACAGGGAGTTAAAGCTTCGGTCAGGAGAGGAATACTGTGCCCTGATCCCTAGACCTATTATTTTACAGGACAGTTCAGAGAACTAAGCTCCTACATCTGCCTCCTGAAGTTGACTCCTTCACTTAAGTCAGTTCATCTTCCACACTTAAGCTCCTGTTTCTGTGAAGTATAATATAGCTATAATAAAGGTATGATAACCTTTCCTGGGGCTGGGTGGTGGGGCCCCAGGTTGAGTGTTCATGTTACAGTGCATGAGGACCCAAGTTCAAGCCCTTGGTGCCTATCTGTAGGGAGGAAGCTTCACTAGCAGTGAAGCAAGACTGTGGATGTCTTTCTGTCTCTCCCTCCCTCTCTTTCCTTCTCAATTTCTCTCTACTTCTAGTCTATAAATAAATATTTAAAAGCTGATACAAAAATAACCTGTCCTGTCTATTTCATAAGTACTATGAGATTCCACTCTGTGACTTGGAAAGGTTTGACTTATGATTTTTCCACTGTACCATAGTGTGAAAATGATACCTATTCAACTATATTTTGATTTCAAATTTTGGTCTTTCCTCAAATTCCTGCTCTTTGGTCTAATCTTCTCTTCTGAAGCTGGGGGCAATAGTGGAGAGCGCTGGCAGCAGTGAATCTCAATTCCGGTCAGTCAGCATGATCATAAGGGAAACAGCTAATCCTCTGTGAATGGTTTTCCAGTTTTTAGCCTCACAGTCAATACATTACATGAGATATCAACCCTTAAGCATAAGACGGACTTCAAATAAGATGATTTTGCTCAACTGCAGGCAAATGTAAGCATTCTGAGCACATTCAAGGTGTTTGGTAGGCAAGATAATGCATTTTCAATTTCTTTTTTTTTTTAATTTTCCCTTTTGTTGCCCTTGTTCTATTGTTGTAGTTATTGCTGTTGTTATTGATGTCGTTGTTGTTGGATAGGACAGAGAGAAATGGAGAGAGGAGGGAAAGACAGAGGGGGGGAGAGAAAGATAGACACCTGTAGACCTGCTTCACTGCCTGTGAAGCGACTCCCCTGCAGGTGGGGAGCCGGGGGCTCGAACCAGGATCTTTATGCCGGTGCTTTGCACCACGTACGCTTAACATGCTGCACTACTGCTCGACCCCCCATTTTCAACTTCTTATGGGTTTATCAAGACTTAACCCACTAGTAAGTTGAGGAAGACCTGTATCTACTTCTTCTTTGTGTAAGAAAATTATGTTGATGTCTCAGGAGATAGCTCACAGGGTGAGTATAGGACTTGCTTGCATGAAGTCCCAGGTTTCATCCATGGCTATAAGTCAGAGTTGAGAGGTGCCCTGGTCTGTCTTAAAAACATAAATCTTTCTTTTTAAAAAGAAAAAAAAAGTTCAAAGTAACTTTCACTAAAGGCAAATTAAAAGTACAAATGATGTTGGTTCTTAATATCATGTTGTTGCCTATGATCTCTCTTAAAAACATAAATCTTTCTTTTTAAAAAGAAAAAAAAGTTCAAAGAACTTTCACTAAAGGCAAATTAAAAGTACAAATGATGTTGGTTCTTAATATCATGTTGTTGCCTATGATCTCTCTTAAAAACATAAATCTTTTTAAAAGGAAAAAAAAAGTTCAAAGTAACTTTCACTAAAGTACAAATGATGTTGGTTCTTAATATGTTGTTGCCTATGATTGAACTTACTCTTTCAAATGACTGTTTTTCACTCTCTGATACTTATATTTAAAATTTGATTGGGTCAGAGAGATAGTTTACTTGGTAGATCATGTGCCTTGCCAAATTCAAGCCTTGGAACCACATAGGAGGTATTACAGACTCAGAGGAAGATCCAGCACTATATCTTTCCCTGTCTGTCTCTTTTTCTGTCTAACCAAATAAAAAAGTGGTCCAGAGCAGTAAAAATATGTATGCCCAAGACTCCAGAATCTCCAACATTAGTAAAAAAGTAAAAGAAAGAACATGGTCAACCACTGCAATATATGGAAATTAATTTCTTTCTAGTTGTTTAAATATTATAAATTAAATTGCAGTGACTTTTATATGAGTCCTACCAGGCAATCATTCTATCAGCTTTCAACTTTTGTAAATCTGAAAGCAAAATAACACTATTTCTTTTTACCTTTTTTTTTAAGGTAGACAGAGAAAGTACCATGGGAACTGGGCTCAAGCCTGGGTCACACACATGGCAGAGCAGGCTACTATCCAAGTGAACTACTTTGCAATCTGGAATTATCTCATTTTTATTTGTTTTCCTTTGTTTATTGGTGAGCTTATTTCTAATGTTTTTAAAACATAGTTTTACAAAAGTTTAGAAACATTATCCCTCATTCAGAAACATCCAGATTCCCTTTAAAAGAAGCAGTATTTTTTTTTCTCGTGACTAAAATACAAGCCGGTACTTGTGTCCAAATATAAACCTATTCAAAAGCACCTTTTACAAATATCTGTCATTGTAGCTTTTATTGGCATTAAAAATGGGGGATATAATAAATACAAGACAACTAGACTCCTACACTAACTAATAAACATGACAATTTGATTTATTGCTGTTCCTCTGCTGTAGACTGTTGACAGATTTTTCTTTATGGAAATATTACCACGGTTTAAATCTCCATCATATGGCACTTAATTCAATCGACAATATGTTACCAATTAGACTCTGCTTACACTACCATCAGCCAGCAGACCACGGAACATGTTAAATAGGACAACAATCAGATAACTAGTAAAATGCTTTGTGGAAGCTTTCTCAAGGCCAAGGAGTAATGCTGAGACAAGGCATCATGAAGAATGAAAAGGCAAATAGAGCATTGACTTTTCCTCATCTAAAACAAACAAACAAACAAAAAAGAGAAATTATCTCACTCTCCTAAAAGCATATGGAGAGTCTGTATTTGTTTGAGTCTATAGTCATTAAGTTGATAACCACTTCTTTTTTGTCCACCCCATTCTTTGGAGGTAAAGTTGCAAACCAAAAGGCATTCTATTCCAAAATTCTCTCTGGCAGGATGACACATAACTCTGGTTCCACCCTCATGACTCAATTAGTCACATGTTGTTGTTGTTTTAATATTTATTTATTTTATTTGATAGAGATAAATTATGAGTGAAGCAGAAACAGAGATGGAGAAAAAGAGAGATACCTGCAGCACTGCTTCAGCATACAAGGAGCTTCCCCTGCAGGTGGGGACCAGGGGATGAACTCAGGTCCTCAAGCAAGGCAACCTATGTGCTCAACTGAGTACACCACTGCCTGACTCCATCATCTTTCTCCCAAGCCCCAAAGACTGACCATAGTAAGAGAGGGAATTCCTTTTTAAAATATTTTTAATACTTTTGTTGCCCTTGTTGTTTTTTATTATTGTTGTAGTTATTATTGTTGTCGTCGTTGTTAGACAGGACAGAGAGAAATGGAGAGAGGAGGGGAAGATAGAGAGGGGGAGAGAAAGATAGACACCTGCAGACCTGCTTCACCGACTGTGAAGCAACGCCCCTGCAGGTGGGGAACCAGGGGCTCGAACCAGGATCCTTACAGTGGTCCTTGTGCTTTGTGCCACGTGCGCTTAACCCACTGTTCTACTGCCCGACTCCCGAAAGAATTCTTATTGAGTGGGAGAGCCCTCTTTTTCTTATTTTCCACTCAGTATCAGCCCATAGAAGACAATGGTTGCAAGAGAGAGAAATCAAACAAGGCTACACTGAACAGAATGACAATCTTGTGGATCATGCTACAAACTGACCTGGTTAAAGCAGAGCAGCCAGCAAAGGGCTCTGAAGGCCGAGTACGCAGAACCAGTGAGAAGCCCATTGAGAACAACAGTAGAGAGAACATGGCACAGTCTGGGTCACATAATGCAGCCACCACAGTAACAAATGAGATCACAATTGTCCCCACATTGGGGCAGCTCTTATGTGAAGAAAGGAGTCTCAGGAAGGAAAAAAAGAAACAAAGAAAGAAAGGGTGATATGCAGTGTCTAGCTCCAATAGTGCAAGTTCTAATCTGTCCATTTGATTTTGGGCCCTGCCTCCCAAAGCCCTGCACACTGAGGTACCCCTCCTCCCTCCACCATCCTCCACTTCCTGAGAAAGGCTAGGAAGGGATGGGTGGCTAGAAGGTGAAGACAAAGCTGACAAATACCTGCTCCATGGCCACTGCGCAGCAATCTCTGTGTGGAGTTTGACTATAAATGGAAGAGAGAATGGCTGATGTGGTTTGTTGAAGAGAAAAATGTACTAAAGGAAGACTAGGAGGCTGAGACCCCAGTGCTCCCTGCATTCACATTCTGGTCCTTTTGCTTCTAAACCTGGGTGTGGAGTGTGAATTAGGGAATTTTTCTATAGGCCTCAGCAATTATGCGCAACCTCTTTCTAAATCACAGCAGTAGTTACTGTTTCCCTAGTCCTAGCTATGCCAAACATTTTGTAGTAATTTTCTGAGTCCCCACAACAGTTCTGCACTGTGAGTTATACACTCTTTTTTTTATGTGTGGGCATTAAAGGGTCTAAGAAGTTAAATGGCCTGTCTGAGTGCATGTAGTTAGGTGTGGGTTTCAAGCCCAGGATGGCCCATTCTAAACCTTTCCATAGCTGCCTGAGATGGGAAGGGGGGTTCTACATCCAGGCCTCACAGCAGGAGCACATGTGGTATCATTTGAATGAAATCCCTTTTTCTCCAGGACGTGTGTGTGTGTGTGTGTGTGTGTGTTCTCTATAAGCAGGCATAACTAGAAAAAAATGCTGAGAGGAAAGCAGGGGGCTTGGAGGAAAAGCATCCCATGTGTTATAACTTTGCCTGGGCTGTCCCTGTTTCTAAATACCGTGACAATATTTCTTGAAGCAAAGATCAAAGGACATATGGTCTGACTCAAGGGTTAACAAAGAGAAAAACATTTGAAATTAGGACTATTTGGACAGTTTGAGATGTGTGGCTAGACTCATTCCCAGAGCACCTGGAAATCATGGAGTCCATTGTGAAACGCTTTGAGATGCTGACATGTTAAATCCCACTCTCCAAACTTGGGGTGATTTTATCAGTAAACATTAGGACAGCTTTAGACATTATGTAATCACATAGCTGAGACCTATGCCCATGAGGATAATATCTATTTGCATCATCTGTAAATCCATTAAAATAGTAAGATAATTCTTTATACAAAAATTCATAGACTTCTTTTTTATTTCTTTATTGGGGGAATTAATGGTTTACAGTTGACAGTAAAATACAATAGTTTGTACATCCATAAAATTTCCCAGTTTTTCACATAGCAATTCCACCCCCACTAGGTCCTCCTCTGCCATCATGATCCAGGACCTGAGCCCCCCCCCACCCCCAGAGCCTTTTACTTTGGTGCAATACATCAACTCCAGTCCAAGTTCTATTCTGTGTTTTCCCTTATGATCTTGATAATTCGTAGACTTCTTATATGGAAAATAAACACTTAGAAAATACAATGATTAATAAGAATATAATTTACAAAAGCCACTGATAATGAAATACCTAGAAAATCCTTAATAGAAAACACACAAGACCTCTATGAAAAATGAAACACTTTAGGAATGTAAATAATATAAATGGCAACACATACCATGTGGAGACTAGATAAGCAGATTCAATATTAACTCTTACCAAACTAGTGTGTATGCACAAATATATACAATTCAGTGTTCGGTGAATTGGGAGAGGAAGGGGGTGTGGTAAAAATTCCAATCTGGTGAATTTTAGAAAAGAATAACCAGGTTATTTTTGAATGAGGGAAGAAAGGGGAGGCAGCCATGAAGCCTGTCGTGTCAAGGATGTAAGTTTCAGTGGTCATATAGTTCCAGATGGACACACAGATCACTGGGAGAGGAGAGAAAGTACACACCCTTATGTGCTCACACACATGCAAAGTGAGTATATGAGAAAAGCACCTTTCTAAAATTAGTAATAGCTAAAGTGAAGACAGTAATACTGAAATTTTCTCCCAGAAAAACTGCATATACCTCATATCAATAACACCAACCTGAAAAAGCATACTCATTCAAGTAGTTTGAGAAAGTAGTCTTAATACATTGAGCAAATACTCCGTTTGGTAATAATAATAATAACAATAACAGTAAAGTATGCTCCTGCAGTCTAAATTTCACATGACTCGTAGTCTGCCCTATTCTTGGGGGTCTGCAGGGGCTTTACTTGATAGAGCTCACATATTACCATGTGTGAGGACTTGAGTTCAAGCCCTGGGTCACTATGTGGGGGCTCTAGCATGGGGAAGCTTCACAAGCTTCCCTTCACAAGCCTCTCTCCTTCTTGTTCTACCTCTCTGTCTCTCACCCTGTATTAAGAAGAAGAAGAAAAAAGAGACTGCCAGGAGTGATGTAATCATGCAGGCACTGAACCCCAGTAATAGCCCTGATGGCAAAATAAATAAGTAAATAGGTAAAATGATTAATCTGCCCTACTCTTGAAGAAATAAGGGTGTTAGGGAACTGGAACACCCAGTCTAACTTTTAAAGGATTTTTTAAAAAATAGAATATGCATAGTTTGGAGTCAGGGAAACTCTGGGCTGAAAATGTTACTGTAGAATTTCTGGCCATTAGGTTATTAATTTTTATCTGTCTGGTCTACAGTTCTATTTTTGTACCTTAGGAGATGCTCAACAACCTTTGTTTAGAAATAAAGAGTGTGTGGTTAACCTCCTTGACTGGCAAGTGCACTTCCATCTCCCAGCTGAGATGCCTGCAGCATGGAGGTCATCTCAGCTGGGTGTTCCATGAGGCAGCACAAATCCATGGAAGCTACAGGGCAGCCCAGTAGGACAATCACCCCACACTGCCTCAGAGGACTTTACTCACAGATGTTCTTGGAAAACTGTGTTCGTAAGGCTTTCTGGCAATCAGTATTTGAAATTGCCCTCTTGATGCTTAAGACTTCTTATTTCTGCTGCCAGAACAGAGACTCTGCGCTACAATAGGATTTTTGCAGGTGGTCATCCGCCTGGGGGGAAGGGGGTCACACCACTGAGTGCATGAACAGTGTCTGAATCCATGTGTCATTCATGTGTCATTCATGTCATTCAGGAGAAGGGGCACCTTTCCTCTGCTTTTCACAAAGGCATCAGTATCTCATCAAGGGCTATGCCCCAGGACTGCACCTTTCAAGTCAGGTGTCTGGTGCATGCACACAGGACAGATCTGGGAGCCAAGGAGCAGGTCTGGAGTTTGGTCCACAGTGCAATCTTGGACACATCAGTTCTAGGATGGATGACATCTGCAACTGAGAATCTAGCCATAGGTTCTATTAGCCCAAGATGTTGTCAATGAACTTGTAGAACTTCTAGCAATTTTGTACTTCCTTCCTTGTTTTGGAGACTACTATTTCAGTCATTATGTTTTATGTGCAACTTGCTATAAACTAACAGAGAACACTGAAAGTGTAGTATATACAAAACACCTTCCTCAAGAGCAAGATTCCTGCCAGTCATACCTGGCCGGGCCACATCCTTCTCATGGATAGTACATGTTGGAGAGGCAGAGTGACATAGAGACCAAGTGCAGAGGCTTTGATGAGTACAAGACTTTGGTTCTAATTCTAGCTTTGTATCCCAGTATAAGATAATAGTAATGATTACATATCAAGAACTTCCTATATACCCAATCCTAAAAGGCATACTACTGGGACAATACACTTTACTCTATGTCTCAGTTTATGTTTCAGTTAAAATATGAATAATAAGGGGTCAAGAGATAACTCAACCAGTAGAGTGCACACTTTACCTTGCTTGAGGACCTAGGTTTGAGCCCTCTGGCCACCACTTAGGAGTGCATTTGCAAAAGGAGAGCTTCATTAGTGGAGAAGGACTATGATGTCTCGCCTCTATTTTTCATTCTCTCTCTGTCTCTCACCTTCTATTTTTTAAAAAAAAGTTGGAAGTCAGGCGATAGTACACCAGGTTAAGCACACATAATACGAAGTGCAAGGACCCTGGTTCCAGCTCCTGGCTCCCCACCTCCAGAGGGGGGGTCACTTCACAAGTGGTGAAGCAGGTCTGCAGGTGTTTATCTTTCTCTCCCCCCTCTGTCTTGCTCTCCTCTCTCAATTTCTCTCTGTCTTATCCAACAGCAATGAAAAAAATAAATAGATAAATAAAAGATGGCCTCTAGGAACTCTGGATTTATGTGCAGGCACCAGGCCCCAACAATAACCCTGGAGGCAAAAAAAAAGAAAGAAAGAAAAGAAAAGAAAAGAAAGAAAAGGAAAAAAAGAGAAAGAGAAAAAGAAAAGGAAAAAGCAAAAAAAGCCACCAGGGAGTGATAGAATAGTACAGGCATAAAGCCCTGCTGAGAACCCTAGCTGCAAATTAAAATAATAAAATGGGGTATGGCAGGCAGTGGCCCACCTGGTACAGCATATGTATTACAGTGCTCAAGGGTCTGGGTTCAAGTCCACAGCCCCACCAGCAGGAGGAAAGCTTCACAACTAGTGAAGCAGTGCCATAGGTCTCTCTCTCTCTCTCTCTCCTTTTCAAGTTCTCTTTGTCTCTATCCAATAAATAAATAAGTAAATATAAAATAGAGATAATAAATATCTTGGTTGTTATGAGAATTTAAAAAATACTTATTTCTTTTTATTTCATTGAACAGAAAGAAATTGAGAGGGGAAGGGAAGATAGTGAGGGAGAGAGAAAGATAGACACCTGAAGCATTGTGTTATCACTTATGAAGCCCCCCCCACACACACAACTGCCAACTGGGGACTTGAACTTGGGTCCTTGTGCATATCAATGTGGGTGCTCAACCTGGTATGCTACTGTCTGGCCTCTGTTGTGAGGACTTAGTAATTTAATGAAGCATTTGGAGTACTTGGAATATATTAAGCATTCAGTTAAAAGTGGATTTTTTTTTCCAGGTGAGAGGATTTTTCAGATTCCTATCATAGGGAGATGAGAAATTATACTCATGTGTCACCAACTGTGCTGGAAACCGTTAACCTCCCCCCTCCAATAAAATTATTAAAAAGAGTAAAAAAAAATGTTATTATTACTTAGATATTGATTCCCCCATCGACCTTAGCATGCCAATTACTTGAAGAACAAGTACATTAGATATGTTGTGAAGTGGGTTAATTCCTCAGATTGGAGGAGCGTTTTGTGGATAAAAATAGTAATTTTCTAAATGGCTCTGAGTAACCTGGTAAAGAGCATGCAGGTAGCACAGGCCCTGTTGATTTCCTGGAGAGTAAATTGCCCATTCAAATGGCCTGAACATTACTTGCTCACAAAGTAAACGGCTATATATGTATCTTTAGATGTAGTTATAGCACATTTGCCAGGAAAACGACTAGGTTGATATTTTTGCCTAAATAGCCATTTTTTAAATGGCTGGGTGTTTTTCCTTGAATAAGTCCCATGTCTGACTTAAATCCTGTGTTCTGCTAATTGTTTACAACAGGATGCCTCAGTCCAGAGCATTGGGCAAGGTGTGTGTGGGGGTGTACATTCAAGAGGGAGAACTTGTGAGGGATTCTTGTTTCAGGACTTCATCAGGATTGATCCTTTGGTTTAATTAAGGGTTTCCACTGCTAAATCTGTCAAGAGGAGAACAATGTCAGTGGATTCAGGGGGATTGACCCATTAGAGGGGCTGTGTCCTGCTCCCTTCTGGCCCTTGGCTGCACATTTCTGACTGGACTCCGGACCAGCAGTTTGTGTTAGCAAAGGCGACAGATGGACTGGAGGTGCCTGACCACTGGCCCTGACCTCTGGCTCACCTCACTCTCTGTGCTCCAGAAATGTGTCTTTCCTTAGGGAGAAAAACAACTTGCATTTCTCAGCGGTGAGACCTTGAAGATCATCTTTACTGAGTATACTCTTCCTTTTCACCATATATTTTTTAGGTCAAAATGCCAAGCATTTATTATCTCACAGACTTTCTACTAATCAGGAAATGCTTTTTTAAAAAAAAAAAATTACAATATTTGTTTATGACACATGGCGGGGAGAGAGTTTCACATGGTTCAGAAAGGAAGTGAGAGAAACAAACAAGCCAGAACACCACTCTGATACACGCAGTGCCAAGGATCAATCAGGGAACCTCAGTCCAGTGCTGTGCCAGTTGAGATATTTAATTTCTTAAGAGTTTTTTTTTTTTTTGTCTCCAGGGTTATTGCTGGGGCCTGGTGCCTGCACTATAAATCCACTGCTCCTGGTGGCCATTTTTTTTTTCATTGTTGTTACTTTTGCTGCTGCTATTGTTGACAGAGAGAAATTGAGGGAGGAAGGGAAGCCGGAGAGGGAGAGAGAAAGAGAGATACCTCCAGACCTGCTTCACCACTTGTGAAGCGACCCCCCTTGCAGGAGGGGAACCAGGGACTCAATCAGGGGTCCTTGAGCCAGTCCTTGCACTTAGCACTATGTGTGCTTAACCCGGTGTTCTACTGCATGGCCCCAACAGATGTATTTATTTTAGAAAAGATAGAGAACACCGTTAGATAATGCCCCCACTACATCTTAAATGTATCTTTTATTAGTGATTTAATTTTGATTTACCAAGTAAGATAACAGGGTTATGTGTCCCTATCCTCGCCAATGGACACTACAGTAGTTCTCCCAAGGTCACCAATATATGGGATATATATATTCCAATTTTTTAAATGGCCCTGCCTTGACTTCCTTTCTACTTCACCTCTACATCTATTACTACTTCCGGTGTCTTCCTTTTTCCTTCTTCTCTCTCAGGCAAGAGAATTAGTGCCTGGCTTCCTCTGGTATTTTCCAGATAAACTAACTTCCCTTTGAGTGATGGCATAAAAACATGACTCCTGGTGACAAACTCTTTGGGTCCTGGTCTTCCCACCATATTTTGATATGTAATTATCAATTCTATTTAACTACTTTGGGCAACAAAAAAACTCATGGCTCTTTATATAGCCATTCTTTTCCCAAAGTGTTCCATTACTTGAAAAGCCTTCATTTCAAACCCAAATCAGCCTCTTTGTAACATTGATTGTTAACTCCGCCTTTTGCCTTCTGGTCTCACAGTGAATAAATAGAAACATATGTGATTGACTTAAGCAAACCAATCATACTTGACTATATTTACAGAATCCTCTAGGCCAAATAATAATAAACAACATTTATTAATCTCCAGTGGCATGGCTATGTTGGAAAAAGAAGACACTGGGAAAGTCATAGCTTAAATTCTGAAAATAACCTTCCTTGAATGGGTCACTCTGCTCATCCTTAAACAAGCAGAAAAACATCTGAAGCCCCTGGAGAGTTGTTCTCTTGAGAACAGGTCAGGGATGGGGATGGGTTAAGAGTTTATGTTCCCACCTGGTATAAAGAGACCGGATGTGTTTTTTGTTTGTTTGTTTGTTTTCTTCTCTTTCTTTTTTTTTCCCTAGCTAATACTAACTCCTTCATGAATACACCATCTCAAGAGCTCTTCAGGCTGCTGGGCAATCCAACATTTAGTTGGAAGCAGAAATCTCCTTGGACTGTTCTTCTCAGGCCTCCCTTATTCTAAGATTCAGAGCATTTGTGTAACAGGAATGTGGAGGAATGGTTGAAGCTCAGAGGTCAAAATGGGGTCAGGGGTCAGGGGGGTCAGCAGGAAGTGCCTGCAAGGAATCAAAAACCTCCAGTCTGGTTCTGGCTGTGACACCAAGCATCCATGTGGGCCCAGCAAAGTGAGCTCCACCCTTCAGAAGCTAGCCTTCCTTTCCTATGAAAGGAATAACTGCCGTCACCACCACTCCACTCACATCGCAGCAATGATGTTAGAATCAGATGAGACCATGGAAGCAAATGACACCAAGCACCCAGCTGAAGGGCCAGCATGGGGCGAGTAGGAGCGGGATTTGTGATTAAAACATGACAAGTGCAGTTCAGGAACCCTGGATTTTGTACGAAGCTGAGTTATGGGCACTAAGCACCTGAGCATACCACTTACTTTTCCTCTGCTGGGTGACTGTGAATGCAAACTTACTTCTGAGAGACCACAGAATGATGCATTACTGTGCTACTATCAAGAATCACCAACGATATTCCTAGAGCCTCACAGAGCAATCTGACAGCTCATTGAAGCAAATTTATATGCATCAGCACTGTTTTCATCTTAGACTTTCAACATCTTTAATTAATCATACCCTTCCTTTCTCAGTGTCAACACAACTCCACCTTTCCATTTTGAAAGAAGTTAAATAAATATAGAAATAACATATTCAATTATTAGAATCAGAAATGAGGAAATATGGTTGATTCGAGAAACTTTGCTACAAAACTTCCCTGGGGGCTACTGACTACATTTTATTTAAAAAAATCACACAAATTTTTACATTTCTTATGTAATAATTTTGAGCTTCTCAGGGGAAATATAGTATTATTGAAGGAAAAATAATTATGACAAGTGTTAAAAGATTAGTGAGTTGGATTCCCCTGGTGTGCATCCAACATCCTGGGAGTAAGTTAAGTGTCTTAGAAAGCTACATGAGCTCTTGTCATTGAGTAAATTACTGCTTCAATGCACTAACAAGGACCCTAGTGGATTGGAAGAGTTCATTCAGTTTCCCACTGCACTGAGCCTAATCCCCATGCAGTATTTCTGCTCTGTGAGAATCTGGATCGGTGTTCATCCATATCTATTGCTGTCTTCTAAGAATAGGCACTTCTTTAGGGTAGAACCCATATCTTTACAATTATCACTGGCATCTTGCCCAGCCCCTTGCTCCTAAGAGCCTAGTAAACACTTATCTGACTTCTTGAAGAGAACATTCTTTGCCACTGATCAATGCCTAAATTGCTCTGATAATGTTTCTCTGCTTCCTTGCTAAAACAGTATCACACTCCCAAACTCCAATTCTTGATGATGAGAATGCCCAGCTATTCTCCACTCCAGCACTTACAGAACATTCTGTTCAACTCAGAACAAACATACACTGTATATATGTTGGCTATATTTTTATATTTTATTTATTTACTTGTTAGAGAAAAATAGAGAGACAGAGAGAGAGGGAGAGGGAGAGGGAGAGGGAGAGGGAGAGGGGGAGAGAGGGAGAGGGAGAGGGGGAGAGAGAGAGAGGGAGAGAGAGAGAGAGAGAGAGAGAGAGAGAGAGAGACCTGCAGCATTGCTTCACTGCTTGCTGGGGGCTTAAACCCGGATCCCTGCTTATTGTAATGTGAGCACTTAACCAGGTACGCCCCTAATCCCTGCTTATTGTAACATATACCCTCAGCTGAGAGCACCACCACCCATCCCCTAAGTTGACTACATTTTAAATTTCAATTATTTAATGATTTGCATCTTCTTCCTTATCTTAAAGCTATTAGATACTAAATAGCAAATCCAAAATTGCAACATATTTCAAGCCAAGAACAGAGTGCACAGCTTCATTGGTGATAATGAAAGACAGACAAGTTATACAAGGCATGTTGCATTTTTTGAGTGTTTCCTCGGTATCTTTCATGTGCTTATAAAATCCATTAGACTTGGTCTCTGCTAAATTTCCCTAAGTACACTTGAAACCTTCCTCTCCTCCCACATCCTGCCTCAGAAATGCAGCTCTCCCTTCTACCAGGCTTTTCCCCTGGCCTGGCACAGTCTATCCTTTCACTTGAGCCCCCCTCCAAGTCCCCTTCATCAAGAAACCACCTCCATACATGATGTGCTCCAGATCCCTATGCACTTCTAAAATCATAGTCCCCCCCCCCCCCCCCCCCCCCGTCAAAATAACACTACACAATGCTGGGAGGAGACTGTCTGCTGCTGTCCATCCATAGTACCATTTCCCAGAGCCAGCTTTTTGTTAACCATCTATCAAGTAGGTGTAGCAGACACCAGTCTGGTCACTGGGGACATGATGTTGAGAAAACAAAACAAGGTCAGGACCCAGTGGTGGTGCTTCTGGTTGAGTGTACATGTTACCACAAGCAAGGACCCTAGGTTCAAACCTCCAGTCCCCACCTGCAGGGGGAAGCTTTAGAAGTATTAAAGCAGTGCTGTACCTCTCTGTCTTTCACTCTCCCCCTCAAACTCCTCCTCCTCTCTTAATTTCTCTCTGTCCTATCAAATATATATATATATATATATATATTAAATTTTATTTATTTTCCCTTTTGTTGCCCTTGCCTTTTTATTGTTGTTGTAGTTATTATTGTTGTTGTTATTGATGTCGTCATTGTTAGATAGGACAGAGAGAAATGGAGAGAGGAGGGGAAGACAGAGAAGGGGAGAGAAAGACAGACACCTGCAGATCTGCTTCACCACCTGTGAAGCGACTCCCCTGCAGGTGGGGAGCCGGGGGCTCGAACCAGGATCCTTACTCGGGTCCTTGCGCTTTGCGCCACGTGCGCTTAACCCTCTGCGCCACCGCCCGACTCCCATGTATATATATTACAAATAATGAGACAAGTTCTTGTTTTGGTTGTCAATACTTGACTCTTCCATTTAAACAATGTGTTTATAAATATAATTTATCAATAAACACTGATACATTTATCAATAAAAAATATCCTCTACATATTCAACATGAAAATTGAAGCTTTTGCTTCATAGTATTAAACCTCCCCTCCCAGGATCCTGAGTATTCCCAGAATCTGACATTTATCTTGTCATCTTTGTTCTCCTTCTGGTTATACTTATGATTTAAAGTATTACATTAAATCTGTATTATTTTGTTGTTGTTTTCTTAACTTTGGATAGTACTATAGCTCCTGCTTGCTCACTTTCAAGCTAAACTGGCAGGTATCCCTCTCCTTTTCTCCACTTTTAGTCCCCACACTTTTATGCTCCCTATGTCCCACAGGGTGTCTACTTTACAGTTTATCCTTAAGTTACAACTAAGTCTTCATGATTCATCCATAAATCAATTAAATCATGTGTTAGAAATTTGTTCTTTTCAATATATCTAGTATCATTACCCCCCTGCCAATCAAGTTGGGATATTCATAACCTCAGAGCTCAGTGGAATCTCTGTTGTTTTTTTTTTATATTTTGTTTATTTATTTATGAGAATTGATAGGAGAGAGAGAACCAGATACCACTCTGGTACATGTGCTGCCAGGGATTGAACTTGAGACCTTATGCTTAAGAGTCCATTGCCCTATCCAGTGCATCACCTTCTAGACCACAAATTTCTCTGTTTTTGTCTTCCAACATTATCACATTTTATTTTGCTTCATATACAAAGTATGGTTTTATTATACATTCAGTATTATTATACATCCCTCTGCCATATGCCTGACCCCTGGAATTTCTGACTATTTGGATTCTGAAAATTTTTGTATTTTAATTTTGTAAGTTTTTCTCCAATTATTTTTTGACAGTTTTTAATTTACAGCCCTGTATAGAGAAACTCTTAGACTGCTCTTCTAGATATATCTTATAGTTTTCTATTTCTTTATTTTTATTTTTTAAGAGTTAGGATCTTTTAAAATATTTATTTATTTATTCCCTTTAGTTGCCCTTGTTTTTTTTAATTGTTGTAGTTATTATTGTTATTGATGTCATCATTGTTCGATAGGACAGAGAGAAATAGAGAGAGGAGGGGAAAACAGAGGGGGAGAGAAAGATAGACACCTGCAGACCTGCTTCCCCACCTGTGAAGTAATTCCCCTGCAGGTGGGGAGCTGGGGGCTCGAACCGGCATCCTTAGGCAGGTCCTTGCACTACCGCCCGACTCCCAGTTTTCTAGTTCTTTATCTCCCCCATATTCTGAGCAGTCTTTACATTTATTTTCTAGTCCTACAATCAATTTTTTCAAACAGACTTACCTTTCCTAGTCTGAAAGTATTCTTTTATTCTAATTGTTTCTTTTTCTTAGCATTTGTTATAGTTTTAAGAATATAATTTTTTCCTCCAAATTTCCCTTGACTTATGAATACTTTTAAAGTCTCCTGCTTCCTAAATCACCCCCCACCCCTACCCTCCACCTCTCTTCCCTCACATTCCCTCCCCAACCCTGGGCTGGTTTTTATTTGGTCTGTCTTTTTCCGCTGCAGTTCACTTCATATGACTGGTGATCCTTAATTTTACATTCCCATTTATGTGATAAGGACTAATGAGTGTGTGTATTTCATGTATTTATTGTTGTTAGATTTATTTTTAGCTTGTTTGCTCTCCTCTAAAACTGTGTGTGGGATGGAGTGTGTTGTGTCTACTAGGTAGGAAGCTTCACTTGAGGGTCAGATGATGATAAACAACCATCGTTCTGCAGATTCCTAACTAAAGTGAGGAAGGCTTTATTCTATTGTCGGTTTTTTTTTTTTTTTTTTTTTTTTGCCTCCAGGGTTATGGCTTGGTGTCTGCACTATAAATCCAGTCCTGCTGCAGCCATTTTTTTTTTTTCATTTTATTGGACAGGACAGGGAGAAATTAAGAGGGGGAGGGGAAGATAGAGAGCAAGAGAGAAAGACATCTGCAGACTTCCTTCCTGCTTGTGAAACTTCCCCCCTGCAGGTGGGGAGCCACAGACTTGAACCCAGTTCTTTGTGTGAGTCCTTGTGCTTGATACTATGCGCTTTTTTTTTTTTGCCTCCAGGGTTATTGCCGGGGCTCTGTGCCTGCACCAGGAATCCACTGCTCCGGGAGGCCATTTTTTTTCCTTTTGTTACCCTGGTTGTTTTACTATTGTTGTGGTTATTATTATCATTGTTACTGATGTCATTGTTGTTGGATAGGACAGAGAGAAATGGAGAGAGGAGGGGAAGATAGAGATGGTGAGAGAAAGACAGACACTTGTAGACCTGCTTCACCACCTGTGAAGTGACTCCCCTGCAGGTGGGGAGCTGGGGGCTCCAACCGGGATCCTTCAGCCGCTCCTTGCACTTAACTCACTGCGCTACCAGCCGACCCCCGAAACTATGTGTTTTTAAACTGGTGCGCCACCACCCGATCCCGATGACAGTTCTCTAGCACTATCTATGCCATGTTACTGAGGGAACTGGAACTCAGAAACTTGTCTGTGGCTGAGCAGCCTGTAAGCAAGGAAGCCAAAAACTTTAGCTGCAGTTTTCCTAGTGCACACATTTATTCCTATTCAACAAAACCAAATAAATGTTCATGTAAACTGAAAAAATAGTGTTACATGAATAATTATTTCCATCTTTATTTGTATGTCTACGGTCTCGTTAGCTGTATAGTTCAAACTTACTCCATAATGGTCATCTGTTCAGTAACGTACTGGGGACTACCTTTTCCATTCAGCTACAAAGCACTTTTTTTTTCTCTTAGGAAGTTAATCTAATCTCTGATATTAAAGAAAAGTACCATACTCAGAAGGTATCTAAGCAGAATGAGCAGTTTTGAAGGAGTTATGTGCTGTGGAAATAAAGGGAATAATTTATTCCCAAATTGGGCAGAACACAAGATGGTAGGAATTTCTTTAATTACTGAAGTTGATATTTTAAAAGCCTTATTCTTCCTAACTAAACTTTTATCCTGCATCTCAAGGTCTTAACTATATTTTTCTCCCACCAGGGTTATCACTAGGGCTCAGTATCTATATAGCTCCACCATTTCTGGCAGCTGTTTCTTCCCTTTCCTCTAGACTGAGACAGAGAAAGTTAGGAATCAGCAAAAGGGTACTGGTTTGAGCCACTGGCTCCCCACATGCGGGGGAGAGGGTCGCTTCAAAAGCCGTGAAGCAGGTCTGCAGGTGTCTATCTTTCTCTCCCCTTCACTGTCTTCCCCTCGTCTCACGATTTCTCTCTGTCCTATCCAACAATAACAACACCAATGGCAGCAATAACAATAGCAACAACAAGGGCAATGACAAGGACAATAAAATGGGAAAAATGGCCTCCAGGAGCAGTGGATTTGTAGTGCAGGCACCGAATCCCAGCAATAACCCTGGAGGCAATATATATACACACACATGTATATATAGTAAGAGACAGAGGGGAAGAGGAGAGGAGGAAAGGCAGAGAGAGAAAGGAAGGTAGGGAAGAGGATGGGTGATAGGGTAAGAGATAGAGAGTAGAGAAAGAGAGAGAGGTAGAGATATGCATCACAGTGCTGATTGACTGCTCATGAAACTTCCCCATATAGGCGGTCCCATGTGATGCCAACAAGGCCAGAACTCAGGTCCTTGTGCTAGGTAAAGTATGTTTTTTACTGGGTGAGCTGACCCCTACTTCTTCACTCTTTAAAATTTGCTTTTGGAAAAAAAACTATTGACCAAAAAATTATTTTATTATTAGAAAATTAATTCAAGGGGAGTCAGGTGGTAGTGCAGCAGGTTAAGCGCATGTGGCGCAAAGCGCAAGGACCAGCATATGGATCCCAGTTTGAGCCCCCAACTCCCCATTTTCAGGGGAGTCACTTCACAAGGGGTGAAGCAGGTCTGCAGGTGTCTTTCTCTCCTTCTCTCTTTCCTCCCCTCCTCTCTCCATTTCTCTCTGTCCTATCCAACAACGATTACTACAACAATAATAAAAAAGAAAATTAATTCTAAAAGTTTAAATTAACATTTATAGAAAACAGTGTATGTTAGATATTGTGAAATCAAACTCTAGTTTCTTAATTCAACATTTCTCAAACCACCCTGCAAAACATTAATAGATGTCCCGTGGGGGAGGGGTGCACCCAAAAATCAAGTAAGTTTGATCAAATGTAGTTAAATTAAGCTAGTTTTTTTGTTTTGTTTTTGCTATTGTCCTCTGAGTCTTTCACTGTTAGTATGTATTTTAAGAGATTCACAATTTGTAAAATGTGCTTTTTGCAATATTCTCAGAGTTTGAGAGACACTGACTTAATTGATTAAAGAGCCATTTTGCTTTCCTTTCTCCTCAGTGACTTGTGTGCGGACCACGTCTCCCAGCCATGATATTCTTCCTTCTAGAGTCATATTCTGCTTTTGCTGCTTTGGGTTGAGCAGCCTCTCTGTTCTGAGGGGTTGGTTTTGATGTATTATATTTTAAAGGATTTATTTTATCTATTTCACAAGAGAAAGAAAATAAGCACAGCACTGCTCTGGTATTTGCAGTGGCTGTTGGGGTTAAACCTGGCGTCCCAGGCACGCAAGTCCTGTACTTTGAGTCAATTCCCCGACCACCTAGCCTATTTTTTTTAATTAGATGGCTGGCTTTAGTCTCATCAGAGTAGTCTTTAAAAACATAATCTACTTCCATTCTAATGGGGCAGTGGTGTAGGCTCCCTGTGGACCTATTAATTTGCTGGACATTCTTTCAGAACATCAGCTAAAAGTCCGAGTTTCTCAATCAAATCTTCTTCTCAGAGAACACACACACACACACACGCACACACACACACACACACACACACACACACACACTGTGGGCTGCCATGATCCCGGGTGCTGCTTTGTGGCCTCAGGTTAAGTACTTGGCCCCTATAAACCACAGCTCCTCCCCGCTGTTAAGCAGGGATAATAGCACCAGCCTCTTCTGCTTGTTATGTGGCTCATATGACAGTGTGAGTGTGCATTGACGGACACACTGTAAATACTTGATGCTCGCTAGCAACTCTTCAGCCACTAGGAACTATTGTTAAACAATTTCATTGTTTCTTCAAAGTTTGCCAAGGATAACATGACACTGTTGGCCACTTTTATTGAGTTTTTACAAGGTCTTGAGTCTGAGGTCAAGACTAGGTTAGGAATTAAGCAGCAAAAGGTCAATGAAGACTCTCAGTTATTGATGTTTAAATGAACCTGCTTTGAAGAGGCCAAGAGGCAGAATTGGCAGGAATAGTTTCTGAAGAGTAGATTATCTTATAGACTTTTAAAACAAGACCAAATGGTTTATTAAAGCAGGCACTGAGGGTTTGGTCAGATAGACATTTTTTTTAGTGTAACTTTAGTTTTCTCTGTGGGTAAACAGGCGGTTTTGGTATAGTAAAGACAAACAAGCCTTACTAAGTGTAGCACCCTGGGTTTGTGCCCAAACACCACATAGGAGCACCATGGACAGTATGGGCTGCACTGGGAGAGGTCTATAGATAGTGGAACAGCACTGCATTATCTCTCCATCTCCCCCCACCACCTCCAAATAGAAATTAATTTTTAAAAAATCACTAAAGGGAAGTCATTCAATGATGGTATTGCACATCCAGGAGGCCCTGTGTTCATCTTCCTGTGCTGAAGAAAAAAGAAATTGGTACAATTGTAGAAACTTAGATGTATAGCCAGGAGCTCACTGTGTCTGCAAGGAGGCATGCTTTAAAATTACATGTAGGCAATACCATTTTTTTCCCAAGTTGAATTTGTAATAGACCCCAGAAAACAAGGAAGTGTTCCTTTGCATCCTGAGTTCTTCAGCATAAATATTGTCAATACTCAGGTCTGGAAAAATCACAAAGCAATTATTTCCAGTATCCCAAAGTCATGACTTTAGAGTTACTTCCTTAATACTGTATCAAGGGAAAAAAAAAATCTCATAATTATAACCATTTTTAAGTCTCAGTTTTCTCAAGCAGATGTTATTACATGTTTAAATAGTTTACACAGAGTAAGAGCAGATCCCGTTTGATGGGCACCTACACTAGATGCCAACAGTGTATTGAATATTTGTAATACTGTTCTATTTATTTGTCAACAAAGGAACTATTAATCATCATTCACATTTTTCCGGTCAGAGAAGTGGAAATGAGAAAGTTTAAGCAAGTCACCAAAATCTGTACTGTTAATAGAAACAGAACAAGGATCTATACCAAAATTTCTGGCTCTAAATCCTGTGCTTTTCTGTCAGTACAAAGGACAATCACTGGGAGAACAAGTTACACAAATCCAAATAAAACTGTGTTTCCACAGCACATATATAGCTATTCAGTTAAAAAAGTTTTTTTAATTGCCACCAAGGTTATTGCTGTTTGTCAGTGCCAGCGCTACAAATCCACTGCTTCCAGCAACCTTTTTTTTTTCTTTCTAATCTGTTTGATAGGACAAAGAGAAATTGAGAGGGGAGAGGGAAATAGAGAGGTGAGAGAAAGACACCTGCAGCCCTGCTTCACCACTCATGAAGCGTCCCTGGCCCCACTATAGTTGTTGAGCAGGGGCTCAGACTCACTCAGGTGCTTGAGCATGGAACTGTGTGCACTCCAGGCTCCAGCACCTGGCCCAATAATATTTTTAAGAACTAAAATACAAAGGCATCAGAGAGCCTGAAAGTGGACTAAGTAATTATAAGGCCAAGCTCCAGATGAAGACAGAGATTAAAGGACATGAATTTGGAATTTAAGATGACCTTTTCCCGAAGAAGTAGCCCATCTTTTAAGGTCAAACTCAAGCTGTTGACTCAAGTGATGACAACGGAGTTATTATCACATGTGCGCAAAGGAAAAAACAGAACATAGTGAATTCCTGTCATTTGAAGTAGAATACTGTAGGACATACCTTGAAAGAAAGAGGGAGCTGGGAGGTAGCTCCACCATGTGTTAGGTCCTGGGAGGAACATGGACAATAGCAAGGGAGCTCTATGGATGGTAGTGGTGCTATGGAACCCTCTCTCAAAGAACAAAGAATTAAAAAATGGACCATGGAAACCAATCAGTAGTGTCACATAGGTATGAGACCTATTCATTTAAACAAGTAAGCAGTTAACTGGAAGCCATATTGTAAAAAATATTCATAAAGGAGCTTTAAAAGGTGAAAAATAAATGGCAACAGATAGAATAAAGAATAGGATGAGAAATCCTAAGTTTTTGGTCATTACTGTTCCTGTTGTTTCCAGATAGAGGGAAAGATACCATAGAACTGGAGCTTCATTCGATGCAAGGTGGATGTGGGTTGGGGGAGGGAGGCAGGGTCAAACCTGAGTATTGCACCCAACAGAACACTCTCACTATTCAGGTGAGCTATTTTGCCAGCCCAGGAAATTCTAACCAAAGTGTAGAAATTCTAAAATTCTAAATTCTAAACTGAAGCTTCTGAAGGAGAAAAAAAGAGAGTCAAAAATAAAACTTAGAGATGACTGTGAATGTACCAAAAACAGAAGAATGGAATCAAAGCTCAGAGAAGTGCTATAAATCTCAATCAGAATGAAGAAAAAAAAAATCAGGGTGGGGGTGAGAGTGTTTTGCAGACACCTATCTTGGTGTGATGAGAAATTGTATCTATGTGCCAGAAATTGTACTGTAAACCATTAACCTAATTAAAAAATAAAAGAAAATAAATAAACTGTAAAGAAAAGAAATCTATATCTAGACACACCATAGTAAAACTGCTGAAAGAAAAAGTAAAATCTATAAGCATCTAGAATGGAAAAAGGCTTTACTTTCACTAGAATAACAATATAATTGACAACTGACTTTTCAACAAACATGATAGAAACCAGAAAATCATCATGTAATAACTTTCAGTTCCTGAAAAATAACTGTCCACCTACAACATTAAACCTACAAGAATATCATTCATCAATGATCTGGGAGATGGCTCTGTGAAAGACTCTTGCACAGGGTAGATGAGAAAATGTCCACATTGAAAATTTCAGGACAGGAAATGCTAAGATACATTTTGCCAAATAACTACCTTAGCACAGCATAATACAATCAGGAGGGGACTCCAAATTCTTAATGTTTTCCCTGATTATCAAGGGTTTGAACCCCCTATTTGACACCCTACTTATAAGACTATATCTTGTGGGAAGGGGCAGGCAGTAACATACCAGGTTGTGTACATACACTGCCATGCACAAGGACTCCAGTTCAAGCCCCTGGTCCCCACCTGCAGGTAGGAAGCTTCACAAGTGGTGTAGCAAGTCTGCAGATGTCTATTTTTCTCTCCCCCTCTGTCTCTCCCTCCCCTCTCAATTTCTCTCTGTCCCATCAAATAAAATAGAAATTAAAAAATAAATAAAATGGAGAAATGCTTGTGGGAGCAGTGGATTCATAGTGCCAGTGCCAGCACTGAGCCCCAGTGATAACCCTGTTGGAAGAAAAGAAAAACAAAATTCTCGCCTGAGGTAAATACTCTCTCTTATTATTTATTTATTTATTTATTTACCTCCAAGGTTATTGCTGGAGCTCAGTTCCTGCTCTATGAATTCACTATTCCTCGTTGCCATTTTTTCCATTTTTATTGAATAGGAAAGAGAGAACTTGAGAGGGGTGGGGAGGGAGAGAGAAAGACACCTATAGACCTGCTTCCTGCTTGTGAAGTTTGTGGGGATGAGGGTTTGAACCTAGATTCTTCCCTAGGTCCTTGCAGCTTAGTATTACGTGCGCTTAACTGGGTGAGCCCCTGCCTGGTCCTGGGGAAACAGAACCAATGGAACTTTGTTATGAAGGCCCACAAGACTATAGCAAACAAAGAAGCAGTTATTAATGGACATGAGAGCACTCACCCATGAGCAATTATATTCCTAGGGTTTAGCACAGAAGAAACAAGGAACATAAGGCATCTCCTATTCTTTCCCTAAAAGGGAAATTGTATCACTGGGGCTAAATTATCATTTATCACATGTCTAAGAACATGTTGTGATCTATTCTAGAGACTGAAGATATGAGAAAACACCTCTTTTATCTTACCCTTTGAGCTGACTGTCAATCACCCCTGAAGGAACACACATGACTTCCAGCTTTTTCACTGCTGCCCAAGGAAAGAGCCCCTGGTCTTGATAGCTCCCGTGCATTTTTAAGTCCCATAAGATGCCCTAGTGCAGCTACACACCCTGGCTCAGCACAGAGAAAAGTACACCATTTCCCAATTCTTCCCTGGAAGGGGCTTAATGTTCCCAGATGCTGAGGGTCTGGTTTCCAATCAGCCTGCAGTTAGATGCTGACTGCAATCCTATCCTTTGGGACACTTACAGGTTTTGATATACCCTAAACTATTCGGCTAGCAGGATTCACCAAAACAAAAGGAACAACTTAGACAATCACAAAGATTGGAAAGGTGACCAGGAGCTTGGACAAGGCTAATTGATGAAGCTCTTCTGCATAAGACCAATCTGTCTAGAATTAGGTTATTTTTATTAAATCACAGAAACTAACACTGAGAATCAAGAAAAATGAATAAATTGAGGGAAATGCTACAAATAAAAGAACAAGAGTGAGGTAGATAGCATAATGGTTATGCAAAGAGACTCGCATGCCTGAGGCTCCGAAGTCCCAGGTTCAATCCCCTACACTATCAGAGCAGTGCTCTGATAAAAACAAAACAAAACAAAACCAAATATAAATAAGAACAAGACAAATACAGATTTTAAATATGTTTTTAAGTGCTTGAAGTACCTGAAAGTTTAACCAGTATTATATAACCTCTCACTATTTTTTTTTAATCTTTATTTATTGGACAGAGACAGCCAGAAATCGAGAGGGAAGGGGGAGACAGAGAGACACCTGCAGCCCTGCTTCACCATTCGTGAAGTTTTCCCTCTGCAGGTGGGGACCTTGGGCTTGAACCTGGGTCCTTATGCACTATAACATGTGTGCTCATCCAGGTGCACCACCTCCTGGCCCCCATAAATACAGTTCTTAATGCCCCCAGTTCCCACCTGTAGGGAAAAGCTTCAGGAGCGGTGAAGCAGGGCTGCAGGTCTCTCTCTCTCTCTCTCCATCCTCTCTCAATTTCTCTGTCTCTATCCAATAATAAGTGAAGGAAGGAAGGAAGGGAGGGAGGGAGGAAGGAAGGGAGGGAGGGAGGGAGGGAGGGAGGGAGGAAGGAAGGAGACACTACACAGCAAGAATACTCTTCAGGACAATACTGTCCTTTTGGACTGAAAAGAGAGAAAGTTTTCCAGACAAACAAAAGCTGAAGACCAGATTAAAGGAAATATTCAAGAGAGTTCTTCAAGCTGAAATAAATGGATGCTGATTAATAGCATAAAATCACTGGTGAAAAGACAAATACAATCAAATTTCAATGACCCTAATGTAATCATAGTGGGTAAGTTCATTATATTTCTGCCATAAAGATTAAAAGATAGTACCAAAATGTCTATAACTGCAATAATTTGCTAATGTAGCTATAATGTAAATTATGGTACATTATATGTCGGGGGGCCCAGAGACAGCTCAGATACAAAAGCCTGGGTTTAAGCCCTTGGCTTAAAAACAGGAGCACCTACATGGGGAAGCTTCACAAATGCTATGGATCAGTGTTCTGGTATTTCTCCTCTATTTCTGTCTCTCCTTCTACCTACAAAATAAAGGAGTGTGCTGTGAGCGGTGGAATAGTACAGGCCCAGAGCTCCATTAATAATCCTTGTGGGAAGAAAGTGAATGAATCTAAACTAGGCATACCAGGAAAAGGAAAAAGGAGAGGGCTCAAAATTATAAATGGAAGAGGCAGTATAATAAACACTACAACAATGCAAAAGATTGTCATTATATAGTCACTATATATGCCACTATAGTACAGCAATTGAAATAACTTAAAAGAAATAGATACATTTCTAGAAGCATGCAATCCAAAAAGATTGAATTATGAAAAAATATAAAACTTGAAATATTGATTACTAGTAGATTAAATCAGTAATCAAAAACCTCCCTAGAAAGTGAAGTCCAGGACCAGATAGTATTACTGGTGAGTTCTACCAAACATTTAAAGATTTATTTGATTTTTTTTTTAAAAAAACTTTTTTATTCTTTTAAAATTCTTTTTTATTATCTTTATTTATTAATAGGATAGAGCCAGCCAGAAATAAAGAGGGAAGTGGTGATAGAGAGGGAGAGAGACATAACACTGCTTTAACAGTGGCAAAGCTTTCCACTTGCAGGTGGGGACCAGAGCCTCAAACCTAATTTCTTGAACATTGTGACATGTTCGCTCAACCAGGTGCACCACAGCCCATTCCTTTAATTCTTGAAGGAAGAAACCATACTAATCCTCCTCAAGTTCTTTCAAAAATTAAAGAGGAAGGTACACTTCCAAATGCATTGTATGAGACCAGAACTAGTAATACCCAGAAAAGGGTGCTACAAGAAAAGAAAATTAGCAAACTAAGTTCATCAGTAATACATTTTAAAGGATCATACACTATGATCAAGTGGGACTTATCCCAGAAATGAAAAGGATGGCTAAACACTAACAAATCAATTATTCTGATAACTACACCAACAAAATGAAGGCTACAAAAAGTATGATCATTTAGGTAGATGCCCCAAACTGAACAGTTAGTGGAAGACTGGTAATTAGTTGTGTATGCTTAAATGCACTGTTAGGAACACTGGTATATAGTTTGTCATAGTGTTGCTTGACCTGTTCTTCTTATAGTTATTTTGTTTATTCCAAAAGTTAAGTCTTTATTACTACCTTGCTTAAAACCAGGAGTAAGGACTCATTCTCTAAAATGTGGAGTGAATTTTCTGTCTCTCTCTCTCTTTCTCTAATTATCTGTCCTTTGATCTCTAAGAGGGGGGAAGGGAAGAGTCCTCAGGGTGTGGTGGTGACAGGCATAAAGCCTACTCAAAGCCCTGGTGGCAAAAAAATAAAATAAGAGTGAAGAATTAAAAGTATTTTTACAGATGCTGGGCAGTAGCACAGCTGGTTAAGGGCATATAGAACGAAGCTCAAGGATTGACACAACCATCCCGGTTTGAGCCCCAGGCTCACCACCTGCAGGAAGGTCACTTCACAAGCATTGAAACAGGTCTGCAGGTGTCTGTCTTTCTCTACCCCTCTCTATCTCCCCATCTCTCTTAGTTTCTGTCTGTCCTATCCAACAACAAAACAGCTGCAGCGGGGGTCATGTGGTAGTGCAGCGGGTTAAGCGCACATGGCGCAAAGCACAAGAACCAGTGGAAGGATCCCGGTTCAAGCCCCTGGCTCCCCACCTGCAGAGGGGTAACTTCACGGGCAGTGAAGCAGGTCTGCAGGTGTCTATCTTTCTCTCCCCCATCTCTGTCTCCCCTCCTCTCTCAGTTTCCTTCTGTCTTATCCAACAACAACAACAACAGCAATGACAACAACAATAATAATGACAACAACAAGGGTAACAAGGGCAACAAAGCAGGGGTGGGGGGAATGGCCTCCAGGAGCAGTGGATTCGTAGTAGTAGTACAGGCACTGAGCCCCAGCGATAACCCTGGAGGAAAAAAAAAAAAAAAAAACAGCTGCAGCACCAACAATGGAAAAAAAAAAGATTGCCAACAGGAGCAGTGGATTTGTAGTGCAGCACTGAGCCCCAGCAATAACCCTGGACACACACACACACACACACACACACACACACACACACACACAGAGTTTTTACTAACACTCTCCCACCCTGCCCTTTCCTGCCCCCATATTGCTGTGCATGGTTTAAATTGTCTTTCTCTTATATATTTTCAGTGTGATCATTTCATTTCCAAATATACCAGATACAGGAGATCTTCTGGGCAAGGAGAGACTAGTTTAATGCAGAGTCTAGATGTGCTGCTTCAGCAGCCAACACTTGCTCATTCTGTTAGTGAAAGGTGCCCCACACCGCAGAAGACTTTGTCACCCCCACCTGTGGGCTTGCGGCTATGCAGTCACACAAGCCTTGCACTCACAAAGGTCCTGTGCTTGGCTTAATGTGCTGCTATCATCATTAGGGACTCCACCTTCTCACCGTGTCTGCAGGCTGGTGTGCTTGCAAATGATGTGGCCAGCCCAGTGCCGAAGAAGGGGCATGCTTGGTTTTACAAGCCCAAGCAGAAAAACACATGGGTTGGGTACCCTGCAAAATACTTTCTCCAGTTTCTCAGAAACCATTTCCTCTTGTTGAGTCTTGGCGGTCCCCCTGGGTTTGGCAGCTGGGTGTTCACTTGCTGCTTTACTGAATCTGATGTTCATTTCCTGCTCATACAAACAATTTTTACAATAGCAAAACAGGGTTCTTCACCACCTGGTCCTGATCCTTTGCTCTGGCCCTGGCTCCTTTCTCTTCTCTCTCCATTCTGCTTCTACGTCCATCATAGTCATGAGCCAGTGACTTCTGCAGACCCCACCTCAAGCCAGAGCTTTGACCACATGGAACCTTCTCTGCCACCAGAACATTATAAGCATTTTTCTTGCTCTGTGTTGTCTCATCTGTTTTCCCTTCTGTCTGATTTTCCATTACTGCTGTCTCCTCTCACCTGGGCTTTGATTCCTTTAGACAAGTCCAAGTGTTATCTTCTGTACTAAGACCTGTCAGAGTTCTCTGAAGGACATAACTCACATAATAGAGCACACTATTTACCATAGTAAGTACTGGACTTGAGTCCTTGACCACTACATGGGAGTGTATGCAAAGGGAAGCTTCACAAGTTGTGGAGTAGAGTGGTTTCTCTCTCTCTCTCTCTCTCTCTCTCTCTCTCTCTCTCCCTCTCTCTCTCCCTCTCTCTCTCCCTCTCTCTCTCTCTCCCTCTAGCTGAAAAATAAGAGTCCTCTGAGAGATGTAGAATGGTGCAGGCACAGAGCCCCAGTAATAGCCCTAGTGTCAAAGGAAATGAAAAATCCTTAGGCAGAAGTTATGACTCACTCACACTTGCTCCTCTGCAAATACACATCTGTCATTGCAGCAAGCACAGTAGAGGATACACAGTTTGCTTTTTTCTTTCAGCCTCTTCCACAACTTATTATGGATAGGTCAGTTCTTGATTTAGAATACAAGTCAGTCATTTATTTTGTCCTCCAGAAAGATCTCTCTGACTACCTGCACTTCCTTAGTCATAGCACTAATCACATTATAGCATAATCGGTCTCCCACTTTCATGAGACAATTTTCTAGTGCCAGCATAATTCTGAGCACCTAACCGACTCAGTAAAAACTTGTTCACTTCAAGGATAAGTAAGTGAGGGACCAGGTGGTTGCTTATCCAGTAGAGCACACCTATTACCAGAGTGCAAGCTCCTGGCCTTACCTGTAGGTAAGAAGTTTCAAGACCAGTACTTCGGTGCTGCAGGTATCTCTCCTTTTTCCCTGTCTCTTACCCACTATAAAAGAAAGAGAGAGGGAGTAGGGCCGTAGCGCAACGGGTTAAACGCACGTAGCGCCAAGTACAAGGACTGGCCTAAGGATCCCGGTTCCAGCCCCTGGCTCCTCACCTGCAGGAAAGTCACTTCACAGGCAGTGAAGCAGGTCTGCAGGTGTCTATTTTTCTCTCCCCCTCTCTGTCTTCCCCTCCTCTCTCCATTTCTCTGTCCTATCCAACAAGAATGGCATAAATAACAACAACAATTAAAAGACAACAAGGGCAACAAAAGTGAAAATAAATAAATAAAATTTTTAAAAAGAGAGAGAAAGGAAGAAAAGAAAGAAAGAAAGAAAGAAAGAAAGAAAGAAAGAAAGAAAGAAAGAAAGAAAGAAAAGAGAGAGGGGTCCAGGGAGTGGTGCACCTGGATGGGTGCATATGTTACAATGTGTAGGGACCCAGGTTAAGGTAAGGCCCTGGTCCCCATTTGCATGGGGAAAGCTTCATGAGTGGTGAAGCAATGCTGCAGGTATTTATTTTTCCTTTTCTATCTCCCCCTTCCCTCTCAAGTTCTCTGACTCTAACAAATAAATAAATAAATAAATACATAAATTTTGAAAAATGGAGAAAGAGAAAGGAAGAGAATAAGAAAGAGAGAGAGAAAGAAAGAAAGAAGGAAAAACTACCAGGATTAGAGGATAGAGGCCTAGTAATAACTCTACTGACACGAAAGAAAAGGAAGGGAAAGAAAATAAGAGAAAAGAAAAAGTGAATGTAGATGTATGTACTTTACTCTCTAGACCAGGGATTGGAAGCCTTTTGTCTGCCAGGGATCATTTGGATATTTATAACACCATTCACAAGCCATACAGAATTATCAACTTAGGTATTAGCACTCAATGCTGCTATGAAAAAAGCTCCAGGTGCCTTGGCAAGGCCAGACCAAAAGATCCCATGTACTGTGTATAGTCCCTGGGCTGGGTGTCCCCCACCCCTACCCTAGGCCTCGAGACTGTAAGCTTTTCAACTTTCAACTTTGGGGGGGGGGGTACAATGGCTTCATGCCTGCTTGATTTCACCACTCCCCAGCAAACTCTCTATTTTTAATGCAGACAGGCACAGAGAAGGAGTGATAAGAGAGGAAAGACATCACAGTGCCTCCTCACCTTTAAGTGGTGATGTGTATGGTGTTCCCATGTGGTGCAGGGGGCTTAACCCCAGGTCTTTGCAGATGGTAAAGTGTACACTCTGCTGGGAAAGCCACTCCCTGGCAACTACCCTTCAACTTTTTTTTTTTTTCCAGAGCACTGCTTAGCTCTGGTTTATGGTGAAGTGGTGGATTGAACCTGGGACTTTAGAGCCTCAAGCATGAAAGTCTCTTTATATAACCATTATGCTATCTAGTCCAACTTTTTTTCTTTTTAAACTTCTCTCTTTCTTATTCCACTGATTGTTATGTACTAGGTGGTCAGTGTTGATGCTCACTAAGTGAATATCTGAAATAACTTATGTGGTAACTGAGATTCTCTTGAGACCAGACCCCCCAAGATTTGAATTTGGAAAGTATCCATAGTGGCTTAGTTTCTGACTTGAGCTCATATTCTTCAAAGAATGACAGGAATGATGGCATGAGAATCTGGGCTGAGACACACTCAGGAGATCCAAGAGGATGGATTTCTCTTTATGTTGTAATAAACTTCATATTGTTGTCTAGAGGGTGACAGAAAGTAATGCTAAATTCATAAAAAAACATAGCCATCTCTGCCAAGTATATAGAGTTATAATAAGTTCTGCAGGAGAGTTGGAGCTCTGAAAAAACACTGGAAACTATCTGTTGAAATAGTTGTTTTCTGCTAGGGATGGGCCTGATCCTTAGGCCTACATCTTTAACTGGGGCTCCTTCCTGTCCTCTCTTCCTTCTATCATCTTGGGCATCCACTTACTAAATCCAACTGTCCAACTCCTTCCTGGGGGGCCAACAAGGAGGTGTCTTTATTTAAAAGGGTTTCATAACTCCCTAATTCATGATGGATATTTTCCTCTTGGGGCCAACTCCAACTACTAATCTCCTCCTCCTCTGCCTCTTCTTCATCGTCCTTTTCCACTTCTATCTTGTTCTATTTTATATGCTGCACTGGGCAGTGGACCCAGTGCATCCCTCTCTCTCTCTCTCTCTCTCTCTCACACACACACACACACACACAGAGAGAGAGAGAGAAGTGACACATTCTTTATATTCTTTGAGGGAAGGGGCGGTGGAGGCAGAGAAAAAAGGAGAGATAACCCACATCAATCTACCATTCATAGTGGTCTCATGTGGTGCTGGGGCTAAATACCAGGTCCTCATTATTACACATGAACTATGTTTGTGAACTATCACCAAACTCCCTCCAGATTTTTTTTGTTTTAAAAATTTATTTATTTATTTTGAATAGAGACAGAGAAATTCTGAGGGAAGAGGGAGTAGAGAAGGAAAGAGACAGAGAGACACCTGCAGCCCTGATTAACCATTTGTGAAAGATTTCCCCCTCCTCCCCCAGCAGGTGGGGACCAGGGCTTGAACACCAGTCCTTATACACTGTATTGTGTGAGCTTAACTGTGTAAACCACCACTGGGCCCCTCTAGCTTTTTTTTTTTTTTTTTTTTAATATTCTCTTCTTTCAAGAAAGCAACTGCCAGTTGGAAGCTGCCAGGGTTTCTCTCATGCCCTTGACCATGACAACTTCCAACGGGCTCTCCTTTTCTACTGTATTCCTAACTAAACAATGCGTTTCCTCTGCCAAAGGTAAAATCACTTGAGGCCACAAGTCTTGATATAAAAAGAAATGGGGTGCAACTGAGCTCTAATTACTTACTGCAAGCTAGTGATATGCTGGGAAGTTACAGAAAAATCATTTTGGGATTCACAAATATAGGGACACAAGTTGTTCCACTTAAAACTGAGCTCTTAATATACAGACAAGGACACCTTCAGAGAGAGAGAGCTACCTATGATTAGGAATGTTGCTGTGCAGACTGAGCATAGCAGGGCTGAAGCAGAGAGAATTCCTGTGGGGGTAGGAGGTTAGCTAGAGAGTGTCTCTGGGGTTTCTTCTGACTTCCAAGCATCTGTGATTTTATTATAGGGTTCTAACCCTGTAATGTAGTTTATATTTCAAAATACTGTACTTAATTAGTTGTTTTTCTAAATTCCTTCTGAAGTAAATCAGCTTCATACAGTGGTAATTAGTTTATTGGTAGAAACAATGACAGAGTCTGAAACATGCATATTTTTTTTTCTTGTATGTGGCAAGGACACAAGAAAGGCTGGCTATTATTACTCCCGCACTAATTTCCAGAAATGAGATCTTCTAGTATCCCTGTGAGGATGTAACAGTAACTTAACCAGGTTCATAAATAACATTAAAATAAAGAAACAATTATTTAATATGGAAGAGTTTTTAAATGCTGGAGCCAGACTAATCAGCTTTCAGACGATTGAGCTTGACTTTCTTATAATTGGAGTGAACCCAGAAGGCAAGATTATATTTAATAAAGTAAACAGAGGCTTTTCCAAATAATAGTGACGTTGTCCCTGCTGAGGCAGATAGGGTGGGACATCCGTTAGACTGACTGTATGTTGCTGTATGCAGAGCACACTAGCAGGACACAACCTCTCTCTCAGGTAGGTATAATATTTAAAATAAGACTATAGTGACTCAACTAAGGTATTGTTTTGTTCCCCAAATTCCAGAGCTAGGGAGGTAGTCAGAAGATGATACACCTTTATGATGAAACCATTAAGGATGGTAGTCTCCTTTAACGTTCAGGTCTGCCAACTTTAGTCTGTGGTTTTTGCAATCAAGGTACAAGATGTTGAAGAATGTAACTTGTGTTACAGTTACATTCTGGACAGAAGGAAGAAAGGGGCTGTCTAGAAGAAGGGACAGTGCCTACTCCAGGAAAGCAAAAACTTCCACTACATTAAGACTAACATAAGTTTATGCCTCATAGGCCCACGCTATAATACATGCTCAGTTCTTGATGCAAGAGACTAAACTTGTTGTTCCCTGGCAATTACTTTTCATTTTATTGGATAGGACAGAGAGAAATAGAGAGGGGAGGAAGAGAAAGAGAAGGAGAGAGACAGAGAGACGCCTACAGACCTGCTTCACTGCTTGTGAAGTAACCCCCCTGCAGGTGGGGAGCTGGGGGACTCGAACTGGAATCCTTGCACTTCCTACTATGTGTGCTCAACCTGGTGCACCACCACCCAGTACTACACTTGTTGTTTTCCCAAGTCAGGTGTAGTTTTTATTATTAAAGACTAGGGCAGATGGGGCAGGGGAGATAGCATAGTGGTTATGCAAAAAACAAAAATTGGTACATCCCCTTTGAAAGACTGTATGGACACTCCTTAAACAAATAAAAGTGGAATTACTTTATGATCCAGCAATACTGGTGGAGGCAACGTCACAGCTGCTGTCGGACAAAGACCGAGCAAGCCAGGACTGAACTGAAACTATTCATCCTTTTTGTGTAATGGCAGAGGTGATGTCATGTCTGTTGCCAGACAAAGTCTGAACAGGCTGGAGCCTACTGCAGAGCGGGAAGTTCTAGACTAAACCAAAGTTATTTGTTTTTAATTACATTGATAACTTGAGGACTTATTGGCTATATTGAAAATGCACAAATATTACCTAGGGACAATAGAAAGAGATCTCCAGGGGACGTACACAGTGACAACAATTATGGCAGTGAGTGTGACAAGACTATAAATGGCCTAGGAGCAGAAGCTGCTGTACTCACTGAAAGGCTTTCAGAAAAAGAGCTACATATCACCACTTTAGCTTCTCAATTAGCTGGACTCAGACCAAAAGCCATAATTACAGGTGGCTAATAGTATGGATGACAGACCATGGTCTTCACCTAGTTATAAAAATGCTCTATTGTTTACCCTCACCCGCAGACCCCTGCCTTCACTTATAGGTATCTATGATATATAGACAGAAGTTGTGTAGTTAAATAGCTATGTAAGGGTTAATGGGTAGAAGTTAGTAAACTTTCATATAGGCAAAAGTTAGTGAACTCTCATATATTCAAATGTTAGCCAGAAGAGAACCTTCATGGTGTGTGCTTACTTTACAGCAAAAGAATTCTTTAGGTAGACAGTTTGCTAGATATTAGAAGAGTGTTACTTAGTTAGACCCATTCAAGAATGGGTTAAGAAAAAAAGCTGATAGACTGAGCTCCAGAAAAGATATGCTACCCAACACAGACAGATGAAACAAAGGGAATAATGTTTGAAGCGATTTGGGCCACACCAAGGCCATATAGGTAGGTGGTCAAAACCTATGGGAGGGCAGGCTGTCTCAAGATCAAAGAAACTCTCAAGGAGAACTTGCCTATAATGATAATAATGTCTGGAGTTATTTTTATTGTTAATAAAAATAGTCTTGCATGATGTCATCTGTATCCCTGTGAAAATTGTTTAAATAATAAACCAGACAGAGGCCAGAGACGCTTCTCTCCTGCACTTAAAGCAGCTGATGCATCACTCATTCATTTCTTCAATGCCGACTCCCCTTTTCCTTCAGGGACTCTAATAACTGCGGCCATGGCTGGCCTCCGGCATAAGACCACTCTGAAGCATTTATCCAGTGGACACTCAGACGCTAATTAGATGGGATATATGCATCCTATGTTCATAGTTGCATTATTCACAATAGCCGAAGAGTGGAAGCAGCCTAAATGCCTATCAACAAAAGACTGAGAAAAGAAATTAAGGGGTGCTTCCCGATACAGCCATTAAACACAAAAAGAGACCGAACTGGACACATAATCTACAGCTGAAGAAAATTTCCCTCACGTAGGTAATGCTCAGAATATGCCTATTTTGGAGGCATAGTTGATCACCCAGGTTCACAAATCCAAAACAACCAACACCAATGCACATTATTGTAAAGTTATTAAAACTCAATGACAAGGAGAAAATTTTGCAGGCTGCTAGGGAAAGGAAAGAAGTTACATGTAAAGGGAGAAATATCAGACTTTCATCAGACTTTTCTTTGCAAACCCTAGAGGCAAGGAGAGAGTGGAATGTCATATTCAAGGCACTAAAGGAGAGGGAATTTCAGCCACGAATTTTGTATCCTGCAAAATTATCCTTCAGGTATGAGGGATAAATAAAGGTATTCCCAAATACTCAAAAGCTAAATGAATTTGCCACAATCAAACCCACCTTACAAGGAATACTGAATGGAGTCTTACAGGAAAGGAGGAAACAAAGGAACACATGTTCTCAGCGAGGTGAACAGCAGTAGACTAGAAACAAAAACACAATAAAATAGGAAAAAACAACACGCAAATAGGGGAGGTAATTAAAAGACAAAGAAGGCTTCTCAAATGTTTGTTAATCAAGATCAACTTAAAAAAGGATTTTCTAGGTACACAATGCTAGTAATGACACACAGGGAAACCACAAAACAGAACAGCGAACAGCAATTTGCAGAGAACACAAGAAAAATCAGTGAGGAATTCACTACAGAAACTCATCCACACAGTAGGTTAGATAGAAACAAATGGGCAAAGACTCAACAATTTAAAATAAGCTTAAATCAAAAATGAGAATGGACATAAATAAACCACATATATCAATAATCACCTTAAATGTGAATGGCCTAAATTCACCTGTCTAAAGACTCAGAGTAGCTAAATGGATTAAAGAGCAGGATCCATCCATTGTATGTCCTCAGGAGACACACATCCAAAGAAAAGACAAACAGAAACTGAATATAAGAGGTTGGAGCAAGATGTTCCAAGCTAATAACTTACAAAAAAGGGCAGAGACAGCTATCCTATTCTCTGATAAAATAGACTTTCCGGCAAAGAAAGTAATCAAAGATAGATTACATAATGGTTAAAGGTTCAATCCAACAAGAAGATAAAACCATCATTAATATATATGTCCCCAACTTAGGAGCGCACAAATATATAAAACAAACACTTACTGAATTCAAGGGAGACATTGATAGCAACACAATAATAGCAGGAGATTTCAACACACCACTCACAGCAAGAGACAGGACATCTGGACAAAAAAAATCAATAGAGAAATAGCAAACTTAAATGAAACCATAAATGAAGTGAACCTAATAGATATATACAGAACTTTCCATTCCAGAAGTAATGAATACACATTCTTCTCAAGTACACATGGAACATTTACAAGGATTGACCATATGCTGGGCCACAAAGACAGTCTAAACAGATACGTAAATATTAAAATTATAAAATGTATCCTCTCAGACCATGAAGGCATGAAACTAGAAATTAACCAAAAAAGGAAAAGAAATTTCCCCAAAGCCTGGAGGCTAAACAATATGCTGCTGAGCAATAAATGGGTCATTAAAGAGATCAGAAAAGAAATTAAGAATTATCTAGATACCAATGTAAATGAAGAAACCAGTTACCAGACCCTATGGGTGCAGCAAAAGCAGTGCTGAGAGGGAAGTTCATAGCAATACAGGCCCACATGAATAAACAGGAGAAATCACTAGTAAACCATCTAACAGCCCACCTCAATCAACTAGCAGTGGAGCAACAAAAAGAACCAACAGTCAGCAGGAGACAGGAAATAGTCAAAATCAGAGCAGAAATCAATGAAATAGAAAACAAGACCATTAGGAAGATTAATGAAACCAAGAGTTGGTTCTTTGAAAGGATAAATAAAATAGATAATCCACTAGCTATACTCACCAAGAGAAAAAGAGAGAATGCTATGGTAAAATCACTCAAATTGAAAGAGGAGATATTACAACAGATGAGGTAGAGATTCAAAAGATCATGCAAGAATATTATGGACACCTGTATGGAACCAAATTTGACAACTTAGAAGAAATGGACACATTCTTAGAGTCATACCCACTACCAACCTTAACACAAGAGGAAGTAGATAAACTTAACAGGCCAATCACGAGTAAAGAAATTGAAACAGTAATCCTACCAAAGAACAAAAGCCCAGGTCCTGATGGCTATACTAATGAATTTTACAAAACATTCAAAGAAAAACTAACACCCATCCTTCTCAAACTGTTCCAGAAAATAGAAGAGGGAACACTCCCAAATACATTCTGTGAGGCTAACATCACCCCAATCCCCAAAGCAGGAAAGGACCCCACCAAAAAAGAAAACTATAGACCTATATTCCTGATGAATATCAATGCAAAGATCCTCAACAAAATCTTGGCTAATCGAATACAACAATATATTAAGAGAATAATCCACCAAGATCAAGTGGGATTCATCCCTGGGAAACAGGGATGGTTTAATATCCATAAGTCAATAAACATAATCCACTATATCAACAAAAGGAAAGATAAAAATCACATGATTATATCAATCGATGCAGAAAAAGCATTCAACAAGGCACAACACCCATTTATGATAAAGGCCCTTGAGAAACTGGGAGTGGAAGGAAAATTCCTTAACATAATAAAGGCTATATATGATAAACCTGTGGCTAACATAGTAATAGGGAAAAATTGAAAGCTTTTCCTCTAAAATCAGGAACTAGACAAGGGTGCCTACTCTCACCATTTTTATTCAACATAGTCCTAGAAATCCTTGCCATAGCAATCAGATAAGAAAGATATCAAAGGAATACAAATTGGAAAGGATGAAGTTAGACTCTTATTATTTGCAGATGATATGTTGATATACCTAGAAGACCTCAGAAACATGGCCAAGAAACTACTGGAAATCATCAATAAATTCAGTAAAGTAGCAGGCTACAAAAGCAATACCCATAAATCCATGGCATTTGTTTTGCAAAAGATAGGTCAGAAGAAAGGAAACTGAAGGAAGCAATACCATTCACAATTGAACCCAAGAAGATCAAATATCTAGGAATAAATCTAACAAAGGATGTAAAGGATCTTTTTAAGGAGAGCTATAAGACACTGTTAAAAGAAATAAAGGATGAAAGAAAGAAATGGAAGAACATCCCCTGTTCATGGATTGGGAGAATAAATATCATTAAAATGACAATTTTGCCAAAATCAATCTATAGATTCAATGTAATCCCTATTAAAATCCCAATGATATATTTCAAGGAAATTGAACAGATTATTTAAAAATTTGTGTGGAACTCTAAAAAAAACCACTAATAGCAAAAACACTCCTAAGGAAAAAGAAGAAAAATGGCGGCATCACACTGACTTTAGGTTATACTACAAAGTAGTAGTAATCAAAACAGTATGGTACTGGAACAAAAGTGGTCATATGGACCAATGGAATAGGATAGAGAGTCCAGAATTCAATCCATATATATATACGGATACCTTATATATGACAAAGGGGCCAAATTTACCCATTGGGGAAAAGAAAGTCTCTTTCAAAAATGGTGTTGGCAGAATTGGACAGCCACATGTAGAAAAATGAAACTATACCACCAATTAACACCATACACCAAAATTAATTCAAAATGGATCAAAGATCTGGATATCAGACCTGAAAGTATAGGATACATAGAAGAGGGAGTCCAGTGGTAGCGCAGCGGGTTAAACGCATGTGGCGCAAAGCACAAGAACTGGAGTAAGGATGCTGGTTTGAGTCCCTGGCTCCCCACCTGCAGGGCAGTCACTTCACAGGCGGTGAAGCAGGTCTGCAGGTGTCTTTCTCCCCCCCCCCCGTTTCCCCCTCCTCTCTCCATTTTTCTCTGTCCTATCCAACAACAATTAATTAATTATTTTAAATAAAAATAATAGAAGAATATATTGGTGAAACATTTCATGATATTAATGCTAAAGACATATTTGGAGACTTCACCCCATGGGCAAAGGAAACAAAATCAGATTGAACAAGTGGGACGATATCAAATTAAAAAGCTTCCATACATCAAAAGAAAACTCCATAAAGATTAACAGGAAACCCAGCAAATGAGATAACATATTCGCACATCATACTTCAGACAGACCCTTGATATCAAACATCTATATAGAACTCATTCGGCTCAACAAAAAGAAAAAGAACAACCCAATAAAAAAGTGGGCAGAGGACATACATAGACAATTATCCAAAGAAGAGATACGCATGGCCTACAGACATATGCAGAAATGCTCTAATGCACTCATCACTAGAGAAATTCAAATGAAAACCACACTGAGATACTACCTCACACCTGTAAGAAAGGCCTTCATCAACAAAACAGGAGAAGATAAATGTTGGAAAGGATGTGGAGAGAAAGGAACTCTAATACGCTGCTGGTGGGAATGCAAAATGGTACAACCATTATGGAGAGCAGTATGGAGAATCCTTAAGCAAATATAGATGGATATACCTTACAACCCAGCAATCCCACTCCTAGGCATTTATCCAAAAGAGATAATATCACTAATTCGAAGGGATATATGCACCCCCATGTTCATAGCCACATTATCTACAATAGTCAAAATTTGGAAGCAACCAAAATGTCCTTCCACGGATGATTGGTTAAAAAAGTTATGGGACATATACTCAATGGAATATTATATACATTATATCTTGTCTCAACTTAGGTCATGCCATCTTCCAGATACCAGGCTGCAGATGCTACCATGACTCCACTCCAATTTCTCTGGGCAGATGATCTCACCAATGTGTCCTGAACCTTCACATCTCCAGAGCTCTGATCCACTAGGGAAAGATAGAAACAGGCTGGGGGTGTGGATCGACTTGTCAACACCCATGCTCAGCGGAGAAGCAGCTACAGAAGCCAGAACTCCTACCTTCTGCTCCCCATAAACAACCTTGATCCATACTCCCAGTGGGGGAGAAGTGATAGGATGAAGATAAGAGAGCTCTGCACTCCGGCTCCATCAGCACCCAGAGAGAGAGAGAGAAGAAAGAGGAGAGGGACATATGGAGGTAGCTTTGATGTTATGAGTGGTTTAGAGGGAAAGAGAGGATTGAATCAGGATAAGAGGGGGTAACTGTATAAATGTGGACAGATAGTTGTAGAGAAGATGGTCTGCCCATGTCTACAACTTTAGGGGAACTGTGATGGATTCCAGTAGGGGGAGTTAAAAATCAGAACTCTGGTGGTGGGAATGGTGTGGATTCAAACCCCTGTCAACATGTAATTCTGTAATTTAAAAATATAAAAAATTAAATTAAATTTTAAAAAATTAAGGGGCAGGATTGGGAAGGCAGTGGTGCACCTGGTTAAGCACACACATTACAGAGCCCGAGATCCTAGGTTCAAACCCCTGGTCCCCACCTGCAGGGGGAAGCTTCACAAGTGGTGAAGTAGGTCTGCAGCTGTCTCTTGGTCTCTTTCCCTCTCTATCTCATCCTCCCCTCTCAATTTCTCTTTGCTTCTTTTTTTAAAAAAATAATTTTCCCTTTTGTTGCCCTTGTTTTTTATTTTTGTTGTAGTTATTGTTGTTGTTATTGATGTAATCGCTGTTAGATAGGATAGAGAGAAATGGAGAGAGGAGGGGAAGACAGAGAGGAGGAGAGAAAGACAGACACCTGCAGACCTGCTTCACCGCCTGTGAAGTGACTCCCCTGCAGGTGGGGAGCCGGGGGCCCTAACGGAGATCCTTGCACTTTGCACCACATGTACTTAACCTGCTGTGCTACTGCAGGATCCCCTTCTCTTTGTTTCTATCCAGTAATAAATAAATAAAATAGGGGGCCAGGTGGTGGCACTGTATTTTCTTTGTATTTAGGTTGTGAGTCATAGTTGGTCCAACTGTAACCTATGTATTCCCCGAGGAATTTATGGGAACCATTAGTACCATGCAGAATACCCTGGTGCTACATAGGAGTGTCTGGCACCATAGTGAGGCTGTGGCTTCTTTCCCACAATTGCTCCCAGGTCTAAGTCAATTCTCCTTATCCAGGACGGATGGCTCTAGTGGCCTGTTAACATTTAACAGAATAGCAATCACTCCTCTTTGGAATAGATCAACACCTTGAAATTTGTTTAAGCCAAAGAGGAGGTCCTACCTTTAAACACAAAAAAGATTTATAATTCTGTGGTGTACTCCAGGGATTCCTGTTTGGCAGAACTCAGGAGGGACAACTCAATACAGAACTCTAACATTTAAGGACTGTTAGAAACAAGGAAGGACTTCCAGATACTAAGAATATTTAACCCAGCCTCCTCATGTTGCAGAGGACATGGGCGAGTGAGTCCCTTCCTCCACCTGTGGCCTGGTAGATCTAAGGGGTCAGAATTAGGGGAGGGAAGATTGTACAAAAAGAGGTTGAGGATTCTCTTCTTTTAACTTGACTGTATTCCATAAATCATTTAAACACCTGCAGGCATGGGAATGCTTCAGTGCTATAGGTAATCAAGGAAAAAGTTTATGGAGGGGCATGGAACTATGGCTGCTACATCTAATCCCTGACCATCCATCCTGTGGTTTGTGACACTTATATGTTCTTTAGCTTACTCACCTGTAAAATAAAACAATGGCTTATTGCCTCATGTGGTTTGAGAGTAATAAACAGAGACAATAGTTAGATTAAGATCCAGAATAACCTAATATCACTACAATTATCTCCTGTTCTGAACAGAGCACTTGAATCCTGTATTCATAGTCAGTAAATATTGTGAAGAAGAATGACAAAGAGTAAAGAGAGGTATTAAATTTTAAGTCAGGATGTTTGATACTTTTTTTTTTTTTTTTGCCTCTAGGGTTATTGCTGGGAGTTGGTGCCAGTACCATAAATCCACTGCTCCTGGAGGTATTTTTTCCCTTTTTTTTTTTTTTTTGCCCTTGTTGTTATTGTTTTTATAGCTGTTGTTGTTGGACAGAGAGAAACTGAGAGAGGAGGGGAAGACAGAGGTGGAAAGAAAGACACCTGCAGACCTGCTTCACCGCTTGTGAAGTGACTCCCCTGCAGGTAGGGAGCTGGAGGCTCAAACCGGGATCCTTAGGCCAGTCCTTGTTTGATAGTTCTTAGCAGTATCAAGGGATGGTTACATTTCACCAATGACACCTCTCCTCACCCCCCAACCCCCAAGTAGGTCAGCATGGTGGGAAACACATGACCTATGATAAGAAATAGTTTTCTCATCCAATTTTGTGACTAGCCTATCCGTTTTCTGCCTGCATTTTCATTTTCAGTACATGTGTATACTCTTTTTTAAAAATAGCACACATCTTTTTCTACTGGTGAGCATTACACACCAGACTCTTGTATAAACTGTATGTACAAGGAACAACTCAACACATGTGCATGGAACTCTTGTTCCAAATCAACTTTCTGAAACTAGAACTTTTCAATCAGACTACCTTTTAATTCACTATACATTGTTTTTGTAGCTGACTACATTTTGAAGTTATCTTTGTCTTTTTTTTTTTTTTTTTTTGTATTTGAGTGGCATTAAACATTTCCCACCCTTTCTTTACTATCTCCTGAGGGCCATTTCCCCCTTTTCTTCTCTGCTCTGCTTGACCTCTGACCCTGACCAGCTCTGCTATTTCCAGGGACTTCTGAATCTAATTAATGCTTTTATGGCTGTAGAAGTGAATTATGTAGGCAGGCAGATGTTGGAAACTTTAAAGAAGATACATTCCTTAAAGAAAATCTAGAAATATCTCTATCTACATCCATCTACCTGTCTATTTCATGGATGGGGTAGAATGTCATTGAAATGAAAACTTTCAGTCACATATATAAACTTGTCAAATATCTGTTGCCTGATAAGCAGGTACAAACTTAAAAGCAAATCTTTTCTTTTATTAGTAATTTAATATTGACTTATAAAATTATGAGACAGCAGGGGTATAATTCCATACCATTCCCACCACTGGAGTTCTGTGTTCCTACTCCCTCCATTGGAAACTGCAGTAGTTTTCCCATGAGTTGATTATTATTTCTTTTTTATTATTATTTCTATAACTCACACATACACTCTCTCTAGCCATATATATATACCTATACCTATATATTATATCCCCCTTTTTTAATGGTCCTGCCTTTCCTTAAGTTACACCTACACCTATTGCTACTTCTGAATGTCCTTCCTTTTTTCCTCTTCTATCTCCAGGTCCTGATGTTTTGAAGGAAATGGAATTCAGAGCCCTCTGGTCATCTTCCCCTAATATTGCTCCCCTTCTGGGGGGTATGGACCAGCACTCTTTCGAGGGTACAGAAGACTGGAGTTTTGGCTTCTGTAATTGCTTCTCTGCTGAACAGGGGCATTGACAATCCATAATCCCAGCCTGTTTCTGTCTTTTCTTAGTAGGGTAGGGCTCTGTGGAGGTGAGGTTCTGGGATACATTGGTGAGTCTGTCTGACCAGGGAAGTCAGGATGGAATCATAGTAGCATCTACAACTTGGTGGCTGAGTAAAATACAAAGCAAGAGAAAACAATAAAATTGAACAGTAAACAGGAACCCAAAAGTAGGAATAGAGATGAGAATAGGAATCTTAGGTTGGATAGAAACTAGAGAGTCTATTTTAGGTATGTTCCTAGGGGGCACATGATTTTAGTAATTTTTGCTTGAGCTTGATAGCTAACATGCAGGACTAAAAACATTGTCTGGGAATACGTAGTCAGAGTTGAGAATAGAACCAGAAAGCTGGATTAGGGCAGAGTGTAGCTCCAAAACTTGAAAAAAAGTATATAGATACAATTAACTGTTTACCCCATCAGATCTGACCCAGGGCCCATGTATATTCACAGTCAGCACACGAGCCTGTGTAACTTCCTAGTTCCTGTCAGTCTGAGCTCACAGCACATGGTCACAGCCGGGAATATTCTAGGCTGCACTCATTTCAGGACCAGTCTTCCTAGAGTGGTAGAGGAGTATGACTCAGCCTCCTTTCGGAGATTTGGGCAGTCACTACTATTGCTGCAAGGTCCTGGAAAGGGCTTAGGATGATGTTCCTCATGGAAGTGACTGTTGGTGGACAGACAGATCTGTTAGAGTTCTAGGCCTATCATATTTATGTGGGAATCCAAGGATCTTCTGAATAGGGCCCTAGATGATGGGATGGCCTGGTAGTGGCCAAAAAGGCCATCATTAAGTCAGTCAGTTTCTTATCCAGCTTATCCTTTTTTTTGTTTTGCCTCCAGGGTTATCACTGGGGCTTGATGCCAGGACTACAAAACCACTGATCCTGGTGGCCATTTATTCCATTTATTTTTACTGGATAGGACAGAGAGAAATTGAGAGATGAGAGGGAGGTAGAGAGGGAGAGAGAAAGATAGAAACCTGCAGACCTGCTTTGCCACTTGTGAAGTGTTCCCCCTATAGGTGAGGAGCGGGGGCTCAAACCCAGGTCCTTGAGCAGGTTCTTGTGTTTAGTACTATGGGTGCTTAAATATTGGATTAGACTATTTGTGGTACCTTCTTTAGGCCTTTCTACTTGCTTTCTGAGATTATTAGGTTTAAATTTAATCACAGTGGACTATTAAGCACTTTTACTTTGAGGTGTATAGTTACTCCTAACTTATGGATATATGTTTACACTTACTCAGTCCTTTATGCCCTATCCTATATCTAGGACCTGTAACTTTGTTTGAGAGTGTGCCATTTGAAATGTAGCTAGCCGACCCCATGTGCTAGGAAAGGTCTCACTAGATTGTTAGAGTTGGAAGGTTGATATCTCAGGCTTGGCTTCTCTGGATACAATTCAGAGCAAAAAGGAAGTGGCAGTATAACATGGCATGGTGGCACTGGTTGCATTGATTTAGTCGAAAGGGAGCATCTCTTTTCTCATATCTAGGCAATTATCAATCACTTTGGAAGCTGGCTGAAGGGACAAATAGTCCAAAGATACCACCACTGCCATGTGACTTTAGTCATGCAGCTGGGGGTTTGGTGCCCTTCCCTCATGTACTTCCAGGTTGTTCACAATTTCTATGGGGACTTTGTCCTTAGATACTCTTTGAAATGATCCTGGCATCCAGAGTCTTAAAACATTCTCAGACTCTCTAGGATGTGCGTAGGCAAGGGGGAGGAGGACAGAGTGCTGAAGTTCTCTGCCAGAGGATATTGCCAGAGAGACCAAGGCAGAGATGGTCCCTATGCCCCATGTTTCCATGGAAACATAGGAGGAAAGATGACAGCCAGCACAGCGATACCATCTGCTCAGGACCTAGTAAATGATGAGAAAAAAGAAAGAAAGAAAGAAAGAGGAAAGGAAGGAAAAAGAAAAAGAAAGTCATCACAGTTCTCAGGCTACACCACTCTAAGATACCAGAGGTCAGGGGATGGCCTAGAGGTGCTAGACCTCTGGGTGGATTTATAGCCCAACTATGTAGAGGCTCAACACATTTGCATGCAATTTTCAGGTAGGAAGCCTGGAGGCCTTATCCTGCAATCCCTCGATACAGATATAATATCCTCACCTGCCTCCAAGTCTCTGGAGGGAGAACCAGACTACATGATGAGTCTGCAGCCTTACTAGAACATGTAAGAAGGTATAGTGACAAAATGCTGGAGGAAGTAGGGTAGAGGTTTCCATCACCTTCCAGCAAAACCACATGCATAGCTAGCCCTTGGCTATGCATATTTTTCCTAGGGGAATGCTGAGATTATAAATGGAAAATTCCCACCTGGTAACAGAAACTATCTTTGCACTGTATCACATCTTCAGAACAAGATTTGAAATCAAGCAAGATTTTTTTCTCTCTCTCTCAGTTAATAGTCAAAGGGAGAAATTCAGAAACCTCAGTAAACACACTTGTATGCCTTCCCCAGACTGAACAGGATGCATTTTTCAATCCTTTTCCTTTGTAGATTTAGATTAAACCAACCGAAATGACTGTGAGGTTCCATGTGGCTCCTTTCATTTAAATGCTGCCTCCAGCCCCCGGTACCTCTCCACAGCTGGTGGTTTCACTAAGCTGTCTGTAGTATTGTCTGCATCTATCTTGGGAGCAGCATCCCTTAGTCTCAAGGTCTGTGGTATCACAGAAGACGCTACATCTGCTTCCTAGGAAATGCCAGTTTTTCTATTTAATTTAGATATTTTCTTACTTACAAGAGAAAAAAAAAACCTTCCCTTTTATTACATAAATATATTATAAGGAAGTCCATTCCCCCCCGCCCCCATTCACATAGAAAAAGAAAGAGACAAAGAAAGAGGGAGACACTACAGCACTGGAACTTCCTCATTGTCATGGCACTCAAATGTGGTTCCTGAACTTGATCCTCAGCCCCACTACATGGCAAGGCAAGGAGATTGCCCCAACTGACAGGCCACCTCTGTAGCCCAAGGACAATTAGACTAAGCTGTTTTGGTACATGTATCTACAGGCTAGGGGATAAAGGGTAGGTACATCTTGATAAGTGCTAATAATGATGAAACATTTAAACACTGGATATTAAAATAATCAAAAGAGCTCCCCATAGTGGTACTCATACCTGTCCTACATACCTGTAAATACTCTTAGTTAATATTATTTCCCACAATGATTTAGTTTTTAAAAATGGTATCTACAACTATCTAAAAGGTATCTACTTAGGTTTCTTGAAAAGCCACGATCGGTAGGTGGTGGGGAAGTGGCTCACTTGGTTGCTTGACTTGCTTGCATTAAGGCTCTGGGTCCATTCCTAGTAAGACAGACAGCAGCAGGGAAAAGCTCATGTGGGTGGTAGAGTAGTGCTTTGCTTGCTCTCTCTCTCTCTCTCTCCTTCACTCTTACTTTTTATCTTTCATTTCTCAGACTTCACCAGTGACTGACTTTTTCAGTCAAAAAAAAAAAAAAGTCAGTCAAGACTGACTTTTTCGAACAGAATGAGTCAGAGAAGCAGAGGGAGAGACCACAGCACAGATACTACCTTCAATGAAATGTGGGGTAGGCTGGAACCTACGTTGCACATGTGACAAAGCTGCACACTATCCAAATGAGCTATTGGTATTTTGATGGGTCTTCATCACTCTCCAACTAATAAGTAAAATAAAATATAAAGTTGGACCAAGAGATGGCTTATAGGTAATATACATCTGTGAGACACTGGGGTCCACTATGTGCACCAGACTAGAAAAATAAACAAAAAGTCCCTACTGGAAATTAAACTAGTAGCTTCCAGAGGTTCTAAACAGAAAATATACAAATGCTCAACAATGAAATTTCTTTAGGCTCAAGTACATATCACCCGGTTTAAATTCAAATACAAAGCTTCCCCAATACTACATTTCTATTTTTTGAGAGGCCTTTCATGAGTAAACAGCATTAACCAGCTCTACATCCCCAGAGGTTTTCTCTCTTTTCTTTTCTAGGACCATCTATTTCTCTTCAGCTTCTATTGGTGAGGGCAAATCTGTATCTGGAGCATGGAGCTCTGGATGAGGCTCCCAGTAAACATGGTTCTGTTTGTTCTTCAGCAGTCCTCCTTTGTGTAAACAGATGTGGTGGAAAGGGAAGGAAAGCCAGATCTCAGAGGGGCGCTAAGTCTTCTTTCTGGAGAAACTTCCTGGCTGCAGCCATGAGCACAGGAACAGGATATGCTTCTTGTCGAGGAGTTGGAACTTGCAGTTCTTCCAGAGAGGGATTGTTCTGCTAGCTCGCCTCCACCCCCATCCTTTGTTCCTGGGAGTACTGTCTGGATGTCTCCTGCATCTTTTGCCAAACAAACATTTCCAACATGGCTTATGCTTTGGGAGCTATTAGGAAGGCAGCTTCCCCCCACCTCCATTTTTCTCCAAAATATATTGTAGACTGGGATTTAAGAAGACAGGACTTCACACCTGTATTTTCTCCTACATTCGTATCACCTTTGTTCTTTTGTAGCCTCCTTACTATGTTCAAGGAATGAAGGAGGTTTTTAGGGGTTGGGAATTGACAGTTTGTAAAAGAGTTCTGTTTCTTTAAACTATGTTGATGCCCACTTTGCCTTAATTTACTGTTCTCCATTTTGCACATTAGTTATGTGTCCTTATAAAGGAAGAACAGTGTGTCAGAGAATTTTTGTCTAAAGGAAAGAATTCCCACTGGTCTTTTCTTCTCATACATGTCCTCTAGATTTAGTGTATTGATCCTCATTCAGAGAACAGGGGTGTAAGGGGGGGTGACTTTCAGGTTTGACCCTTGAGGCATAAAGTGACTTCTACCCAGGAGGCTATAGGATTTTGGCTGCCAGGGTGAGCGGTCCTTGCAGAGACTGAACAAAGAAAGAATTCCAGAAGGCCCTCCCTAAATGCAGGGAATTGGGATTTCATTGCAAGTGGTGGGACAGAACTCCGCTGCTCTGTGCTGCTCTCTTCAGGAATTCTCTGGAATCCTGAGCGCGGCTAAGGCAGTGGCCAAGGGGACAGCAGGCTCCGGGGTCTGCGGGAGACTTCCGGTACTAGGCCAGAACTAGCGACGGCCCCTGGAAGAGGGCTGCTCAGCATGTCTATAAAACTAAGTGAGGGGGAAACGCTCTTTACAATCAAGGAGGTGTAATAACAATAAGTACTTAATTGTGTCGTCTTTCCAGTTGACAACATGCCACTCTCCATGGGAGTGGGGCATGAAGTTTGCAGTCTACCCAGAGAAGAGGCCTGTCCCCTTCCCTGAAAAGAAATTTAAAAAAGAAAAAGAAAGAAAAGAGACTGGTTTGCAGCGCGGGGCCGACTGAGTGTGTGTGTGTGTGTGTGTGTGTGTGTGTGTGTGTGTGTGTGTGTGTGTGTGTGTGTGTGTGTGTGTGTGTGTGTGTGTGTGTGTGTGTGTGTGTGTGTGTGTGTGTGTGTGTGTGTGTGTGTGTGTGTGTGTGTGTGTGTGTGTGTGTGTGTGTGTAGCTCCCCAGTGCAGGCCAAACTGCAGGTCTTGTCAGGAGAGCGCTCCTGCCTGCTTCCCCTTTATTTTCACTTCACTTACTGACTCCAGATATTTTATTTTCAACGACCGGTTTCCGGCGCTGCTGCAGGCTGCACGGCGGAGACTGCCCGCGCCCAGGGAGTTTCCTTGCCGCCCGCGCCCAGGCCCCGCGCGAGGGGGCGCCGCGCTGGCTCCAGTGGATCCTGGGTCCCCGTGAAGTGCGCGCAGCCCGGGAGGGACGCGGCCAGGCCAGAGGTATAGACAGAAGCTGCGGCAGGCCGGACCCGCTCCGCATCCCCTCGGCGCCGCCGCCCCGCCTTTCACTCGGCCCCGGCTGCGGGGCTCGTGCTCCGGCTCGGGCAGGGAGGGGACGGGGACGCCGGGCGGCGCGGCCTTCGAGCTTTCAGGGGAGCGAGGGGCGCGCGCTGCGGGGGCTCGGGGCGGGCGCGCGCCTTGGCCTCGCCCGCGCACACGCGCCTCCCGGAGGAGAAAGGCGGGCGCGGGGCTCCGCAGCGGCGGCTGCAGCGGGCCGCGCCGGGCCGCGGGGGGAGGGAGGAGGGGCGGGCGCAAGGGCGGGGGGCGAGGCGGCGGCGGCGCCGGGAGCTGGCCGCTCTCTCCGGAGTGTGCCTGCGCGCGAGCCGGCGAGCGGGTGAGTGCGCGGCCGCGGGTGCCGGCTGACCGGCCGCGAGCGGGGCGGGGGCGCGGGGCGCTGGTGGCGGGCGGCGGGCGGCGGCCCCGGGGCGGCCAGGATGCACCTTGAGCGGCGCCTCTCGTTGCAGCGCGCGGGCGGCCCGAGCCTCGGCAGCGGCAGCAACGAGGGCGCTGACACCTCCCACCATGGACAGCTTCGACTTAGCCCTGCTCCAGGAATGGGACCTCGAGTCTCTGTGGTGAGTCTTGGTGCCGGCGCCGGGGGCAGCCCGTGCATCCTCACCTGGGCCGGGGACTGCGGGCGGCTGGCCGCCGTGGGGGTGGGGAGGGTCGGGGGGCGTCCGCGCTCTGCTCCTCCCCGCCCCCGGGTGCATGCACGGCGGCGGCTCGTGCTTCACCCCCTGGCGGTCTCCTCCACCCCTCGACCCCCGCGCCTCCGGATCTAGCCCGGGGCTTGGCGGTCTGGATAGCCAGGGGCCAGAGCACAGCCTTGCAGAGAAAAAGAGCCGCTTTGCGGGTCGTGCCGCCAGTGTCTGGGGATCCACCCCATGGCTACCTGCCCATCTCACCTCGCTCCCCTCCGGGGCGCCCCCTCCCTCCGGCTCACTCCAGGATCCCCTGGAGTTGGTGCCTTGGGAGGATGCACTGTCTCCCGCCTCCTGCCCGCGCAGGACCCGCGGGCATCCGTCCTGCATCTCCCACCCACTTCCACCTAAGCTGAAAAGTAGGGGGCTAGTGCTTATCTCGTATGGGAATCTAGGCGGTCCTGGCCCAGGGAGAGTCGTTTCCTCGAGCTTCACAATTCCTTTGGGCCCTTGCTTCACACCTCCCCGCAGTTGCGCTGCTCCTCCCGCTCGCCCCACCCGCACCCGGCCGGCGATGGCTTTATACTCCGCTCGCTGCTCTCGGCGCAGCCCGAGAACGGGAGAGAGGAGCGGCGACCCGGGGAGCTCAGGCTCTGTGTGGTGCTGCTCTAGGTAAAACCTCCGCTGCTACAAGCAGTTTAATTCCAGTTGCTGGTGTCTTCAAAAATCCAATTGGCTGCTTCAGGAACCTTGATTCCAGACCACCCCCCCGCCCCCCACTGTCTCGTGAATGCTTCCAACCAGCCCTGTTCAGGTGTTAAAATTACTGCCTGCATATTCCTGGAGGAACTGGTGTTATGTTTAATATTTACGGGAATGAACATCTGCTGTAACAAGCTTATTAACTGCACTCTGTTCTGCCTCTGGTAATTGCTTATTGTAGAGCTGAGCATTTTTTTTTTTGTCTTTAAGTCAGTAAAGAGTTCACATGTGTCTAAAACTGCAAGTGGTGTGCACATGAATATGCAATGCATCGTTTTAAAAATGAAACTGCCTTGTGATTTATAGATCATATAGATATGTGGCTTATGTTTTTCAGCGATTAAGGCTGCTCGTGACTTAATTTTTCTAAAACCAGGTGTGACAAGCTAAACTGGACAGAAGAGCTAGTGCATTATCAGGCATTTTCCTATAGGAGATCTGATGATGACCCAGTACAGTTGGGTCTGCATCAAAATGCTTCCACCTATAAAGCACACAAGGACGGGCCCTGATGAAATAAAACTTTTATATATTACACTGGAAACTTCAAAGAGCCAGCATGGAAAGAATATGAAACACGTTATTACTCTATAAAAGTTGCTAATTGCTGTATTGTTGCTCCTAGGGTTATTTTAGCCTCTCAATTACAGATAGCTAGTATTTTATAGGTTTGCAGTTAGAAGTGTTGGTTTCTGGCACAAATTCAATAGGTTCCCAGATAGAAATTGTACTTTAAAAATGACAAATTTCTAAAAAGCAGCTTGCCAAATCAAAGGGAATAAGTTACTTTTCTTTTTATGTTGCTTACCTGCTTGCTGCTTGAACCTCTTTCTCCTTTAGAAGTTGTAATTTTGAGAACTTCAGCGATAATTTGTGGGCTTTTCCAGTACAGGGCCTTAGCACTGTTGTCCTTCATACTTGTGTTTCTCAACTAAGTTACCTGGAGCACTGTAACTGTTGAATTGACTTGAAATCGACCCTAGCTACAGTAAATTTATTATTAAAAAAATGAAAAAAAAGTGAGCATTTAAATAGTTGTACAATCAGGTTTTAACCAATGCATCAGTTTATTTTGGGCTTATAAAAGTGTGCAAACTTTCTTGCACACTTTTTGTTTGACTTATTTGAGTCAAGTTTGACTTGTGTGAGGAAATGTTTTTAGTTTTCAGATACAGAATTTATGTTTTACAAAAGCCCATCTTTTTCTTAAAGATAAACCAAGTTCCCTTGAGCATTGCTTTCTAACAAAGATATTTTCCCAGTCATGGATGAATTTTTGGAATGGTATTTTCTTACTCAATTTCATGGTTTATTTTGAACTTTCTGAGTTTATGGTATACTTTTAAGCTTATAAGTGACCCAGAATTGCTAACATTTGGTCGATTTTTTTTTTTTGTATCAAATGTCCTTGTAGTCATTAGTCACTTATTTAAAATGCGTAATGATCCTGCAGTCAGTAAGTGGTCCCAATTTATAATGAGGAAATGGAGACTATGAACTTTTAAATGATTATACTGCTCAGACAGTAAAATAAAGTAGTAGTTTTAAATTAACATTTACTGAGGACTTTTCATTTACCAACATTCTAAGTATATGCATAGCTTTAGCTTTGTTCCAACTGTTTTAATGCATGTAACCCTTCCAGCATGCATAGTAAACAAGTATTTCATAGACAAGGCAATCAAAATGGGAAAGACCAGGTAACCTGTTCAAGGCTACATATCTTGAAGTGGAGAGATCATAAATTGAACCAAACATTAATTTGCAAGCTTAGTTTTCTCTTTTTTTTTTAAACTGGGGGGTGGGATGGGAGATTAATGGCTTACAGTAAATACAGCTTTTGACACGTGTAAAATGTCTCAATTTTCTGGAAAACGCTGCCATCCCCAGTCTCTATCTTGTTTCACTATTAGGTATCAGGACATGAACCCCCATTCCTGAGTCCAACTACTTTGTATTTCCCCTTTCTGCTATTTTTCAGTTTCTGTCCATGAGTGAGATCATCCTTCTCTTTCTGGCTTATCTCATTTAACATGATTCTTTCAAGCGCCATCCAAGATGAGGTGAAGTAGGTGAATCATGATTTTTAATAGCTCAGTAGTAATCCATTGTATATCTATACAACAACTTTCTTAGCCACTCATCTGTTGTTGGACACCTAGGTTGCTTCCAGGTTTTAGTTACTACCAATTGTGCTGCTATGAACATAAGTATACACAGATTTTGTTTTGGGGGGGGGGAGTGTGTTTGAGTTTTTATGATATATCCCCAGAGAGGAATTGCTGGGTCATAAGATAGGTCCATTTCTAGCTTTGTAATAGTTCTCCAGACTGCTCTCCACAGGGGTGGGACCAATTGGCATTCCCACCAGCAGTGCAGGTGGGTTCCTTTACCCCCACAACCTCTTCAGCATGTGTTGTTATTACTCTTTTGGATATGTGACTTTTTAAAAATTTATTTATTTCCTTTTTATTGCCCTTGTTTTCTATTGTAGTTAATGTTGTTATTGATGTCGTCATTGTTAGATAGGACAGAGAGAAATGGAGAGAGGAAGGGAAGACAGAGGGGGAGAGAAAGATAGACACCTGCAGACCGGCTTCACTGCCTGTGAAGTGACTCCCCTGCAGGTGGGGAGCCAGGGGCTTGAACCGGGATCCTTATGCTGGTCCTTGCGCTTCGTGCCACGTGCACGTAACCCACTGAGCTACCGCCCGACTCCTGATATGTGACATTTTTAATAGGAGTTTTCACAGGAGTGAAGTGGTATCTCATTGTTGTCTTTATTTGCACTTCTCTGACAATCAGTGACTTGCAGTATTTTTTCACATGTCTGCTGGCCTTTTGGATTTCTTTTTTGGTGAATATTCTGTTTATATCCTTTCCCTACTTATTGACGGGGTCATTTGTTTTTTGATGCTGAATTTGGTGAGCTCTTTATATATTTTGGCTATTAGTCTTTTGTTTGATCTATGATCTTTCATTCTGTAAGGGGTCTCTTTTATTTTTTATTATTTATTTTCCCTTTTTTGCCATTGTTGTTTTATTGTTGTTGTAGTTATTATTGTTGTTGATGTTGTCATTGTTGGATAGGACAGAGAGAAATGGAGAGAGGAGAGGAAGACAAAGGGGAAGAGAAAGATAGACACCTGCAGACCTGCTTCACCACCTGTGAAGAGACTCCCATGCAGGTGGGGAGCTGGGGGCTTAAACCGGGATCCTTACTCTGGCCCTTGTGCTTTGCACCACGTGTGCTTAACCTGCTGTGCTACCGCCTGACTCCCAAGGGGTCTCTTTTTGGGGGGTGGTAGGTAGTTTCTTTTGCTATGCAGAACTCTTCAATTTGATGTAGTACAAGTCCTTTTTTTAAAAAAAAATTCAAATTGTGTGCATTTTCCACGGCACTTCACATGCTCCCTAGTTTATTAGGGTAGTTCTGAAATTAATCACAGAACAAAACTGGAAGTTCTATTAAAATATCCAAGATAAAACCATAGCCCTAAATGATACTAATCTAAAATTGAGAGTTTGAGGGACAGGGTGGTGGTGTACCTGGTTGAGCACACATGTTACAATGCTCAAGAACCCAGGTTCGAGTCTCCTGTGCCCACCTGCAGGGGGGGAGCTTTGCCAGTGTTGAAGCAGGGCTGCAGTTGTCTCTCTGTTTCATTCCTTCTCTATTACCCTCATCCCTCATGATTTCTGTGTCTGTCCAACAAAATAAAGTTAATAGAAAAGAATAATAAAATAATAAAATTGAAAGTTTGAAAATAAACCATTATTTAGGAAATTATGCTTGCTGGATATTAATTAGTTATGAAAAAATATATACATTTTATCAGTGAAGATCACTGCAAGCATCTTTAGTTCATTTTGAGAGAACACTTTTCTTTGGAAGTGTGAGAGTAGGTGCAGTTAGTGGAAAAATAGCAAGTGAGTTTTAATCCCTACTAGTTTTTTTCTGATCATTTTTTTCAAGATTAATTTTTATGAGAGGAGGAAGAGAGAGAGAGGGAACTAGAGCATCACTCTGACATATGTGATGCTGGAAATTGAGAGTTTAGCATGTTATCTGCTGCACCTTCTGTACAGTGAACATTATTTTCTAACAAATCAACTGTCAATTTAGTAGTTGTGGCTTTGAACCTGAACAAACTTGGTTTAATTGTCACAGTAAGAACATAGAAATAAGGGTATAGACTATGTGAAGACCCTCCCCCCACCCACAAAAGCTTAGTATTGTTGACTGTAATAGAAAATCAGTTGATGGGGCTGGCAGCACCACAGTGGGTTAAGCGCACATGGTGCAAAGTGCAAGGACCGGCATAAGGATCCCGGTTCAAGCCCCCAGCTCCCCATCTGCAGAGGGGTTGGGTTACTTCACAAGCGGTAAAGCAGGTCTGCAGGTGTCTTTCTCTCCTCCTCTCTGTCTTCCCTTCTCTCTCAGTTTCTCTCTGCCCTATCTAACAACAACAACATCTATAACAACAATAACAACAACCACAACAAGGACAACAACAAGGGCAACAAAATGGGAAAAATAGCCTCCAGGAGCAATGGGTTTGTAGTGCTGGCACCAAGCCCCAGTGATAACCCTGGAGGCAAAAAAAGAAAAAAAAGAAAGAAAGAAAAGAAAAGAAAAGAAAAGAAAAATCAGTTGCTAATTTGAGAACTTTGTGCCTCCTTGCACATTATCCCCCTCTTGTCCTACCACTGCCACACTGATAAACACTAATATTTATTTTTCAGTGGAGGACTTTTGAGCCTGATTTCTTCATAGAACTGTTTTAACATTTTTTTTTTAGCCATACCTTAAAAGTTGAGAAGGGTAACCCTAATTTTCACTTCCCACTTCTCGTTTGAGGTGAGAAATGGTGAACATGGTGAAGACATTCACTTTGTACCCACCTCCATGGCTTCATTCTATGGAGTTGGATTTCAGAAGAGTTGGGATTTGGTGAGTTTACAGGGGCAGTTACCCAGCAGAGCAGCATCTCATGCCAGTCTTCTCATCTATGCCTTTCTGCCCTTGTCCCTACACTCCACTAGTTTTTGATCAGCTGCTGGACATATAAGTCATTACTTAAGGCCTTTAAAATAATGACCATCGGGAGTCGGGCGGTAGCGCAGCGGGTTAAGTGCATGTGGCGCAAAGCGCAAGGACACGCGTAAGAATCCCGCTTCGAGCCCCTGGCTCCTCACCTGCAGGGGAGTCGCTTCACAGGCGGTGAAGCAGGTCTTCAGGTGTCTATCTTTCTCTCCCCCTCTCTGTCTTCCCCTCGTTTCTCCATTTCTCTCTGTCCTATCCAACAACGACGACAATAATAACTGAAACAACAATAAAAAAGACAACAAAAGGGAAAAAAATTTAAATCACAAAAAAAATAACAACCATCTCTTTCAGCAGGCTAGCTGAGCTGTCTTTTATCCACTTAACAAGTATTTATTGATTCTTTTTTTAATATTTATTTATTTCTCTTTTATTGCCCTTGTTATTGTTGTAGTTATTGTTGTTATTGATGTCGTCATTGTTGGCTAGGATAGAGAGAAATGGAGAGAGGAGGGGAAAACAGAGAGGGAGAAAGACAGACACCTGCAGACCTGCTTCACCTCCTCGAAGCGACTCCCCTGCAGGTGGGGAGCCGGGGGGCTCAAACCAGGATCCTTACGCCAGTGGTTGTGCTTTGCGCCACTTGGGCTTAACCTGCTGCACTACTGCCCGACTCCCATATTTACTGATTGTGATGATTGCTGAGTGGTGAATAAACTATAGATTGTTGTGCATATGATGTAGGATGATGAGACAAACACACACACACACACACACACACTCTCGCTCGCTTGTGAAGCGATCCCCCCCCATTCAACAACGACAATAATGACGACAACAACAATGGGGAAAAAATGATGGTCGCCAGGAGCAGTGGATTCATAGTGCAGGCATAGAGCCCCAGCAATAACCCTGGAGGCAAAAATAAATAAATAAATAAAATGATAAAAATAAAAACAATTTTTCTTTTTTTAGATTTTTTAATATTTATTCCCTTTTGTTGCCCTTGTTGTTTTACTGTTGCAGTTATTATTGCTGTTATTGTTGTTGGATAGGACAGAGAGAAATGGAGAGAGGAGGGGAAGACTGAGAGGAGGAGAGAAAGAGAGAAACCTGCAGACCTGCTTCACCACTTGTGAAGCAACTCCCCTGTAGGTGGGGAGCTGGAGGTACGAACTGGGATCCTTGTGCCGGTCCTTGTGCTTTGCACCACGTTCGCTTAACCTGCCGCGCTATCGCCGGACTCCCTAAAAACAATTTTTAAACAGGTTGAAAATTCCATTTACACCTAGAAAAAAAATCTTGTATCTGTCATAATAAGTTTTATCATTTATTATTTTACCAGTATTATGCCAAACGGACTCATTCAATTTGCTAAGCCTAAAGCATCACAGCTTAGTCCCATTCTGGTTCACATGGACATTCTCCCAAAATAGAATCTTAACATTTTATAACCCTCCTACATTTTCATACACAGAATCTAGAGCTGAGTAAGAAATTGTTCCTCCTCACTCACCATCTTCACTTTCATTATCATCATCATCAAAAGGGTTTTGGTCGATGCTTCATGTTCGGCCTACCCTGGAATCCTGGTTGCTCCCGAATGACTCGAGTGCTTTTAATGACCAGTCTCCCTAACTGGTTTTCTCCAAAGCATAGTACTGACAGTGCAGTAGATGCTGCACCCAGCATTTCACAGCTCCCATCTGTACCTCCTGTCCTCCTCCATACTGGCGACAGGACTCTTGAAGCAGCAGCCAATAATCCCTGGTCTCAGAAGCCACGTTTCCCAGAAATATAGTGATACTTGCATCTGTGGAAGCCTTTCCTATACCCTGGATGCAATCTGGGAGCCACTGTTGCCAACCACACAGACAGCAAAAGTACAGACAATGAGTACCAAGGACTAATGGAATTTCAGAAAGCCAGGGGCTAAATCCACATTGATTGAATAAAGTGAATCCTGGCTTGCCTCTTATTCAGCTCTTGCAAGCAAACTACACTGCCTTCTAAGGGGTGACTAAGGGGATAAAGGTGAGTAGACAGCTCACCTTGTGGAATGTGCAGCTTAACATGCATGAAGCCCTGGGTTCAAGTTCCAGCACCACATGTGACAACTGAGGGAGCTCCATGAGTGGTGGAATTGTGTTGTGGTATCTCTCACCCACACCCACCCTTTCTCTAAAAAATAAAAAAATATCAAAGTGCATCTCACTGTAACGTAATTGTTATCTCAGTACACTTGTTTCAGTTTACCTGTAGGTGTACTCAGGAATGAGCGGGTTCTAACATTAAATGTACTTATCACTGCAAGGTCATGGTCTAAAAAGGTTGAATGTCAGTGCTGTGCGTTACCTATCCCATGGTAATAGCCTAATGCTTTACAAATACTTACTGAGTTGAGCAAATTGATGAGCACAAAATGGCCAATTTATTACAACTTTATTAATCATTATATTTTGATAAGCCTTTTCTCCAATCTTTAAAATGTTTTCATATTAAGTCAAAATTACAGATCATTTTTCACTAAGTTCACTTTAGAAAACTTTCCTTATCCACTGACACCACCTCATAATTACAAAGTTTTGCATCTTTGAAATGCAGGGTACAGGTAGTTTTAACATGATTCATAGAAGGATGTTTCAGAGGCGCCATGAAAGCCTTTGTTGAAGTTCTTCCTTTGCTCACGATGCCCCATGTCCTCTTAATGCCCCCCAACTGTAAAAATTCCATTCATCTTCCAAGGCTTAGTTCAAAGGCCACCTTTTCCATAAAAGCCTTTTTTTCAACTCAGTTTCCTAACCTCCTCTACCACCTACCCCAGTCCAAATATAATCTTTCTTCTGAATCACAAGTATTAGCACTTGTATGCCTGTGTGTGTGTGTGTGTTGCTTCACAAGCGACACACAAGGGGGGGGGGGTCACTTCACAAGCCATAAAGCAGGTCTGCAGGTGTCCATCTTTCTCTCCCTCTCTCTGTCTTTTCCTCCTTTCTCCATTTCTCTCTGTCCTATCCAACAACAATAACAGAAACAACAACAACAATGATAAACAAAAAGGGCAACAAAAGGGAAAAGATAGCCTCCAGGAGTAGTGCACTTATAGTGTAGGCACCACGCCCCAGCAATAACCCTGGAGACAAAAAAAAAAAATCATAAGAAATGGTTTTACTTAATATCATGTATCATTGTTTTATTTCAATATGAAATTCATAAAACTTTTTCAATATTGACTACTCTCTTTTGTCCAGGGGTTTAATTGAAATTTTTAAAGAATTTTTTAAACTTTATTCCCTTTTGTTGCCCTTATTATTTTATTGTTGTTGTTATTATTATTGTTTTTGATGTCATTGTTGTTGTATAGGACAGAGAGAAATGGAGAGAGGAGGGGAAGACAGAGAGGGAGAGAGAAAGATGGACACCTGCAGTTCTGCTTCTCCGCCTGTGAAGCGGCTCCCCTACAGGTGTGGAGCCAGGGGCTCGAACTGGGATCCTTAAGCTGGTCCCTGTGCTCCGCACCACGTGCACTAACCCAACTCCTTAATTGAAGGTTTTGAATTCATCTGGTGCCAGCGTTGCTTTCTGTTTGGCCCTTGGCAGCTCATGATTTTTCTCATGTCTTATTCTCTGTCTTGGTTTAACCACTGACAAAATGATAGCACTTTATACTGGCCTAACTCATAAGGTGGTGAAGTTAAGTAATAAAGTGTCCATGGCTTTGTGCATGCCAAATGTAGTTCTTTAATATCCCCAGTTTCCTTTAAAACTTGATCATAATAAACAAGGGAGGAAACAGAAAGGCCACATTAGGTCAGGTCATCCATCTGGTACAGAGTTCTGTCCTTGGCAGTGGTATCCAGAGACATCTGAGTGAAGCTGATAGTTTTACTTAGTTGTGCATCATACATCCAGCAGATGAATACACCCCTGCTTATCCTTTTGCTATTAACACTTATAGCTATATTAACCATTACATAATCTTTGATGTTTTTCACTAAAAATGTATTGAGCTGCAACTGGATGACTTCATTTAGCACTGCAAGTCTCAATAAATTATGTCAGTCTAATCATAACTTGAGTTTCATTAGAAACAAAATACACAGTTATTCCAGAAAAAGAGGCTACCAGACCATTCAAGAAACGTAACTGGGCATAGGCTCTGGAAACTAATAGCTGGGGGCAGCATAGGGGCCTTCAGATAGATGTTGGAAAGGCTTCTCTAAGAGAGGGAAAGAGTAGTTCTGGGTTACTTAAGGGCATGGGTAAGATCAGTGGGTGTGGCTACCTAACAGTGATGTGACACAGAGTCTTGAGAGTAATGATTGTTGTTTCTGGAAGATAGGTGAGCCCCTGCCAGGTACTTTGTAGGAAGAGATTCCTGTGTAAGTGGGCCATCACTTCCAGCCCTTTCAGTGTCAAATGTTTGTGCCCCTCTCCATCAGAGGAGAGTGGGAATCATAGTGTGTAGAAATCATTAATTGGGGAGTCAGGAGGTAGCGCAGTGGGTTAAGCATAGGTGGCCCGAAGAGCAGGACTGGCCTAAAGATCCCGGTTCAAGCCCCCGGCTCCCCACCTGCGGGGGGGGGGGTGGGGGTGGGGGTTGCTTCACAGGTGGTGAAGCAGGTCTGCAGGTATCTGTCTTTCTCTCCCCCTCTCTGTCTTCCCCTCCTCTCTCCATTTCTCTTGTCATATCTAACAATGACGACATCAGTAACTACAACAATAAAACAAGGTCAACAAAAGGGCAAATAAATAAAATAAAATAATCATTAATTGATTCACTTCTGTATTTTCCCCTTTGCAGTTTCTCTGTTCACATGTGGAGAAAGGCATAGAGGATGCTTAAAGTTCTTCAAGTAATTCCTTCTCATGAGAGTGAGTGTTATCTACAGAAAACAAACATAACTGTAATTTGAATTCTGCCCTAACATAGGAACCCAGGTTAAAGCTATGCATTTAACTTGAGGCTGAAAATCTGTTTTCTTTTTTTTATGAGAAGAAAATTAATTTTAAAAATTCTCTTGACTCTAATTTGAGTCTACTTGTCTTACTTAATTTTTTGTCATACCTGTATTGTTTACTTGAGTTATAAAGTGACAGAACACACTTCTGTCAATGTTCATTGAAATATTAATTAGTTACATGACAGCTTAGGTAGATAGAAACTTTAGTAGATCATCATCCCTTCTGGAAAATAGTCTGTCAGTTGTTTTCAAATTTCAAACTACATTTGTTTTTCTATAAATATTTCTCAAGAAAGAAAAAAACCAGGGCACGAAAAACTGTCTGTCCCTGGGCAGAAGACCCCACTAATGTGTCCTGGAGCCCTGCTTCCCCAGAGCCCCGCCCCACTAGGGAAAGAGAGAGAGAGGCTGGGAGTATGGATCCACCTGTCAATGCCCATGTTCAGCGAGGAAGCAATTACAGAAGCCAGACCTTCCACCTTCTGCATCCCACAACGACCTTGGGTCCATACTCCCAGAGGGTTAAAGAATAGGAGAGCTATCAGGGGAGGGGATAGGATGTGGAGTTCTGGTGGTGGGAATTGTGTGGAGTTGTAACCCTTATCCTATAGTTTTGTCAGTGTTTCCTTTTTTATTATTTTTTTATTTTTTCCCTCTAGGGTTACTTCTGGGGCTCGGTGCCTGCACTAGGAATCCACTGCTCCTGGAGGCTATTTTTCCCCCTTTTGTTGCCCTGGTAGTTTTATTGTTGTTGTGGTTATTATTGTTGTTATTGATGTCATTTTTGTTGGATAGGGCAGAGAGAAATGGAGAGAGGTGGGGAAGACAGAGGGGGGAGAGAAAGGTAGACACCTGCAGACCTGCTTCACCACTTGTGAAGTAACCCCCCTGCAGGTGGGGAGCCGGGGGCTAGAACTGGGATGCTTACACCTTGTGTGTTTAACCTGCTGTGCTCCCATCAATCCTCTGTGTTTCCTTTTTATAAAAAAAAAAAAAAACAACTGTTTTGAAGACTGTGAGATAGCTCACTTGGTAGAGTGCATGCCTTTTTATGCTTTAAACCCTGAGGTGAGCCCCGAATCCACATGGGATCACCATGGGCAGCACTGGGGAAGCTCTCTGAGTGGTGGAGCCATATTGTAGTGTTTCCAAAAAAAAAAAAAAAAAAGCAGAGAAAGAAAACTGTTTTGAGAATGTAACACAGTATACTTAATTGTCATTCATTGTAGGTTCTTTACAAACTTTGCTGCATAACCATATAATTTAGGAATCTTAGTTAAATATAGACAATGATTTAGTTAAGTCCAAGGTGAGTCTGCATTTCTAACTACTTCCCAGGTAGTATTGCTGGTTCATAGACCAAACTTTCAGTACCAAGAAATAAAAGGATAAAAATTCTTTTGAAAGGGAGCTTTTTATTTTATTGAAACATTAATAGCTTATAGGATAGTCTTTAGCACACAGGCACAGCCTCTCATCTCCCCATGATTGGTTCTAGGAGACAGACAAGAATCCCAGTGACCCTTCATCCTGTCTCTTTCCTTCTTTGCCCAGAGTCCTTTGCTTTGGTGTAATATACCACACGCAGTGCAAGTTTCACCTTGTTTCTTCCCTTACTCTCCTTTATTTCTAAGTCCCACCAATAAGTGAGATGCTTTTTTCAATTTGTTGCATTTCCTCTCCATATTTTGGGGAAGTTTTTGTATAAAATATCACAGTCCTGTAATACCAAGAGGTTACAGTTAAATGCAGTATTTGTTTTATTTTTGTGAGTCTAATAGAATTCCGATGAATGAGAGGGTGGTTAGTTATATCCTAGTGGGGAGATAGTGGGAAATAAACATAAAATCCTAGGTAAACAAACTATAATAAATAGACTAGTCACTTTTTACATCTCTTCAGTTCTTGTCAGGTTTTCAAAGGCTGGGTCTCATGTCAGTAGTGAATGCTGAGAATAACTGGATAGTCTTATCAACATTTAAGATTTGCCAGGAATTTTACAATGACTCCTGTAGGTCATCAGGAGTCAGGCCAGATGTTCCTCCACTCTCTTTGGGAGGGAACTGGGGGAGACTGAAAGGAAAAGACAAACGGGTCTTTGGTAGGTGGTGGTGATGGTGGGGTGGCGTGGGGTTGGGGTGTAGAGGTATCTATCTGTAGAATTACTACACTACCCTGTGGCCATATCTGCAAATTGCACCTTTCCTAGAGAAATCACAAGTTAATTGTACCAGTGCAAGTCTCAGACACATTGGGGGTTGGAAGGTGTTTCTGTCCCAACACTAGCAGCTACCCTATCCGTCAGCCTTTAACACAGTGTTCCCAGTACCCCTCAGGTGGGTAGAGTTAACTATAGTTTATGTATTTAGCTTCTAATCCTATTTCATAAGAAAGACATGTGAAGATTGGACTTACTTTGTGAGTAAATACGGCTTTGTTGACTTGCTGTGATAATTGGTGAGTTTATCTGCTTTATCTTCTTAATGAGAATTTATGTACACACACACACACACACACACACACACACACACACACACACACACCTGCAACTGTTAGGTTTAGACAGCTATGACTATTCCAGGCCTGGAAAAGAAAGTTGACTTACTAGGAACAGTTAAACTGTTTCAGACCTTACATTGTTGGGATGCAGGTGAAGCCATGCACAGGGGAAATGCTTGCAATAGCTCATTGCCTGGAGCATGATAACCACCTTATATATCAATCCATTGTTACCTGGATCATAATGTTTAACATTTTAAAATTTAATATGCACATTACATTCTACTTATTTAACTTTTTTTTTTTCATATTATGAGGATGAGAGAAGGAATTTATTGTCCTCTGAGGTCAGACCCACAGTAAGGGAGAAAGAAGTGTTTGGTTATTGCTGTGGTTTGTACTCATACTGTCAAATTAATGCATTTTTTTCACATTGGAAAAGAAAAGCTCTTTATTGACTATCAGTTGGTGGTGTTTCTCAGAACTGCCGAGGTGGAAAGTGCTATTGGAGGTTAAGCACTTTACCTTCGATTAGAGCCAGGTGTCTTCTCTGTCCACAATCTCTGAACTCTGTAGACGAAACCTTTGCCTTGACATAGAGCATCCCGGCTCAAGTCAGGCAGATGTAATAAAGGCAGCTTTTTGCCTGAGCATCTGCTCTTCTGCTGCTGTGGGATATTTGGAGCTCAGCACAGATGTGTGCAGAGCCTGCTGAGTCCACCTCAGTGGCATGTCCCTGTGCATGAGTGAGCTGCTCAGCTGCGGTGTGGACTACCCTGCTTGTGCCTCTTTTACTGACTGTAGGTCCTTCTCCATGTTATGGCATGCTGCTTCTTTCAGGTGACTTCCCTTTATTTATTTTCTAAGAGTACTTACTATTTTCTTTTGTCTCCAGGTTTATTGCTGGGGCTCGGTGTCTGCACCATGAACCCACTGCTACTGGAGGCCATTTTTCCCATTTTGTTGTCCTTGTTGTTACCCTTGTTGTCATCATTATTATTGTCATTGCTATTGTTGTTCCTGGGTAGGACAGAGAGAAATCGAGAGAGGAGAGAAGACCAAGAGGGGGAGAGAAAGACAGACACCTGCAGACCTGCTTCCCCGTCTGTGAAGGGACCCCCCTGCAGGTGGGAAGCTGGGGGCTTGAACTGGGATCCTTGTGCTGGTCTTTGCCCTTTGCGCCATGTGCGTATAACCCGCTGCGCTACTGTCCAACCCCCAGAATTTACCTTATTAGCATGAGCAGAATATGTGTGAAAAATTCTTTGTCCGGGAGCTGGTGAATTTCACCTAAAACTAGCCATCCTCATTCTCCCACCCCCCCACCCCCAACTTGAACTGAATCTTCAGGGGTGAGTTAGCTTTTGAATATAAAACGGAGGAAAAGGAGCAAGAGATTAAATATTTCTAAAAACGAAACGGTATTTTAGTTTCTAATATTTAGGTAGATAATTAATGATGCAATTTGATTTCTATTATTTTCCTTACTCATACTTCCCAATAGAAGAAAGCAGTATTTTGCTTATAATTTGACAAAATCTGGAAACTTTATACTACTCTCATAATTTTCTTCCCCTAGAAGAAATTTATTCATCTGGGTTGAGATAAAAAAAAAAAAACACTTCTATTGACTCATATACATTATGAGTAGATCACACTTTCAGCCATTCATTATTAGTGTGTTTATATTCTAGCTCAGGGCAGATCATTTCAAACATTCTCCATAGTTTTTAATGTGCTGTAACAGGTAATTCTTTTTTTATTGTTGTAATTATTGTTTTTATTGATGTCGTCATTATTGGATAGGATAGAGAGAAATGGAGAGAGGAAGGGAAGACAGAGAGGGAGAGAGAAAGACAGACACCTGCAGACCTGCTTCACCGCCTGTCGGGGGCTCGAACCGGGATCTTTACGCCGGTCCTTGCGCTTTGTGCCACCTGCGCTTAACCTGCTATGCTACCGCCCGACTCCCTGTAACAGGTAATTCTGTAGGGTACAGAAAAAGGGCACCATGTCTGCTGTAGTGCTTCAGGGAAAATTTCCTAAGGAAATACCTTGAGTTTTATTTTATTTTAATATTTGATTAGTGATTTAACAGTTATGTTCAAGATTCTAAGATAGTAGGGGTATAGCTCCTCACCAGTCCTACCACCAAAGTTCTGTGCCCCTACTTCCTCAGAGGTCTCCCAAATTAAGAGTATCTTAAGTTTTAAAGGATGAATAGGTGTCAGCCAGATCAGGAGGGAGAGATCTGTGGTAGGCATAATAAGGAAAGGCAAAGACGTGAAAAACAGTCTGTAGTATCATAGCAATTCCAAGGACGCATGGGAGCTAAGTTGCAGGTCAGAATCCTTCAGCCTGGGGAGTAATAGGAGAGGGTTTTTGGGAGTGGTGTTCCGGGGGCAGGTTTAGAAGTTTCTTGAGTATATTCCTAAGGAAATTGAACATTTTCAAGTAGGTGATTGCCTGCTTGAGGACTATATGAGCAAAACAAAGGGGTCATATTTCACATTTTAAATTCATTTGCATCTCATTATCATTTCTAGAAGGTGTTTTGCATGGATGAGTCTGGAGGAAGCTTAGAAGGTCTAATCCCCACAGGTGTCTAACCCAGGCTGGTGAGATGGAGAAGAACAGATGAATTAGAGAGGAGCTAAGGGAATTAGATTGGCAGAGCTTTTCTGATTGAAAGTGGGGAATAAAGAAAGATAAAAGGGATTTCTTTTTTTTTGTTTGTTTTTATTACTTAGCTTAAGCAATGAGGTAGGGGATATAGGAGGAGGAAAAGCTGAATGGGGAAAGATGAGGTATTTGGATTTCTTTGAAATGTGTGGTGTTTGAAATGCCTGTGGGCTATCCAGGTATTACTCTGCCTGCAGAAGTTTTGGTGTATGCTACTTATGTTTAAGAAGAAGGTTAAGAGAGGCTGTGAGTGGTGGTGCGTCTGGCTAAGCATAGACATTCCAGTGTGCAAGGACCTGGGTTCAGGCCTCCAGTCCCCACCTGCAGAGAGAAGTTTGACAAGTGGTGAAGCACTGCTACAGGTGTCTTTGTCTTTCTCTATCTCCTCACTTTCCTCTTAATTTTACTGTCTCAATATGCAAAAGAAGGTGATAACAAAAACTTAGTAATTATTTAAATACAGATGCTGATAAACACCTTGAAATTGAACAGAATCATTCAGGAAGGTGAGACATTAATGACAATGAGGCTGAAGATACTGAGAGAAGAGAGAGGGAAAACAGCCCTTGAAAGAGATTAAGAAACAAGGTAGAAAGGGAAAACACAAAGTAAAAGTTGTACTGGCTTTGGCCTATGGCACCGAAGCATAGGACTTTGGGAAAGGAGGGGAAGAAGGGAGCTGGTGATGGTGGAGGGGTCCTGGTGCATGATGGTAAAAAAAAGACCTAAATTGGGGGGTGAGAGTGTTTTTTAAATTTTTTTTAAAATTAGCGATTTAATATTGATTTACAAAATTTTGAGATAACATGGGTATAATTCCACACTGTTCCCACCATGAGTTCTGTGTCCCTATTCCCTCCAGTTGGAAAAATTCTTTTTTCTTTTTTGCCCATGTTATTGCCTGAACTACGAATCCACTGCTCCTGGAGGCTGTTTTTTCACTTTTGTTGCCCTTGTTTATTATTGTTATTACTATTGCCGTCATCATTGTTGGATAGGACAGAGAGAAATGGGGAGAGGAGGGAAAGAGAAAGACACCTGCAGACCTGCTTCGCTGCCTATGAAGGGGCCCCTTTACAGGTAGGAAGCCAGGGGCTCAAACCGGGATCCTTATGCTGGTACTTGCGCTTTGCGATAGATGCGCTCAATCCGCTGTGCTACCGCCCGGTCCCTTACCAAATGTTTTCATCGTTGGTTCTCCAAGGGTCTCACACATGTGCTCTGCCCACAAGTCCACTTCCAGGGCCCTTGTGTATTTCTCAGTAATGAGGGGAAAGATGGACTATATGATGTAGGAAGGTCTCAGAAAAGGAAGTGAATGACCTGGAAGAACAGTAGCATGAGATACAGATGCATTGAGAACAGAGGAGATATACTTCTTATTAAAAAATAATTTGATTCAGAAGAAATTGGGTGAGGCAGCCTGAGGCTCCAGGTTTGATCCTGGCACTCTGAATGCCAGAGTTTAATAGTGCTCTGCTCTTTCTCTTCCCCAAAAAATAAACAAGTAAATAAATAAATAAAAATAATATATATACATTATTTTTTGTGTATCACTAGGATTTAAGCCCTAAGCCTCATACATATGTGCTGCCAATGTGCAGCCTCCTGAGCTCAGTTTTATATGCGTTATGTTCTTCAGAGTGGGAAGGAGAGGAACACACACACACATATATATATACCCCAATATCACAGCGCTGGTTTAAGGATCCTGGTTCGAGCCCCTGCTTCCCACCTGCAGGGGGAGGTCTCTTCACAGATGGTCAAGCAGGTCTGCAGGTGTCTATCTTTCTCCCTCTCTGTCTTCCCCATCTCTCTCTGTCCTATCCAACAACAATGACATCAGTAACAACAATAATAATAACCACAACAACGATAACAAAAATTTGTTGAGCTTAGGTGAACTTTGGAGCAATGTCTGCTTTGGCCTGAGTGACAACACATCCAGTAGTTCTTTTCTGTTAATACTAAATTGAGGTCTTAGTCCTGGTTTAGATGGATAAGTACTTTGATCTCCTGTCTCTGTTTTGGCTCATACCCATATTCTTTCTCTCCAGCTTCTGTGATGTGACAACTTGTATAGTTGGTATACAACTTGGTATAGTGGACCCAAGTATTTATTGTGCTGTTGTGAGAGACGTAAAGTGGTTTAACATATGAAAATGACTGGTAAACTTAGAAGCCAGTATAAGTATGACATATTGTTTTTCTGAGTTTTAATTTTTCAACAAAGATGCCTTTCTTGTTAAAATGGTTCAGTAGGTGGGTAATGGAAAACCCCAAAGGGTCAGCTAGAAAAGCCTCTTTTAAGTAGAGTGAGCCTGTTAGTAAGTGCAAGCAAGCCCATTAAATCTATTTCTTGGACTTGAATTATTGTCATGGTCACCTTGTTACCATTAGGATACAAAGAGTCAATTGTTTTATTTTCTCATCATTATTTTCTTCTTTTTTACATTTTATTTATTTATTTTACCTCCTGGGTTATTACTGGAGCCCCTTCTCTCCTTCTCTCTCTCTTTCTCTCTCTCTCTCTCTCCATTCTATTTGATAGGACAGAGAGAAATTGAGAGGGTAGAGGAGATAGAAAGGGAGAGAGAAAGACACCTGCAGATCTACTTTGCCATCGTGAAGCGTCCCTCCTGCAAATGGGGAGTGGGGCCTTGAACCCGCGTCCTTGCACATAGTATTATGTGAGTTTATCTGGGCGCACCTCCGCCCAGCCTCCTTCTCATCATTATTCTCTACTAGATACATAAATTCTTAAAATGGCACAACAGTATAATTCATAGTCCTCACAAATCAGTTATATTGTCTACAAGGACTGTCTGTGTTTTCCTAACTGTGAAGTTACAAGTTGTACTTTCTTGGTATCCTACTATTTGAAAAAGTGTTTTCTGCTTCACTGCAGTAAACCAAATGCCAGTATCTTGAAGCCTCTGTGGTCTTTCGGAGCAAGATGTATGTAACTCAACATCTAGGATTTAAGAGACCAAGCGGAATTTACTTATTGTAATAGTAAAATTTATACTTACATGTATTTTAGTGTTTTGTTCACTTTTCATGTTAAACATGACTTCTTTTTTCTTTTCTTTCTTTTCTTTTTTTGTACTGTAACTGTCTCTTTTGGTGAGTTGGGTGAAAGCTGGAACCACAGACTAAGGATTAGGAGCATGGACTCTGAACCACATGGGTTAATTCCTTTATACTATCACTTGCTAGCTTTGAATGACTCTATTTGTCAGCAGCAAATTTTGGAAACTAATCTTAGCTACTACAAAAAGTTGGTGTAAGGATGAAGTGACTAGCATATAGAGAGTGCTTTGAGGTTATCTAGTTAATGTCTACATTGAGGAATCTGGGACTTACTTATCCTCAGAATGTGCTCAAGATTCCTAGGAAGGTAAGACCTGACCCAGAACCCAGATCACCTGATTCCTGGGCTAGGTGAGAAGAGAGGGTGTTCCATTTCTCTGAGGCACTTTCTTCAGTGTTGTGTCATTTGGTCTGACTCTTGTTTCTCCCTCTGTTTCCGTCAGTTTCCCTCACCCCTGTTTCTGTAGTTAATTCTACTCTTCTTCTCTTAGTTTTGTTAAGTCATGTTTCTGAACCTGGGAGTCAGGGAACCTCTTCATATCATCTGTACATTTTTTTTCTTCTTTCTTTGTCTTTTCTGAGAGCCTCCCACTTTAACCAGACTCCCAAAGGCACTGTGACCCCACCTCCTGAGCGCGGAAGCGGCTTGCAGCAGCCTTTTTTCTGTTTTGAGCCGAAGCTGAGAGCTGGGCAGTGTGTAAAAACTGTATTCCTTTGTTAGTGTTTCCAGCTGCAGAGGAAAGAGTGGGCACTAATAGGATGTGTGGCAAAACCGTTCTGCCAGCCAAAAGTAATTCTGTCATGAAGATATAGCTGAGTTCCTTTTTGACTGTCTTAATAATTAGCAGCAAACAGAGTTATACAACCAGAACCTAAAGATGATGCAGGCCATGGTTCAAAGAGTAAGCTTGTAGGAGGACTCTGTTGTCCGCCACTTCCTTAGGGTAGGGTGGGAGTCAGGTGGCTTAGATTTGCCTTAATTGCAAACAAGCTGATTGAGATAGGGTTTCTTGTAATGAGCCAGGACTCACTGTATAAACACAAAACAAAGACAATTGCTGTCCTTTGTATATAAAAGAAAGTGAAGGGGGCCAGTGTTGTGTATCAGGATGCAGGAATTTGAATGTGTTATGCTGTCGGAGCCATTTTGTAAGGTTGCCTAAGGGCTTCTCATTTATTTATTGTAGTTTGAGTTATCTGGAGGGTCATGAGTTAGTAACATCATGGGCAAAGAGCTTCATATTTCCTTTGCATAGCTGTAGTGTCACCTTCATTCTTTCCCCTCTATACAGTATTCAAATTTTTCACAGGTCAGCTTTAACATAACAGATGAAAATGCACTTTTTTTTTGTCTTAGTAGCAGGATGAAGGACTTTTTAATAGTCTTGCTAGGCAGCAGGAGTATAGATGTGAACCATTTATCCCCTGGCAGTTGTGTGGAAGGCAGTACATGCTGGGAGCATTCTGTTAAGTATGACCAGACAGGGGAGCTTTATCAGGGTAACATTCTTTTGCTAAGTCTATGTGATAAACCCAAGACTAGACTTTGGGAATTTGGACCTGGTCTAAATTTAGTATCTAGAAACCACAATGGGGTTGTCATTAGTTAGAGGTTTCCACTTAGAGTTCTGCTAAAGTTAGATAATTCAGGCATAAAGAATAGTGGTACATTGTCTATTCTAAACTTTGCTAGCTTGCTTCTTTACTCATTTGTTCATTCACTGGTTGGTTCATATGTTAACATGTCATATTTGTTCTGGGTACTGTTTACTTTTTTTTTTGTCTTCCTCCTCCAGGGTTATTGCTGGGCTCGGTGCCTGCACCATGAATCCACCGCTCCTGGAGGCCATTTTTTTTTTCCCCCTTTTGTTGCCCTTGTTGTAGCTTCGTTGTGGCTATTATTATTGCCCTTGTTGACGCAATTCGTTGTTGGATAGGACAGAGAGAAATGGAGAGAGGAGGGGAAGACAGAGAAGGGGAGAGAAAGATAGACACCTGCAGACCTGCTTCACCGCCTGTGAAGCGACTCCCCAGCAGGTGGGGAGCCGGGGGCTCGAACCGGGATCCTTACGCTGGTCCCTGCGCTTTGCACCACATGCGCTTAACCCACTGCGCCACCGCCCGACTCCCTACTGTTTACTTTCAATACTTTTAAAAAAGAACTTGAATATATATTTTTAAAGAAAATGTTCCAGACATAATCCAGACAGTTAAAAAAATTTTTTTTTGTCTTTCTTTCTGATAGAGGGTGTGAAACAGACAGTGAGAGAGACAGAGAGGAGAGACACCTGCAGTACTATTGCACCACTTGTAAAGCTTCCTCACTACAGGCTCTTTTATGTAGGGGCTGGGGCCTTGGACCTGGGTCATCACACATAGTATTGTGTACATACGACGCAGTTAGCCACCACCTGGCCCAGACTTGCATATTTTTTGGTGAGAAAACTCAAAATGAAAAATTAAAGTGAAAAAAAATATTAAAAGAGAGATTATATGCTTTCATGGAATTTTCTTTAAAGAAATCAGATAGTAAGAATTACTAGATTAAAGAAAGACATGCCATTAGAATTTTCTTTCCTTAAAAAAATTCAGATGTGCAGGGTGCGGTAGTGTACCAGCTTCGGTGCACATAGTGCAAAGCACACGGACTTGTGCAAGGATCCCAGTTCGAGAGCCCCCGGCTCCCCTGCAGGGGAGGGGTCGCTTTGCAAGCCGTGAAGCAGGTCTGTAGGTGTCTATCTTTCCTGTCCCTCTCTCTGTCTTCCCCTCCTCTCTTGATTTCTTTCTGTCCTATCCAACAACAACAGCAGCAGCAACAACAACAAAATGGAAAAAGATGGCCACCAGGAGCAGTGGATTCATGATGCAGGCACCAAGTCCCAGCAATAATCCTGGAGGCAAAAACAAAACAAAACAAACAGGAAAACAAAAAACAGAAACTGGGGATCGGGCTGTAGCGCAGCGGTTTAAGCACACGGGGCACAAAGCGCAAGGACTGGCTTAAGGATACCGGTTCGAGCTCCCAGCTCCCCACCTGCAGAGGTGTTGCTTCACGAGTGGTGAAGCAGGTCTGCAGGTATCTATCTTTCTTTCCCCCTCTCTGTCTTCCCCTCCTCTCTCCATTTCTCTCTGTCCTATCCAACAACGATGACGTCAACAACAATAACTACAACAACAATAAAAAAAAAGAGGGCAACAAAAGGGAAAATAAATAATAATTTAAAGAAGCACAAACTAACATGCAAAAATATTTGTTAGTTTATATCTCTTTCCCCTCAGTGGATGTAAATTCCTTACAGAGATTAATGGGAGATCAGTTGACCAATAAAGGGCTAAGTGTGTGCTTACTTCTGGCTATACCACTCATTTGAAGGATTTTTTGTTTCCATACCTGTACAGTGGGAATGACAGTATACCCTATAGATGCTGTGGGGTATACAAAACAAGTGAATGAATTCTCACAGTTAATCTTGGTCAGTGCTTTGCACTAGCACTCAGTAAATCATAGCTGTTTCCCTTCACTAATTCTACGTACTGGATGTCCTCTTATCCTAATTGAAGTTGTCGTTTTTCTCCTCTTATCTATGAATCTAGAACATGGGTGTTAATATTGGATCAGACAGTTCCTAAACTGTAGGTGAGAAGAATGCAGGCTGTTGGTAATTTGGGCAGAGAGAACAGAACCTACCTACTCCAGGTCATCAGTGAGCAAGTGGTCACTGAGTTGGAGTTAGTTTCTCATCTTGTCAGTTTTGTTGACAGATTTAACTGACCTGAGTTTTTTTTTTTTCCCTGTCTCCAAACCTGAATCCAAGGGTAGAACATTGCTCTTGAAAAGAATCCACTTAACTTAAGTCTGAATACCACTTGATGACTAAAGAAAAAAACTGGTCTCTGTTTTTTAAATTTATTTCTATTATATTTATTTATTTGCTAGGTAGAGACAGTAAAAAACCAAAGAGACTCTCCTACCTGAGGCTCTGAGGTCCCAGGCCCCACCAGCAGCCAGAGCTGCTCAGGGCTCTGGCATAACAATTCGAGCTCCTGACTCCTCTCCTGCAGGGTGTTCGATTCACAGGTAGTGAAGCAGGTCTGCAGGTGTCTATCTTTCTCTCTCCCTCTCTGTCTTTCCCTCCCCTCTCCATTTCTCTCTGTTCTATCCAACAACAACAGCAATAGCAACAACAATAATAACAATGACGATAAGGGCAACAAAAGGGAAAAAAGAAAAAAGGCTTTTTTAAAATGTTTTTTAATAATTATTTTGTTTACTTATTCCCTTTTGTTGCCATTGTTTATCATTGTTATTGTTATTATTGTTGTCATTGTTGTTGGATAGGACAGAGAGAAATGGAGAGAGGAGGGGAAGACAGAGATGGGGCGAGAAAGATAGACGCCTGCAGACCTGCTTCACTGCTTGTGAAGTGACTCCCCTGCAGGTGGGGAGCTGGGGGCTTGAACCAGGATCTTTATGCGGTCCTTGTGCTTTGCGCCACGTGTGCTTAACCCGCTGTACTACTGCCAGACTCCTGAAAAAAGTCTTTTCTAATTTTTGTCAGGAGAGGACAGCAATGCTTGCCAATTCTGAAATGTATGTCTGGCAAAAACAAAGAAACAAAACAAAAAAACAAACAAAAAAACCACCTCTGGACTTTCTCTCTCTTTTTTTGACAAGTTGGTATCTTGTGCATGCACAGTTTCAGATTCCAAATGGCTTTTTCATTCAAATGGAGATAGAGAGATACTGAAAGAGGGAGAGACACCACAGCCAGTGCCTTGACACTCGCATGTGGTACTGGAACTCAGACCTGGGTCTTGCTCATGGCAAGGCAGCTGTCTTTCCAGATGAACTATTTCTCTGGCCCATTATACTGCTTCTTAATCTTTGTTTATAAACTGGTCATTTATCCCAGGCAGTGCAAATTATGTTTTTCAAGAAGAGTATCTGAGGTAAACTATTAGTGTTTGGTGCATACCTACTTTTTTTCTTGTTTTCTTTTTATCTTATTTTGCTGGTATATAATCTTTCCTTTCCTTTCTTATGTAGCCAACATGGCTGATTTTACTTTTATCTCTTGTTGAAGATTTCAGGAAAATTATTTGTAAGAGGGGTGAGGAAATCTTCACAAGGCTTTTGTTTTTAGCTTTACCTAAAGTTCCCAGATAAAAGTGTAAAGAAAAATAACAACCTCAAGACATATTTTATGAATGTTTTAGTTAGAAGTAATATATTCATTGCCAGAACTGAGCAAAGTTGCAATACACAACCTTGTAATACTACTAAAATAGCATTAATAGTTAAGAGAATCTAATGATTAATTGCATCTTATCTGTCTGGTAATCATATTAACCCACCATGACATTTAGAACAGATGAGGAAACCGGGTTGACTTGAAGCGCAGTTACGGCGTTGGATGTAATGCCATCTATTATGCTGCTGTGTAGCTTTAAGGTAAAGCAGGTATTCTGTCTGTTAGGATGCTGAAACTTTCTGAAGATTTTTTTAAAAAACAGTTCTTGGTCTTCAACAATTTGGATCTGAGGGCTAGAGAATTTGGGGATGGATGGGTCAGAGGTTTAATTACTTTAATTAAAAGATAGCAATAAGACTAGCACTGAAAGTGATGAGCCAGGAGTAAGAACAGGATGTTTTGTCTTCATGGGGAGGAGCTCAAGAAAAGCCAAACTTATGGAAAGCTAACTTTTTTAAATCTTCTGTTAAGAGTCTGGTAGCACTCCACTCACCTGGCTCTCAGACACAGCGCATGCACTGTCAGATTTATTTTGGACTGAGATAAAAAAACAAATTTCAAGTCAACGAGTCCAATGCAAGAACCTGGACCACTAGGGAGAGTTTACATTATATCTGCAAGTATCTACGAGCTGAGGAGCTTTAAACTCCATTGAAGGGCAAGAAAAAAAGTTTAGTTCATACTGTGAATGTGTTCTGGAGGACCTCCACATTTCTGAGAGCTGAGAAGGGACTGTGTGTTCCAGTTGAATTCATACATATTAATTATGTACCTATTGTGAAATAAGAGTAAGTGGCAGACAAGAAACACATAACTTCAGAGTTTGCCCTGAGGAGTTTACAACTTAGTTGAGAGGTTTGACAGTTGGTGGTTTGCTTGTTTGTAGTTTGGGTTTTAAAAGATTAAGTACACTTTTCCTGTACATAAAACTTAAATTCCATTTGATCCTATGTTGTTATTATTGTGGTGGGGGGGGTGGTGCTGGGATCTGGTACATGCATTATTTCACTGCTCCTGGATCAAAATTTTGCATTCTTTTACATTCATGTAAAGACAGAGGAGGAGGTACCATAGTGTTGAGCTTTCCCCAGTACAACACTCTCATGTGGTACTTAGCTTCAAATCTAGGCTGTACAGAGCAAAAGGCATATGCCCTCCTGGATGAGCTATCTCTTAACTCCTATCATATTAAGCTTTTTTTCACTGTTTTTAATTATATTTATTTATTTATTTATTTATTGGATAGAGACAGCCAGAATTGAGAGGGGAGTGGGTGACAGAGAGGAAGAGAGACAGAGAGACACCTGCAGCACTGCTTCACCACTCGCAAAATTTTCCCCCTGCAGGTAGGGACTGGGGGCTGGAATCCAGGTCCTTGTGTATTGTAACATGTGCACTCAACCTGGTGCACCACCCGGCCCCTCATATTAAGATTTTTAAACATATTTTTATGATAGATATGGAGAGAACTCAAGAAGGAAGGAGAAGATAGAGAGGGAGAGAGAAAGAGAGACACTTGAAACACTGCTTTACCACTCACAAAGCTTTACCCCAGCACGTGCGGATGGGGGCTTGAACCTGGCTCCACGTGCATTGTAATGTGTGTGTTCAACCAGGTATGCCACCACCGGGCCCCTTATATTAACGTTTTTATTTTAATCCTTTCATTGGAGTTGCCTGCAAGTCAGTTGAGTCTATAATTAAAGGCACCTGCTCTATGTGTCTTCATTTATGTCGTTGATTAAAAGCAAGACATGAGGGTGTCGGGCGGTGGCGCAGTGGGTTAAGCGCACGTGGCGCAAAGCGCAGGGACCGGCGTAAGGATCCCGGTTCGAGCCCTCGGCTCCCCACCTGCAGGGGAGTCGCTTCACAGGCGGTGAAGCAGGTCTGCAGGTGTCTGTCTTTCTCTCCTCCTCTCTGTCTTCCCCTTCTCTCTCCATTTCTCTTTGTCTATCCAACAACGAATTGCATCAACAAGGGCAATAATAATAACCACAAGGAAGCTACAACAAGGGCAACAAAAGGGGGAAAAAAATGGCCTCCAGGAGCGGTGGATTCATGGTGCAGGCACTGAGCCCAGCAATAACCCTGGAGGGGGAAAAAAAAAAAAAAAAGCAAGACATGATTCTGTGGTTTGTGCTGCTGGGTCAAGATCAAATCATATGTAATACTTTTATAGAGATAATTCTCTGATTACGTGGAAGATTAAACTGATGGCCTTCAAGTCTTTTCTAGCTATAGATAAGATTTTGGTTCAAAATAAAAAACAACATAGTGCAAAACAAACCTTGTGGAAGGTGCTAGTTTGAAGTGGTAAATACTACTGGACAGACCTGTGTTGCTTTACATTATCTGCCATTTTGACCTTTCGGCAGAAACTGCATTTACCTGGATTTCACAAATTAGCTGTTGGTAGCACTCTTAGTACTACTAAAACTTAATCTTCCTAGAACTTCATGAGCAATTTAGCTC